>NW_022104553.1:19350399-19352055 GCF_000313985.2 Echinops telfairi | reverse complement strand
CCATGTAATCGGTTCCCTCTTTCCTACCCATTCTCCCTTTACCCTCCCTGTTTTGCCACTCACACCACTGGTCCTATAGGGCTCATCCTGACGAATTCTTTATCAACCTGAACACCAACGTGGAGAAACGCCTTCAGATTTCCGAATGGCGCTGGCACCCAGGAGGCGTCCGTCCTGGTGATAAGGATGGCTCTCCTCTGCCTTTCATCGCCTGAACCGGTTTCCGACCTTATGGCAGTAACTACGCTGAGGCAGCTGTGGTGAAATCCGGGAAGCACCACAAAATCCGAAACACACCTGCTGTCAGCATCCTTGAAAACAGGGGCTGCCAAAGAACTTGCTACCAGGATCAACCGCACCGCTGTGCTTACCAGCTGATGATGGCTGGTTGACCCTGGCAGTGGCATAGCAAGGGTTAAAATACGTAGCAAGCATTCTGGTGTTGGAAGAGTTCGGTATCTACCTCCCCCCACCTACCCAACCCTCCAAACAAACAAACAAAAGAACCTAACCAGCAACAACCAAAAGTCTATCTCTTGAAATGCTCCTGTAAGTAAGTGAAACTGGCATATGATGTGCAGAGGTCAAGCCAACATAGAAGACACTGATAGTCACTGGTCGAAGGACCCTTTCACAGGGTTCGCATATTTCTGATGGTCTTAGGAACCAAGACACCGCTCCTCTACCCATCTTCTCCAGGCAGATCCACATACCTGTAGAAATGCCCACATAAGAGTACCCAGCATGGAGACTGTTACCCATGCTATAGCATGCTTCAAGACAAAATTTCTTTTCTTTGTCATTAGAAATAAATATTTCACAACATATAATTATATATTGTTTTGGTGATGAATCACCATGCTTTAATTATGTTGAATTTGTAAAAATGAAAATACATCCTGCCTATCAGATATTAACATGACGATTTATAACTGTAGCCAAATTCCAGTGATGAATTAGCAACGAAAATAATTTTATGATTGGGGGGTCACCACCGCATGAGGAGCTGTATTAAAGGGTCTCAGCATTAGGAAAGTTGAGAACCACTGTTCTAGATAAACACACAGGAATCAACTATACATGGATGGGAAAAAGCATTAGAGGTTATTATCTCAACCAAAAGGCTGACCTTGGACCAGCCCACCAATTGTTCATAGGTAAGTAGGGGTTGAAGCTTAAGCAAAACAAAACAAGCCCAGAAAAGCAGTGACTGTGAGCATGAATTGATTCCATGAACTTTGAGACCAGCTCAAGAACACATTTCAGGCATTGAGTACTAGAGACAGAAGACAGACCAGGTGGATTGTGGAAGGTCATTAAGGACACCAATGATAAGACAAAGGTCATAAAAGCACTGGAAGGAAAGAAGAAAAAAGCCAGAAAGGAAAGAAAATTCCAAAGTGGATGAAGTGAGAAGAGAGTCGGAAACCTGAGCAGAAGACGCTGATGCAAAGTATTCCCATGAGCCTCCTTCCGGGAGCGGCTGTCGTTCCCGCTTCTGGGAGCTTTGGCGCCCTCGGCGGCCGCCGTAGACGCGTCGGCCTCTGCGCGAGAGGCGGGGCTCTAAGCCCGGAAGTGTCACTTGACGGAACTCCCGGGGATTCGGGACGAAAACGAGTAAGTGTGTGTCTTTCGGGCCGGCTCGGGGTCGCGCGC
>NW_022104553.1:19336953-19349111 GCF_000313985.2 Echinops telfairi | reverse complement strand
CTAGGTCTGTGGTAGTTCACTTAATTTCCATGTCAACTGGAAGATATGAAAGTGTAAGGGTGGAGTTTAGCCTGTCAATCAGGTCACAGCCTGATGGTGCCTCCTGGTGGGCGTGGCCATCTCTCATAAGGAGAAAGGGAAGTTCCCCTCCCTCTCTCTCTGCCTTCACCTTCCTGCCATCCAGTCACTGGGAGACCTGCCAGACTGAGTGATCCCATTGTAAGGCCTCAGCCCACAGGCCTACCATGGACCTTGTTTGCTTTTTTGTTTGCTTTTTATCCAATGCCCTTGGTGGGCCACAGCCCTTTCCTCGGGTGGAGTCCTACCCAGTCTCTGGGTGGGAGTTACTAGTTCGCTGGCGAGAAGGGCCCCAGTGAGTCGTGCACAGCAGTGCCCTCGCTCTAGGTCGTCACCTGTTTCTCCGCTCATTCTGCAGTTGGCTCACTGCTGTCTGAGGGACTCACTGGCCACACTTCCTGTTGGCCGAGGGGGGCTTTCTCCCTGCAGAAGTAGGAGTGCCGTCATGAAGTAGGTGATGTCCAATCCCACCAAGCTTCACATACATGCACACTTTTTGCTTTGCTGACCTTGATGGATTGAATGATGGCCCGAACATATAAGTTGTCAATTCTGACCTCTACACCTGCGTTATGTTGGCGATGCAAGATTAATAGAGGGTATATTTTGAGTCCCTCTCTTGTGAGATATAAAGAAATTCAGAAAGCAAGTCAGCCGAGATGGGGAAAGAAAGATGCTAAACCACGTGGCGAACTCCAGAGGACCAAGAAAGAGAAGCTGAAAGGGAACTTACCTGGGAGCTGACGGAGAGAGAGGCACTGCATGGTGCCCTGGTGGCGTGCAGTGGGCGAGGCGTTGGGCTCCTCATTCCAAAGTCAGCAGTTTGAAGCCCCCAGCTGCTCCAGCAGGGAAAGGTGAAGCTTCCCACTTCTGTGAAGTGTTACAGTCTCCGAAACTCACAGGGGCAGTTGTGCTCTGTCCCGTAAGGTCACCGTAAGTCAGAGTTGACAGGGTGGCTGCTCAGCTGAGGGAAAATAGATTCCAGTTGGTTAGAACCATTCACATGAGATTCATGGTACAGCAGCGCTACCTAAGTGCGGCAGTTTGGTGCTGAGAAGTCAGGGTGCTGTTCGCAGAAGTATTTCCGATGTGAAAGTGCGTGTGGAGTTGGGTAGTGGATGGATGCTCAGAGACGTAGAAGGTGCCTAGTATAAGCTGAGAGTGCCCTGGAAAGACTGCTGTCAGTATAGCTCCCACAGGCAGTTGTGGTGAAGGCTCAGAGGGAAGTGGGCAAGAAGACAGAAAGACTTTGCTGTCCTGGAGAATCTCTACAGCACCGGCAATAGATGCTGCTACAAAGGTGACTGGGAACGTGCTTGCGGTAAAACTTTACGAGAAGAGGATGACTGACTGGACACTGGAGAAAAGCAATGCTTTCCATGCAGTGGGAGGGAAGTTGTCTGGATTTTGTTCACTTGTGGGGTGGAAGGTGGAATGGTAAGTGATGAACTTGGAGAACTGACTGATGGCCTTTCTAAGCTAGACCTTAAAGGGACCGTGTGACTTCTCTTTGCTTCTTATGGTACAATGTGGGCAAAGACATAGACTTACAAATGGATTTTGCAAATTGAAAATAAAATGTAAAGTTTTGGAAAATTCTTTTGTGCACAGTAAAGGCAGTGCCTTAGAATGGTCTCCAGTAACTCTATAACAAGTGACACGGGGGAAGCATCTTCCCTCCTGTAACTGAGCGATGGGGGGGAGAGAATCAGCATCCATCCAAGACGGAGTCCTACCAAATGAAAATCAAAACAGACTCCACCTCTTAACATTTTTGGTACCGATTCAGACATCTGTCATTTCTTCTACAACATTCTCCACCCTATGGGTTCGATGATTCATTGCAGTGGCCCCACAGAACTTATACATTAGTCTGGATTATTAAAATTAAGTGGGTACGTAACAGGTTACAATTCAGCAACAGAAATGACTCGGGACACAGTGCTCCCATTGCAGCAGCCTTTTCCCTGCCACACCTGCAGCTTTGCCAGCCTTGCAGCCCCTTGGCTTCTGCCCCGAAGGAGAGTGTGCTACAAAGCTGTTTTAGCTTTATAAATACCCAATCCACCGTGAGCCTGGACTCAAAGGCACTGAATTCTACCTCGTGGACTGACAATCTTGGTTCCCCAGCAAAGTAGCCACAGGCAAACCAGACCCCATACTACCCTCCTACACAGTGACACACCTTTCTTACTCTGAGGCCCCAGCAGACCACTCTTTGTCGCCTGCTCTTGGTTCTGCTGTGGTTTCTCCCCACCTCTTGCTCTCTGTTGTGTCCCCGCTCTCTCTTCTGGTTGAGGGGTTTCAGTGTAAAGAGCTCAGGTCCAAAGGACACTACATTCTAGCTCTTCCCCCCCCCCCCCATGGTAGTGACCTAGTTGGATCAGTGAAACCTAACAAGATGTCAGAAGTAACCAATCTCTATATGAGGGTTCCCCACCCATTAGTTGCACAGTCTCACCTCAGAATGTACAAGCCACTGTTAGCATGCTGTCTAGGCCCCTTGGGCTCAAGTGTGACCCAGTCATCGGAGGCAGTTAAAGGACCATGGCTAGCAGAGCTGTCTATGAGTATAGGAAGCCATCACACCATATTGAGTTTCTACAGTAATCCTGCTTGAAAAATGTTGTTACATCTTGGGATACATTGGCATACATACATTTGAATCTTGGGATTCAAATAAGCACTTTTATCAGGGTATGTATACTAAAATACAATATTGTTTCAAAATGTATATAATTTTCCAACTAAGAATGACACCTAAGTGTTTTTAAAGGAGACTGGTGTTGCAGTCTTTTAAGCACTTGACTACTAAACTCAAGGTTAGTGGCGCGAATCCACTAGTATTTACATAGGAGAAAAACTGCTGCCGCTTGCTCTTGTAAAGATATACCGTCTCAGAAACTCCGTGGGCCAGTTCTACTCTGTCCTACGGGGTGCCTATCACTCTCAATCACATGATGGTGACTTTTAAACTTTTTTCCCCTAAAGTGGTTGGACAGTTTTACAGTTCCTACAGCAAACTAATTAATCTTCAGTTTATCATAGAGTTTAATAAAGCAGAGTTAAATATTTTCCCATACTCTAATATCAACATGTCTTCTTCATGGTTCAATGGTTTTTCATTTCTATTGAGAATCATTTCTTACCACGAATTGATAGTTTTTATGTTGTGAGGTAGGGATTACTCCTGTCCCCCCCCCCACTTTTTTTTTAACCCCCTACATTTGTATTCAGATTCCAGGCTTCATTTTTGTTTAAAGTCATCTTTTACCATATTTCTGCAATTCTGAATGTTAGGTTTTATAACCCATGTCATATGTTTTGAATCACTAAATAAAAGGCCAGTCAACAGGGACAGGAATAGTAATGACATCTAGATCAACAGGTGATGTGTCACTCAGTGTATTCTCCCATCAATCCACAGATTCTAAATCTCCAGCCGAAAGAGAGTCACTGGGAGGAAGGAAGAGGAGGTGCCTGGTTTGGGGATTGTTGCTTCATGAGAGACAGAAGTCTCTGAATAAAACTGAAGCTGATCCAGAAAGCACCAAGACAGAGCATCTCTGCTTCTGGCAGTGTCTGAAGGACCAAAGAAAATGATCAGCGCTCAGGTGACTTTTGGCTTGTTTTGTGTTTTGTGGGTCCCTAGTGGATTTGTAGAAGCCTGTGGGATGCCAGTTCAGTTCATCAGAAAAATGCACATTTGGAAAAGTGGGAACTGGGGAGAAGTAAGCTTTGACTCAGAATTCAACATCAGCTGTGTATAAGATCAGAAATAACACTGATTATGAGAGTAACACTACATTTTGTCTGAATAGGTTTCCTTCTAAAGGTTATGTTACATAATATCCTGAAGAGCAACATTCTCCTAGAGTATCTAAAGCCCAACTGTTATTCATGGGAGTTTAAAAATGGCAGGTGCATTCCAACATCTTTCAAGTACAGAGGTAGGAGAATCACCATCAACATCAGTCCCAAACTACAGAAGTGTCAAACAAATCTAAAGGATGTGGAACCTGGCAATCCCAAATCCACAGGGTCGATAGATATCCGTCTGGAGGAGTCTCTCCACTGCTATGTTAGCAAAGATTGACGAACCCAGATGATCAGGTCAGGCAACATACTGCTGCCTAATAGGTGAAGTTGGTATATCAAGACAAATGATAGATTGCTGTTGCAATCGCTGAGGAACCCGAAATGGGGAAGGCAGACAGCAGGCTGCTGGCTCACAGTGTTGTTTTTGTTAGGTGCCACCGAGTTTGTCCAACACATAGTGACCCTATGTTGGGTACCAGCCCCCACAACCGAATGGGTCCAAGGGGCGGTTGTATAATTTTGGGGTAAAATTAATGAGATATCAGACAAGATAAGGCATGCAATTGCTCACCTCCCAGACGGCCATGATGTCAGCAGGCAGATCTGTGCAGAGAGCGAGAATTTATTTCCAATCATGGTTTATATACATTTAGGGAACATGCAAGTTCCCCTGATTATGGGTAACCACACACGTAACAGGAAGGGACTGTGCAACAGGCATATAGGCGACAGGAGGGGGACCAGCTAGGAGTGTACACACAATAGGAAGGGGAGACACTTGGGGCACACATAGGACAAGATGCCCGGACTATAGATTCAAGATCGTAGCCTAACCTTGACCCTCTGAGTTGGCGTGGCCTTGTTTTGGGTTCTCCTTCAGGGAAACAAGCCACTCTCTGTATCAACAGGGAGTGGGCCCCACCTAGGGTAGGACAGACAATAGGGTCTGTTTGCTGTAGATCAGGGGTTCTCAACCTTCCTAATGCCCTGACCACTTAATACAGTTCCTCATGTGGTGGTGACCCCCCCAACCATAAAATGATTTCATTGCTACTTCATAACTGTAATTTTGCTAGTGTTAGCAATTTTAATGTATATTGTAATGTGTTTTCTGGTGGTCTTAGACGACCCCTGTGAAAGAGTCGTTCAACCCCCAAAGGGGTCGCAACCCACGGGTTGAGAAGTGCTGCTCTAGATGACTGATAACCCTCAGGCAGATAAACTCTAAGCCAGTGGTTCTCAACCTTCCTAATGCTGTGACTCTTTAATACAGTTCCTCATATTGTGGTGACCCCTCCCCAACCATAAAATTATTTTCATTGCTACTTCATAACTGTAATTTTGCTATTATTAGGAATCAGGCAACCCCTGTGAAAGGGTCATTCAACCCCCCAAAGGGGTCACGACCTACAGGTTGAGAACCACTGCTCTAAGCAGTTGACCTCCAAGTATATAGCCATTGTCCATATGTTAGCAAGTGGCATCTTAGGTTTGGCATATAATATGGGGGAGACAACCTGGGGAATAACCTGTTTGTATCCCATACCTGTGCATAACAAAACAATCCTATACTTGACCCCATTGTTGCAGACACTATATCAACCTTTCTCCTTGAGGACTTTTCACTTGTGCTACCCAGTTACTTTACGCAGCAGGACATCTTTCTCCAGGGACTGGTCTCTCCTGACTACGTGTCCAAAGTATGTCAGACAGTCTGGCCATCCTTGCCTCAGAGGAGCGCCCTGGCTTCCAGGACAGAGTTGCTCATCGTGTTGGCAGCGCATGACGCTTCTAACATCCTTGGCCGGCACCACAGCTCAAATGCATCCGTTCTTCTTTGGTCTCCTTGATTCAGTGTCCAGCTTTCACCTCTATATGAGGCGACTGAAAATACCGTGGCATGAAAGGAATAAATAAATCTGTCTGTGAAGAAGTACTCCAGAATACTCTTTAGAAATAAAAAGGAAGCTGATAGCAAGGGCTCAAGTAGAAAGAAAAAAAATTTTTTTTTTAATGTTTTGGCTAACTCTATCCCTAAACCTAACCCTAAACAACACACTAACCATAACCAACACACTAACCCTAACCCTAACGAACACCATAACCATAAGCAACACCCTCACCCTCAACCTAACGCTAACTCTCACACTAACCTTAAACCTAACCAACACCCCAACCCAAACCCTTAAAAAGCAAATGTTTTGAGAATGATGATGGCAACAAATGTACAAATGTGCTTGACACAATGGAAGTATGTATGGATTGTGATTAGAGCTGTAAGAGCCCCCCAGAAATGATTAGAAAAAGAAAAGGAAATAAAAGATGGCGAGACTCCTTCTCACTTAGTTTAGGCGTGTTATCAGGAGAAACCAGTCCCTGGCCAAGGACGGCAGGCTTGGTAAAACAGCGGGCAGTGAAAAAAAGGAAGGCGCTCAGAGGTGGGTTGACACAGTGGCTGCAACAGCGGGCACAGGGGCACAGATGTCGGAACAATTGAGGATGGCCAGGGGCCCAGCTGCATTTCCTTGTCATGGGTCAGCAGTAGGTGACCAGCACCTGACACCACCACCACCACCGGACACGTGTATGATTCTACAGTAAAAAGATTTGCACTGTGGCAAAATTTAGGACCAACACCAGAAATATTTTTGACTTGTCAGCTTATTTTCTTCAAGCAATTCCCGAAATTGCATTGTGGATTTATATTGTTTTTTAATTGGGAAAAAAATAAACCATGTCAAGGGGAGATACTGATGGCCTTTTCAATGTGCTGGCAGAGAAATACATCTTATTAGATAGTTACTGGATGTACTTTCAAAAAGGACTTTTGTCTTGAATAAAGTACTTAAAACATCGATTACATTAAAAAAAGAAAGAAAGAAAATACCCTGGCATGGATCTGAAGTCCTTTAGTCCTCAAAGTAACATCCTTGCTTTTGAATACTCTAATGATGTCCTGCAGTGCATCTTTAAATCTGTTGCCTGCTGATAACACAGCCACTTCCCTGCCTGAGCCAGTGTAGGATGCTCACAGCAGCCAAGCCAATGGCTGCAGAAGCAGAACAGGCCCTGTGGCAGAGCCGGTGGTGACCAATGGCAGGACCAAGAGGAGTTTGTAATAGGAAGGCTCTTTAAGATGCCCAAGAACAACCTGACTTGCCATGGACAAGAAGAGCCTGTCCTACGGTGGTCCATAGGAGCTGAGCGAGCTGCTCTGCACTGAAGAAGGGAGACTTGGGCTACATGCTCTCTTATGCTGGTCTTGAGTATAGCCTTTTGTTCCTGACCCCAAATCCTTCTGTTCCTCAATCAGCCCCTGTGATCTATGAGTTTTTCTGGGCCCTGGCAGTGGATCAGCACATCCAGAAAAGAGGCAGAGTGTTGTCAGGGGAATGACTTGTTTAAGAATTGCCAAAACTCACAATGATGAATGGTAAAAAAAAAAAAAAAAAAAAAAAAAAAAAAAAGAATTGCCAAAACAAGTTGAAGAGTTGAGATGTGAGTGAGCTCCACCTCATAGAAATAAACCCTGAGCTGCCCCCGAGAGTTAGCACCAATGACGTTACAAAGGCTCTGAGAATGTGGGTCCTGGTAACATTTCCAACTCCTCCTCACACTCTACTGTTTTCAATTTAAACATGTATGTACTTGTGTAAAATGTGTGGATGTATATCTGTGAGCTTTCTAGGACACTTTCACAGTCACATGTAGAAAATTCTAATTTCATTATAGGTGGACTAAGGAATGTACTCATTCCGAATAGTTTATTATGTTTTTTCTTTTACTAAAAGGTATCTGCGAAGAAATACACAAAAACAAGCCTAGGTGTTATAGATGCACGCTTTATAGAAGAACTGAGCAGAAAAATTACTTTTATATTTCTTTCATATCATGAAATGAAAATTACTTCATTGAATATAATCCTTTTGCTATAGAAATCAGTGACACTCAGCGATGTAGCTATAAAGTTCTCCTGGGAGGAGTGGCAGCTCCTGGACCCTGTTCAGAAGACCCTCTATCAGGATGTGATGTTGGAGACCTACCGCCACCTGGTTTCCATCGGTGAGGAGCGCTCTCTAGTGATTGGCTTGTCTTTGTCTCTCTCTTTATTTGGGGCTATGGTGCTCTCCAAGTGGCAGATTTGTCTTCACAAACCTAAAGTCGATTTTGGTGTGTCTAAGATTCTGTGATTTCTCACGGACAGGTTATCAAGTTAGTAAACCGGATGCATTCTCTTGGTTGGAACAAGAACCACCTGCGTCCATATTAGAAAAATGCAATGGTGAAATTTGTTCAGGTGAGTGACCAGTAAACAGTAATGGAGAATGATTGTGGAAGTCACATTCAAGCTTGGCGAAGGCCTTACATCTGTGAGAGGTGTTTGAGAATGCATAAACACTTTCATGTATCCCTGTCCACTGTGGGACCTCTTTCTCTCAAGTGTAGAGAAAGATTTATTCCTCTTCCTGAGACTAGGTCCCTCTGTTTAAAAAAAAAATCATTTTATTGGGGGCTCTTACAGGTCTTATAACAATCCATACATTGATTGTATCAGTCACATTTGTGCATATGTTGCCATCATAATTTTTTCTTTCTTTTTTTTCCAAGATCATTTTATTGGGGGCTCTTACAGCTCTTATCACAATCCATACACACATCCATTGTGTTAAGCACATTTGTACATATGTTGGCATCATCATTTTCAAAACATTTTCTTTCTACTTGAGCCCTTGGTAGTGGCTCCTCCCCCCCCTCCCCTTTCTTCCCTACCCTCCCACCCTCATGAACCCTTCATAAATTACAAATTATTATTATCATATCTTACACCATTCACGCTCTCCCTTCACCCATGTTTCTTGTTACTCCTCCTCCTGGGGGGTGGTTTTACATTGATCATTGCAATCTGTTTTCCCTTTTACCCCCTTCCCCCACCTTCTTCCACTTTCCCCTACCCTCATGGAATCGTTACACCCATTACTGTTCCTGAGGGGTTTATCTACCCTGGATTCCATGTGTCGAGATTTCTTATCTTTACCAATGTACATACTCAGGTCTAGTTGGATTTGTAATGTAGAACTGGGTCATGATTGTGTGTGTGGGGGGGCACAGAGAGGAAGCTTTAAAGGACTAGAGGATTGTTGTGCATTTCATTGTTGCTATAATCCACCCTGGCTATTCTCTTTCCTCCTTGTGGCCCTTCTATGAGGGATGTCCAATTGTCTACAGATGGGCTTTGGGTCTCCACTCTGACCTTCCTCATTCACATCAATATGATTGTTTGTTTTGAATCTTCCACCTGATCCCGTGGACACCTTGTGATCACACAGGTTGATGTGCTTCTTCCATTTGGGCTTTGTTGCTTCCCTGTTAGATGGCTGCTTGTTTAACTTTAAGCTTTTAAGACCCCAGATGCTATATCTTCTAATAAAGGAGGGCATATCAGCTTTCTTCTTATTTTCTTATGCACCTATTTTGTCTTAAGCGATCATGTTGGGCAGGGAGGGCTTAAGCAATCATTGAGGGAGGGCTTGAGTAGAGGCCCAATGTCTGTCTGCTACCTTAATACTTTGGGTTTTCTCCAACTCTTTGCATTAGTGAACTGTGCCACGATGAACATTGGAGCTCGGATGTATGGATGTGGTCTGTTTCTTACTTCTTCTGGGTATACGCCAGTAGAGGGATTACTGTGTCATATGGTAGCTCAATTTCCATTTGTTTGAGGTTATCACCAAATCAGTTTTTATAATGGCTGCACATATCTACAAGACCACCAGCAATGCGTGAGAGTTCCTATCTCACCACACCCCCTCCAACACTTGTTGCTTTTTGAGGTTTTGAATTGGGCTATCTTCGAGGATGTTAGGTGGTATCTCATCGTTGTTTTAACTTGCATTTCCCTTAAGACTAATGATCAGGAACATTTTCTCATATTTTTATTGGCCAATCAGATTTCCGCTTTTGTCAAATTTATGTTCAGGTCTTTTGCCCACCTCCTCAACAGGCTTTTTTTTTTTCTTATCACAGTCTAGCAGAGTATTGTAGATTTTAGTAATAAGGCCTTTGCCTGATGTGTCATTGGTAAAGATGTCTTCCCTGTCTGTGGGCTCCTTACTACTCTCTTAACAAAATCTTTTGATGAACATCGGTTTTTTATCTTCCGGTTTTTGTCAATTTGTGCTTCCCCTGTGTTTGTGTCATTCCCTATCTCCGATAATCTGTGTATCCCCTGTGTCAAAGTTCTTGTGTTTGTCCCAGTTCCCTCACTAATGGCCCTAGTAGTTTGGGGTTTTATCTTGAGGTCTGTGATCCACCTTGAGTTTATTCTTGTCCATGGAGTGAGATAAGGGTTTTGTTTCATTTTTCTGCAGGTAGATATCCATTTTTTCCATCACCACTTGTTGAAGAGGGGGATCTGCTTCTCATTTGATATTTTGGGGGTCCTTATTTAAGATCAGTTGTCTGTATGTTGATGATTCAAATTCTGAGTTTTCAGTTCTTTTCCATTGGTCTGAGTATCTGTCATTACGCCAGTACCATGCTGTCTTGACTACTGTGACTGCACAATAGGTGCTAAAGTCAGGTAAAGCAAGCCCTCCGACTTTGTCCTTCGACTTCAATTCTCTGCTAATTCTGGCCTTCTTCATTCTCCATATGAAGTTGGTTGTCAGTTTTTCCAATTCTTTGAGAAAAAAATGTTGGTATTTGTATCGGGATAGCGGTTTACTTATATAGTGTGTTGGGTAGGACGAACATCTTTACTATTATTAAGTCTTCCAATCCATGAGCATGGATATTCTTCCATTTGTGGAGGTCACTTTTAGTTTCTTGTAGTGTGTAATTTTCTTTGTACAATCTTTTGTTTTTTGGTTAGGTATATCCCTAGCTATTTCAATTTATGCTTGGCTATTGTGAAGGACCCTACCTGTTTGATCTCTTCTTCTGTGGTGTCTCCTCTGATGTATATAGTAGCCCGATAGACTTCTGTTTGTTGATCTTGTATTCTGCCATTCTGCCATATTCCTCTATCACTTCCAGTACTCCTTTTGTGGAGCTTTTGGGATTTCCCACATATAAAATCATATTATCTGGGAATAACAATTGTTTCACCTCTTCCTTCCCCAGGTGAATACCTTTGATGTCTTTTCTTTGCCTTATGTTGCTAGCTAGGACCTCCAGTACAATGTCAAATAAAAAAGGGGACAAGGGGCATCCTTATCTAGTCCCCTTTTTGAGGGGGATTGTTTTCATCTTTTCTCCATTGACTACCACATTGGCTGTTGGTTTTTCATGTATAACTTGTATTATATCAAGGAATTTTCCTTCCATTCCTATCTTCTTGAGTGTCCTAAACAGGAATGGGTGTTGGATATTGAATGCTTTTTCTGAGTCTATTGATAGTTTTGTTTTTTGCATCTATTGATGTTATCATGTGGTTCTTATCCTTTTTCTTGTCATTGTCGCAAATAATGTTGATGAACTTTTGTATGTTGAACCATCCTGCATCCCTGGAATGAATCCCACTTGGTCATAGTGAATTATTTGTTTTATCTAGTCTTGCATTCTATTGGCCAGTATTCTGTTAAAGGATTTTACATCAATTTTCATTGGAGATGTCAGTCTGTAGTTCTCAATTCTTGTGGGGATTTTTGCCTGCTTTACGTATCAGAGTTATATTAACTTCATAGAAACAGTACGGGAGTTTGATATCTTTTTCTATGCTCTGGAAGAGTTTGTGTAGGATTGGTGTCAGTACTTCCCTGAATGTTTGGTAGAATTCTCCTGTGAAGCCATCTGTCCCTGTGGTATATCCCTGTGGCTTTTTAGTTGTTATGCCCTTGATAATATTGTCTATTTCTTCTATTGCTATGGATCTGTTGAGGTTCTTGATATCCATCTGGGGTTGTTTTTCTAAATATTTGTCCATGTTTTCTGAGTTGTTGAATTCAATGGAGTACAGCCTTCATAGTACTATGTAATTAGCCTTTAGGGTCAGTTGTAGTTTCCTGTTTCATCCCTCATCCTGATTATTGGTATTTGTTCCTTCCTTTCTTTGGTTAGGTTTGCCAATGGTCTATCAATTCTAATTCTTTCTAAGAACCAGCTTGTTGCTGCATTGATTTTTTTTTTTGGCCTTGTTTTCCCTCTCATTTATCTCAGCCATGATTTTTATTATTTCTTTTTTCTTTGTTATTAGTAGAATTGTCTTGTTGACTCTGCTCTAATTGCTGGAGGATTTGTGTCAGCCTATCAGTTATAAGTCT
>NW_022104553.1:19328316-19336264 GCF_000313985.2 Echinops telfairi | reverse complement strand
AAAAAAAAAAATCAGTATCTCAATGGTATCTGCTGACTGTTCAGGAAATAGATTTTGATTCTTTGTGAATCAAGAAATCTTTGAACCAGGACTGTTCTGCAATAATACTTAGTAGGCTCTACTATAAGCCAATTGCTCTTAGCTTCCTTCTGGTACATCTCTTATGGTCTACTGTTGCTTACTATGAGGTTATTGAAAATTTAATTTGGGTATACTACACCTTAGTATTCAAATGATAGCTTTGCTTTTTAAGGAGATCTTTTATAGTGAATTTGCCCAATGCAGTACATTCTTTGATTTCTAGAATGATTGTAGATTCAAGTCAAATGAAATGCTTTGCAACTTGAATCTTTTTTCTCACATTGTTTTTATGTCCAGTTGGGAGGATTTTTGTTTTTGTTTTCTTATGTTGAGATATGATCTGCTGAAGGTTGTGATCAATGATTTTCATCAGTATGTGCCTCGAGTCTTCTCTACCTTATAACACATGGCTGTGCCATTTTCTTATCACAAGTTAATGAGTCTTCCCTTTTACCCTGTGCCCACATTCTTCAGAGTCCAAATTTTAGGTTATTTGCTCAGTATGCAGAATGAAAAGGCGTGCTGTAGAAGAAGAGGTATGGGAGGATGTTGATTGGATTATGTAATTTTGTTGTGACTGTTGATAGTTAACAAGGTTTCTTTTGATTATAAAAATTGTGATTACATACAGATAAGAGTCTGCAACACAGGGAATCCAGGATAGATAAACCCCTCAGGGACAACAATGAGAGTAGAGATACCAATAGGATTAGGGGTTGGTGGGAGGATAAAGGGGAAATCGATCACAAGGATAAAACTAGAACCCCCTCCCAGGGGGACAAATAACCGAAAAGTAGGTGAGGGATGATAGAGGACGATGTAAGATATGGAAAAGATAATCTATAACTTATCAAGGGTTCATGAGGGAGGGTGGATGGGGGAGGGAGGGGGAAGAAATGGGGAGATGATATCTGGGGCTCAAGTGGGAAATAATAAAAATATTTTTTTAAATTGTAATTACAGAAGCAGTGATTGTGAAAGAGTGGGTTAAAGGGCAATGTAAAAATGGCATGGGGATGCCATCTTACCTCCTCAGACTTCACACAGGGGAAGGAGAATTAACCGAACCTCAGCCCAAGGCCAGTTCCTTTGAACCAGAGATCAGTGGCGCCTCCACCCTGCAACCTTCTTCTTCCTCAGCCCTTCCATGGCATTCTCCACTTCTGTGCTAGATTTCATCCTTCATTGCAAATGGCCCCACGAACTCAGACAGGACTCAACGATGAGGGTTAGTTAGGGAATTTTAAACATTGCAATTCAGGACAGGACTCCTTCACTGTGCCCTGTGAGGCAGTATTCACAAAGCTCATTTCACATTGCTGATAAATGATTCTGGAGGAGCCCACCTGTAACCTCAGCCCCAAAGCACTCGGCTCTAGTTCTGAGAGTTTACAAACCTGCTTCTCCAGAGAATGCCCACAGGTTCTCCATTGAGCAAGCAAGTCTCCTGATGGAAGGCTCAGCTGTTTTCTTTCATGCCCAGAATCTTGTCCATCTGTCTCATGAGCTTGATGGTGCTGCTGCTCTGGTGTCACTGCTCTCTGTCTTTTGGATCAGGGAGATTCAGCATGCATGGATTTTAGTATGCTTATATAACTTTGTTTCTATATTTACTACTTTTACCTTTATATTTGTTTACATTATTTTTCCCTGTGTGCAAATAAAATTAAACAGAGCATGATAGTTAGGTTTCTTTTGCTAACTAGGCCAATGAAGGAAGATGTACATGGTATATAATTTATATTCATATAGTTGTCATTAGATCTAATTTACATGGATGCATTTTGAAATTATGGCTCTATTGGAGATCAACAGGAGGGACTCATTATTCTCTTCTTTTCTAGAAATCTGGAAAGCCGATAATTATTTGCTTGGGTGCACACAAAATGAAAGAAGAGTGGACAGAATAGAACAGTGCTATGAATATGATGTGTTGGAACATGTGCATCAGCACCAAAATAACTTTCCTCTTATGGGAAATCATGGGATACTTGACTTACATGAAAAAGCTATGAAATCAGTTTTAACTTTTCCAACAATCAACCAGAGCAGAAGCAATAAAATAAGCGAGTCTATTGTGCTTAGTGGAGGTGAGAAGACCTTTCTCTATGCTGACCAAGAGCAATTTTGTACTGAAATGAAATTTGCTGAGTGTGAAAAATCTAATAGCTTTAAATCACAACACATTAAGCATCAGGAAAAGAACATCAATCCCATTACTCATCAGCAAATTCATACTAGAGAGAATCGCTATGTATGTAGTTACTGTGGAAAAGGCTATTCACAGAGGAGAGAACTCATTATTCATGAGCGAATCCATACAGGTGAGAAACCCTATACATGTAGTCAGTGTGACAAAGGCTTCACCAGTAAAAGTAGTCTCACTGCTCATCAGCGAATTCATAGTGGAGAGAAATCCCATATATGCAATGATTGTGGAAAAGGCTTCTTTTGTAAAAGTCAACTCCTGCTCCACCAGCGAATTCATACTGGTGAGAGACCTTATATATGCAATGAATGTGGGAAAGGCTTTATCAGTAAAGGTACTCTCACTACTCATCAGCGAATTCATAGTGGAGAGAAACCCCATATATGCACTGATTGTGGAAAGGGTTTCTTATGGAAGAGAGAATTCCTGCTCCACCAGCGAATTCATACTGGTGAGAGACCCTATATATGCAATGAATGTGGGAAAGGCTTTACCAGTAAAAGTATTCTCAGCGCTCATAAACAAATTCATACTGGAGAGAAACCCCATATATGCACCGATTGTGGAAAAGGCTTCTTAAAAAAGATAAAACTCAGTCTCCACCAGCGAACACATACTGGTGAGAAACCCTATACATGCAGTGAATGTGGGAAAGGTTTCACCAGAGACAGTACTCTCATTTCTCATCAGCGAATTCATAGTGGAGAGAAACCCTATATTTGCACTTACTGTGGGAAAAGCTTCTTATGGAAGAGAATACTCATTCTTCATCAGCGACTTCATACTGGTGAGAAACCCTATACTTGTAGTCAATGTGGAAAAGGCTTCATCCGGAAGTTCTCTCTCACTGTACACGAGCGAGCTCATACTGGTGAGAAACCCTATGTATGCACTGATTGTGGGAAAGGGTTCACAGTAAAGAAGAATCTCACTGTGCACCAGCAAACTCATACTGGAGAGACACCCCATGTGTGTGGTGAATGTGGAAAAGGCTTCATCCAGAAAGGAAATCTCAAAATTCATTCTCGAACTCATACTGGAGAAAAACCCTATATATGTGGTGAGTGCGGTGAAGCATTCACTCAGAAGATAAGCCTTCAATTACACCAGAGATTTCAGACAGGAGAGAAATCTGTTTTATGCCGTGAATATGCAAAAGAATATATCCAGAAGTCAGAGCTCAGTCAACACCAGAAAATTCACAAAGAGCAACCTTTTCGTTGCAGTGAGTGTGAAAAAGCCTTCACAACCAAGCAAGAGCTCATTTTACACCAAGGATTCCATAAAGACCAGTTGCCTTTTTGCTGCAAGGATTGTGGAAAGGTTTTTGCCTGTGTCTCTAAGTTTGACTCACACAAAGAAAAACACAAAAGAGAAAAACATCTAAGATTAGTCAAAGTGGAAAATTGCTTCCCAGTGGGTCATGTGTTGTCACAGAACAGTGCTCTCATGCAGGAGAAGAACCCTGGTAATATACTGACCTTACAAATCCCCTCTGTGGCTACTCTCACACCAGTTAACACCAGTGGGATGCTAACTAATAGGAATGTCATTCTAGTGGGACAGCCTGTTGGCAGATGCGAACCATCGGGAGATAATAGAGAGTCTGTACCGCAGGAAAACCACACGAATGTAGTGAATATGGTAGTGCCTGTGAACCCAGTGCCCATGGCAGTGCCTCCAGTGTCCAATTACATCTTATTCTATGTTCCACAAAACTCGTAGGAGAAGCTGGCACATTCCCTGGGCACGAGGGTTGAGCAGATTGTCTACCTCATGTTATGCTACAAAGGGTATCCTGAGGGAAATCATGAATACAGAGACTGGAAAGCCTGATAGCCTCGATCGGTGCATGTGTACATTCCTATCCAGACTTACCTAACGTAATCCCCCTGTATATCAGTGAATTGCTTTGTTGCATCAAATGATCGAAAGTGAGTCACTGCCGTGGACAAAATAAAGTAACATTTTAAAACAGAAACAATGAGCATCTGGAACATTGCTTTTTTTAAAAAAATAAAAGTTTTATTGTTTTAAATAATAATCCACATATCATACAATTAAGTAGTTCAATCATCTCCAGAATTGTACAGTCATTACCCCAATTGGAATGTTGCTATTTATCAAGTCAGTTATGACCAATGGGGACTCTACTTTGTAATAATAACAAGTTGCTTCACTCACCTCTGGTAATGATTAATCATGTTTTGTGAAATCTATCAGATCACAACAAGCCCCTACAAATGCAATCTATCACACCGCAATGTTGCTTTGAAAATATTGCTATGTATGTTCAAATGTGCATCATTATAGGGGGGGGGTATATTCCTCATATGTAAATTGTTATGTGTATCTCTGGATGGTGCTTAAGTGTTGTATTAGAGTTTAAAGTCTTCTGACCCTGGTTTGCAGAAGGCTGTGGTTGAGAGTGACAGCCCAAAATCCATGTGCAGTATCCCCACGTAGATTAACCCTCATTGAATGCTTTCTGATCATGAGCCAAGATGTAGATAAGCATGGCCTCAGGCAGAGTGCCTTGGAAAGTAAATGATCTCCACCTGTCTCAACACAACTCTGGGAGAGTTTTGCCTAGGTGTGTCTTTAATGGAAACCAACACAAAACAACATAGTCTCACCCTGACTGCCATGGTTAGAAATTCCTGGACCCATCTTGTGAGCCCTTCTATGTAACAACGTGTATGTCCCAGTCGTGGTCTTGTTCCTGCCTTTGTGGTTGTGGAAAACTGAGGAACATGAAGAGAGTGTATGAGGACAAATTCTTTATTCTCCTATTTAAGAAGCCTGTTAACTGTTAGGTAGCCAGAACAGGAACAAGGGGGTTGTCCCTCCCAGGCCTACAAAAGCCCCCATAAGGGGCGTTGGGAAGCACTCAGGTGAAGAAAAATATTTTTCTTCAATAGACACCTATGAAGATCCTAACTGGGCATGCTCAAATTTAGGCCCCCAAGCCAGGTGGTAGGTACACTTAGGTGGTCCAAATTAGCCCACATCACCCAGGTGGGTTAACACCACCAACAAGGTCAACCAATACCTTCAACCATGCCTCCGGAGATAGTTAATGTTTATTGTGCCAACCTGGCCAATGAACACGTGGGATTAATTGAAGGGCAGAGAGATAAATGGCTCAGCGAACCTCGCTTCTCGTCTCTTGCTCATTGATTATCGGACCAGTGTGCGGCTGCCTGGCTTGTTCTCTGCCTCAGTTTGCAAGCTACACTACCTGTGGGACACCTAACCCGTGGACTGTGTCGCTGTAATATGAGGTTCCTTCAAGACCTGCTTAGCCACACCATTGGAATTTACATCTCTTGAGCTGGGGACTGTCAGACCCTGTCATCTGGCTGACTGTTGGTGACCTGCCTTGCTGTTTGCTGCCTGTGCCCCGATAGCCTGAATTGCTCTACAGAGGACTACCCGGCAGCCCTTAAGACTTGAAGGACTGCCAGTGTCTCACAAGGGGGGTGAGTTGCACTGAGCCATTTGTACTGCTTTATAATTTGTTTGTTTCTTATGTTATCTATCTGTATAAATACATATAAAATTATTAGCGTTCTGGTTTTGTTTCTCTAGAGAACCCTGTCTAACACACCTCCCCAGCCAGAGGTGTACACAGAAAGGCAGGTTGCAGCGTGAGGTCTCCTTCCCCCTGGAAGGGCCCACATTCACCCACCCAGGCTCACTCCTCGTGGACACAGCCTCTCTTACTCTCTTATACACTACCCCCCGCCCAGTACACGCTCATGCCCCACTCATGCCATGCTGCAGTTCCTCGCACATCTGATTGTGTTGTTCCCCGAGGTTGCTCCTATCTAGTTAACGAACCCCAGCCCAGTTTACGTGCGGCCAGACACATTTCCCTTTTGTGACTATAAGACCTGAAATTTCTCCCCTCCATCAAAACTCACTTGGATTACAAAACAGGCTTCAGTGTGAATTCTTTCTCATGCGAAGCCAAGAACCAAGGTTTTTACTCACTCGAGAGACCTTCTATAAGTAGACATGAAATCCTCTGGTCTATAAAGGAGAAAGATCGCTCAGCCAATTACTTTTGGCTCCTTACATTCCTGTTGTTAAAACTTAGGAGAGAGCACCTGAGAAATCTGACCGGCCTGTCAATCAGGGGTCTTTTGCAAGACTGCTGTGGAAAAGCAACAGTGCCCCCACAAGAGTATTAGAAGTTGAAGGAAAAAGATGTTTAAATTCTGGATATGGGTTCACCCCATAAGACATCCATAAGGGACTAAGGCTGGACCACTAACTTCTCTGGAATTCGACATAGAGGGACTAGGAGAAGTTAATGAGGAGAGAATGTGGTAAAATTGTAAAGTCCTACAGTGTAAAGAGCCTGAAGGGCAATACAGCTTCATTAAGCTTGTAACCACAATTGTAAACTTATAGGGAAACGATCTGTTTTATGAGTTAGTTCAAAGACAACTGAACAAAGTTATTAAGAATTTTTGGGGGGAAAAATTGTTGAATATTTCAGATTATCCTGTGTGTCAAAAAGGCTCAAAGTTCATCTGTTAGTCTTTTTTAACTAACACTGAGGGAAATATGATGAGGAGTATATTCCCTAACGTATAACAGAGGGAATCTGGAAAGCTGGTATCCCACGGTAGGAAAGCCTCCACTTTGGTAAGTTAGAGGTAAAGTCCAAGTACATTATCCTGCTTTAAATATCATTCCCACAGATTCTACCCTAACCGGTATGCTGCCTTAGAGTGAGCACATGGTGGATTTTATCTCCCTACAGAAGCAGACATCCTGTTGCTATCCCTTCCCTCTGGGTCACCCAGCACTACCACCCCCACCACCCCGCCCTACCTTCCCCCAATGCAGGTTTTAGGTTTCCTCACCTGTGAGCTCAAGGACTTAGTGTAGATACCACCCACCTTGTGACATATGTAACTACTGAATATGCATGTCTATGGCTACCTATAAATATCCCAAGATAGTAAAGGGGCTCTGTCCTCTCCCAGTTCCACGTGGTCCATCAAGAGGGGCTGAGATGAGCATGCTACCATAAAATGTGTCTGACTCCTTCATTTTATTCTCTCTCCTATCTTTACTATCCTCTATGTCTTTACTATCATCTTTATATATTATAACCATATAATTGCATCTACTGACCCTTAGGTTGTTAGAGGTTGGTTTCCTTTGACATCTCTACAGCTAATAAGCTCTCTTGATTCTATGAAATATATCTAACTTGTTTGGTTTTAAATCAAGCAAATTGCCTGAGATTGCTTACAGAACCTTAAAAATATCTCTTAATAGACACGGGAGAAGAAATGAAATTTTATTTATAACAAACTTCATTTAGCCTTTAAAAAAATCATTTTATTAGGGGCTTGTACAACTCTTAACACAATCCATACATATATCCATTGTGTCAAGCACATTTGTGCATTTGCTGCCATCACTCTCAAAACATTTGCTTTCTGTTTGAGCCTTTGGTATCAGCTCCTCATTTTCCCCCTTCCTCCCTGTTTCCCCCTCCCTCATGAACCCTTGATAACTTATAAATTATGTTGTCATATCTTACACTGTCTGATGTCTCCCTTCACCCACTTTTCTGTTTCCATCTCCCAGGGAGGAGGTTATATGTAGATCCTTGTAATCAGTTCCCCCTTTCCA
>NW_022104553.1:19321361-19327884 GCF_000313985.2 Echinops telfairi | reverse complement strand
CCTGCCCTCTCACTCCCCTCCAATGAACTCAGAGACCTCTAAGGTTAGGGTACAGCTCACTTTGTTACATCTGTAGTGGCCTGTCGGGGGCTTGCATGCCTAAGACCTGTCTCTTCCAGACCTGGTTCCTGGTACCATGGAAGTGAGCCCCTTAAAACTTTTGTCTGTCTCTTAATTTCTTCTCTTCAATTAAAAATTGTCCCTTAGGACCTATCTGGATATAGGCTGGTTGGTTCCCACCTGTAATGGTGAGGTATTGATCTGCTGCCAATCATGATTTTGTAACTGCTTCCTGTGCTCACCCATGCCATTTTTAAAGCTTGGTATCTCAACAAATCTTTGGATGCTATTTAAACCTCATTCTAATAGCCTCCCTCGTCCCAAAGCTGTGTGTGTGTGTCTTTGTCTCTTTTAAGACTTAATAAATGTGCCCCTTAAGTTACGTACATTTGAGATGGGGGTCTCTTTTGTACCCTGATATAAGTGGCATAATCAGTCTGAAGGAGCGGGTGTAGGCAGTGGGTGCTGTTACGCAAAAACCGCGATAGAGTGAAGCCACGGAAGTCGAAGCGCGAAGTGGCGAGGGTTCACTGTACACCTATTTGTCTTCAGCGATTGTATTGGGGAGGTAAGCACACAATGATATGGTTTTTTGTTCTTTGATGCCTGATACCTGGTCCCTTCGGTACCTGGTAATCACACAGGCTGGTGTGCTTCTTCCATGTGGGCTTTCTTGCTTCTCAGCTAGATGGCCTCATTTAGTCTTTTTAACTCAATTTTTTTCTCCCTACTAAAAGCTAACGAAATTAGAGCAGATAAATACATTTTCACCTCTATAGAAAAAACTGATGCTGACAAGACCCAGAAGGATGACAATCTCCTTTGGAATATCTGTCCACTAATCATCTGCAGGAAAGCTATTTGCCTATGTTCTTGCAGAAGGACGCAGATGGAATCCCCTTAGGAAGGGGCAACCACGTGTTGAGAAAGATGAAGGACAAGGAAAAGATGAAGAAATCACACGAGCTTAATAATGATTCTGGTTCCAGGTTGTTGACAGCCAAAGAAAGGAGGGGCTATTTGCTTCTGTTTTTACAGGCAAAGGAGAAAAGTGGATTTCTCCTCAGCCAGCACCATCCAGAAGGGAAAGGACAGGTGATGGCGTGACATGAGAGATGGGTAAACAGCCCAGAGACTGCTGTCTTGTTGCTGAAGTTATCCAGAGCTTCAAAGGGACATCACAGATTCATGAGAATGGCAATCACTGCCTCTGAGACTTATGAGCATTTCTCCCATTGCTGATATTTTCTGAGAGCAATCTAGGACTCTGTCATAACCAAACATTTTATGCAAAGGTGACTGACTGGACGACTACAGCAGACTGTTCATTTGCTAGAAGTTCAAGATTATGGACTTTCCACATTAATTAATGGTTTAAATAGACTAAAACGTTACAAGATTTTTGTATAACCCCTTACCTGTACAATGTAACCTTACATAATTGGACTTTAATCAGAAAGGGTCTATTAGTCTAGGTACTTTAGAGAAACAAATCCACAGCAACTCATGTATAAGAGAGTTTTATGTAAAGAAAGTGTGCATCATGAAAACATCCCAACCCAATGCTGCCCAAGCCCACAAGTCCAACATTAACCCATTAACCCAACACCAGTCCACAAAGTCCTCCACCTCACAAAACAGAGGCAATGATGCCGACTGCAGGATGAAAGCTGAGTCACTGAACGAATAAGCATCTCAGCATTAGCTGGGGTCTCCACACGGCTGCTCCAGCACCCAGGGCTGCATCGGGATAGGTCCATGTGGCTTCTCCTTGGGGATGTCTTGTAGGAAGTCAATCTTGCAAGCTGAAGCAGGGTACTGCTAAGGCAGCTGCATCCTGGTGCGACCATCACAAAGCAAGAGACCTGAGAACTAGAAGGCGAGGCTCACCACCCATTTATCCCTCCGCCTTTCAATTAGCCCCACATGTGATTATGGGCCAAGTTGGCACAATTAACTAACTCAAGGGGCTTCAGGAAAACTTTTCTTTAGATGTTATTCAGCTTAAAAGGGAAATGTTTTAATACATTTAAGAATGGGCTAAAGTCATCTTCTAGCTCTAATGTAATTAAACAATTGGTAGATGGTTTGGAGGGGCTTGACCCACATGCCTTGGTTCAAAGCAGTTCACATTGCTTAGGTTCTAGCCTAACTGTTGCTTACAGTCGAAATTTTTGCCCTCACAATCACATGCTGCTTCTATCGAAGGCTAAGGAGTATGAAATAAAGTCCTGTAGCCTCGATGGCTCTTTTGAATTTTATACATAAAACAAAAGGGGGAAATGTGGGAAACTGAGGAACGAGAAGAGTGTATATGCAGACAAATTCTTTATTCTCATATTTAAGAAGCCTGGGAGGGCAGGGTTCTGGGTGGAGGGAGGCCTTTCACACATCTGAGTTAAACATGAGTCCCGATCAGATTCTCATAACCAAGATTGATCCCCACAGTATCCTCCCATCGTAGTGCTACCTTCAACAACGCTTACAAGCACAGGGCTGATTGTTATCTGGTCGGCAGCTTTATCTATAGGAGCAGACATGTTGCAATTTCTCAACGTCCTCAGGGGCAGACACTCCCCTTTACCTGCCTGCCCTCTCACTCCCCTCCAATGAACTCAGAGACCTCTAAGGTTAGGGTACAGCTCACTTTGTTACATCTGTAGTGGCCTGTCGGGGGCTTGCATGCCTAAGACCTGTCTCTTCCAGACCTGGTTCCTGGTACCATGGAAGTGAGCCCCTTAAAACTTTTGTCTGTCTCTTAATTTCTTCTCTTCAATTAAAAATTGTCCCTTAGGACCTATCTGGATATAGGCTGGTTGGTTCCCACCTGTAATGGTGAGGTATTGATCTGCTGCCAATCATGATTTTGTAACTGCTTCCTGTGCTCACCCATGCCATTTTTAAAGCTTGGTATCTCAACAAATCTTTGGATGCTATTTAAACCTCATTCTAATAGCCTCCCTCGTCCCAAAGCTGTGTGTGTGTGTCTTTGTCTCTTTTAAGACTTAATAAATGTGCCCCTTAAGTTACGTACATTTGAGATGGGGGTCTCTTTTGTACCCTGATATAAGTGGCATAATCAGAAAACAGGAATCCAAAGCTGTCTTTCCTGATGGCATCTCTGGAGGGTCTAGGAAAGTTGGTCCTAGTGAGGAGGGGGAAAAAAAAGGGTAATTCACGTTTACATGGACCTTCAGGGAAGCCACAAGGGTAAGCACTCTTAGAATTTCAAACCTGTGTTTCAGGGCTTCCAGAAACTTTATTAAGTCTTGCTGTGTGTTCTGTCAGCTGTGACTTGCTCATTTGTTCTCTTTGTCCCTTTGACTTTAATGCCTATGTTACATGACTCAATCTTCTTAAAATTGGAGTTCTGCTTTGGCTTTTCATAGAGGTAATTCCTCATTTTGGGTGAGTTCTAGAGTCATGTGGTTTTGCACATATTTTAAGGGGGTGCAAGAAAAAAAAGTGTGTGTGTGTGTATATATATATATATATACACACACACACTTTTTTTTCTTGCACCCCCTTAAAATAAAATATATATATATATTCATAATAGATGCTCTCCTAGAATAGTAGATTATTTCCCTGATCCAGAATAAATGTGGAAAATAGTACTGTATTTTGAAACATTTTGGATCTGGATTAGAATATTTTAGGTAATTCTATTTTTCACAGAGTTCTGGTGCTAGAAACTGATGCTTGAGCTACTGATCCACAAGGACAACAGTTCAAATCTGCCATCCACCTCGGTGGCAGAGAGGTGGATTTTTCTATTCCTGTAATGACTTACAGGAATAGGAAGAAACAGTTGTAAGAA
This sequence comes from Echinops telfairi, assembly GCF_000313985.2. Taxonomy (NCBI): domain Eukaryota; kingdom Metazoa; phylum Chordata; class Mammalia; order Afrosoricida; family Tenrecidae; genus Echinops; species Echinops telfairi. The sequence goes on along the minus strand of NW_022104553.1, from coordinate 19,324,004 downwards.
CAAGGGAATACTGTATGGTTTAAAATCAGGAAAAGGTGTTTAACAGGCGTCTGTCCTCCCTCCATACTTATTCACTCTGTATGCTGAGCAAATAATCAGAGAAACTGGGTTCTATGAAGACGAAACTGGCATCAGAATAGAAGGAAAGCCTATTATTAACCTGAGATAGGCAGATGACACAACCTTGCTTGCTGAAAGTCAGGAGAACTTGAAGCAGGAGAAGTCGCTGGTGAAGATTTAGGATTGTAGGCTTCAGTATGAAGTAAAACTCAGTGTAAAGAAACCAAAATTCCTACAACTGGGCCAGTAGGTAATATCATTATAATGGAGAAAAGGTTGAAGTTGTTGAGGATTTTGTCCTACTTGAATCCACAATCAGTGTTCATGAAAGCAGCACTCGAGATCAAAAGCTACACTGTGGTAGGTAAACCTGCTGTAGCCCACTTGGGTGGGAGGGGCGTAGGGTCTGGACTGCTTGCTAACCACACACTGGTACCCTTGTTAGGTGGCCTGTGCAAACAATGGCTGTGGAACCCTAACAAGGGGAAGGGCCACTTCTGTCATCTGCTGTGCTAAGGGGAAAGCTCGCGATCGTTCAGAAAAGAGAGCCAGACGAGGAAGCCTCCAAGATGCTTGTGCAGACCCTCCTCAGTGCAGGACACAGCTGGCAGTGACATGAGGGACAGCAGGAGATGGGGACAGGGGCAAGTGGGAAAGCAGCCGCCGCCACGGAAACCAGCAGGTGAAGGCGGGGCGGGCTTGAAGGCACAGGTCTCAGCGAACTGCTGGGGTCTCACGGAGTTTGCTTTTCTCTATAGTTTAGCTTGTGATGAATGAATCAGCCTCTGCCGGTTTCCCTCAGTTGTTACCAAGGAATTGCAATAATTTCAGTGTGACTCGTTTCTATCTCCCAAGTATTCAGAATTTAAGGGAATAAACAGTTGGTGCCTAGGAAAAGCCAATCTACCCGAGGAATCTCCTGAGCCAAAGTGATCAACCTTCTGAGGGTGGAAAACCACCTGAGATCATTGAACTTGTGACTTTCTCAGTGAACTACAGCAAAGGTAACCCACTCTTCAGTGATTATAAGGTGACCAGATGTCCTGCTTTTGGCAGGACAGTCCCGATTTTTAACAATTTTTCCTGTATCCCCTGGCATTTTTTAAAAGTCCCGATTTTTTTGAAAGAATGCACGACAAGCTAGGGTATACGGTTTTCAGCTGCCATGTGGCTATTTCACCAGGGTATGAGTTTTATCAATGGTGTCCCCCTTTACCAATGTTAAAATCGTCACATTTGGGGGATAGGAACATTGCATGTTCGAATAAATGACAGCCACTACAATGTCTTGATAACTTAGAAGAGTCTTGATTCGGTTATAACTGGACTGCTCAAATCTGAAAACAATTCTTTGATTGCAGTCTCTAGTCCAAATTTCAGTTCATCTTTAAGGCTGAAAAACTCATTTATCTCCTGTCCAAGGGTTCAAGCAAGCATGAACAGAAACAGAAAGCAACATTAATGGATTAATTGTAACTTCAAGAGGAGTAAGCATGCATTACAGGGCACATTCCTTATCATAAAAGAAACAATGCCAAAATTGATTATAGCATCCTGTTTACCATAACAAAATTATAGCATTCAGATTACAACATCCAAGGGGACAATATTGAATCAGAATGAACAACATATTAAAGAATAATCAAAACTAATTGTCATGTCCAGTACCTGGCAACATGGGAAAACATTCTAAAAGTAAGCCCCAGCAGAGACTTTCCCATAAGGGGAGGGAGAACGGGCAGGTCAACTAGCAGTCAGCTTTCTGAGATGGGAGGGAGGAACGGGCAAGTTACTTAGCAGCTTACAAAAATGGAGTTTCTACTGCTAGTCTGCCTCATGACAAACAGTGGCTGGGAAGGCCGTGTGAAAGAAATATACCCCGCCGACTGCTTCATGAGATTATCCATTCCCTTCCAAATATATATATATTTCCCCCGTGAACTGGGTAACTTAAAATCATGGTGAGCTACGACATGGAAATTTAAATTAAAATGTGTTCACCAAATAGTTAAGCACTATTAAAAGAAGCCCGTATGCCAAGAATTGACGGTTAGAGCAAACCTAAAAGACTGAAGGTTTCCGTCCACTGAGGGGATGAAAAGGAAGGCCTGCTGATGGACTTACAAGAAGGATCAGCCGGGTGCTGGCCCCGATCCCAACTACTAAGTGGACACCTGCCCCTCCCCGCCAGAAGAATTTATTTCAAAGGACGGCACTGAATCTGCAGCTCCGGGAGAGGGACATATCGGATCGGAGCACACGGGAGCTGATGAAGGGGGAGGAAGACAGAGTGGAGCATATCCTGGCCCACCAGGCCCTAAGGACGATGTTCCCAATTAAAGCAGCCAGTCCACGGAGAGAACCACATGGCTGGGCCCACTATGAGACATGACGCGCCTCACTGGCCCATAGCCCTGGAGACACAGTGTGGGAATTGCACCCAATCTGATCCCGCCACACCAAGGCAAAACACTAAGGGGGTGCAACAGAACAGCAATGGAATGGAGCGGTCGAGGTCCCCAGGGAATGCTGAAGGTGGACTTTGGGGCCAGGGCGTGGTGCCCCAACAGACTGGACTGGAAA
>NW_022104553.1:19281767-19290666 GCF_000313985.2 Echinops telfairi | reverse complement strand
TGTCCGGGGCCTGAAGGGAAGTCTGGTTTAATGAAGCCTGTAGTCCAGCTCCCTGCCCCTGAAACATGATGAGGAAAAGAGGCTATAAAGGGGAAGGTCTCGGAAAAATGAACAGAGCGCTCTTTTCCTCATGGAGGCCACTCCTAAATATACGGTATAGATCAGAAAAGTCACATTCTGTCATCAGGGCTGCTGTTAGGAAGCCTGAACCCATTAAACCATCTTGGAAATCCAAAGAAGCAATATGGATATACCAGTGGTCCCTTAATAAAGAAAAACTGCAGGCATTACACAAATTAATTCAGGAAAAGCCAAAAGATGACCAGATTGAGAAAACTCTCAGCCCTTGCAGTTCTCCCGTGTATGTCAAGAAAGCTCAGCAATGCCACCCGATGTGAGGTTTTTGTAGGCTAACTCGCAGGTGTCCTTTGACCCTTCTCCAAGAACAGAGCCCCTAAATGTACGTAACAATGTTGCTGCCTGTCCAACTGACTTCGGGGCAAACAAATGATCTGAAAAAGGGGTCTCACGAATGGACAGGGATACACGAAAGTGGAACGTATTATTAAACAGGTCTCGCAGATATAAGCCCTTTTCTCAGCTAAATGTGACTTCTACAATCATTCTCCACTACTGTTTTTTGCTCACTCACCTGAACAAATTCCACCATCGCTTTTTCCTACCATAGACCTGGGTGGTTCTTCTCGATCCAACCAAGAGAACGCATCAGGTTTGCTAACTTGATAACCTGTCCGTGAGAAATCACAGCATCTTAGACACACCAAAATCGACTTTAGGTTTGTGAAGACAAATCTGCCACTTGGAGAGCACCATAGCCCCAAACAAAGAGAGAGCCAAAGACAAGCCAATCACTAGAGAGCGCTCCTCACCGATGGAAACCAGGTGGCGGTAGGTCTCCAACATCACATCCTGATAGAGGGTCTTCTGAGCAGGGTCCAGGAGCTGCCACTCCTCCCAGGTGAACTTTATAGCCACGTCGCTGACTGCCACTGATTTCTGAAATAAAAGGGTTTTATCTAATGAAGTACTTTTCATTTCATGATGTGAAAGAAGTATAGTTTTTCTGCTCAGTTCTTCTATAGAGGCGACATCTAGGCTTGGCTTTGTGTATTTCTTTTCAAATATCTTTTAATAAAAGCAAAACCATAATAAACTATTCTAAATTAGGATATTATACAATCCACCCAATAATGAAACTAGAATGTTCCAGATGTGACAGTGAAACTGGGCCTACTTAGCTACAAAGAGCTCACCGTTATAAACCCACACGTTACACAAGCACATATATGTCTACAAAGCAGACAAAAGTCTACATAACAGACACAAGCACATATATGTCTACATAACGACAAAAGGGTATTACCAGGACCCCCATGCTCAGAGCCTCTGTAATGTCCTTGGTGCTAACTCTCAGGGGCAGTTCAGGGTTTATTTCTATGAGCTGGAGCTCACTCGCATCTCCACGCTGGAACCTATTTTGCCAACTTTAAACTAGTCATTCCTTTGACAGCCCTCTTTGCCTCTCTTCCGGGTATGCTTAATCACTGCCACGGCCCAGGAAAACTCAGAGATCCAAGGGGGTGATTTGGAAACTGAGGACAATTTGAAGTCAGGTACAAAAGGCGATACTCAAGACCAGCATAAGAAAGCATGTGCACAGGGCCGGGGCCGCCGGAGGCTGCAGTGCGAGAGCAAGGCCGAGCGGTGGGAGCAGAGGCCCAGCCCTGGAAGCCCCCTGAGAAACTTTCTGCTCAGAGGATGCTCTGCCCTGGCGCCGCTCTCGGGGATGTGCGGCTCTGTGGACGGTGGCAGGGACCCGGGGCGCGGGAGGACTGACGTGCCAATCTGGCTAGACCAGATGATGTACACTGGTACAGATAGGAATGGGAAACACAGGGAATCCAGGACGGTTGATCCCTTAAAGACTAGTGATGAGAGTGGTGATACCGGAAGGGTGAAGGGAGGGTGGGGTGGAAAGGGAGATTATAGGGATCTGCATATAGCCTCCTCCCTGGGGGACGGATGGCAGGAAAGTGGGTGAGGGGAGACATCGGACAGTGTAAGATATGACAAAGTAATAATAATTTATAAATTATCAAGGTTGGTGAGGGAGCGGGGAGGGAGGGGAAAAAAATGAGGAGCTGATACCAAGGGCTCAAGTAGAAAGCCAATGTTTTGAGAATGATGATGGCAACAAATGTACAAATGTGCTGGACACAATGGATGGATGGATGGATGGATGGATTGTGGTAAGAGCTGTACGAGCCCTCAGTAAAACGATTTAAGGAGAAGACGAAGTCTACGTCTACGAGAGCATGTACAGCACGGGCCTGCTCCATAATCTCCTCTAGGAAAGGAACACAGAGAAGACGGGTGCTAGAGCGAATGTGATGGAGAAATCAGACAGTGCCTGGCTATCACATAAAACAGTGTCTAGGATCTGAAAATCTCTCTGAACAGACAGCCAGCTAAGTGAGCTGCCAACTAAGTCCTCATGGAGGAAGCAGGCTATCGTCAGCTGTGGGAAACTGAGGCACAGGAAGCGTGTGTGCAGGCCAGGATCCTGGGGTGGACGGAGACCTTCACACACGTGAGTTAGAGATGCGTCTCAATCACATTCTCATAATCAATTGTTCCTCACTTTATCCTCCCATCATTGTGCTGCCTTAAAGTGACCTCTTACAAGCACAGGGCTGATTGCTATCCGACCAGCAGCTTTATCTATATGAGCAGACATGTCACTATTGCTCTCTAGGCTCTGAGGACAGTCACTCCCCTTACCTGCCCCCAGCACTGGTGTTAGGTTACTCCTCCAATGAACGCAGGGACCTCTAAGGTTAGGGTACAACCCATTTTGTTACTTCTATGGTTACCTGTAATTAGCGGGGCTTGCCTGTCCCAGAGTATATAAGCTGATGTGGGAAATATAATCTCTCCCTCTGCCTGGTCCTGACCCATGAAGTCATGACTGAGAGGTGAGACCTTGCATGCTTTGTCTTGACTGATGTCTCTTTAACTTACCCCTCAATTATACAACTGCCCCTCTTTGACCCAACGGGTTGTGGAGACCGGCACCACACAATCAGCCACCGAAGGGTTGTGAAGTATATAATTCACAATTGAAGAGAGGGATTAGGATCAGAGCCTCAAGTGTGAGACTGTGGTTTTCAGAAGGCTATGGATGACGGTGGGAGCCCAAGAGTCATTGGTGGAACGATACAGGAAACAAACCTCCGGTCAACCCCTTCTATCCCAAATTGAAAGACAGGAGGAAAGCGGTCAGGAAACGTGTACACTGATAAGTTGAGCATAGAACATCTAAGACAGACGCCTGACTTGAACAGTTAAAACTTGTAAGCAGTTTCCGCCTAAGACGCATGGTGGGCCTCATCTGGTTATAAAAATCTTATGTTTTGGTTGTATTGTTTTGTTTGCTTTTGATTGTGTCTCATTGGGGGGTGTCTCAGGAGTATTATATCATTGGGAGTTACCCTCTTAAAGTTGCGGTATAGGGTTTTTTCATTTGGGTGCATAAGACCAAAACTGATGTGGGTACAGAGTCAGCAAATGGAATAAGGGCTTTGGGGGGAGGAGGACATGGGGGGGGTGGCAGGGTGAAGGGGTGATGATGTCAAGGGGTTCATATAGAAAAAGAATGGTTGGAAACTGACTATGGTAGCAAATGTACAATTCTGCTGGACATGACTGATATATGGAATGATTTGATATATGTATTAAGCCTAATTTATAGTAATACATTTTAAAAGCTTGTAGGCAGGGTCTCCCTTCTTTCGTGTAGAGCAGCTCTCTCATCTCCTATTGGCCACCTTAGGATGGGCTCCTCTGGTCCACAGCCAAGCCATCTTCAAAAGCTTTCCATTACAAGCTGCTACTAGCCCTGCCCTCGGTCACCATCCACTCTGCCACGGAGCCCGTTCTGCTTCTGCAGTCATTGGCTTGGCCGCTGTGAGCATCCTACAGTGGATCAGGCAGGGAAGTGGCTGTGTTGGCCTCAGAAGCCAACACCTTCAAGGAAACAGAGAATTACCTGTCAGTATGGAAGCAGCAGGCAAGAGTCAAAGACGCACTGCAAGACCTCTTTAGAGTATTCAAAGTCAAGGATCTTACTTTAAGGACCAGAGCGCACCGGAACCAAGCCCTGGTATTTTCAAGTGCCTCATAAGCATGTAAGAGATGGACATTAACGAAGGAAGGCCAAAGAACCCTGGATGCGTTTGAACTGTGGTGCTGGCCAAGAATATCAACTGCCACAAAGGACAAACAACCCTGTCTTGGAAGCAGTACATACAGAGTGCCCCTTTGAGGGAAGGAAGGCCAGTCTTTGCCTGACATACTTTGGATATGATTTCAGGAGAGACCAGTGTCTGGAGAAAGATGTCATGCTTTGTAAAGTAAATGGGTAGCAGGAAAGTGGAAGGCCCCCAAGGAGAAAGGCTGTTACAGTGTCTACAACAATGGGCTCAAGCACAGGATTTTTCTGTTGCGTTCAGGGTCAATATGGGTTGGGCGGACTGGGCGGTACCTCACAACAACAGCATTGTGAGCCAGCAGCTTGCTGGTTGCTTGCCCACTTTGGGTTGTTCAGCATTGCAATAGCAATCTGTCATTGATCTTCACTTAGCGACTTCAGGGCCTTATTAGGCAGCAGTATGTCGCCTGACCTGATCATCTGGGTCCATCAGCCTTTGCGAACATAGGAGTGAAGAGAATCCTCCAGATGGATATCTAACCTGTGGATTTGGGACTGCCAGGTTCGATATAGCTGAGAATTATTTACTTGACACTTCTTTAAGTTTGTCCTGATGTTGATGGTGATTCTCTCTCCTACCTCTGTACCTGAAAGATCTTGAATTCACCTACCATTTTTAAACTACTATCAAGAGTAGTTGGGCTTTAGAAACATCTATGAGAATGGTGCTCTTTGGGATTTCACGTAATATAACCTTAACAAAGAAACTTATTCAGACAAAGTGTAGTGTTACTCTCATAATCAGTGTTATTCCTCATCTTATACATAGCTGATAGCTGATTCACAGTTGAAGTCTGAGTCAAAGTTTATTTCTGTCCAGTTTCCACTTTTCCAAATGTGTACTTTTCTGAACTGAGCTGGCATCCTACAGGCTTCTACAAATCCACTAGGGACCCACAAAACACAAAACAAGCCAAAAGTCACCTGAGCGTTGATCATTTTATTTGTTCCTTAGGACACTGCGTGACACAGAGATGCTCTGTCTCTGTTTACTGGATCAGCGCCAATTCTGTTCAGACTCTGTCAAAATAATCCCCAAACCAGGCACCTCTTCTTCCTTCCTCCCAGTGGTTCTCTTGTGGCTGGAGATTCAAAACTGTAGGCTGAAAAAATGAAACAACAAAAAAACCTGTAGGCTGATGGGAGAATACACTGTGTATGACACATCACCTATTGGTCCAGGTGCTCTTACTATTCCTGTCCCTCTTCTTTACACGAACTCCGTAATACTGTTGACTGGTTCTTTATTATATGCCATGGGCATAAAACCTAAGATCAGAATTGTGTAAGTATGGTAAATGATGATCTTTTTTAAAAAAAAGAAAACTGGACACTGAATACACATGTAGGGCAGAAAATAAAGAAAAAAGAGTAAATCCCTACCTCACAACATACAACCTATCCATTCGTGGTAAGTAGTGATTGACAGTGGAAATGACACATCACTGAACCTTAAAGAAGACACGTCACCCACATCTGAAACGCAAACCCAACTCACTGCCATCGAGTGGATTGTGATGCTAGCGACCCTTTGGAAGGGTTTCTTAGACCACAACTCCTAATAAGAGCGGGAAAGTTTGTCTTCTGAGGGGTGGCTTGGAGTTTCCAACTCCTGACTTGTGAGTTAGCACCCTAATTTGTAACTGACAGGTGGGAAGATGAAGGATAAAGGGTGTGGTGCCCACCAAATGACTGCATCAAATGAAAATTAACTGGCCCGCCTTGACACAATCAAGGGGGTTGAAAAAAATCAGGCACACATCAGACGCCTATGGGGACAATGCAAAGCTAAGGTCTAAGACTAAGACTAAGGTCACCTGGATGCAGGTGAAGGTCAACCTGTGCATATACACTAGGCATCAGCAACATTAAGTCACACGTGTGCCTGAACTCAGCCACTAAGAATGGCCAACACCCTCAACCACCCCCCAGATCAACACCCCCAAAGTGGGGACAGGAGGGCATAAACAGCAGAGACTGAGGGCAGGCCTCTGTCTTACAGGTGAGAGGGCAGGGCTCATTCTCAAGGAACTCCTCTTCCTTATTCCGTTCCTGCATTCTTTTGTGTCAGCAGCCTCCTCTTTCTGCCCATTTTCCCACGTGTATTCTCACGCTCCCCTGAAGCAGCACCTTTCAGTCGGAACGCTCCCACGGCCCCCTCCATGCTGCCTGGCACGCTTTCCGGAGATCGCATGGACTCGCTGAGCCCCGAAAACCCCCTTTCTTTCATAAACATGACTTGGATTTATGAAAGTGCGCCTGCCTTTCAGCGCTGAGAAGGAAGACTGGGAAAAACCATTGCCTTTTCCAAACTGGAGCGCTCAGAAAGAGTTCGATGGAAGCTTCCTCGAGGTGGGGACACAGCAAACGGGCACCGACTTGTCACTGTCATCAGCAGCCCAGACCTTAAACCCAACTCACTGCCACCGAGTCGGGTCCGATGATCGCGACCCAAGTTTGGGAGAAGGTGCCACTGCCCCTCGCGGGGTTCCGAGACTGCAGCTCTGGACCAGGGTAGAAACTCGGGCTTTCTCCCCAGGTGCGGCTCGGAGTTTCCAAGTGCGGCGAGTCCTGCGGGTCGCGGCCCAGTCCGGAACCACGAACGCGCCAGCCTTCTGCAAAGTGCAGTGCGCGGAACCCGTGTTCGAACGCAATTACCCACGGCGACTGACCCGGTGAAGGCACTCCTCCAGGGAGAGGCGCACAGACCCGGGCCCGCACCCACGGGTCAGCCGGGGCCGGGGTCCCCGGGCGCTCACCCGGCTCGCACCCCAAGGCGCCGGCCCCTGCTTCCCCTGCAGCCGGCCCGGGTCCTCCCGCCAGCACGTGCACCCCTCGCTCCCCTAAAACCCACGTGGTTTCCTCCTGGCTGGCAGCTCATTCCGGGAACTTACACCTCGGGGGCAATGCCTCCAGCTCCACCAAGAAGCCGAGGCCAAGTCAAACTCCCGCGGCGACGCACATTCTCCTGGAAGCGCTTTGGGAAGTAGGGCGGCCGCCCCGGGCCAAAAAGCTGGGCAAAGCGCGAGCAAGGGGATTCCGGTTGCGCCCTGTCTGCCGGGCGCACTGTCCCTGCAGCGCGATCAAGAATTACTTGATGCACTTGGACCTTTCCGAATGCTCGGTTCAGGCCCTGCAAACACACCTGGAGCAATTTAGCAATCCCAATGTTAATCACACTAGACTACCATTTCAACCAAATCGCAGGCAGAGGGGCCGCACACTACCTTATTCTTTCAGCGTCACGGTCCCCAGGAGGATTGCCTTCATCGGGGTGCCCACCCCGCCGGGGTAGAGGTGGAGAGAGCAGGAGCCCATGGCTCCTTGGCTCCCAGCTCTTCGAAAAGGCGGTGTCCCTACCGGGTTTATGTGGGCAGTTCAGCTGGCTCCTTGATATCCTTCTGGAAACTCCGCGGCATCCAGCCGCGTCTTATCGGGGTCCCCCAGACTTTCTGGGGTGCCTCTTCGGACCATCTGTTGGCTCTTGGCGGTGCCTTATGAAGGAGCACCGTGTCTCCTGTCGCTTCTCTGTCTGGGACCGTTCGCAAACGGCTGTCCTAGCTGGTTCTCATAAACTGCTTCCTTTTCTCCCTGGCAGCTTGCACACAAGCACGGGGTGCTTCAACTGCAGACAGCAAGGAATGTGGGGAGCAGCTGCACACAGTGTTCCCCGGGAGCAGTAAACAAGAGCAGTGTGTGCTGAGATACGGAACTCTGTCAAGGCCATGTGAAAATCGAGCGTGGGAACAGGGAGCCTATCTGGGAACACTGCCAGTATTTAGTATAAAAAATAAAACGCTGTGGTCCTTCGGGGCCCAGTCTTGTACCGTCTCTGTGTGTGTGTCTGTTTTGTGCTGCAGTCTTGTGTTGTCTTTGTGTGTGTGTCTGTTTTGTTCTGTGTTCATTTTCCCTACTCAAGAAACCGCAACAGCTTAACTTTCCAGCTGGGCCTAAATATGATCCTTTCTTTCTTTTCCAAAATGGGGTTTCTCGTGTTTAGATCTTGCAAGGTCGTTCAACGTCTTGCCAAGTCGTTCTATATCACTCTTATCAATGGACGCGTCCACATTTGCATACTTTCCGTACTAAAGGAAGGAGTGTTTGTGTGTACGTGTGTGCGTGCGTTTTCTCCCCTGTCTACTACGGAGGCCGCTCATTTTTAAGTTGAGCTGGATGGTAATGCTGATCAACTTGTTATAATTTCATACTGTTACAGTATATGTTGTTAGACTTAAATTTCTTTTATCCCTATCTAACTCCATTTTCCCCTTACAGCCATTTTAGTTTTCTTTCCACAGAGTTTTGCAGGTCAAAATAACTTGGCAAAATAATTGTGCACATAAGTTGTTAAACTGTTACCAGAGGAACAACGTCGGTGGCCGGAGAAGATTGAAAAAAGTTAAAGATCAGACCGGCTCTAAAAAGAGAATGTTATCTCTAGTAGATGGGGAATGAGTCGTAAAAGTAAGCCACTGTGACTCTGCAAACTGAGCTAGTTAATGTCAGCTAAAAAGTTTTACAAGCCCACCTGGACCAAGATAAGCTGGGCAGGCTAAACTGCCCCCATCCTGTTATCTTGTGCAAACACCCTTCCCCATTCCTTACTCA
>NW_022104553.1:19275239-19276288 GCF_000313985.2 Echinops telfairi | reverse complement strand
CACCATTCCCCCTACTACCCTCCTACACAGTGACACACCTTTCTTACTCTGAGGCCCCAGCAGGCCTCTTTGTCGCCTGCTCATGGTTCTGCTGTGGTTTCTCCCCACCTCTTGCTCTCTGTTGTGTCCCCGCTCTCGCTCTTCTGGTTGAGGGGTTTCGGTGTAAAGAGCTCAGGTCCAAAGGATACTACATTCTAGCTCTTTGTTTTCCCACGATGGTAGTGACGTAGGAGGATCAGTGAAACCTAACAAAATGTCAGAAGTTACCAATCTCTATATGAGGGTTCCACACCCATTAGTTGCACAGTCTCACCTCAGAATGTACAAGCCACTGTTAGCATGCTGTCTAGGCCCCTTGGGCTCAAGTCTGACCCAGTCATTGGAGGCAGTTAAAGGACCATGGCTAGCAGAGCTGTCTATGTCTATAGGACAGTGGTTCTCAACCTTCCTCATGCTGTGACCCTTTAATGCAGTTCCTCATGTTGTGGTGATCTCCGAACCATAAAATGTTTTTCGTTGCTACTTCATAACTGCCATTTTGCTACTGTTTGAATCGAGCGACCCCTATGAAAGGGTTGTTCGCCCCCCAAAGGGGTCACGACCCACAGGTTGAGAACTGCTGATATAGGAAGCTATCACACCATATTGGGTTTCTACAAATAATCTTGCTTGGAAAAAACTGTTATATTTTGGGGGATTCAAATGTGCACTTTTATCAGGGTATATGTACTAAAATACAATATTGTTTCAAAATATATGTAATTTTTCTAACGAATGAATGACACCTAAGTGTTTTTAAAGGAGACTGGTGTTGCAGTCTTTTAAGCACTTGACTACTAAACTCAAGGTCAGTGGCGCGAATCCATTAGTATTTACATAGGAGAAAAACTGCTGCTGCTTGCTCTTGTAAAGATATACCGTCTCAGAAACTCTGTGGGCCAGTTCTACTCTGACCTACGGGGTGCCTATCACTCTCAATCACATCATGGTGACTTTTAAACTTTTTTCCCCTAAAGTGATTGGATAGTTTTACAGTTCCTACAGCAAAC
>NW_022104553.1:19271996-19273159 GCF_000313985.2 Echinops telfairi | reverse complement strand
GGGCTGAGCGAGCTGCTCTGCACTAAGAAGGGAGTTCCTCCCAGAATACTTCTTTTGATAAGTATTGTCAATTGGGCTTAATGGAAAAATCAAATCATTCCATATTTCAGTCACATCCAGCAGAAATACATATTTCCTACCGCAGTTTCCAACGTTCTTTTTCTATATGGAGCCATTGACGTCATCACCCTGCTGCCACCTGTGTCCCCCAGCCCCAAACCCTCATTCCACTTGCTGACTCTCTAGGTTCATCAGTCCTGGTTTCCATACCCCCTAAAATGAAAAGGACATATACCAAAACTTGAAGGGTAACTCCAAAGACATAGTATCCCCAAGACACCCCTAATATATACAATCAAGAACCAAACCAAACAGGTCAACATCAAAAAGCATGAGCATTTTTTAAAATCGTGTTATCAGGGGCTCATACAACTCTTAGCACAATCCATCCATACATCAATTGTGTAAAGCACATGTGTACATTCATTGCCCTCATCATTCTAAAAACATTTGCTCTCCACCTAAGCCCCTGGCATCAGGTCCTCATTTTTTCCCCTCCCTCCCCGCGCACCCCTCCCTCATGAACTCTTGATAATTTATAAATTATTATTTTGTCATATCACTGTCCAACAGCTCCCTTCACCCTCTTTTCTGTTGTCCATCCCCCAGGGAGGCGGTTATATGTAGATCCTTGTAATCGGTTCCCCCAAGCATGAGATTTTTAAAACCAGATCAGGATTGGCACACCTAGAAGAGAGGCAAAGTATTGTCCAAGAAATGACTTAATTAAGGATTGCAAAATAGCTTGGAGAGTTGAGATGTGTGTGAGCTCCACCTCATAGAAATAAACCCCGAGCTGCCCCTGAGAGTTAGCACCGATGCAGTTAGAAAGGTTCTGATAATGTGGATCCTGGTGATGCTCCCCACTGCCTCTCCCAACATACTGTTAACTTGTCTGTTCATACAAACTCTCTGTGCTTGTGTAACGTGTGTGGGTGTATGATTGTGAGCTGTTTCTAGCTGACTAGGCATACTTTCAAATGCACATAGAAAATTCTAATTTCATTATTGGGTGGACTAAGGAATGTACTCATTTGGAATAGTTGACTATGGTTTTTATTAAAAGATATTTGAAAAGAAATCCACAAACCTAGCCTAGATGT
>NW_022104553.1:19252547-19253730 GCF_000313985.2 Echinops telfairi | reverse complement strand
CATGCCCTGGCCCCAAAGTCCACCTTCAGCATTCCCTGGGGATCTCACCGCTCCGTTCCCTTGCTGTTCTGTTGCACCCCCTTAGTGTTTTGCCTCGGTGTGGCAGGATCAGATCGGGTGCAATTCCCACACTGTGTCTTCAGGGATATGGGTCAGTGAGGCGTGTCCTGTCTCATAGTGGGGCCAGCCATGGGGTCCTCTCTGTGGACTGGCTGCTCTAATTGGGAACATTGTCCTTATGGCCTGGTGGGCCAGGATGTGTTCCACTCTGTCTTCCTCCCCCTTCATTCGCTCCCGTGTGCTCCCAGAGCTGCAGATTCAATGCCGTCCTCTGAAATAAATTCTTCTGGAGGGAGGGGCAGGTATCCACATAGTAGTTGTGATTGGGGTTGGCCCCTCACACCTCTACACTGGTTCCCTACTCCACTCCTAGGGCCAGTTTTCTAAGCACTGTAGTCACCAGAGTAGAGAATAGGCCATTTAGACGCTCTTCCATGTCCTCGGTTTCCCACAGTGTAAAATTGGTATGAGGATGGCATGTTACCTCCTCTGAGTTCAAAGAGGGGAAGGAGAATAACAGTCAACTTCAGCCCATGGCCAACCTTTGCGGCAGAGATCAGACGGTCCCCCACCCTCCAACCTTCTTTTTTGCCATTTCTGACAGCAGCCATGGCATTCTCCGTTTCTGTGCTACATTTGATGATTCATTGCTGTAGCCAGGAGTATTCCCCAACAGTACTCGTAATGAGTGGGGATTATTAGGGAAGTTTAAAAGTTGCAATTCAGGACATGTGTCCTTAGTTGTGCCCTATGAAGCAATACTAAAATCTCATTTCACATTGCTAATAAACAATCCGGGGGGAATTGTGAAGTCAAGCTGCACATCTGGGAGGGTCCTAAGGGATGTTTGGGTAATTGAAGGGAAGCAATTAAGAGACAGACAGAATGTTTGCCATGCTTACCACCATCATGACTTCAGGAGCCAGGTTGGCATAGAGAGAGATTTCTAACAACTTATATTTAAGTATGGCAGCCCCCCTAATCAGAGGTAACCACATACATAACAAAGTGGGCTGTACCCTTACCTTCAAGGTCCCTGGGTACATTGGAGGTGTAGTCCAAAACAAGTGCTGGGGGCAGGTAAGGGGGAATGACTGTCTTCAGAGCCTAGGGGGCAATAGCA
>NW_022104553.1:19250233-19251163 GCF_000313985.2 Echinops telfairi | reverse complement strand
CAGACCTGCAAATATGATGCGTTGGACAATGTTGTTCATCAGCACCAAAATAAGTTACCTATTGTGGAAAATCATGGGATATTTGACTTACATGAAAAAACTGCGAATTCAATTTTAACTTTACGAACAGTCAACCAGAGCAGAAGCAATAAAATAAAGGAATCTATTGTGCCTATTGGGCGTGGGAAGACCTTCCTGTATGCTGACCAGGAGCAATTTTGTACTGAAATGAAATTCGCTGAGTGTAAAATATCACAGTGCATTAAGGTTCAGAAAAAGAACAATAATCCCAGTGCTCATGAGCGATTTCAAAGGGAAGGGAGTCGCCATGTGTGCAGTTACTGTGGAAAAGGCCATTCAGAGAAGAGACGACTCATTATTCATGAGCGAATTCATACAGGTGAGAAACCCTATATGTGTAGTCAGTGTGGAAAACGCTTTACTAGTAAACGTGCTCTCACTGCTCATCAGCAAACTCATACTGGTGAGAAACCCTATACATGCAGTCAGTGTGGAAAAGGGTTCACGAGGCAAGGCACTCTCAGTCATCATCATCGAATCCATAGTGGAGAGAAGCCCCATGTATGCACTGTTTGTGGGAAAGGCTTCGTAGGGAAGAAAATGCTTATTGTCCATCAGCGAACTCATACTGATGAGAGACCCTATACATGTAGTCAGTGTGGAAAAGGATTCACCAGGAAAAGTACTCTCAGTAATCATCATCGAATCCACAGTGGAGAGAAGCCCCATGTATGTACTGACTGTGGTAAAGGCTTCTTAGGGAAGAAAAGCCTTATTTTCCATCAGCGAACTCATACTGCTGAGAAACCCCATGTGTATCCTGAATGTGGCAAACGCTTTGCTCAGAAAGGAAATCTCCAAGTTCATCTACGAATTCATACTGGAAGCAAACCCTATGTATGTGGTGAG
>NW_022104553.1:19245855-19247767 GCF_000313985.2 Echinops telfairi | reverse complement strand
CCTCCCAGCTCTTTCCTCTATTTCCCTTGATTCTCCTCCTGTCCCATCAAGTGGAATCTTGATAACACCAACCAATCTAGTCAAAGAATAAAGCAGCATTTATATCAGAAAAAAAAGGGATCATTGTGACAATGGCTTTGGGAGTTAGAAAATAAAAATGCAATTACCATTGATTTGGTTCCTAACCATGATGACCTGACTGTGTAAGTAGTACTCGGCTCCATGTTTTCCTTGGCTGAGGGTTTTGTAACTATATCACCAGGACTTTATTTTAACCACCTCTCGGTGGACGGAAACCTACAGCCTATTAGGGGAGCAGCCAAATACATTGTTTGCTCTAACCATGAATTGTTGGGTTCAACATTTCTTTTAATTGAATGTCTTTGTCCAATCTCACCAAGGATATTCAACATTCCTTCATAGTTTTTGTTACAATTTGATTATGTGTTTGTGACTTTGTTTATTTTCTTTAAGTAAAAATTTGGGAGATTTACCCGTCATCTCGAGAGTTGTCACCTTTCCCCTAATTTGTCAGTAAAACAACATGTAGGATGATCTCAGGTGCTTTTCCACCCCAGAAGTTTTATTACTTTTGACCATGGATTCCCCATGTGGACTGGCATTTCCTGGGTTTGTTAGGCCAGTTTGACTAGAGAAACAAATCTAGGAATACTCATGAGAGAACTTGATATCAAGAAGTAATTATCTATCAAACAAACATCTCAGTCCTGTCCAGATTAGGTCCATATATCTGATACTAGTCCCTCTTTAGACTCACGCCGCCACACGCAATGATTCAAAAATCACAGACGGTGGGTGCAAAGTCTTGTGGATCTAATGGCTGTGGCTGCATCTCCAGGGCTCTAACAAGTCTCCAGCAGGTACTTGAGTGGCTCACCAGCAGGAAGGTGAAGCAGAGCGCGAGAGAGGCTCCCCTACAGAAACCATTTATCTTGGTCACGCCTCCCAAGGAGGTCATCAAGCTGCTACCTGATTGACAGGCCAAACTCCACCCATATCTTCTTACAGGTGCCATGTTGGCACAAAAACCCTAACTATCACAGTCCCCTCAGCCCCCCGCCAATTTGGCAATTGTACATAATTCTTTAGCCATATGTAATTTTAAAAACAAAGACAACAATAAAATTATATTTGTATATAACAGGATAAAACTAAAATGCATATAACTCAATATGTGCCAGCCCTCTTTAAATATAATAAGTGAACACATATTCTATGCCTAACAATTGTAGTTATGTGAAAATCGACAGCATAATCCTATAATCCTATCAAGATATTCCCCCACCCATGAGCATTTGTAAGCCAGCCAAATCATGCATTTTCCTCCCCATTTTAGGTATCCAATTTCTATAAGAGGGTACTCATCTCAAGCAACTGCTCTGAGGACACAAGCATGTTCTTTGATGTGAAGAATCTTCATTCTAATTGGAAGGACTCTTATGAGTCTGCATCCTTAAGCAAGGTCAAATCAGGACAGGCCTTCCATAAAGTCAGCAGCAAGATGCACTAATTCACAGGCTCAAAAATCTTACGTTCCTTGTGTTGGGTTTTGGTCAACTCAAATGTGGGCCTTATCAGGGTACCACCCATTGGCCATGTCAGCTTTTGACCCTGGGTCCCTTCACAAATTCTCAACAACCCTTTGGGCTAGGTCGTGCATGCCATAGGCTAAGGTACTGTTTTATTTTATAAACTTCAGACCAGCCAACTCACTCCTGGCTTCTTTAGGCCCTGCGAACCAGATCCAGAGGAGTCCGTGGCCAGACTCTACCCATCTCTCTATTGCTGCATTTCTCCAGGTTCCACTCAACAAGTGGATCCAGGTGGTCACAGTAAGATTTTTCAGGATGCTTGCAGGTTCTCTTTAAACTTAATTCTTAGAGAGAAGAGT
>NW_022104553.1:19244357-19245285 GCF_000313985.2 Echinops telfairi | reverse complement strand
CAGATCACTCAAGGCACTGGGTTGGCCCTATCCAGAGCCTTCCTTGCAAGCATGTCCTATACCCATTTAAAGATTGAATTTAATTCCTGAAGGTAGTGGGTTTACAAACTTGATTGTCATACTTTCCAAAAATCATTTCTATCACATGATATCAATAGCCAGAAGAAATCAGTTTAAAACTAGTAGAGTTGTGGGATACAGAAAGGCTTTTCCCCTGGTTGTCACCTGCTTGCTAGCTCATTGTGCTGCTTAGAGGTATTCTCCCTGAAGGCATCAGCGTCCAGAGCAACCAGACTATTGTCTGTCCCACCTTAGGTGGGACTCACTCCCTGCTCAGAGGGATAGTGGATTGCTTTCCTGAAGGAGAGCTCAGAATAGGTCAAGCCAACTCAAAGAGGTCCAAGGTTAGTCTGCCATCTTGTCACATGTGTAACCCTAGTCCCTCCCCTTCCTGTTATGTGTATACCCCTAGCACATCCCCTTCCTGTGCCGCAAATCCGTAGTATACAGCCCCTTCCTGTTACATATGTGGTTACCTGTAATCAGGGGGCCTTGCAGGCCCCCTACGGATATATAGGCTGTGATTGCAAATATACCCTCCACCTCCCTCTGCATGGACTTGACTGCAGAGATTCATGCCTGGAGGTGAGCATGCTACCATAAAATGTGTCTGACTCCTTTATTTTATCTTCTAGCTCTCCTATCTTCTATGACTTTACTGTATCTGTGTATACCATGTTTCCCCAAAAGTAACATATCCCCCGAAAATAAGACCTACTTAGAGTTTTGCATCTCACTGAACTATAAGGCCTCCCCCCCAAAATAAGACCTCCCCGATAATAAGGCCTCCCCCGAACATTAGGCCTTCCTGATAATAAGGCCCCCCGAAGCTACCGTACATCTGGACTCTGGACTGTAGCAGTGGTTG
>NW_022104553.1:19242804-19244223 GCF_000313985.2 Echinops telfairi | reverse complement strand
TCTGATAAAGGGGTGGGGGGGATGCCTGGTGAAGGTGTCCACTGGCACAGGGGTGAGGAAAGGGAGAAACAGGGTAGCAACAAGAAATTCTTGATACTGTAGGATTCAAAGTGTGTCTGGTTATGCTGGCTTGTGAGGACAACTACTACCGTACCATCTACAGGTAATACATTTCCTTTTTTTGTTCAACAATAAATGTGTACCCTATCCTTCTTCATGGAAAAATAAGACATCCCCAGAAAATAAGACCTAGAGCATCTTTGGGAGCAAAAAGTAATATAAGACAGTATCTTATTTTCGGGGAAACAGGGTATTATCACTGTACAATTGCACCTATGGACCCCCGTGTTTGTTACAGGTTGGTTTACTCTAACATAGAGTCAGATCCCGAACACATCTTTAAAGTAGTCAAATTAACTCCTTTCCTATCTAACTTCTCCGATTCATATGCAATACAGCCATAGGCCTCTGCTTGCATCAAGGCAGGGCAGGGCTTTTGTCAGCCATTTTGACTATGCTACATGGTCTCAGAGTTCAAGGGGCCATTTTGTACCCTGAGCTCAAAATTTACATTGGTCACATTCATTTCCAACCGGAATAGCCAAAGACAACAAAGAAAAGCATCAAAACTGAAACTTCCCATATTCTTTCCAGAAAACAATCGCATAAACATTTAGGGCCTATCTGACCTCTGGCTAGCCAAAGAAGAAAAACTGCCATAAGGAAGAGGTCAGACAAGCATCCATTCCTCATCTTCATGATCTGTATCTCTAGTACCTAACTCCCATGGTACCATAATGTGTTAGGCTGGGTTGAATAGAGAAAAAAAATCAAGTGGCGCTCATATATGTGTAAGAGAGAGCTTTCTATCAAGAATAATTATATATCAAGCAAACATCCCAGCCATGTCCACATCAAATCCATAAGTCCAATACTAGTTCATAAGTCCCTCTTCAGACTCATGCAGGCTTATGCAGCAATGCGAAATGTAGGAAAATCACAGGCTGGTGGATGCAAAGTCTTATGAATTCAATGGTGGTGGATACATCTCCAGGGATCCAGGAAGTCTTCAGGTCCTCCTGTTGCACACCAGCAGTAAGGTGAAATAGAGAGAGATAGAAGCTAGCCTACAGAGAGCCATTTCTCTACATCGTGCCTCCAAATGAGGTCATCAAGTTGCAACCTGATTGACAGACTAAACCCCACCCATATCTTCTTACAGGTGCCATGTTAGCACCCGAAACTAACTACTACAATGGACAAGATGGAAACAAGTTGATGTTTAGATAGCTTTGTTTAACCTGGCCTGGTTATTAGTTTGTTTGGGTTTTTTAATCATTTTATTGGGGGCTTGTACTACTCTTATCACAAGCTATCCATCCATCCATTGTATCAAGTACATTTGTTGCCCTCATCATT
>NW_022104553.1:19232998-19242394 GCF_000313985.2 Echinops telfairi | reverse complement strand
TGAAGCATTTAAGAACTAGAGGAAAGTTGCATGTTTCAGCATTGCTACACTGCACCCTTCTGTAAGGGGATGTCCAGTTGCCTACAGATGGGCTTTGGGTCCCCAATCTGCACTCCTCCTCATTCACAATGATATGATTTTGTGTTCTTTAATGCCTGATACCTGATCCCTTCGACACCTTGTGATCACATAGGCTGCCTCATGATCACACAGGCTGCCTGGGCTGGTTATTAACAAAGCCTGAGATGTTTGGCATCATGTGACTAACAAGATTGGCTAAGCTGTTGAATTGTAAAGTTGACCCTATCTTGCAACTGATTAGCATTAGAGTATATAAGCAGCTAAATCAAATTGACTACATCTATGGGAAGTGCACATGGAGAAGCTCAATCTCAACAGCTATCACTAGGCCAGGGGATGTCTGTGGACCAAACCATCAATTGTTCATAGGTCCATTCAGGGGAAAAGCTGAAGAAAATTAAAACAAGCCCAGAAGCTCGAAAATACGACCTTATGTCTATCCCACCCGTATTTCAAGACCATCTCAAGAACAGATTTCATGCATTTAACAGTAATGACAGTACACCCGCTGAGCTGGTGGAAGGATATTAAGGCCATCATTCAAGAAGAAAGTAAAAGGTCATTTAAAAGACAGGAAAGAAAGAGGATCAAGTAGACTGTTAGAAGACAATCAGAAACTGGCTCCTAATCGTAGAGTAGCTAAAGCAAATTGAAGAAACAATGAAGTCAAAGAGCTGAATAGAAAATGTAAAAGGGAGCTTGAGAAGACAAAGCCAAATATTACAAATATTACAATAAATGTATAAAGATTTGAATTAGAAAATCAAAAGAGAAGAACGAACAGCACAGCAAAACTGAAAGAACTCAAAAAATAAGGCTATGTCAATATTGAAAGATCATGGCAAACTGTCGAATGATGCTAGAAGCATCAAGAGAAGGTGGAAAAGTACACAGACACCGTACCAAAAAGAAAAAGGTGGTAGTTCACCATTTCAGATGGCAACACATGGCCCAAACTTTTCCCCAGTCTGTGGGCTTTTGATTCACTCCCCTGATGAAGTCTTTTGATGTGCATAAGCGATATCATTTCAGCATATTTCAATCATCCATCCTGTCCTTTGCTGAATGTGCCTCCTTCGTTATACTTGGTAGGCTATGTATGCCCTGCCATAGGGTTGTTCTGTGGTGTATGGTGTCGCTGTGTGTCACAGCAACAGACCCATCTATCTTGGAAACGGTGCCAAGGGTTGTCTTACATATTTTGGATAGATTGTCAGAAGAGACCAGTCCTTGGAGAAGGACATCATGCTTGGTCAAATGTAGGGGTAGCAATAAAGAAAAAGGTCTTTAAGGAGGTGGATTGATACAATGTCGACAACAATGGGCTCAAGCGTGGGAACAATTGGAAAGATGGGCCAGGATCCTGGAGTGTTTTGTTCTGTTGTCTAGAGAGTCACTACAGGTCATAACCAACTCGATGGCAGGTGACAACAACAAATGGAGGTAGTTGTGGTTGAGATCATTTGGATGGTAGAAGACATGCTGCTTGGGAAGTAGGCTGACAATAAACCAGCGCCATATGCAAGCAGAAGGGTCACGAATGTGATATAGTGTCGGTAATTTAATTGTTTAGCATCAGATCCTACAATGGCAGAAAGATCATTGGTTAAGATGCAGTACAGTGGAGAGGTATGCCTAGAGCAGCGGTTCTCAACCTGTGGGTGGCAACCCCTTTGGGGGTCGAATGACCCTTTCACAAGGGTCACCCGATTCATAACCGTAGCAAAATTATAGTTATGAAGTAGCAACTGTAAGGGAGTTGAGAGGCACCAGAGACCAAATCAGTTTAAATAGAACAAACAAGCTTTATTAGGGAGAAAAACCTAACCTGGGCAAAGTCCCACAGTCAACAACGTCCAGGCCAGGGGAATCGGACTCCAAGCTACAGGGTTGGTGCTTATATGGACAGGTATGTCCGGGTTTCTGGAATGTAAGGTGTCATCCTGGTTCCAGGTGTATTCGTGCCAGGTGCAGAGGGATGGGCGAGAACAAAGCCGGCACTGAGCCAAAGGGCCCTGCCTGTGCCAGGTGCAGAGCTGCGGGCCGAGAACAAAGCAGGGACTGAGCCAAACGGGCCGTGCCTGTGCCGGGTGTAGAGAAGCGAGTCGAGAATAAAGGAGGCCATTAGCCAGCTCTGGTCAGCTCCGCAAGTGTGTGTGGGAGTCAAGGTCACTCACTGCTAGTTGTTTCAGCTCGCTTAGTCAGCTGCACAGGTGGGGGAGATTTAAGGTCACTTGCTACAGGAAGCCGGCCTGGTATTGATCAGGCCACACAGTGCATCCCCCTGCTTTGAATGTGGCTCCCCCAGGTTCTCCCCTATCAGCTGTGCTGCCTTGGACTGAGCACAGGTATGGTGGATTCTGTCTCCCTATGGAAGCTGACATTCCTAATCCTCTCCTCCAGCCAAGGCACCCATCCCCCTCATACCTTCCCCCAGTGCAGGTAGTAAGTTTCCTCACTTTGAGCTCAGGGACTTGTGCTGATTCCCACCCACCCTGTGACGTGTGGAACTACTGAATATGCATATCTTGTGGCTCCCTATAAATACCTCCAGATAGTACAGGCGACTCTCTTCTCCCATCCCCACTTGGACCACCAAGAGGGGCTGAGGTGAGCATGCTACCCTGAAATGTGTCTGCCTCCTTTAGTTTACTTTCTCTCCTCTCGTCCGTGACTTTACTATAAACTCTATTTATGATAGCCTTAGTGGTTGTGTTAGAGGCTGGATCACTGACAATCCAGCTAAACTTAAAAGTGTGCGGACTTCGAGAAGCACGGAGGAGAGGCGCGCACGCGCGCACGCACACACCTTTCCTTCTCTGCCTCGTCAGGCCCCTGTGGGAGCCGCGCGAACCCTCCGAGGGCGCGGCCGGGAGTCCTCGGTTGGAGACGCGGACACTTCTGGCCTTCGGCGGCCGCCGTCGTTCCCAGGATCTCGCGAGAGCGCGGAGCCGCCGCGCGCGTTGATGACGTTTGGCGAGCGCCCTGGTCGCTTTCGGAGATGAGTGTGAGTTCCCGCTTTGCCCGGGGGGCGGGGGAAGATGAGGGTTTCCGTCCTTGGTGAGCACCTGAGCTCCTCGGGGCTCCGGGGCCGGGGGCGGGGCCGGGGGCAGGCGTGGGTTGGCACCTGAGGGACGGACGGGGTGAGCGCCCGTGGACCGCGCCCGGGCCGGCTGACAGGCAGGGTCGCGGCTCTGTGCGCACGTCCCTGAGGACGGAACGCACCGGGTCGGGGACCGCTCCCAGCGTGCTGGCCCGCGCCGGTGAGAGGTGAGCACGCCCGTGTGCAAAAGGCTGGTGGGGTCGTGGTTGCGTTAGGTTTCTGGAATTCCCCCCTTTCCCCATCCCCGGTCTTCCTTCTCGACACTGGAAGAATTCACCCCGCAGAAGCACTTTTGTAAGTTCAAGTAATTTTATGAAAGAAAGGGGGTTTTCGGGGCTCAGATAGTAAATGCTACCTCTGGAAAGCGTGCCAGGCAGCATGGTGGGACCCTGGGAGAGTTGGAGACTGAAAATTACTGCTTCAGGGGAGCGTGAAGATCCACGTGGAAAAAATGGCAAGAAAGAGGAGGCTGCTGAGCCAAAAGAATGCGGGACCCGAATAAGCAAGAGGAGTTCCTTCGAGAATGAGCGCTGGAAGAGGGCGCGCCTATTCTAAGTGGCTGAGTTAGGCACATGTTGCTAGTGCCTAGTGTGCACGCCCAGGTTGACCTTCACTTGTATGTACTTGACTTTAGTCTGAGCATGCCCGCGTTGGATTGTCACCATAGGTGTCTAATGTGTGTGCGCCTGATTTCTTTAAAGCTCCTTTATTGTGGCATAGCCAGTTACTTTCGGTTAGTGTAGGCATTTGGTGGCGACCACGCCCTTCAACCCCCATTTTCCCACCTGTCAGTTACATATCAGGCTATTAACTGCAAGGTCAGCAGTTGGAAAGGACAAGCCACACCCCAGAACAAAGAAAAGGCTTTTGACTCTTGTAAGCAGTTACAGTCTTGGACAGCCACAAGGGGCAGTTCTGCCTTGTCCCAAAGGGTCGCTGTAATCAGAATGCATTTGATGGCAGTAAATTGGGTTTTGCTTGTGGATGACATGCCTTCTTCAATACTCAGTGATTTATCATTTCCCTTGGGAATCACTCCTTACCATCAATTGTTTGTTGTGAGGTAGGAATTGCACCTTTTTATTTATTTTTCCACTCAACATATGAATTCAGTATCCAGGCTTCATTTTTTAAAAAGATCATTGTTTACCATTTATCCACAATTCTGAATCATAGGTTCTATTGTCCATGGCATATATTTTGATTCACTAAATAAAGGACCAGTCAACAGTTTTGTGGCTTGGTGTGAAGAAGAGACGCAGGAATAGCAATAGCAATAATAGCACCTAGACTTATTGGTGATGTGCCACTCACTGTGTATTTTCCCATCAGCCTTCAGGTTTTGAATCTCCAGCCACAAGAGAATCACTGGGAGGAAAGAAGAAGTGCCTGGTCTGGGGATTATTTTGACAGAGTCTGAACAAAATTGGCGCTGATCCAGTAAACACAGAGACAGAGCATCTCTGCGTCAGGCAGTGTCCTAAGGAACAAAGAAAATGATCAAAGCTCAGGTGACTTTTGGCTTGTTTTGTGTTTTGCGTGCTAGTCTGGGTACTTTAGAGACACAAATGCACACAACTCGTGTATAAGAGAGAGTTTTATATAAAGGTTAAGTGCACATCAAGAAAACATTCCAACCCAGTGCTGCCCAAACCCAGAAGTCCATTAGCCTATATGTCTGACACCAATCCACAAATTCCTCCTCCATCTCACAAAACAGACGCAATGATGCTGACTGCAGGAGGAAAGCTGAGTCAGTGAATGTGTAAGCGTGTCAGTGCTGGCAAGGGTCTTCACACGGCTGTTCCAGTACCCAGGGCTTCATCAGGGTAGCTCCATGAGGCTTCTCAGGGATGTCTTGCAGGATGTGAGCTTTCCCAGCTGAAGCAGGGACCTGACTAAGGCAGATGCACCCTGGTCAAACGATCACAAAGAGACCCGAAAACTGGAAACGCGAAGCTCACAGAACCATTTTCCCTCCACCCTTCAATTAACCCCACATGTGTTTATTGGCCAGATTGGCACAGTAACTACCTCACTAATGGATTTGTAGCACCCTGAGGCCAATTCAGTTTGTCAGAAAAGTGTACCTCTGTAAAAGTAGAAGCAAGAGAGAAATAAACTTTCACTCAGACCTCAACATCAGCTGTGTTTAAGATCAGGAGTAACAGTGATTATGAGAGGAGCGTCAAACTTGTCTGAGTAAGTTTCTAAAGGTCATGTTACGTAAAATCCTGAAGAGCAACATTCTCATAGATCAGCGGTTCTCAAATGTGGGTCGGGATCCCCTTGGGAGTCGAACGACCCATTCACATGGATCCCCTATTCGTAACAGTAGAAAAATTACAGTTAAGAAGAAACAATGAAAATAGTTTAATGGTTGAGGGTCACCACAACATGAGGAACTGTATTAAAGAGTCACAGCATTAGGAAGGTTGAGAACCACTGTCATAGATGTATCAGCCAAACTATTAGTAACAGTAGTTTAAAAATGGCAGGTGGATTGGAACATGTTTCAGGTAGAGAGGTAGGAAAGAAAATCACTATCCACCTCAGGTCCAAACTTCAGACGCGTCAAGTAAATGAGTCTCTAGGATGTCGAAACTGGCAATCCCAAATCCATAGCGTAGATAGATACCAGTCTGGAGGATTCTCTGCACTGCTATGTTAGCAAAGGCTGATGAACCCAGGTGATCAGGTCCGTAACCTACTGCTGCCTAATACAGTGAACTTGGTAAATCAAGAGCAATGCTAGATTGCTGTTGCAACAGCTGAAGACCCCAAAGTGGGCAAGACAGCAGGCTGCTGGCTCACAATGCTGTTGTTGTTAGGTGCCACGGAGCTTGTCCTGTACATAGTGACCTTATGTACACTCGAACAATCCTATACTTGAGCCCATTCTTGCAGAAACTATCAGCCTTTCTCCTGAGGGCCTTCCCCTTTTTGGCATTCCATTTACTTTAAGGAGCATCACATCTTTCTCTGGGGACTGGTCTCCTGACAACATATCCAAAGTATATACAGCAAAGTCTGGCCATTGTTGCCTCGAAGGAGCACTCTTTGTGTACATTTTCCAAAACACATTTGTTTGCCCTTTTGGCAGTTGATGGACACTTAATGTTCTTGGCTGGCACCATAATACAAACACATCCCGTGTCCAACTCTTACATGCTTATGAGGCACTTGAAAATACTACGGCTTGGGTCCGGCGCGCTCTGGTCCTCAAAGTAACATCCTTGCTTTTTGAATGCTTACTGTAAAGCAGTGGGTCTCAACCTTCCTAATTCCTTGACCCTTTCATACAGTTCCTCATGTTGTGGTGACCCCCAGCCTTAAAATTATTTTCGTTCCTACTTCATAACTATAATTTTGCTTCTCTTATACATAGTAATGTAAATATCTGATATGCAGGAGTTATTTTCACTGTTACAAATTGAACATACTTAAACATAAAGCATAGTGATTAATCACAAAACAATATGGAATTGCATATTGTGAAATATTTGTGTATTCCAATGGTCTTAGGCCACCCCTGTGAAGGGATCTTTCAACCCCCAAGGGGTTGCCTACCACAAGAAGAAAACCGCTGCTCTAAAGGGTTCATGCAGTAGCTCTTTGAATCTCTTGCCTGCAGCTTTCATATTAATGGACAATTAAAAAACACAACAAAACAGACAATTCTCTGTTTCCTTGAAAGTGTTGGCTTCTTAGGCCAACACAGCCACTTCCCTGCCTGAGCCAGTGCAGGATGCTCACAGTAGCCAAGCCATTAGTACAGAAGCAGAACAAGCCGTATGACAGAACCTGTGGTGGCCAATGAATGGCAGGGCCAATAGGAACTTGTAATTGGAAGGCTTTTTAAGATGGCCAAGAACTAACTGACTTGCTGTGGACAAGAGTGCTCTGCACTGAAGAAGGGAGACCCTCGCTGCATGAAAATTTTACTTTATTTTTTAATAAATTGGGATTAATACAAAAATCAAAATCTTCTATATTTCAGTCATGTCCAGCAGAACTGAACATTTGTTACCACAATCAGTTTCCAAACATTCTTTTGCTACATTGACCCCCTCACATCATCCCCCTTTCTCCCCACTGCCACCTCCTTGTCCCCCTCCCCCAAAACCCTTATCAGTCCTGGTTTTCCTGTCATCAAAAATTAAACAACATATCAGAACTTAAAGAGGGGGACCCCAAATGACAGTACTCTGAAGATACCCCAGAATATATACAATCAAAAGCCAAACAATATAACACCTCAAACACATAATTTTTTATAAACAATATGTCCAGCGTGCATCCTAGGGAGAGTCTGCTGACAATGTTCAACTGTTCAAGTCAAATGTCTGTCGTTGACATTCTATACCCAACTTATCAATGCGCTCCCTTTAATGACCGTTCTCCTCCTATCCCTCAATTGTAGAAAGAGGGAGTTGCCCAGAGGTTTGTTTCCTGTATATTGGGCTCCCACTGTCATCCTTGGACTTTTGCAAACAAGATTCTCAGACGTTAGTCTCTGATCCCAATGCCTCCCTTCATCTTTGGATTGTATCCTTCACATTCCTTTGGTGGCTGATGACGGTGTGCTGCTGCTTCCTTGTGGACTTCGCTAACATCTCACTTAGATGGCGGCTTGTTTGGAGGCGAGCCTTTCAT
This sequence comes from Echinops telfairi, assembly GCF_000313985.2. Taxonomy (NCBI): domain Eukaryota; kingdom Metazoa; phylum Chordata; class Mammalia; order Afrosoricida; family Tenrecidae; genus Echinops; species Echinops telfairi. The sequence goes on along the minus strand of NW_022104553.1, from coordinate 19,234,554 downwards.
ATCCATGGGCAAAATTTTATCTGATACTGCGGCACCATCTCATTTCTTCAACACAGGTCATTATAGCACCTGCCTCCTCCGTGTTCCCTTCCCAGAGGCGAGGACCGAGCAGGCCCATGATGTGCATGCTTTCTTACGCTACTCTTGAGGTGAGGCTCATTGAGCCATTTTTCTGCCCACCCTTCAGTTAACCCCACATGTCTTTATCAGCCAGGTTGGCACAATGAACTTTAACTCAAGGACTGACAAAGTAGGTTGACGAGTTGAGTTGACTGAGCTCCACCTCATAGCAATAACCCTGAACTGACCCTGGGAGTTAGTGCCAATGACCTTGCAAAGGTTCTAATCATGTGGGTCCTGGTAATTCTCCCATCTCCATTTCACCATGTACTGTTAACCTTGTCTGTGCTGTAACATGTAAGTACTTGTGTCACATGTGTGGGTGTACTGGGCACACTTCCACTGTCACAGGGTTTTGCTTTTACTAAGAGATATTTGAAAAGAAATACACAAAATCAGGCCTACGTGTATGGATACCGCCTCCATAGAAGAGAATTGAGCAGTAAAATATCCTTTACATTTCTTTCATATCATCACATGAAAAGTACTTCAGAGGACCTAATATCGGGGGTTTAAGTGGAGAGAAAATGTTTTGAGAATGATGTACAAATGTGCTTTGCACAATTGGTGTGTGTATGGATTGCGATAACAGTTGTATGAGCCCCTAATAAAATGCTTAATAAAAATAAAAATGTCCATTAACTTAAATAAATAAAACTAAAAAAAAGAAAAGAAAGGTACTTCATTTGTTCCTTTGTGGGATACAAAAAGGCTTTTCTCCAGATTGTCTCCCTCAAATCTATGTCAGGCCTAGGACACTGCTTGCAACACATGGTCAATGATTGTTGCACACTCAGAAGCGAGCTGCTTAGAAGTTACCTCCCTGAAGGCATCAGCATCCAGAGCAATCAGACTATTGTCTGTTGCACCATCAGTGGAGCTGACACCCTACTGATAAGGATAGTGATGGTTCCCATGCAGATTCCAGAAAGTAAGTCAAACCAGCCGAAGGACAACCAAGATTAGGCTGCCATCCTGAATCTCAGACCGGCCCATCTTGTCACATGTGTACCCCTTATCACTCCTCTTCCTATTGCTTGTACACCCCTAGAACGTGCCCCTCCCATGGCTGTATTGCTCATGGAACAACCCCTTCCTGTGACATTGTTTACCTGTAATCAGTCAGGGTGCGTGCACCAAAGGATATATAAGCCTTGGTCAGAGAGAATCCCTCCTCCGACTCTCTTCCAGGACATGGCCATTCCGGAGATGAGCATGCTACCATGAAATGTGTCTGACTCCGTTAATTTTATCTTCTCTCCTATTTCCTTATTCTCTATGATTTCACTGTAATCTGTATATATTATTGCTGTACAGTTGTGCCTATGGACCCGTGATATTGTCAGAGGCTGGTTACTCTGACCTTCATTGAATACAATCCTTTTACAGAACTCAGTGACACCCAGCGACGTGGCTATAAAGTTCACCTGGGAGGA
>NW_022104553.1:19225110-19232681 GCF_000313985.2 Echinops telfairi | reverse complement strand
GAGAACCACCAGGATTCGTATTAGAAAAAAGCTGTGGTGGGATGTGTTCAGGTGAGTGAGCCAAAAGCACTCATGGGGAATGATTGTGTGTTGGTGTGAGGGGGTCCCCAACACGTGACTATTTCCTCAGGATGGAGTTTGCGATTGGGAAAAAAAAGACAGCAGGGTGCAGTGGCTCCTAGTCCCACGTCAGCACTGAGAGAGCGAATGTAGTTTCCAGTGGGTCTATGTAACGGGGCTTACAGACCTGTGATAAGGCATGCATTTCATACAGCTACCGTAGTACATAGTCAATATGTAATGTCATAAGCACATAACTTAATAAACAAGCAGTGACAGGACTAATCATCCTGACCCTGCGCTGATTGACCTCAACCCTCCCGTGGACCCTCCCCAGGGGGTTGCTACATTTATGGTGGGTGGTCTACAGAGCCTGATTATTCTTATTGACTGATAACCTGCAGGCACAGAGAATATGTAGCTGTATTACATTCTGATCCAGTCCCTCGGTTTACCACAATTCCCCCTTTTATATTATGTTTCAAATTGGAAAGGGCTCCATAGGTGGTCTGAGTTGCCTCCAGGAGCCGAAGCTTCCAGCAGACACAGCGATCTGTTACAAAGACCAAAAGGATGACTGGAAGCAAAACAGATGGCCCAGAGCTAAAGCTTTGGGGTAGACTTTGGATCTAGGCTCGTGAACCTCAGTCCTCTGAACGATCTACCAACTGTTTGATGGCGTTTGTGCTAGCGCACGTTTTCAGCTCTTTCAATGTATTGAAGATCTCCTTCAGCTGTTTTATATCTAACTGTGGGGTACCAGCCCCAACATCAAACAAGTCCAAGGGGGTGGTTGTGTCATTGAAGGATACAATTAAAGAGACGTGAGACAGAGTAAGTCATGCAATTGTTCACCTGCCAGACAGCCATGATCTCAACAGCCAGGTCCATGCAGAGAGAGTGAACATATTTGCAATGACAGCTTATATACACCTAGGGGACATGCAAGCCCCACTAATGACATGTGTAACAGGAAGGGGTTGTACCCTAGGCATACGTGCAATAGGAGAGGGACAAGCTAGGGGTATATATGCAATAGGAAGGACAGGGATGTGTTCCCAAGGGTGTACAATGGCAAGATGAGCGCACTCTAAAGTCAACATAGCAGTGTATCCTTGGTCCTCCCTAAGTTCATTAATCCACTGTCCTTAGCAGGGAGTGGGCCCCACCTAGGGTAGTAGCGACTATGGGGTCGGATTGCTCTAGATGACTGATAACCCTCTGGGAGATAACCTTTAAGCAGTTGACCTCTGAATGTACAGCCATCCAGCAGGTCTTACCAAGCAGCTTCTTAGGTTTGGCATACAGTATGGGGGGACAACCTGGGGAATAATGTTTCTGTTTCTCACATCTAACGAGATGGTTCCCTTATAAACCTGCAAATGGTTTCTAATTTAGGTCAGTCGTGTAAGGTTTCATTATGTGGATAAGGAGTTACACTGGATTTGTAATCTTCCGATTACATTTCAGCATCAATTGCTGTTGCAAGTAATTTTTAAATCACCTTTTAGGATCAATTGCTGCTGCGGGTCCATAATTTGAAAACAGTTTGTTGTCGCTCAGCCGTGCTGTCTTCTGGTTCCCATCCACCTTTGTCCGGAGGCGTGTTTGACAGAGTCCGAGCGTGGGGTTCTGGTGACAGTAGCTGTGGTGGGCAAGTCCTGGGTCTTAGAAAGGCAGCATTGGCTTTTCTCATGAATCCGCGAGGTTTCCGACCATGTCTGCTGCAGTGGGCTCGGTCTTTCCGATGTCTCTGACAATGTGTGCTCTGGGAGGCAAGTTCTCTGGTCACCTTTGTGTCCCCTGTGCCATACCAGGGGTTGTCCTCTGCTCCTGGGCCACCGCTCTGAAGAGCGCTTCACTTGCATTCTCCTTCACCTGGGAAGACAAAACCAAACAGCGCTTCCCTTTAGGCTGTGAGAACCTGGAGACCGAATTTTTGTTAGGGGAACGCTGAAATTTTGTCCTTTCCTTGACTGCATTTGCTGGGGAGCTTCCTCTCCTCTCTTACCCTATGCAAACATAAACAGCCCCTCGCTTTGGGCTGTTAGCAAACCAGGATCCAAACTGTGATTTTTCGTCTTTCCACCAAACCTTTTCCTGCAGAGACAGAGAATCTATTTCCCACCAAGGCTTATATACACTTTAAGGGCATGCAAGCCCCCCAATTACAGGTGGCCACATACTTAACACAATGGGTGTAGTATTAATTTAAAAAATTGGCGCTGGGGGGTGAAGGGCCAGCCCCCACCCGCTGCTACTACTATTACTACTACTTGGATTCAGTAAGTACAATTGTACGGTTGAGATATATAAGTATTATATTAAAGTCATCGAGAACATGAGAGATATTACAGTAATACAGTCAGAAATAATACATGGCAGCATTGGTCACCTCAGCCCAGCTTGGTGGTCCACGTGGAGAGAGGGGGAAGGGAAGGAGGGAAAGGGAACAAGGGAGAGGGGAGTGACCAGGGAGTGAGCAGCAAGGAGCTCAGAGTCAGAGAGAGATCAATATTGCTGACTCACCCTATATACCTTTTGTGGGCAAGCCAGCCCACTAATTACAGGTAGAGACATACATCACAGGGAGGAGCTGCACTATAGGTTACACAGCGATGAGTGGGTGGTCTAGGGGGTGGTCTTTGGGTCTCCATAGAAACCATTATCAGTAGGGTGCAAACCCCTCCTACAGGAGCCTGTCCATTGTCCCCAGAGGCAGGGAGCAGGCCCACCCCTGTGTAGAGATGAGACAGTAGTTTGGCAACTGATTGCCTTCAGGGGAGGGAATGCCTGCGCATCTGACCTCTCCCCACAAGTCCCCCTTTTGTTTTATATACAAAATTTAAAAGCTAAATGGGTGATACGGTTATTTTCTATACATTGAAAGTTGCCAAGGCAAAACTTCATGATCCAATTAATATAGCCAAAAATTCAGGCTTATAGAAAACACTTTAAACCCAGGCCTTGGGGTAAAGTCCCCAAATGCCCATCTTCTATTGGAGGAAGGTATGAGAGATTGGATACCACGGCGGGGAGAAAGAGCCAAATATGAATGTCAGCTTCTATTGGGAGGACGAATCAACCATGTGCTCACTTTAAGGCAACACAGCATAAGGGGAAAACTGGAAAAAATTAGATTACCGCAGGAAAATATACTTGGACTCCAACTCTAACCTCCAGAGCGGTGGCTTTCCTTTCCATGGAACACTGGCTTTCCAGATTCCCTCCGTACACGTCAGGGATTAAGTCCCAGTTTTATTTCCCTTAGTGCTAGTATCCCACGTTTCCCCTTTCTGCATTACGCTTAAGATTTAATAGTGTCACAGAGGCAACATGATCTCTCTTAATATCTCTTAGCTTCTTATAGAAGCGACATGAGACTGCGAGCATCAAAATTATGATGATAAACAACACAGTCAGACTAGCACTTAAACTATGAGAGATACTTTGAGCCCAAGCATGAGGATCTAATCCTTCCATGCCATCCACCAATTGCTTAATTATATCAGAGCCAGGAGATGCCTCAAGCTTGTCTTTGAATGTATAGAAAATATCCTTTTTAAGCTGATAAGCATCTAATGAAATGTTTCCTTTAACCCTTTGCAAATGTTTCCTGATCAAATCCCAATCATGCAATGTTACATTATACAGGTAAGGAGTTACACAGAGAATAGTTACATTTCAATCGCATTATAGCATTAACTGATGTTGTAGAGCACTCCCAGCGAGGCAGCTTTGGTGGCAATGGCTCTGAGTCACTTGCCACTTCTGCACGAAATTCCCACGAATTGGCGAGGTCTTTTCAGCATCTCCGACATTGCTTGTATCACGAAGGACGACTCAGGACTGCTCTCCCATCTGCGTTTCATCTCCACTGGAATCCACACCCCCATCCTGCTTTTTAGGATGAGGATGCTATCTTTTGAAAGGTTTATAAGCATAGCATGGTTAATGCAAGTGAACAATTCACAATTATGGCAAGTGGCACCGCGAGCAGTTTCATTTATGATGTTCTTCAATTACATTATAGCATTGATAAGTCCAAAACGATGTTTCAGCGAAGCAACAGTCTGTAGTAATAGTCCAGTCATTATTGTATAAAATGTCCAAAATCTTGATGTTTCAGCAAAGCAGCAGTCTGTGGTAATAGTCCAGTCATTATTGTATAAAATGTCCAAAATCCTGATCTTTCAGCAAAGCAGCAGTCTGTGGTAATAGTCCAGTCATTTTTGTATAAAATGTTCAGCTTTGATAGAGTCCCAGGGTGTCCCTTAGACGGCATCCGCAATGGAAGCAATCTCTCTGCGGTCAGCGTCGCCATTCTCAGGAGTCTGCGAGGTCTTCTCCACGTTTTGGGTAACTTCAGTAACAGGACAGGGTCACGTCGCAGCATGGGCGTCCCTCCTTTCTTCTGGGCCTTGCTGGCTGAAGAGAAATTCACCTGTATCTCCTTTACCTGTGAAGATATAAACAAATAGCCCCTCTCTTTGGGGTGTCATTAACCTGCAAAAGGAATTATGATTAAGATTGGGTGGCTTCTCCATCTCTTCTTTGTCCATCTTTCTCCAAACATGGTTGCATCCTTCTAAAGGGAGTCCATCAGCTTTATTCTGCAAAAATATAAATGCATAGCCCTTTATCCAAGCGAATGGACCCGGATCCCAAACGCGATTTCCATCTTCTTGAGACTTCTTAGGATTAGCTTTCGCTGTAGAATTGAAAATGTGTTTATCATCCCTAATTTTTTTACAGGCTTTTAGTAAGGAGAGAAATTTTTTGGTTAAATTGACCAAATGAAATTCATCATACATAAGGTTACTCTACTCCCCCTTCTGTTTTAACAATGCAGATATTAAAGCACTGCTAGCAAACTCAGTTAACTTGCTAGGCTTTGACTCAGTATAAAGACTAGTTAGATAGTAGTCATTGTTATGTAAATTTAGGCTGCAAGTCCTCAGAGAATTTGGAGAGCCAAAATGTAAATTTTGGCTCCTGGCTGTCAGAGAATTAAGAAAGCTGACTGATTGGGAGAGCTTTTTACCATACTTTGAAAGGTTGAAAAAATTCTTCAGCTGTTCTTGAAGTAACTTTCCAAACAGACATTTTTTCTCCAAGTTTACCAATAAAGTTATAGGCTCAGTTAAGCAGTTTTGCCGTTCAGGCTTTTTACGCTGTATGATTTTACAATCTTGAAATCGTCTTTCTTGGTTAGCTTTACTTATTCCTACCAAGCTGGATTTAGGGACTCTTCCCTGGTAGGCATATATTTTTATTTTAGAGATGCAGGGAAACAAAAATTGGCTTACACTGTCTTCCTTCTTTATAAACCATGGTATATCAGAATCTATTATTGCCTTAATTTCTTCATAATCCTGATCACTAATTCCAGCAATAACCTGAGCACTTTTAGAATTTATGTTAGACTTTCCTAATAAACATCTTATAGTTCTTTTAGGTAGCAGACCCCAATTACCTCTCCTAATAATTTCTGATTTAATCACAGCTTTTGGCTTTTCCTCAAAACTCTGATCAACTCCAGTATCAATTTTAATTCCTTGACTATTTAGGTTAAATCTTTCTGATAGAAGCTGTATTACTCTTTCAAAAACAGTTTCCTGCGTTTTAGAATCGGCAAGCTGCTGTGAGGGCTTCCGAGCCTTTTGTAAGTTTGGCTAGGTTTGGTCTCCTGCTGTGAGACTGGCTGATACCTGCATTTTCTGCCATTCAATGATTCTTTGGCTGAGTTAGTCAGAGGCCTTGCCTTCTGAGCTCTGTTGGGCGGGGTCTGTATCAAGCTCCTTCCTCTGTTTCCCCACTGGGTACCCTTGGCTAATGGCAACCTGTCACTGTCAAATTTTGAACGACATTGACTGGCCCAATGAGTTCCCTTTCTACAGCGTGGACAAAGTTTAGGTTTTCTCACACCTGAACTAGGTGGTCCTGGCCCATGCTCTGGCTCAGGCCGCAATTTGCTTTTCCTACCCTGTCTTTGAAGATGACCTGTTTTCCACAACTAAAGCACTTTCTTCTAGGTCTGATATAATTTGCCAATGCAGCTGCCATGAGATAGGCCTTGTATTCCTCTGTCTCTACATTCCAGCATATCCTGAGATAATCTAGCAGGGTGCCCTTTTCCCTATAGGGCCACAAGGCATTTTTACACTGTGTATTGGAGATATCATAAGATAGCTTGTGCACTACAGCTCTTACTGCCTGGACATTCTTTACACACTTGGAAATAGCATCTTCCAGTCGGGACACAAAGTCAGCATAGGGCTCATCATTCCGCTGTCTTATAGCCGTGTAACTTGGCTTTCTCTCTTCTGATGGCATTATCTTTTCCCAGGCACTTAAGCAAACTTCACGTATTTGTCCTATTGTCTGTTCATTAAACTGTAGTTGGGACTCAACTGTGATATACTTCTCATCCCCTAGCAACTGATGAATTCGTGCGAGAGCACGTGCGAGAGCTGTTTCGGCCCATAATAATTGATATTGCAAATATTCTGAAGAGGAAAAACATATCCTTGCTAAACCTCTCCAGTCTGTAGGGGTCCAGCTCTCGGCCTGCTAGAGCCTTTATTATGCTAATTGCAAAATGTGAATCTGGGCCATAATCTTTGACTGCTTGCTTGAGATCTTCTAGCAACTTAAACGGAAAGGCACTGTGAACTCCTTGTGGGTGTTTCCCATAAGGCTGTCTGCTAACAACTCTAACCGGATAAGACATTCTAAATTCTAAATCTCCTTCTTCTGCAATCCCTCTTTCTACTCTTGAAAGTAAAGATGCTTTTCTATACTTCTCTTTGCTTCTGTTCTCTGAGCTGCTATTTTGAACCTGTATATCTCCAACTTGCACTTCCTGAACTGCTACTTCTGTGTCAGCCCCCCTAACTTGCTTTTCTTTGGAGTTAATCTCTCTACCTCCAGCACTGCCTTGCTTGATAGTATTGTGATTCTCCACACTATATTCAGGTGAGGCACATGTTTCAACTCTGCTATCTCCTGGTTCAAACTTTGCCTTCTCAGCTACACTTACAATTTTTTCATCTGCCTGAAACTCATCCTGCTTGCTTCTCACCTGATTTAAGTTTGTGTAGCTTAGATGCTTCTCACTACTCTGCTGGTCCTGTTTCTCTGCTTTCTCTACCTTTGAAAGCAAGGGATCTTTTGGGGATTGTTTAATAGCCTTGCTTTCGATCTTGGAATTAACTGCCTCTCCTACTTTATCACCTTCAAACCTTCAGAGGCTGCAGTCCCCCGAGGGCATATAGGCTTTGGCCATGAGGTTTCTTTTAGAATCAGAGGCCTTAGAAAATAAATCAATCCCTGCTTTTTCAGTTTCTCCTAAAATTTCATCGCCTAATTCATACTCATTCATAGAAACGTCTGCTTGCTTTTCTGGATTAGGATCGCTCACACAAGATTTCTCACTAGACTGACAATCCTCACTCTCTTCCTCCTGCAAAAGTTTTAAAGCCATCTTACCTTGAACCCACAGAGATGAC
>NW_022104553.1:19221009-19222912 GCF_000313985.2 Echinops telfairi | reverse complement strand
GGGTGGTCTCTGGGTCTCCATAGGAACCATTATCAGTAGGGTGAAAACTCCTCCTACAGGAGCCTGTCCATTGTCCCCAGAGGCAGGGAGCAGGCCCACCCCTGTGGAGGGATGAGACAGCAGTCTGGCAACTGGTTGCCTTCAGGGGGGGAATGCCTGTGCATCTGACCTCCCCCCACAAATGGGTTGTCCCCTAACCCTGAATTTCCCTGACTACATAGGAGGAGTGACCTAACACCAGTGTCCTGGGCAGCTATGGGGGAGTGCCAGTCTTCAGAGCCTAGAGAGCAGTAGCACTTTTGTGCCTCTATAATAAAGTTGCCAAATAGATAGCAATCAGCCATGTGCTTCTAAGAGGCAGCCATAAGGTAGCGCTATTATGGGAGGGTATAGTGGGGAATAGTATTAATTATGAGAATGCATAGGTGAAGGCCTCCCGCCGTCCCAGAAACCCAGTGTGCCAGGCCTCTTACTATGGGAAAATAGAGGATTCATCTATGTACACTCTCTTCTCCTTCTTTGCTTCCCACACTCTAGTACTGAGAGTTTACAAACCTGCTTCACCAGAGAAGGCCCACAGGCTCTCTCTCCACTAAGCAAGCAAGTCTCTTGATGGGAGGCACTCAGCTGTTTCCCTTCAGGAATCTGGTCCCTTGACTCATGGTCTTGATGAGGCTGTGTCTCTGCCACTTTGGTGTTTACAGCTCTGTCTTGTGGATCAGGGAGGGTCCACAGGCTTGGATTTGCATTCACTTCATTTTTGTTATCTAACTTTGTTTCTATATTATCAACTTTTTCCCATTTGTTTACATTATGGGCAAGTAACATTTAACATGGGATATTGATTCCGGCGGTTTCTTGAGCAGGGAGAAAGAACATGGAACCAAATGGACATACATACACAGAGACAGACACTACAGGGCTGCAGCACAAATTAGACACAGAGACGGTACAAAACTGCAGCAGCCTCGGCAGCCCGCAGTGCTTTATTATTCATCTCCTAAATATTGCAGGGTTCCCAGACAAGTTTGCTATTCTCGCGATTGAATTTCACATAGCCTTGAGAGTGAGTTCCTTATCTCCGCCCATACCGATGTTTTCATTTGTACCAGGGAAATACTTCGTTCAGCTGTTTCCACAAATCATCTTACTGTTTGCAGTACGGATGCTATTTATGAGAACCAACTAGGACAGACATTTGCGTCCTGTCCTAGACAGATACAAGATAGAGACACAGTGCTCCTCTCATGCCTCCTTCTTATCCCCCTTTTTTATTTTATTAAAGACATCTTTTCTCAAAATGCTGGCAGATGATTGTGCCTGCCTTAGGTTGTTGAGTCCTGAAATTACTCTTACCCATTAACTGCCATAGTCCTCCAGGCGACTATGACCTGTCTTAGGTTGAGAGACTCAGACTCAATCTTACCCGTTGCTGGCTATCCAACCTCTGCCTTATACCCCCGTTTGGGGAGAGGGCGAAGTACGCAGGTGTACTTCATGTAACTTTGTACTTAAGGCCAATAATTTAACCATAACCTTAATGATTAATAGAATAACAATGTCAATGGTTAAATAAAGCTTTTGCGTGTTCCAAAGGGTTAACAGAAGACAGTCTCTTAGCAATTCCCTGAAAAATGTCATTACCAGTAAGTTTGGGTAATCACCTACTGAAAGTTTCACCAATTTGATATTCCAGTAACTGAATTTCTAAAGATACATTTTTATGTCCAAATAATAAATTTCTAATTTGTTCCAATCCTTACTAATGTTATACAGAACAGGAGTAATACAAAAATAAGAGGTGTTCTTTGAGAAACGATGTACAAATGCGCTTTACACAATTGATGTGTGTATGGATTGGGATAACAGTTGTATGAGCCCCTAATAAAATGTTAAAAAAAAT
>NW_022104553.1:19213416-19220795 GCF_000313985.2 Echinops telfairi | reverse complement strand
ACAAGTCCAATCACTGTGGCTATTATCTGTCCAATCATTCTCTTCCTTCGATGGGTCAATTCAGTCAAGGCATTGTAGATCTGCATTACTCCCGCAGATTCGCGCCAGGGTCGAGTTAAATTGACAGGTAACCAAATCTCAGGACGTGCTTTAACAAGATACAGACTGTCTCGGGTTTGGTTAAAAGTTTTCCACCAGGTAAAATTTACACAATGTTGTAAAGTACAATTTGAAGAACAAGTTAAAACCCCTGTACTAGAAATCCAAGTAATATCTCCTGATAAAATAACATAAGGAATTTTCACACAAGCTTGAGTATAGCAAGATCCATTAATATGATGATTTATATTAATAGCCGCTACAGTGTTAGAAATATTGATAGACATATTGCCAATTCAGGTTTTAATTGGCTCCTCAGATGCTAATAATTTCCATAAATGACCTTGAGAGTTTGTATCTCCCAACAAATGCGGCATAGGAGGGGTTAATCCTCCATCATGCCAAATAACAGTTTCATTGCCAGTTCCTTTCAAAGAACCATTATGTATATGCCATCTTAAAGGTATTTCTGAACATTTATTTTAAAAAGTCTCCATGAAGGCTCTAATCCACTATCTTAAAGTCTGTCCGATTTAACAATATCTTAGGCCGTTCTCCTCGACAATGAGTCCATACCAAATGTTGCATTCCCGGTTCTACATTAGGGAGTGGGCAAATAGATCACAGGAGATAGTACCGACCTTTCCCCTAAAGCGTCTTGCAGAAATAAGAACCGTAGTTGCTGCAAAAAAAAGAATGATTATACCTCACTCTCCAAACCTCATGTGAATAAGATAAGCAATGAGAACCATATCCTAGGCAAATAGAGAACCCCCTCATGCCCAAGCTATAATTATTAATATGCCTGCCTTCTTCTTCAGCAAAAGGAAAAGGGAACATTTTAAAACTCTTGCAGAAACTTCTGAGTGCGGGACTTCTTAGTCATCTCTCCGTTTCAGAAGTCGGATTGGCAACCACTCAGCTCTGGAATCTGTGGAGATAAGAGCAAACCCTCTACCCCATTGTAAAATCTCTCCTGCTAGGGTTCTATAAAATATGGGTTCTGGGAGCACTTTCTTTTAGGCTTAGGACAATGAGTTAGTGTTGCAGAGTCCTCCAGCGCCTGTCACTGATTTTAGCAGACAGAGCGCTTTCCACTAATCACAGCACCAGCTACAGCTCCTGCAAACAACTCAGCTTGTTATGCAGATCCCTGCATAAGCTCTGATATGGGAAAAGCTATTATTCCTGGATCAGGAGGCCGCTTGTCTTTCTCCTCCCCATGATTCTGCCTTGGGAAAGTGAAAGTAGCTCCGGGTAATGAAGCAGCTAAAGGGCTGTTAGCAGAATGACATTTAAGCATTTGTTTTAGCAATCCTATAAGCTCTTGAAAATCATTTCGTTCTATCACAACATCATATGATTCTTTGCTGATTCTGGACCTAATTCCTCCTCAGCTACTTCTGCATACTCCTCTTCCTCCCTTTGGATTCCATTCCCTCCCTTTATCTTTTTCTTCAGCTTTCTCTGAGTGTCTCTAATAACTGTAAAGCTTGAGTAATAGCACTACACAATGACCATAGCTTTAAATTCATAGTCTGTCCCCGTTCAGCAGTGCGTAATGTTTTTACTACCTGTTGCCATGCTCACAAATTCAATTGCACCTTTTCTTGACTGCAAAACGAATATCAATGCTGTTGTACATGCGCAAATAATTCTCCCAATAATTTATCTTTAACCTCCACCCCTGTAGAATGGAGAAGTCCTTTTATCAACTTTTGGTTTTCACGTTCCATGGATAGGGAATGTCCCATTTTTACTTGTTTCTTTTTGCCCCCAAACCGAAAATCCCTGTAGGAATTACAGAGGCACTCTCTTCCGGTTTTCCCTGCTTCTTGCAGGTTAATTTATTAACTCCAAAAGTCCCTCTAGTGGATTTTCACTTACCACAGTGGTGCTCCCTTTCGGTTTTCCGTGCAGTTTTTTTTATTAACCCCGAAAGTCCCTCTTGTGGCTTTTCACTTACCACTGAGGCGTTCCCTTCGGTCTCTCCTGTTTCTATTTCTTCCGAAAGCCCCCTTGTGATCACCACTTACCACTGAGGCGCTTACCTTTCGGATCGCCCTACTTCTTTCCGGCCCCACATTGGGGCACCAAATGATGGCGGCGGTTTCTCTAGCAAGGAGAATGAACATGGAGCATGAATAGACACACAGACACACACAGAGACAGACACACGGGCTCAGAGAAAATACAGGGCTGCGGCACGAATTAGACAGAGATGGTACAAAACTGCCGCCACTTCGACAGCCCGCAGTGCTTTATTATTCATCTCCTAAATAATGGCACGGTTCCCAGACAGGTTTGCTATTCTCACACTTGAATTTCTCATAGCCTTGAGAGTGAGTTCCGTATCTCGGCCCATACCGATATTTTCATTTCTACCAGGGAAATACTGTGTTCAGCTGTTTACACAAATCATCTTACTGTTTGCAGTATGGATGCTGTTTATGAGAACTAACTAGCACAGACGTTTGTGTACTGTCCTAGACAGATACAAGATAGAGACACAGTGCTCCTCTCATGCCTCCTGGAGTATATTATTTACATTCATATACTTGTGACTGAAGATGTAACTTAGATGGATGCATTTTCTGAAATGACATTACGGAAAATCAACCTGAGGGAAAGACTCATTATTCCCTTCTTTTCTAGAAATCTGGAAAGGCCATGACCATTTGCCTGGATGCACACAGCAAGAAAGAAGAGTGGACAGAATGGAACAGTGCTGCGAATATGATGCCTTGGAAAAGGTTCATCACCACCAAAAGAATTTTTCTATCATGAAAAATCTTGAGACCTTTGACTCACGTAAAGAAACTGTGAAACCAATTTTAACTTTCCATGCAGTCAACCAGAGAAGACACAATAAAATAAAGGAGTCTATTATGCTTAATGGAGGTGAGAAGACTTTTCTCTCTGCTGACCACGAGAAATTTTGTGCTGAAATGAAATTCCCTGAGTGTAAAACATCTAATATGATTAAATCACAGTGTAGTAAGCATCAGAAACAGAACAATCACAGTGCTCATCAGGGAATCCATAATGGAGTGAAACGCCATGTGTGCAGTTACTGTGGAAAAGGCCATTCACGGAAGAGACAACTTGTTATCCATGAGGGAATTCATACAGGTGAGAAACCCTATACGTGTACTCAGTGTGGCAAAGGCTTCAACAGTAAACCTTCTCTCACCGTTCATCAGCGAATTCATACAGGTGAGAAACCCTATACATGTAGTCTGTGTGACAAAGCCTTTACCAGTAAACAGGGCCTCAGCATTCATCAGCGAACTCATACTGGTGAGAAGCCCTATCTATGCAGTGAGTGTGGAAAAGCCTTCGCCTTGAAGAGTACTCTCAGAATCCATAAGCTGATTCACAATAAAGTAAAACCCCATATATGTACTGATTGTGGAAAAGGCTTCGTAGGGAAGACAAGGCTTATTCTCCATCAGCGAATTCATACTGGTGAGAAACCCTATACATGTGGTCAGTGTGGAAAACGATTCACCAGGAAAGGTACTCTCAGTAAACATCATCGAATCCATAGTGGAGAGAAGCCCCATGTATGTACTGACTGTGGAAAAGGCTTCTTAGGGAAGAAAATGCTTATGGTCCATCAACGAACTCATACTGATGAGAAACCCCATATATGTGCTGACTGTGGGAAAGGCTTCTCAGGGAAGAGAATGCTTATCCTTCATCAGAGAACTCATACTGGTGAGAAACCCCACAGATGTACTGATTGTGGAAAAGGCTTCTCAGGGAGGAAAAGCCTTAAGATTCATCAACGAATTCATACTGGTGAGAAACCCCATGTATGTAGTGATTGTGGAAAAGGCTTCACAGAAAACAGAAGGCTTAAGATTCATCGACGAATTCATACTGGTGAGAAACCACATGTATGTGGTGAATGTGGCAAACGCTTTGCTCAGAAAGGAAATCTCCAAATTCATCTACGAATTCATACTGGAAGCAAACCCTATGTATGTGGTGAGTGTGGTAAAGCTTACAGCCAAAAGTCATGCCTTACAGCACATGAGAGATTTCACACAGGAAAGAATCCCTTTCCATGCAATCAATGTGGAAAGTCTTATACCCAGAAGTCAGCACTCAATCAACATCTAAAAGTGCACAAAGAGAAACCCTTTCACTGCAGTGAGTGCTCCAAAGCTTTCAAAACCAAGGAAGAGCTCATGTCTCATCAAGTATATCATATAGGACAATTACTATATAACTGCCATGAGTGCGGGATAACTTTTACCTGTAGTTCTACATTTTCTTCACATAAGGAAACTCACAAAAGTAAAAATACTTTAAATTCAGACACGGTGGGAAAGCTCTCCACAGGGAATCAGGTGTCCTCGCACACCAGTGATCTCATGCAGAAGGAACGCCCTGGCAATAGAGTGACTTTGCAAGTTCCTTGTGTGGCTTCTCCTGTGTCAGTGAACACCAGTGGGGTCCTCATGAATAACAATGAGATTGTTGTGGGAGGACCTTTGGCCAGAATGGAATCAAATGGATTTGTACAGCAGAGAATTCCTCAGAATACAGTGAATGTGGCAGTACCTTTGAATCCCATCACTGTGGTTCTTCCCCAGGTGTCTAATTACAATGTAATTATTTATAAGCCCATAGGACAACCTGTGATACATTATTATAAGGACAAATTGTGATACATTAATGGGACAAGGGAATAGATAAAAATATCTACCTAATTCTACGGCTAAAAAGTATATCCGGAATTGAGAGGCTGGGAAATTCTAATAGATATGTACATATCAAATTTTTTGCACTGTAACACAAAAACATGTAAGTTGATTGCCTTGTATCAGTAAAATGAATGAAAATCTGAGTTGATGACACAAATAGAGAAATACTGTGAATTTCAAAATGAATGGGTAATTGCTATCTGGAATGTTGGTTCATATTAGTTCCTATCAAGTCAATTCTGACTCATTGTATCCCCACTTGGTATAAATGAGAATTTACCCAAAAGAGAAGCCCTGCAGGGTAATAATAATGGGTTGTTGGGTTTATCCACACACTTTAGCTGAGTTTTCCCAGGTCAGTATAAAGGAGCAACTCAAATTCAGAATTTCCACAGTGCGTTTTAGAACTTAATTATTGGAACAGGTTAAAAAAAAAAAAAGGAGGACCGATGATCCGGTAGTCAGTGTTTAGTACCAATCGGGACTAAGGAATATTTATCACTTAGTTTCTTTGGACTTGGCCTTGTTTCCTGGCTCTGAGCATAAAGTCATGAATGAATAAGAAACATACCATGCCTTATTGGAGAGAGCTTGGCGTTTTACTGGAGTATAGTTAAGTGGAATCTTCATAGCCCCAGCTAATATAATCAAAGAATAATGCGGTATTTATATTGGGTTTAAAAGAAATGGGAACATTGTGACAATGGCTTTGGGTATGAGAAAATCAGTGTCATTACTGTTGAGTTGATTCCTAGTCCTGAGCCTCGAGCTGTATGATTAAACTATGAGGTTTTTTTGGCTGATTTATTTGTAAGTGCCTCGGCAGGAATTTCTTTTCAGCTAAATCCAGGTGCACTCAAAACCTCCAGCCTTTTACATAAGTAAAAAAAAAAAAATTTAATTGTTTTCAGCATAAATGCTTTGCCTAAGGACTTCTTTGAAAGAACTGAACATTCTAGAGAACACATTTATATTTAAGTGTCCATGTCCTATCCCACCAAGGGTTGATTATACATTCCTTTGTGGTTTTAGTTACAATTTGGTTATGAGTTTCTGTATGTGGATCGCAAATGTTTTGAGAATGATGAGGGCAATCATTGTACAAATGTGCTTTTCACAATCGATGTATGTATGGACTGTGATAAGAGTTGTATGAGCTCTTAATAAAACGATTAAATAAAATTTTTTTTCGCATTTCCCAATTTAAAAAAAAGTTTGTTTGTGACTTTATTGTTTTAGATGAAAGAATTGGGGAGATTTACTCCCTTCTCTCCAAAGTGTTCACCTTTCCCTAGTTTATTGGTAAAACAACATGTGGACTGATCTCAGGAGGTTTCCCACCCAGAAATGTAATTACTTTTACCCTTGGATTCCCCGTGGCATTTCATAGGTGTGTCAGTCTGGTTTGGCTAAAGAAACATCCAGTGATCCTCATATGTTTAAGAGATAATTACATATATCATGCAAACATCGCAGTCCTGTCCTGATTAAGTCCATATGTCCACTACTAGTCCATAAGTTCCTCTTCAGACTCACTCAGCATGATGCAATGATACAAAATGCAGGAAAACCACAGGCAAGTGAGTGTAAAATCTTGTGGATCCAGTGCACACATCGCCAAGATCTGGCAGGTCCCCAGTTGCTGACTAGCAGGAAGGTGGAGTAGAGAAAGTTCATCCTTCAGAGAGCCATTTACCTTGGTCAGGCCACCCAAAGAAGTCAAGCTGCAACCTGATTGACCCATATGTTACACGTGCCATATTCACACTAAAAACTCCGCTGTCACAGCATCAGCACCACCCACCAACATAGTTATTGTACCCATTTTTTTCCCCATTAGACTCTCAAAGGGGTCACGACCCACAAGTTGAGAACCTATTGGCTCTTCAGCTGTTTCCCATCAGCTCCGTGAGCCCTTCCCCTGGCACCCCAGAGTGGGGTGGCTTATGAGTCTTTTCCAGGGAACCTTTTCTCATATGTTTGTTGGCTATTCGGATTTCTGCCCCTGAGAAACTTCTGTTCAAGTCCTTTGCCCACCTCTCAAGTGGGCAATTAGTTTTTTTTCTTTTTGGAAACTAGCAGAGTATTGCACATTTTAGTAATAAGGCCTTTGGTGTGTCATTGCTAAAGATGTTTTCCCAGTCCATGGACTCTTATTACTCTCTTGGTGAATTTTTTTGATGTACACAGGTGCTTTATCTTCAGTATATCCCATTTGTCAATTTGTGCCTCCTCTGTGTTTGTGTCCTTCCCTATTTCTGATAGCCTATGTATTCCCTGTGCCAACATTCTCAAGTTGGTCCCAATTCCCTCATTGATGGCCCTAATCGTTTGGGGTTTAACTTCAAGTTCTGCAATCCACCTTGAATTTATTCTTGTGCATAGAGTAAGCTAAGGGTCTTGCTTCATTTTTCTGCATGTAAATATCCATTTTTTCCAGCACCACTTGTTAAAAAGGGCATCACCTTCCTATTTGATATTTTTGGGGCCCTTATCAAAGATCAGTTGTCTGTATGCTGATGATTTTATTTCTGGGTTTTCAGTTCTTTTCCATTGGTCTGAGTA
>NW_022104553.1:19209076-19212711 GCF_000313985.2 Echinops telfairi | reverse complement strand
ACATGGAGCGAGGTCAGTTGAGTAAGGGGCATGAGACAAGTGAGACATGTTTTTTGCCAAAAGCTGGCATGCTGAGATGGCTGCCTGAGCAGCTGTATTGTGGTGGTGGCAAAACCAGCGCCGGGGGCGGGGCCTCGGGCCGCGCGGGTAGCGAGTAGGTGTGGTTGGCCGGTGGTCGCGGGACATCTACGGTCTGGGCCCGGGTTTGGGGCAAAGGTGGTCGCGGTAGCAGTTAAGGGCGTGGGGTGGGGGCGGCCACGCGGTCGGGTACGGAAATGGCGCGTGTAGCCGGTGCACTGGTGAGCAGCGTGGGGAGCACGGGGCTTGGGGGGCATCCCTCCGCCTTCTCCTCGCTGACAGGGGCCGGCAGCGCTGCGCTGCGGGCTGAGGCCGGTGGCCATCTGCCGGCCTTCTCTGCCAGCCACTCTCTCCAAGTACCTAGCGCAGAGGTTTAAAGATCCTCGGGGGGTGTCACCCGTCTGCCTCGGTTAGGGGTGGCAGGCCCCTGGGGAGAGTGTCTTCCAGAGGGGGGGTCCTCTCCCCCTCTGGTCCTGCCCCTGGACCCTGATGCCAGGCTTTAACATGTGCCGGCCTTCTCTGCCAGCCACTCTCTCCAAGTACCTAGCGCAGAGGTTTAAAGATCCTCGGGGTGTCACCCGTCTGCCTAGGTTAGGGGTGGCAGGCCCCTGGGGAGAGTGTCTTCCAGAGGGGGGGTCCTCTCCCCCTCTGGTCCTGCCCCCAGACCCTGACCCCAGGCTTTAACATGTGCGCCCCCATCCGCCAGACGCCGGCGGTGGGAACCCGGTGGCCGCCGCCGCTTAAGCAGCGTGGGTTCTCGCGTGCGTGTGAGACACGTCTCCTATCTCTGGGGCTGGGGAACCCCACTTGAGCGCCTGCAAAAAAAAAAATAACAGACAAATTTTTGTACATATGCGTCAAAAAATTTTTTAAAAATCAAAAATAAGTTATAAAAAAATAAAATTGGCGACCAGCAAAATGATAGCCTGGACAAGTTAGGATGGCTAAAAGTAAATTCAAGATAGGATAGCCAGCGAGTTCAGGGCAGCAGGCAGGGAGCCAAAGTGGTCGAAAACTGTGGGAACTCTATAAAAAGACGCTTGAATCCACCGGTGGGAGGGGATCCATCTATGGCTAAAAATGTTAAAAATGCCCTGTGTGTTTCTGAGGTCAAACATGAATTGCAGAGGCCAGGGGCTGCCATGGCTCCTTCCATCAGAACCTAGCGTGCAGGTAGTCAGCTATAGGAGGGGAAAGCCAAGAGTCCTGATTGAAATAACAGGAAAAGAAAAAGGCATTCCTAGAAAAAGCTTAAATGGTGGGCGGCTCTCAGAAGGATCAGCAGCTAATAGTCACCGGGCATGGGAGGTGGCAGATGTCGGGAGGTAACTGCAAAGTGGTCAATGGGCGCCAGAGGCCGAATCAGTGGAATTAGAACAAACAGGCTTTATTGGAAGAAACAAACAAACAAAACGGACCCAGCCTGGGCAGGGTCCCACAGTCCACAACGTCCGGGCTTGGGGAGTCGCATTGCGGGCTGCAGGGCTGCTGCATATATGGACAGGTATGTCCGGGGTTCTGGAATGTGGGGTGTCTTCTGGTTCTGGGTGTATTCATGCCAGGTGCAAAGTGGTGGGCAGGAACAAATCGGGCACTGAGCCAAAAGGGCCCTGCCGGTGCCGGGTGCAGAGCGGCGGGTCGAGAACAAAGCAGGCCATTGGCCAGTTCTGGTCAGCTCCCAGGTGTGTGTGGGAGATTCAAGGCCACTTGCTGCTAGTTGTTTCGGCTGGCTCTGGTCAGCTCCGCACGGGTGGGGGAGACTCAGGTCGCTTGTTGCTGAAGGCCAGTCTGGTATCGATCCGGCCATACAGTAACTCCATAGCACGTGTAATATTAGGGACAAACTTTGTAACATCAGAGAGGGGAAAAAAAGCCTCAGGGCCCCATAGGAAAAGGCCAAAATAAGGTTAACCAGGAAAAGGGGTAAGCTCAGCACTTCTGGATGAAGTCCCAGAGACAGTCGAGTGCTTTAATAGCGGGGATGCTTGTCAAAGCTAACCTAGGTAGAAATCGGCATAGAAGTGATGCTTTCTAACATGTGCTCAAATCTGCACTCCATCTCTTTGCTGAAGGCTGTAGAGGTGTTGGTTTGCTGTGGAGCAAAGAGACAGAGGAAGGACGATGGCAGGGGCAGGAGGGAAAACCTGTAAGACCCGTGTGCCGTGCCATGGGAGGTGCCGCGCAGGGTAATGCCCCTCGCAAGTCCAGGTAGGTACGGAGGGAGGCTTGGGGTGAGGAGGTATCATACGAGGGACAGTAGCGGTGGGCCAGAGAGGAAGAGGGGTACACAAGAGGAAGGCTGTCTCACAATCTAAGCATAGGTTTGTGAGATTCCTGTGGGTTCTCCCTGTGGGGAGGTGGGAAGAAAAAATGCAATTGGCAGAGATGGTCTGTAGAGGATTGTGAAAAAGCAATTCCTATAAAGAGGGACAGAAAAAAAGAAAGGTTAGTAATAGGCTGGTAGAAGGTAAAAAAAAATTCCATGGGGACCAACCACATGAGAACAAGAAGGTGTACAGGTTTGAGCAGTGAGAGAAGGAAAGGTGATGGACCCCACGGATCGGGAGAAAATTATAATGGACGGGAAAAAATTATAATGGACAGGCAGATGTAAGGGCCACATTAAAGAGGCAGGGTCTTGTTCCAGGTCTAAGGGACGATTAAAATGTGTAACAGTGGAATACCAAGCTTGCAGAGAAAAAGGACGGTCACATGAAAGGCAGACAGGGCAAAAGGAAACACCAGGGAGTGGGTGAAGCTAGCATGAGCCAAAGGGGAAAAAAAGAGTATGCAAAAGTAGCTGAGGAAAAATTAGGTCAAGAATTTTTTAAAAATCCCTATTTTTCCAGAATATGGTTCTCGTTGTTTATCCTATTCACATAAAGTATGGGGGGTAAAATATAATCATTCTTCTTTTGCAGCAATTACGGTTCTTATATCTGCAAAAGGCTTTAGAGGGAAGGTCGGTAATAGCTCAGAGACCACTTCTACCCTATTATCTACTGTCCATGCCTTAATGTAAATCCCAGAATGCAATAATTGGTATAAACTCATTGTCAAGGAGAACGGCCTAAAATATTGTTAAATCATACAGACTTTAAAATAGTGGATTGAAGCCCTCATAGAGACTTTATTAATAAATTTTCTAAAATAACAATATGGCACATACATAATGGTTCTTTGAAAAAAACTGGCAATAAACTGTTATTTGGGATAATGAAAAAGTAACCCCTTTTATGCCACATTTGTTAAAAAATACAAAATCTCAAAGTCATTTATAAAAATTATTAGCATCTGGGAGCCAATTAAAACCTGAATTGGCAATATGTCTATCAATATTTCTAATGCTGTAGTGCCTATTAGTGTAAATCTTCATATTAATGCTATACAGTATATTCAAGTTTGTGTTAAAATTACTTGTGTTATTTTATCAGGAAATATTACTTAAAATTCTAATACAGGGGTTTTAACTTGTTCTTCAAATTGTACTTTACATCATTGTGTAAATTTTACATGGCGAAAAACTTTAAACCAAACTCAAGACAGTTTGTATCTTG
>NW_022104553.1:19206989-19208351 GCF_000313985.2 Echinops telfairi | reverse complement strand
CGGGGGTGTAAGGCAGAGGTTGGATAGTCAGAGACGGGTAAGATTGAGTCCGAGTCTCTCAACCTAAGACAGGTCATAGTCGCCTGGAGGACTGTGGCTGATGACGGGTAAGAGTGATTTCAGATCTCAACAACCTAAGACAGGCACAATCATCTGCCTACGCTGGAGAAGAAACGCCTTGTATAAATTAAAAAAAAATTGTTAAAGGCCATTAAGACTCAGCCTTGAAATGGCTAAAATATCATAACCCAGGTGTCTGTATCTGCTGTTTGCTTCTGCGGTTTAACATTGAAACTAAGATAAAAACAAACTAGTAACCTCTGTGTGCAAATGCATAAGTACAGTCCAATTAAAGATTTCTCGACAACAGTACAACGAACTTAACCAAAATCCGTTCCAGGGTTCCATAAAATGCAAGGTCGTGGCTATGAGCAGGAATGCTCATAGAAACAAAAAAGAGGGGGGATTGTAAAGCCAAATTGCCCCGTGACTGGCTCCGGGATCTCTGGCAGGCTGTGGTTTCATGTTTCCTAGCAGTGCAAAGTAGGATGTACCCAGAGACTGAGGCTAGCCAACTCATTCTGACTGTCATTCACCAGATTTATATTTGGATAGCTCAGAAGCTTCCCACTGCTCTGATCGATCTGTAAGTATGGATAGCTCAGCTCAGACTTCCAGTGCTCTGCTGCTTTGTTCCTTTGGTTTCTCCACCTCCAGCGGTTCTGGAATTGCTTTAATCTGCACCCACAGAGCTCAGTGCTTTCCTGTGAGCATTTCTTAGGTTAAGAGCTCCAGGTCCCAGATCTCCATATCAAATGTTCCTGACTCAGGAAAAGAAGGATTAAATTTCTTTACCAAACAAAGAAACTCATCTTTTTACTCTTGACCAATACATTTCATTTTTTCAAGAGGTGGCTAAGAGTGATACAGTAATCTGTATCTCTGCTGTTCACCTGACCCATACCTCACTGGGTCTAAAAACACTCAAATGTCCGCTATTCACCCTTTCTGTCTGATGAGGCCATACAATTGTTAGTCGGGATATAATTCAAAAGAGTTCTTTTCCTACTACCCACATCGGGTGCCATTTGTCAGAGGAAACCAGCTTCCACCAACCACAGGGCCATAGGTGCAATTTTATGACTATAATATATAAAGATTATAGGAAAATCACAGAGGATAGGAAATATAGTAGAGAATACAATAAAGGAGTCTCACGCATTTTATGGTAGCATGCTCACATCAATTGTTCTTGATGGACCACCTGGAACTGGGAGAAGTGAGAGCTAGCATTTACTTACTTGGGACATGTGCAGGTAGCCTAAGAGATGCATAATCCATAGTTAAATGCACCCCAAATTG
>NW_022104553.1:19200517-19201876 GCF_000313985.2 Echinops telfairi | reverse complement strand
AAGAAAGGGGGTTTTCGGGGCTCAGATAGTAAATGCTACCTCTGGAAAGCGAGCGTGAAGATCCACGTGGGAAAAATGGGCAGAAAGAGGAGGCTGCAGAGCCCACAGAATACCGGAACCGAATAAGGAAGAGTAGTTCTTTCCAGAATGATCCCTGAAAGGGGGCGCGCCTTGCTGACACCAGAGCGATCCTGCCCTCGGTCTGCTATTTAAAACCCCCTATCCCTCCTCACTTGAGGGGGTGAGGGGTGGACGTGGTTAGGGTGTTGGCCATTCTTAATGGCTGAGTTAGGCACATGTTGCTGGTGCCTAGTGTGCACGGCCAGGTTGACCTTCACCTGTATGTAAGTGACATTAGTCTGAGCATGTCCACCTTTGGATTGTCACCATAGGTGTCTAATGGGTGCCTGATTTCTTTCCACCCCCCTTAATGTAGGCATTTGATGGAAACAACGCCCCTCAGCCCTCATTTTCCCACCTGTCAGTTACAAATTAAACCATTAGCTGCAAGGTAGGGAGTTGGAAACAAGCCACATCCCAGGACAAAGAAAAGGCTTTTGACTCTTGTAAAGTGTTACAGTCTTGGACAGCCACAGGGGCAGTTTTGTGCATTCCTAAATGGTCGCTGTAATCAGAATGTATTTGATGTCAGTGAATTGGGTTTTGGGTTTTGCTTGTGGATGACATTCCTTCTTCAGTACTCAGTGTTTTATCATTTCCCTTGGGAATCACTCCTTACCATCAATTGTTTGTATGCTCTGAGGTAGGAAGTACACATTTTTATTTATTTTTCTGCTCTACATATGTATTCAATATCCAGACTTCATTTTTTTAAAAAAGATCATTGTTTACCATTTATCCACAATTCCGAATCATCCGTTGTATTGTCCATGGCATATATTTTGAGTCGCTAAATAAAGGACCAGTCAACAGTGTTGTGGATTGGTGTGAAGAAGAGACGCAGGAATAGCAATAGCAGTAATAGCATCTAGACTTATTGGTGATGTGTCACTCACTGTGTATTTTCCCATCAGCCTTCAGGTTTTAAATCTCCATCCACAAGAGAATCACTGCGAGGAAGGAAGAAGAGGTACCTGGTTTGGGGATTATTTTGACAGAAGTCTTAACAAAATTGGTGCTGATCCAGTAAACACAGAGACAGAGCATCTCTACGTCAGGCAGTGTCCTAAGGAACAAAGAAAATGATCAACGCTCAGGTGAGTTTTGGCTTGTTTTGTGTTTTGTGTGTTAGTCTGGGTACTTTAGAGACAGAAATGCACACAACTCATGTATAAGAGAGAGTTTTATATAAAGGTTAAGTGCACATCAAGAAAACATCCCAACCCAGTGCTGCCCAAA
>NW_022104553.1:19196309-19200337 GCF_000313985.2 Echinops telfairi | reverse complement strand
CCCAGGGCTTCATCAGGGTAGCTCCACGAGGCTTCTCAGGGATGTCTTGCAGGATGTGAGCTTTCCCAGCTGAAGCAGGGAACTGGCTAAGGCAGATGCACCCTGGTCAAACCATCACAAAGCAAAGAGACCCGAGAACTGGAAAAGCGAAGCTCACAGAGCCCTTTTTCCCTCCACTCTTCAATTAACCCTACGTGTTTATTGGCCAGGTTGGCACAATAACTACCTCACTAATGGATTTGTAGCACCCTGATGCCAATTCAGTTTGTCAGAAAAGTGCACCTCTGTAAAAGTAGAAGCAGGAGAGAAATAAACTTTCACTCAGACCTCAACATCAGCTGTGTTTAAGATCAGGAGTAACAGTGATTATGACAGGAGCATCAAACTTGTCTGAATAAGTTTCTAAAGGTCATGTTATGTAAAATCCTGAAGCGCAACATTCTCATAGATCAGCGGTTCTCAAATGTGGTGGGTTGTGAGCCCCTTGGAGGTCGAACGACCATTTCACAGGGATCCCCTGTAGTATTAAAGTGACAAAGAGGGGGAGGCGATGTGGGGGCCAGCCCCCACCTGCTGCTTCTAATACTACCCGCGGGTTCGGTAATGCACAATTGTACGGTTGACATATGTAGGTATTATATTAAAGTCATCAAGAGCATGAGAGATATTACAATAATGCAGTCAGACTCATTACATGGTAGCATTGCTCACCTCTGTTCCGCTTGGTGGTCCTCGTGGGGGGAACCTGGCTGGCAGAGCAGGAGCCTCCCTCGTGGGAGCAGCCCTCTCATCCACCGCCCTTCGGGAACCAGGGAACCTCCTTATTTATTGCTAACCACCCATCATATTATTTTAGGGGGATACATCACAGCATTATGCATCGCAGAGAGGGGCAGTACAATTCATCCTTGAACAGGTTTGATCGTTCTGGTGTCTCATACAATAAAGCAGGCAATTACTATCCTGGGAGGCATGCAAGCCCCCTGATAGCAGATAACAACTTACGTCATAGAGAGGGGTTGTAACATAGGCAATGCAAGCAATAGGAGGGGGATGATCTAGGGGTGAACGCGCAATAGTAAGAGGAAGGAATAGGGGGGCATGTGTGGCAAGATGTAACCTAAGCTTAGTCATCTTAGAGTGGTCCCGGGCTTGCCTATGGGCACTGCTTCAAGGGAACAATAACAGAAAGGAATGGGCCCTAATTGTTGTGGGATAAACAGTGGTATCTGCTTGATCTAGACAGCTGATACCTCTCAGTGAAAATGACTCCCAATCCACTCTTGATGGCTGATGTTAAGGAGAATAACCTCTGACCTACTTTCGCTGACCGCCTAATGTACAGTCATTCTCAAGGCATATTTTTGGAGGAGACAGCTTGAGAGAAATTCTTGTTCCCCACAATCCCCTATTCATAACAGTAGCAAAATTACACTTAAGAACAAGCAACCACAACATGTGGAACTGTATTAAAGAGTCACAGCATTAGGAAGATTGAGAACCACTGTCATAGATGTATGAGCCAAACTATTAGTAATAGTAGTTTAATTAAAAATGGCAAGTGGATTGGAACATGTTTCAGGTAGAGAGGTAGGAAAGAGAATCAATATCCACCTCAGGCCCAAACTACAGACGTGTCAAGTAAAAGAATCTCTAGTATGTTGAAACTGGCAATCCCAAATCCATAGGGTAGATAGATACCAGTCTGGAGGAATCTCTACACTGCTATGTTAGCAAAGGCTGATGACCCAGGTGATCAGGTCAGGTAGCCACTGCTGCCTAATAAGGTGAATTTGGTAAATCAAGAGCAATGCTAGATTGCTGTTGCAATGGCTGAAGACCCCAAAGTGGGCAAGACAGCAGGCTGCTGGCTCACAATGCTGTTGTTGTTAGGTGCCACGGAGCTTGTCCAGTACATAGTGACCTTATGTACACTCGAACAATCCTATACTTGAGCCCATTCTTGCAGAAACTATCAGCCTTTCTCCTGAGGGCCCTTTTTGGCCTTCCATTTACTTTAAGGAGCATGACATCTTTCTCTGGGGACTGGTCTCCTGACAACATATCCAAAGTATATACAGCAAAGTCTGGCCATTGTTGCCTTGAAGGAGCACTCTTTGTGTACATTTTCCAAAACACATTTCTTTGCCCTTTTGGCAGTTGATGACACTTAATGTTCTTGGCCGGCACCACAATGCAAACACATCCACTGTTCTTTGGGCTTCCTTAGTCAGTGTCCAACTCTTACATGTGTATGAGGCGCTTGAAAATACCATGGCTTCGTTCCGGCACAATCTGGTCCTAAAACTAACATCCTGGGTTTTCTTAATATTCTAAAGCAGAGGTTCTCAAGCTTCCCAATTCCATGACCCTTTAATACAGTTCCTAATACGGTGGTGACACCCACCATAAAATTATTTTCGTCGCTACTTCATAACTGTAATTTTGCTACTGTTATGAATAGTAATGTAAATATCTGATATGCAGAAGGTATTTTAATTGTTACAAATTGAACATACTTAAACATAAAGCATAGTGATTAATCACAAAACAATATGTAATTGCATATTGTGAAATATTTGTGTTTTCCAATGGTCTTAGGCCACCCCTGTGAAAGGGTCTTCAGCCCCCAAAGGGTTGCCCCCCACAGGTTGAGAACCGCTGCTCTAAAGGGTTCATGCAGTAGGTCTTTGAATCTCTTGCCTGCTGCTTTCATATTAACGGACAATTAAAGAACACAACAAAACAGACAATTCTCTGTTTCCTTGAAAGTGTTGGCTTCTTAGGCCCACACAGCCACTTCCCTGCCTGAGCCAGTGTAGACTGCTCACAGCCGCCAAGCCAATGGCTGCAGAAGCAGAAAAGGCCCTGTGGCAGAGCCAGTGGTGACCGAGGGCCAATAAGAACCTGTAATTGGAAGGCTTTTTAACATGGCCAAGAACTAACTGACTTGCTGTGGACAAGAGTGCTCTGCACTGAAGAAGGGAGACACCTGCTCCATGATCTTTTGTTTTTATGATTTAATAAATTGGGATTAATGTAAAAATAAAATCATTCCATATTTCAGTCATGTCCAGCTTAATTGAATATTTGCTACCACAATCCATGCCCAAACATTCTTTTTCTACATTGACCCCTTCACATCATGACCCCTTCTCCCCACTGTCACCTCCTTGTCCCCCTCCCCCCAAAACCCTTATTCTATTTGCTGACTCTATAAGTTCATCAGTCCTGGTTTTCCTGTCTCCAAAAATTAAACAACATATATCAGAACTTAAAGAGGGGAACGCCCAACGTCATAATACACCGGAGATACCCCAGAATATGTACAATCAAAAACCAAATAATACAACAGCCCAAACACGTGATTTTTAATAAACAGATCAGATCCTACGTGCATCCTAGGGAGAATCTGCTGAAAATGTTCAACTGTTCCAGTCAAGTGTCTGCCCTAGACAGTCTATACCCAACTTATCAATGCACTCCCTTTAATGACCGCTCTCTTTCTATCCCTCATTTGTCGAAAGAGGGAGTTGACCAGAGATTTGTTTCCTGTATATTTCTACCAGTGAATATTGGGCTCCCACTGTCATCCTTGGCGTTGTGCAAACCATTCTCAGACTTTAGTCTCTGATCCCAATGCCTCCCTTCAACTTTGGATTGTATCCTTCACAGTCCTTTGGTGGCTGATGACGGTGTGCGGCTGCTTCTTTGTGGACTTTGTTAACATCTCACCTAGATGGCTGATTGTTTGGAGACGAGCCTGTGTTCACCTGTAATCAGGCAGGGTGTGTGCTCCAAAGGATATATGAGCCTCCGGCAGAGATATACCCACTCCCCTCCGACTCTCTTCCAGGACATGGCCATCGCAGAGATGAGCATGCTACCATGAAATGTGTCAGACTCCGTTATTTTTATCATCTCATTCTCTATGATCTCGCTATAATCTGTATATATTATTGCTTTACTGTTGTGTCTATGGACCCGTGATATTGTCAGAGGCTGGTTACTCTGACCTTCATTGAATA
>NW_022104553.1:19192357-19195454 GCF_000313985.2 Echinops telfairi | reverse complement strand
ATGGTAGCTCCTCAATGGAAGGTCCTTCGTGGGTGCTTACTGGAGGGACTGTGGCCAGTCATGAGAATGTCTATTAAGACCTACTTATATCTCATAACTGTGAGGGTCTTCCCCCATCAGAGTTGGCCTTCCAGCCCCGTAATAACGAGCACGGATTAGTTAGCTGCATTACATTCTGATCCAGTCTCTCTGTTCACCACAATTCCCCCTTCTATATTGTGTTTCAAATTGGAAAGGGCTCCATAGCTTTCTGCAGACACAGCGATGTGTTACAAGGACCAAAAGGATGACTGGAAGCAAAACAGTTGACCCAGAGCTAAAGCTTTGGGATAGACTTTGGATCGAGGCTTGTGAACCCCAGTCCTCTGAACGATCTGCCAATTGTTTGATGTCGTTTGTGCTAGAGCACATTTTCAACTCATCTTTTAATGTATTGAAGATCTTCTTCAGCTGTTTTATATCTATCTGTGGGGTACCAGCCCGCACAATCGAACAGGTCAAAAGGGGTGGTTGTGTTATTGAAGGATACAGTTAAAGAGACGTGAGACAGAGTAAGGCATGCAATTGCTGACCTGCCAGACAGCCATGATCTCAGCAGCTAGGTCCATGCAGAGAGCGAACATATTTGCAATGACAGCTTATATACACTTAGGGAACATGCAAGCCCCACTAATGACATGTGTAACAGGAAGGGGTTGTACCCTAGGTGTACGTGCAATAGGAGAGGGAGGAGCTAGGATTTTACATGGAATAGGAAGGACAGGGATGTGTACCCTAGGGATATACACGTGACAAGATGGGCGGACTAAAGTCAAGAAGGCAATATGACCTTGGTTCTCCCTAAGTTGATTAATCCACTATCCGTAGCAGGGAGTGGGCCCCACCTAGGATAGGAGAGACTATGGGGTCTGATTGCTCCAGATGACTGATAACCCTCTGGGAGATAACCTTTAAGCAGTTGAGCTCTGAGTATACAGCCATCGAGCATGTATACAAGCAACTTCTTAGGTTTTGCATACAGTATGGGGGGACAATCTGAGGAATAATGTTTCTGTTTCTTACATCTAACAAGATGGTTCCCTTATAAACCTGCAAATGGTTTCTAATTGAGATCAGTCATGTAAGGTTTCATTATGTAGATAAGGAGTTACACTGATTTTGTAATCTTCTGGTTACATTTCAGCATCAATTGCTGTTGCAAGTAATTTTTTAATCACATTTTAGCATCAATTGCTGCTGCGGGTCCATCATTTGAAAACAGTTTGTTGTCGCTCAGCCGTGCTGTCTTCCGGTTCCCATCCACCTTTGTCCGGAGGCGTGTTTGACAGAGTCCGAGCGTGGGGTTCTGGTGACAGTAGCTGTGGTGGGCAAGTCCTGGGTCTTAGAAAGGCAGCAGTGGCTTTCCTCATGAATCCGCGAGGTTTCTGACCACGTCTGCTGCAGCGGGCTCGGTCTTTCCGATGTCTCTGATAACGTGTGCTCTGGGAGGCAAGTTTCTGGTCACCTTTGTGTCCCCTGTGCCATGCCAGGGGCTGTCCTCTGCTCCTGGGCCACCGCTCTAAAGAGCGTTTCACTTGCATTCTCTTTCACCTGGGAAGACGGAACCAAACAGCGCTTCCCTTTAGGCTGTGAGAACCTGGAGACAGAATTTTTGTTAGGGGACTCTGAAGTTTTGTCCTTTCCTTGACTGCATTTGCTGGGGAGCTTCCTCTCCTCTCTTACCCTATGCAAACATAAACAGCCCCTCGCTTTGGGCTGTTAGCAAACTGGCATCCTAACTGTGATCTTTCGTCTTTCCACCAAACCTTTTCCTGCAGAGACAGAGAATCTATTTCCCACCAAGGCTTATATACACTTTAAGGGCATGCAAGCCCCCTAATTACAAGTGGCCACATACTTAACATAATGGGCTGTCCCCGAACCCTGAAGTTCCCTGAGTGCATAGGAGGAGTGACCTAACACCAGTGTCCTGGGCAGCTATGGGGCAGTGCCAGTCTTCAGAGCCTAGAGGGCAGTAGCACGTGTGTGCCTCTATAGTAAAGTTGCCAAATAGATATCAGTCAGCCATGTGCTTCTAAGAGTTAGCCATAAGGTAGCACTATTATGGGAGGGAATAGTGGGGAATAGTATTAATTATGAGAATGAACAGGTGGAGGCCTCCCTCCACCCCAGAAACCCAGCCTGCCAGGATTCTTATTGCTATGTGAGGATAGAGGATTCCTGTGTGTACTCTCTCTCCTTCCTTGCTTCCCACACTCTAGTGCTGAGAGTTTACACAGAGAAGGCCCACAGGCTCTCTCTCCATTGAGCCAGCGAGTCTCCTGATGGGAGGCACTCAGCTGTTTCCCTTCAGGAATCCGGTCCCTCTGACTCTGGGTCTGGATGAGGCTGCTTTTCAGCCACGTCTTTGGGGCCACAGCTCTGTCTTGTGGATCAGGGAGGGTCCACAGGCTTGATTTGCACTCACTTCATTTTTTTTTTTTCTGATCAAGTCTCTCTTTATTGAGTGAAAGGTTGCAGCCTATATAGGTCAGGGGAAGGGAAACACCCATCGCACATGTAAATTAGGCCACTTTGGTAATAGACCAATCAAGGAGTCCGGGGGAGTGCGCCCTCAGTAATGGTTTACAGTCTTAAACCAGGTCTGCGAAGTGACGTCATTTTATGCAAATCAGGTGCAGGCACTAGATATGTAAATAGGGTGAAGACAATCTCTTACCCAATCAAGGGGAAGTAGGATATAGGTGCATTATCTAAAAAACGTCACCCCATGTATGGAAACCCCCTTATCTGTTTCTAGGCAGACTTGAAGGTTAAACTCAGCCCATCCCAAGGACAGGCTATTCAGAGGGGAGATAACATTTTCACAAAACTATGTCACGTAGGCGGGAATGGAAAAGTACTGCAAGCGCTGACAGAATATAGTGAAGATTGAGCCGAATGGCCCCGGACATATATGGTCCCTATGAATTGGAACCACTTAATGCCAGTGAGTTTGAATTTGTTTTGGGTTTGTTTTCATTTTTTTTTCTTCAATCTAGATTAGTTTAACAGAAAATATGTTATTATTCATCTATTTCTTTTCTTTTTTTTTTTT
>NW_022104553.1:19190721-19191918 GCF_000313985.2 Echinops telfairi | reverse complement strand
CGTGGATGCACACAGCAAGAAAGAAGAGTGGACGGAATGGAACAGTGCCGCGAATATGAGGCCTTGGAAAAGGATCAGCAGCACCAAAAGAGTTTTTCTATCGTGAAAAATCATGGGACATTTGACTCACGTGAAGAAAGTGTGAAACCGATTTTAACTTTCCATACAGTCAACCAGAGGAGACACAATAACATAAAGGAATCTGTTGTGCTTAATGGGGGTGAGAAGACCTTTCTCTCTGCTGACCATGAGCAATTTTGCACTGAAATGAAATTCCCTGAGCGTAAAACATCTAATAGCATTAAATCACAACGCAGTAAGCATCAGAAACAGAACAATCCCAGTGCTGATCAGGGAATCCATAATGGAGAGAAACGCCATATGTGCACTTACTGTGGAAAAGGGCTTTCACGGAAGAGACAACTTGTTATGCATGAGCGAATTCATACAGGTGAGAAACCCTATACGTGTAGTCAGTGTGACAAAGGTTTTACCAGCAAAACTTCGCTCACCGTTCATCAGCGAACTCATACAGGTGAGAAACCCTATACATGTAGTCTGTGTGACAAAGCCTTTACCAGTAGACAGGGTATCCGCATTCATCAGCAAACTCATACTGGTGAGAAGCCCTATCTATGCAGTGAGTGTGGAAAAGCCTTCGCCTTGAAGAGTACTCTCAGAATCCATACGCTACTTCACAATAAAGTAAAACCCCATATATGTACTGATTGTGGAAAAGGCTTCGTAGGGAAGAGAAGGCTTATTCTCCATCAGCGAATTCATACTGGTGAGAAACCTTATACATGTGGTCAGTGCGGAAAACGGTTCACCAGGAAAGGTACTCTCAGTGAACATCATCGAATCCATAGTAGAGAGAAGCCCCATGTATGTACTGACTGTGGAAAAGGCTTCTTAGGGAAGAAAATGCTCATTGTTCATCAGCGAACTCATACTGATGAGAAACCCTATATATGTGCTGACTGTGGAAAAGAATTCTCAGGGAAGAAAATGCTTATTCTCCATCAGCGAACACATACTGGTGAGAAACCCCATAGATGTACTGATTGTGGAAAAAGCTTATCAGGGAAGAAAAGCCTTAAGCTTCATCGACGAATTCATACTGGTGAGAAACCACATGTATGTAGTGAATGTGGAAAACGCTTCCCAGAAAAGACAAGGCTTAAGATTCATCGACGA
>NW_022104553.1:19187452-19190407 GCF_000313985.2 Echinops telfairi | reverse complement strand
ACCCAGAAGTCAACACTCAATCAACATCTAAAAGTTCACAAACAGAAACCCTTTCACTGCAGTGAGTGCGACACAGCTTTCAGAACCAAGGAAGAGCTCGGGTCTCATCAAGGATATCATCGAAGACAGTTACTGTATACCTGCCATGAGTGTGGGATAACTTTTACCTGTAGTTGTACATTTTCTTCACATAAGGAAACCCACAAAAGTGAAAAAGCTTTAAATCCAGACACGGTGGGAAAGCTCTCCTCAGGGAGTCAGATGTCCTCGCACACCAGTGATCTCATGCAGAAGGAACGCCCTGGCAATAGAGTGACTTTGCAGGCTCCTCCTGTGGCTTCTCCTGTGTCAGTGAACACCAGTGGGGTCCCCATGAATAAGAATGACGTTCTTCTGGGAGGGCCTTTGGCCAGAATGGAATCAAGTGACAACCGTGGATTTGTACAGCAGAGACTTCCTCAGAATACAGTGAATGTGGCAGTGCCTTTGAATCCCGGGACTGTGGTAGTTCCCCCAGGTGTCTAGTTACAGTTTAATTTTATATTGGCAAACTATGATACATTATTATAAGGATAAACTTTGATACATTAATGGGACAAGAGAATAGAACAAAGCATCTACATAATTATATGGCTACAAAGTGTATCCTGAGGCAAATCAGGAATCTAGAGGCTGGGAAATTCCAATAGATATGTACATATGAAAATTATAAGACTAACCAAAAAGCTTATAAGTTGATTGCCTTGTATCAATAAATTCAATGAAAATCTGAGTTGATGACACAGATAAATACTGTGAATTTCAAAATGAATGGGTAATTGCTATCTGGAATGTTGGTTCATGTTAGTTCCTATAAAGTCAATTCTGACTCACTGTATCCCCACTTGGTATAAATGAGAATTTACCTACAAGAGAAACCCTACAGGGTAATAATATTGGATTTTTGGGATTATCCACACACTTTAGCTGAGTTTCCCCAGGTCAGTATAAAGGATCAATCCAAATGCAGAATTTCCACAGTGCGTTTTAGAACTTAATTATTAGAACAGGTTAAAAACAAAACAAAACAGGAAGACAGATGATCCAGTAGTCAGACTTCTAGTGCCTACTAGGGACTAAGGAATATTTATCACTCAGTGTCTTTGGACTTGGCCCTGTTTCTTGGCTCTGAGCTTGAAGTCATGAATGAAAAAGAAACATACCAGGCCTTATTGGAGAGAGCTTGGGGTTTTACTGGAGTATAGTTAAGTGGAATCTTCATAACCCCAGCTAATCTAATCAAAGGATAATTATTTGTGTCGGGTTAAAAAGGAACATTGTGACAATGGCTTTGAGTCTGAGAAAATCAGTGTCATTACCGTTGAGTTGATTCCTAGTCCTGAGCGTCAAGCTGTATGATTACCCTATGAGGTTTCAATGGCTGAGTTACTTGTAAGTGCCTCACCAGGAATTTCTTTGCAGCTACATCCAGGTGCACTCAAACCCCCAGCCTTTTAGGTCAGCAGAAGAATTCATTAATTGTTTAAACCATAAATGCTTGGCCTAGAGACTTCTTTGAAACTACTGAACCATTCTAGAGAACACATTTATATTTAAGTGTCCATGTCCTATCTCACCAAGGATTGATAATACATTCCTTCATGGTTTTATTTAAAATTTGGTTATAGAGTTTCTGTATGAAAAAAAAAAGTTTCTGTATGTAACTTACTGTTTTAGGTAAAATAATTTGGGAGATTTCCTCCCTTATCTCGAAGGTGTTCACCTTTCCCTAGTTTATTGGTAAAACAAGATGTGGTTTTACCACATGTGATCTCATGAGGTTTACCACCCCGGAAATTTAATTACTTTTACCCTTGGATTCCCCTTGGCATTTCATAGGTGTGTCAGTTTGGTTTGGTTAAAGAAACATCCAGTGATCCTCATGTGTAAGACATATATAGTTACATATATCATGCAAACATCGGAGTCCTGTCCAGATTAAGTCCATAAGTCCCTCTTCAGACTCACTCAGCATCATGCAATGATACAAAATGCAGGAAAGCCACAGGACAGTGGGTGTAAAATCTTGTGGATCCAATGCACACATCGCCAAGATCTGGCAAGTCACCAGTTGGTGACTAGCAGGAAGGTGAAGTAGAGATAGTTCATGTTTCAGAGAGGCATTTACCTTGGTCAGACCACCCAAAGAAGTCAAGCTGCAACGTGATTGACCCATATGTTGCACGTGCCACATTAACACGGAAAACTGCTATCA
Organism: Echinops telfairi; assembly: GCF_000313985.2. Lineage (NCBI taxonomy): Eukaryota > Metazoa > Chordata > Mammalia > Afrosoricida > Tenrecidae > Echinops > Echinops telfairi. The sequence continues at coordinate 19,188,153 of NW_022104553.1, read as the reverse complement.
CAGGATCAGCACCACCCACCAACTTAACTATTGAACGCAATTTTTTCCCTTTAGACTTCCAAAGGGGTCATGACCTGCAGGTTGAGAACCGCTTGTCTTTTGGCTCTTCAGAAGTTTCCCGTCACCTTGGTGAGCCCTTCCCCTGGCATCCCAGCATGGGTTAGGAGTCTTTCCCAGGTGCTTTCATCCCAGGAACTCCTGTACACAATTTTTTAGCCACACATATTTTTAAAAACAAGACAAGTAAAATTACATTTGTACATAACAGGATAAAACTAAAGTGCATACCACTAAAACTAGAATTATAGAAAAATGCTTATCTTCAAATTATGCACTGTTATGCATAATGCATTTTTCATATCTGCAATTACATTTTAAAAATTTATTGGAGAGCTCTTATTAATCATGTAACAATCCATCATTCTGTGCTATTAAGCACAGTTGTACATATGTTGACATCAACATTTCCAAAACAATTTCTTTGTACTTGAGCCGTTGGTGCAATTCCATTCTTGGAAACATTTCTCAAACTCATGTGTTTGGATACCTGATATAACATCCCTCATTTTTTCTTTCACCTCTTCATTGTCAAATTGCTGCCCATTGATGCCCCTCTTCATTCACGGGAACAAAACGTCACATGGAGCGAGGTCAGGTGAGTAAGGGGCATGAGACAAGTGAGACATGTTTTTTGCCAAAAG
>NW_022104553.1:19184890-19187352 GCF_000313985.2 Echinops telfairi | reverse complement strand
CCCATTGATGCCCCTCTTCATTCACGGGAACAAAACGTCACATGGAGCGAGGTCAGGTGAGTAAGGGGCATGAGACAAGTGAGACATGTTTTTTGACAAAAGCTGGCATGCTGAGATGGCTGCCTGAGCAGCTGCATTGTGGTGGTGGCAAAACCAGACCCCCATCTGCCAAAAATCAGGCCTATTTTTGTTGCTACTGTTAACGCAATCTTTTCAGAACCTCTGAAAGACACCTCCGACCTAGTGGAAGGAACTCAAAGCGCTCAAGGGCTTTTGAGCCTTTTCTTGGTTAGTCAGACTTACTGCAGCAAGAACAAAGACTGGGCTTTTGCAAGTTCGGTTAGGTCTGGTCTCTTGCTGAGGCTGGTGATACCTGTGGTTGCTGATTAAGAATTCCTGAGCTGAGTTAGGTTTGAGCTGGGCCTCCCCTGCCTGCTGGGCAGGCTCTGGAGCAAGCTGTTTCCCATATCCCTGCTGCAAAGCAGTAGCCAACTGAACTCCCTCACTGTTGAATCTTGAGTAACAGTGGTTCACCCAGTGACTGCCCTTCTTGCAAGGAGGGCAAGGTCCAGGTTCTTGTGAACTTGACCTCGGTGGTCCTGGCCCGTGCTCTGACACTGGCTGCAGGACACTTGTGGCCAGGCTGATTGGCCTGTGCTGCCTGCACCCTTTGAAAATGACTGATCTTCACTCTTTGTAAATGACTGATCTTCCCACAGCTAAAATATATCCCATTAGGTGTGATGTGTTGACCATAGCAGTGGCTATGAGGTCTTCCTTGTATTCATGCACCCTTACATTCCTGCATATTCTGAGATAATCAAGGAGGAGCTCTGCTTCTTGGATAGGTGGATCCCAGATGGAGAGGAGGGGTCACATTTTCTCTCTTTTTAACCATTTTATTGGGGGCTCCTACAACTCTTCACAAGGGGTTCACATTTTCATAGGAGAGCTAAAGAATGACATTTTCTGCTGCTTGGGTTTCATTCACACTTCAGCTAACTGCATCCTGTAATCAGGACACAAAACCTATATAGGACTCACCACTATATTCTGCTGCCATATAGTGGTGTAACTGGACCTTTTCTCTGCTGATGATATTACTTTTCCCAAGCCGACACTCAAACATGCCTTACCTGTGAGAACGCCTTTCCGTAACCTGCAAGTGTTCCTCAGTTGTGATGAAATTACCAATTCCCATTAGCTGATCTAACCCTCAGGGGATTCCTTGCTCTGTGTGTTCCAGAATGAGACTGTCTCAGCTTTTTCCGGCCACCATGTTAGGTACTACAAAAAGTCTGAAGGGGAGAGACATGGTTCAATTAAAGATCTCCAGTCAGCAGAGATCCAGCATTTAGACTCTGCCAAAGACCTTATCATGCTAGTTACAAAAGGGGAGTCCAGGCCATAATTAGAGACCCCTTGCCTGAGATCTTTCAGTAGCTTAAAGGGGAACATGCTGTGAAGTCATTCCTGAATTCCTCATGGGTGTTGTGCTTCAGGCTGTGTTGATGACGTGAACAGAAAAAGCCATCCCGATTTCTAATTGTCCTTCCTGCACTGTACCTTTTTCTACTTGTGAAAGCAAAGGCGCCTTTGTACACTTTGCCTCTTTACCTTGATATTCTGCACTGGTTTTGTCCACTGAGTAGATCGCTGAACTCCACTTCCCGAACCTCATCTTCTGGGTTGGCTCTCTGGGGTTGCCTTTCCTTGGGGCCAGTCTCCTCATAGTCACCTCCTGTGCTGGCTTGCTTTATTGTTTTATGAACCCTAGACTTTTCTGCACTAAGTTCTAGCGGGGAGTACAAGCTTTCACTACGATGCCCACTTCTGATTCAAACTCAGTTTTCTCAGCTCTGTCTAGAATCTTCGTATCCGTCTGATATTCATTCTGACTGCCATTCAGCAGATTTATATTTGGATAGCTCAGAAGATTCCCACACTGCTCTGATCGCTCTGTAAGTATGGATAGCTCAGCTCAGACTTCCAGTGCTCTGCTGCTTTGTTCCTTAGCTTCTCTACCACCAGAGGTTCTGGAATTGTTTTAATCTGCACCCACAGAGCTCAGGTTTCCATGGGGATGCTCTGTCCTTCCCTGTGAGCCTTTCTTAGGTTAATAGATGCCATGTCCCAGATCTCCATGTCAAAGGTTCCTGACCAGGAAAGAAGGATTAAATTTCTTTACTAAAAAACCTCTTTTATCTCTTTCATTTTGTTTTTTCAAGAGGTGGCTAAGAGTGAAACATTAATCTCTATCTCTGCTCTTCCCCTGACCCATACCTCACTTGATTGAAAACACTCAGTGCCCCCTACTCACCCTTTCTGTCCCATGAGGTCATACAATTGTTGCTCAGGGTATAATTCAAAAGGGGTCTTAAAAGCTTGAAGGTAAACAAGCGGCCATCTAGCTCAGAAGCAACAAAGCCCACATGGAACAACATATCAACCTGTGTGATCAC
>NW_022104553.1:19181508-19183694 GCF_000313985.2 Echinops telfairi | reverse complement strand
CTTTGTTGTTTCTCAGCTACATGGCCGCCTGTTTATCTTCAAGCCTTTAAGATCCCAGACGCTGTATCTTTTGATAGTCGGGCACCACCAACTTTCTTCGCCACATTTGCTTTTGCACCTACTTTGTCCTCAGTGATCGAGTTGGGACAGGCTGGTGTCCTTATATATGTGGGTTTTGTGATTTCTCAGCAAGATGGTCCCTTGTTTATCTTCAGACCTTTAAGACCTCAGATGCTATATATTTTGTTAGCCGGGCATCCATCAGCTTTCTTCACCACATTTGCTTGTGCACCCGTTATCTTCAGCGATCATGCTGGAAGGTGAGCATCTCAGACTGCCTAATTGTAAGAACAAAGTGTTCTTATGTTGAGGGAGTACTTGAGTAGGGGCCCATTATCCATCTTCCTTAATACTAAACCTATAAATATATATACATAGATCTATTTCTCCCTCATCATATATAAATATATTTACATCTGTATATGCCTATATTTAGATCTCTATAACTACCCTTTGCCTCCTAGTTCTTTCCTCTATTTCTTTGTACTTTCCTCTTGTCCCACTATCATGTTCAGCATTCCTTTGGGTTTCAGGAATTCCTTTTGGTTACATTGCCCTTGATCTAGCCTTGCCAGACCTCTTACACCATCCTTGCCTCTGATTTTGGATCATTTGTTGTTCCCTTGTCCCTGGCTTTGTTAACACCCACTTCCCTAGCTTCACCTTCCCCTCTCCCATGTCCCCTCCAGAACTGTCATCCCGTTGTTCTCTCTTCCGGCTTGTTTATCACCCCTATCCCTTCCAGGTAGACATGCAGCAACAATACCATCACAAGACTTGAGTACAACAAAGCAACCATAGAAAGTAAAACAATAGCTACAACAACAACCAAAAAAAAAACCCTATAAATAGTTCAGGGTCTATTTGTTGTCATTCACGAGTGCTTTGCAGTCGAGTCTGATGGAGTGTCATGCCCTGGCCCCCCATCTATCCCTGGGGACTTCATTGCTCTGCTACCCCCACTGCTCTGCTGCATGCACCCAGAGTCTGTCTTTGGTGTAGTGGGCTCATGGCTGGCACAATGCCCACCATGTGTCTCCAGTGTTGTCCCCCATGGGGCTATGGGTCAACGAGGAAAGCTGTCTCCCCTGCTGAGGCCAGCCCTGTGGTCGTCTCTGCAATGCTGCTCTGAGCAGAAACATTGTCCTCAGGGTTTGATGAGCTGGGATATGGTCCAAGCTTTTTTTTCCCCTTCCCCCCTCATTGGGTCCTGTGTGCTCTGATCAGACCAGTCCCTCTTCTTGAGCTGTAGCTTCAGTGCTTTCCTCTGTAGTGAATACTTCTTGGTGGGAGAGTTGTGTGTCTACTTAGTTGGTAATGGGGCCGGCCCCTCAGGCCTCTCTTTTGGTTCCCTGCTTCATGTCAGTGTGTTGCTTTCTTGTCTTGCAGCACCAGGTTGAAGTCTGGTCCCTCTTTCCCTGTGGAGACACAATCAACACCCACCCTGTGTGGGTTAGTGCCCTGTTCCCCCGGCTACCCATGTCTTTCCCCTGCCCCTCCTTTTTAGTGGGCTACCATGTGTATCCCATATGTATCCCTGAGTTTAGTCTGACCCTGCCATATTACCTGCACCTCACCTCAGGGATGTATGTATACAGTATCTTCTTCCCTATGCCCCTTTTAAATTTTTTGAGCTTACCTCAGCGGACTTGTAGTACTTGGCTTTCTTCACTTAGCATAATTTTCTCCAGTTCTTCCCATGTGACGATGTGCTTCATGCCTTCATCATTGCTTTTTAGGGATGCGTAATACTCCAGGGTTTTTTATGTATGTACTGGGGTTTTTTAATCCATTCATCTGTTGATGGAAATTTGGGCTGTTCCCAACTTCTTGCAATTGTGAACTGTGCCACGATGAACAGTGGGGCACAGATGTCTGACTGTGGTTTGTTTTTGTCTCTTTTGGGTATATGCCTAGTAGAAGGATTGCTGAATCATATGGAAACTCAATTTCCAACTGTTTTCGATATCACCAAATCAATTTCGATTGTGGCTGTACATACCTACAGGTCCACCAGCAGTGGACAAGAGTCCCTATCTTTCTGCATCCCTTCCAACACTTGTTACTTTCTGATTTCTTGAATTGGGCTATCTTTGAGGGTGTTAGGTGGTATCTCATAGTTGTTT
>NW_022104553.1:19176480-19180492 GCF_000313985.2 Echinops telfairi | reverse complement strand
ATAGTGCCTTGGGTAGAATTGACATCTTTACAATATTGAGTCTAACGATTCAGGAGCATGGGATGGTTTTCCATTTGTTGAGGTCACCCTTGGTTTCTTTTAATAGTGTGTTGTAGTTTTCCTTGTACAGATCTTTTGTTGTTTGAATCAGGTATATCCCTAGAAAATTCAATTTGTGTATGGCTATTGTGAGGGGTGCCCCCTTTTTGATCCCCTCTTCTGTGGCCTTGTCCTTTGTGTACAGTAGTGCGATAGGCTTGTTTGTTGATCTTGTAACCTGCTACTCTGCCATATTCCTCTATTGCTAAAGTATGGTGACCAGATGTAAAATGGGACACCATTGACTGGTGGGTGGGTGGTGTTCTTGATTAAAAATTTGGTCTATATAGACCAAATAGACCATTCCCTAGCTTGTTGTGCATTCTTTCCAAAAATTGGGACTTTTTAAAAACGCCAACAATCATAACTGTCCCGCCAAAAGCGGGATGTCTGGTCAGTATATGCTAGAGGCCCAATATCCGTCTGCTACCTAAATACTAAACCTATAAATATATGTACATATGTACTAAACCTATAAATATATGTACATTCCTCCTCATATATATATGTCTGTATTTAGACCTCGATAAATGCTCTTTGCCTCCTAGTTCATTCCTCTATTTCCTTTACTATCCTCTTGTCCCACTATCATGTTCATCCTTCATTTTCAGTAATTCCTCTTGCTTACATTGGCCTTGATCAAGCCCTACCAGGCTTCTAACACCCTCCTGTTCATCAATTTTAGATCACTTGTTGTTCCCTAGTCTCTGCGTTGTTAACACCCACTTCCTTTCCCCGACTCCCCTCTCCCATTTCCCCCAGGAACCATCAGTCCTGTTGTTGTCGCCTCTGGATTGTTAATCCTGCCTATCTTATCTAGATAGACATGCAGAGACAATAACATGCACAAAAATAAAACAGAGCAAAAGAAAGCAACAAAAGAAAACAAACCAACAGCAACAACATGGAAAACAAAACTGACACACACATAAAAAGCCTATAAATAGTTTAAGGTCTGTTTGTGGGTGAGATCTGTTGCTCAGACACCCTCCCTGAGGGTGCCAGACTGCAGTGGGCCCCGATCCCTGCTGTTAAAGACAATGAACAAGCCTTCAGTCATCTATTTGGTTCCTGTAGTTAGAGTTCACATCCTATTGATAAAGGTCTCTATCAGTTGAGCCAGGAGCAGATCAAAGGAGCTTAGTTAAGCTGGTTTCCTAAATCTAAGATCCGCCCATCTTGTCACATGTATAGCCCCAATCCCTCCTCTTTCTATTGCATGTATATCCCTAGACCACCCCCTCATTGCTGTATAACCTATAGTGCAACCCCTTCCTGTGATGTATGCCTTTACCTGTATTTAGTGGGCTTGCATGCCCCCCAAAGGTATATAGGCCTGGGTTAGCAATAGAGTGCTCTCTCTCGGTCTTTCCCTCTCTTCTCTCTTTGCCTCTTTCCCTTGTCCTCTTTCCTTTCCCCCACTATCCACGTGGACCACCAAGTGGGGCTGAGGTGAGCAATGCTGCCATGAAAATTGTCTGACTCCATTGTTTCACTCTCTTCTATTGCTCATGCTCTCGATGACTTTAATATTTATATATCTCAACCGTACAATTGTGCTTATTAAACTCATGGGTAGAGGTGGGGGCTCGGCCTCCCAACTTTATACTAAATTTTTTGACTTTTAGGAGTGTTTTCCAATCAAATCTGAAGTGATGCCATGCCCTGGCCCCAAATTCTATTTTTGGAATTTCCTGGGGATTTCATTACTCTGCTCCCCTTGCTGTTTTGTTGCACCCCCTTAGAGTTTCACCTCAGTGTGGTCGGGTCTGATCGGGCACAATTCCCACACTGTGTCTCCAGTGTTGTCCTCCGTAACAATATATGGGTCAGGGAGGAACGTCGTGTCTCCTGGTGGGGCCAGCCCTGCGGTTCTCTTTGTGCATTGGCTGCTCTCAGCAGGAATATTGTCTTCAGGGCTTGGTGGGCTAGCATGTGATCCGCTCCCCCTTCATTTGCTCCCCTGTGCTCTGATCAGACATATCCCTCTCCCTGAGCTGTAACTTCAGAGCTGTCCACTGAAGTGAATTCTTCTTGGGACAGGGGGCCAAATGAATCTTGATCCCTATATGTAACCTTTACCACCTCCGAAAAGCTTATACATGTGAGTGTGCTCTGAGTCTGTACAACTAGTGGATGGGGTTGTCAAACCGAGCTGAGGAGGGGGTGAAGTACAGGAAACTGTTGAGTTCAGAAATGGTGTTGAAGTTGGGGAGTGGTAGTGGTGTATCTGACCTCCACTTCATAGGAATCACCGTTGTGTTGATTGTGATTCGCATCCATTGTGTATTACTCAAATAATCAAGCTGCACCCAAATTAAATGCCTCCCTCCAAGGTATTAAAACCTCCTTGATAGTTTTTCTGAGTATGTATTCATAAATAGATTAGCAATAACTTGATCGTAATAATTTGTGACTATTTTAAGATGCAGAATTTAAAGTTCAGTTCCTTAAGTATCCTAACCACGTCACCTGTTATCTAGTCATGGGTGACCATTCCTACTAAAATGGACATCAAAGCTAATGAGCAAGGTTTCTGTTGTTCTTGCTATGACTGTATGATGTGAAATGAATGTATACTGAGCACTCAGTGTATATATTTGTGTCCATGAAAGTATAGTGAGGGATCACCCAAGACAATGAAATTTCAGACCACTAGTTTACAAGATTTTATATTTGCCTGCACATGAAAAAAAATATGCATATCTATATTTGGAAGTGAATGAATAATCTCATGAACCAGTGTGGTGTGATGAATTTTTTTATATGGCCTTCTTAGCCATTGTTTGTCCTTCCCACATGGAAATACGGTGTAGGAAACCATAAATGCAGGATTGCATTATGAGGGGCCATCCAGTGTGGGAATCTCCAGGACTATATTCCCTAACTTTGGCAGAAGGAATCTGCAAAGCTGGTGTTCCCCGGTGGGAGAAACACCTCTTGGTAAGCTGGAGATGGGGTGCAGGTGCATCCTCCAGCTTTGAATGTCGCTTGCCCAGGTTCTCCCCTAGCAGCTGTGCTGCCTTGGACTGAGCACCTGCATGGTGGATTCTGTCTCCCTATGAAAGCTGACATTCCTGACCCTCTCCTCCAGCCAAGGCACCCATCCCCCTCAAACCTTCCCCCAGTGCAGGTAGTAAGTTTCCTCACTTTGAGCTCTGGGACTAGTGCTGATTCCCACCCACCCTGTGACGTGTGGAACTACTGAATATGCATGTCTGTGGCTCCCTATAAATACCTCCAGATAGTACAGACGACTCTCTTCTCCCATCCCCACTTGGACCACCAAGAGGGGCTAAGGTGAGCATGCTGCCCTGAAATGTGTCTGCCTCCTTTATTTTACTTTCTCTCCTCTCGTCCGTGACTACTATAAACTCTATTTATGATAGCCTTAGCGGTTGTGTTAGAGGCTGGATCACTGACAATCCAGCTAAACTTAAAAGTGTGCGGACTTCGAGAAGCACGGAGGAGAGGCGCGCACGCGCGCACGCACACACCTTTCCTTCTCTGCCTCGTCAGGCCCCTGTGGGAGCCGCGCGAACCCTCCGAGGGCGCGGCCGGGAGTCCTCGGTTGGAGACGCGGACACTTCTGGCCTTCGGCGGCCGCCGTCGTTCCCAGGATCTCGCGAGAGCGCGGAGCCGCCGCGCGCGTTGATGACGTTTGGCGAGCGCCCTGGTCGCTTTCGGAGATCAGTGTGAGTTCCCGCTTTGCCCGGGGGGCGGGGGAAGATGAGGGTTTCCGTCCTTGGTGAGCACCTGAGCTCCTCGGGGCTCCGGGGCCGGGGGCGGGGCCGGGGGCAGGCGTGGGTTGGCACCTGAGGGACGGACGGGGTGAGCGCCCGTGGACCGCGCCCGGGCCGGCTGACAGGCAGGGTCGCGGCTCTGTGCGCACGTCCCTGAGGACGGAACGCAC
>NW_022104553.1:19156228-19176117 GCF_000313985.2 Echinops telfairi | reverse complement strand
CTTTCCAGAATGATCCCTGAAAGGGGGCGCGCCTTGCTGACACCAGAGCGATCCTGCCCTCAGTCTACTGTTTAAAACCCCCTATCCCTCCTCACGTGTGGTGCCGGGGCGTCCTTAATTAAAGGTGTTGGCCATTCTTAGTGGCTAAGTTCAGGCACATGTTGCTGGTGCCTAGTGTGCACGTCCGGCTTTACCTTCACCCTTATGTACATGACATTAGTCTGAGTATTCCTGCTTTGGTTTGTCACTGTAGGTGTCTAATGTGTGCCTGATTTCTTTCAACCCCCTTTATTGTGGCATGACCAGTTAATTTTCATTTAGTGTAGGCATTTGATGGAGACAACACTCCTCAGCTCTCATTTTCCCACCTGTCAGTTAAAAATTAAACCATTAGCTGCAAGGTAGGCAGTTGGAAAAGACAAGCCACATCCCAGGACAAAGAAAAGGCTTTTGATTCTTGTCCGTGTTACAGTCTTGGACAGCCACAGGGGCAGTTTTGTCCATTCCCACAGGGTCGCTCTAATCAGAATGCATTTGATGTCAGTGAATTGGGTTTGGGGATTTGCTTGTGGATGACATGCCTCCTTCAATACTCAGTGATTTCTCATTTCCCTTGGGAATCACTCCTTACCATCAATTGTTTGTATGTTCTGAGATAGAAATTACACCTTTTTATTTATTTTTCAACTCTACATATGTATTCAGTGTCCAGTCTTCATTTGTTTAAAAGATCATTGTTTACCATATATCCACAATTCCGAATCATAGATTCCATTGTCCATGGCATATATGTTGAATCCCTAAATAAAGGACCAGTCAGCAGTATTGTGGATTGGTGTGAAGAAGAGACGCAGGAATAGCAATAGCAATAATAGCATCTAGACTTATTGGTGATGTGCCACTCACTGTGTATTTTCCCATCAGCCTTCAGGTTTTGAATCTCCATCCATAAGAGGATCACTGGGAGGAAGGAAGAAGAGGTGCCTGGTTTGGGGACTATTTTGACAGAAGTCTGAACAAAATTGGTGCTGATCCAGTAAACACAGAGACAGAGCATCTCTGCTTCTGGCAGTGTCCTAAGGAACAAAGAAAATGATCAATGCTCAGGTGACTTTTGGCTTGTTTTGTGTTTTGCGTGTTAGTCTGGGTACTTTAGAGACACAAATGCACACAACTCATGTATAAGAGAGAGTTTTATATAAAGGTTAAGTGCACATCAAGAAAACATCCCAACCCAGTGCTGCCCATACCCAGAAGTCCATTGGCCTATAAGTCTGACACCAATCCACAAATTCCTCCTCTGTCTCACAAAACGGACTCAATGATGCCGACTGCAGGAGGAAAACTGAGTCAGTGAATGTGTAAGCGTGTCAGTGCTGGCAAGGGTCTTCACACGGCTATTCCAGTACCCAGGGCTTCATCAGGGTAGCTCCATGAGGCTTCTCAGGGATGTCTTGCAGGAAGTGAGCTTTCCCAGCTGAAGCAGGGAACTGGCTAAGGCAGATGCACCCTGGTCAAACCATCACAAAACAAAGAGACCCGAGAACTGGAAACATGAAGCTCACAGAGCCATTTTCTCTCCACCCTTCAATTAACCCCACATGTGTTTATAGGTCAGGTTGGCACAGTAACTACCTCACTACTGGATTTGTAGCACCCTGATGCCAATTCAGTTTGTCAGAAAAATGCACCTCTGTAGAAGTAGAAGCAGGAGAGAAATAAACTTTCACTCAGACCTCAACATCAGCTGTGTTTAAGATCAGGAGTAACAGTGATTATGAGAGGAGCATCAAACTTGTCTGAATAAGTTTCTAAAGGTCATGTTACGTAAAATCGTGAAGAGCAACATTCTCATAGATCAGCGGTTCTCAAATGTGGTGGGTTGTGAGCCCTTTGGGGGTCGAACGACTATTTCACAGGGATCCCCTATTCATAACATTAGCAAAATTACACTTAAGAACTAGCAACCACAACATGAGGAACTGTATTAAAGTGTCGCAGCATTAGGAAGGTTGAGAACCGCTTTCATAGATGTATCAGCCAAACTATTAGTAATAGTAGTTTAATTAAAAATGGCAGATGGATTGGAACACGTTTCAGGTAGAGAGGTAGGAAAGAGAATCCCTATCCACCTCAGGCCCAAACTATAGACGTGTCAAGTAAATGAGTCTCTAGGATGTCGAAACTGGCAATCCCAAATCCATAGCGTAGATAGATACCAGTCTGGAGGATTCTCTGCACTGCTTCGTTAGCAAAGGCTGATGGACCCAGGTGATCAGTTCAGATAGCCTATTGCTGCCTAAGAAGGTGAACTTGGTAAATCAAGTGCAATGCTAGATTGCTGTTGCGATGGCTGAAGACCCCAAAGTGGGCAAGACAGCAGGCTGCTGGCTCACAATGCTGTTGTTGTTAGGTGCCACAGAATTTGTCCAGTACGTTGTGACCCTATGTACAATGGAACAATCCTATATTTGAGCCCATTCCTGCAGAATGGTTCCGGCACTATTCTTGCTTGGTTCTGGCACAGTCTGGTCCTAAAAGTAACATCCTGGCTTTTTTTAATACTCTAAAGCATAGGTTCTCAACCTTCCCAATTCCGTGACCCTTTAATACAGTTCCTCATGTTGTGGTGACCTCCAACCATAAAATTGTTTTCGTTGCTACTTCATAACTGTAATTTTGCTACTGTTATGAATAGCAGTGTAAATATCTGATATGCAGGAGTTATTTTCATTGTTACAAATTGAACATACTTAAACGTAAAGCATAGTGATAATCAGAAAACAATAAGTAATTGCATATTGTGAAATATTTGTGTTTTCCAATGGTCTTAGGCCACCCCTGTGAAAGGGTCATTCAGCCCCCAAAGGGTTGCCCCCCACAGGTTGAGAACCGCTGCTCTAAAGGGTTCATGCAATAGTTCTTTGAATCTCTTGCCTGCTGCTTTCATATTAATGGACAATTAAAGAACACAACAAAACAGACAATTCTGTTTCCTTGAAAGTGTTGGCTTCTTAGGCCCACACAGCCACTTCCCTGCCTTAGCAAGTGTAGGATGCTCACAGCGGCCAAGCCAATGGCTGCAGAAGCAGAAAAGGCCCTGTGGCAGAGCCAGTGGTGACCGATGGCCAATAGGAACTTGTAATTGGAAGGTTTTTTAAGATGACCAAGAACTAACTGACTTGCTGTGGACAAGAGTGCTCTGCCCTGAGAAGGGAGACCCCTGCTCCATGATGTTTTTGTTTTTTAATAAATTGATCTTCATTCAAAACTCAAATCATTCCATATTTCAGTCATGTCCAGCTTAATTGAACATCGGCTACCACAATCCATGCCCAAACATTCTTTTTCTACATTGACCCCTTCACAGCATCACCCCTTCTCCCCACTGACACCTCCTTCCCCCCCTCCCACCAAAACCCTTATTCCATTTGCTGACTTTATAAGTTCATCAGTCCTGGTTTTCCTGTCTCCAAAAATTAAAAAAAAATCAGAACTTAAAGAATGGAACCCCCCCCAATGACATAGTACTCCAGAGATACCCCAGAATATGTGCAATCAAAAACCAAAGAATACAACAGCCCGAACACAAGATTTTTTAAAACAGATCAGGTCCGGCGTGCATCCTAGGGAGAATCTGCTGACAATGTTCAACTGTTCCAGTCAAGTGTCTGCCCTAGACAGTCTGTACCCAACTTATCAGTGCGCTCCCTCCAATGACCGCTCTCCTCCTGTCCCTCAGTTGTGGAAAGAGGGAGTTGACCAGAGGTTTGTTTCCTGTATATTTCTACCTGTGAATCTTGGGGTCCCAATGTCATCCTTGCACTTCTACAAACAAGATTCTCAGACTTTAGTCTCTGATCCCAATCCCTCCCTTCGACTTTGGATTGTATCCTTCACTGTCCTTTGGTGGTTGATGATGGTGCGCTGCTTCTTCCTTGTGGACTCGACGTCTCACTTAGATGGCTGCTTGTTTCGAGACGAGCCTTTCATATCCACGGGCGAGTTTATCTGATACTGCGGCACCATCTCATTTCTTCAACACAGGTCATTATAGCACCCGCCTCCTCCGTGTTCCCTTCCCAGAGGCGAGGACCGAGCAGGCCCATGATGTGCATGCTTTCTGATGCTAGTCTTGAGCATTAACCCCGTGTTCCTGACCCAGGTTTCATCTGGGCCATAGCAGTGGATTAGCACACCCGGAGGAGAGGGAGAGTGCTGTGTGAGGAATGACTCGTTTAAGAACTGTGTTAGTCTGTTACATTAGAAAAACAAATCCACAGAACCTCATGTATAAGAGTTTTATATAAAGAGTAAGTGCATATCAAGAAAATATCCCAACACAGTGCTGCCCAATCCCACAAGTCCAATATTAACCCATATGTCTAACACCAATCCACCAAGTCCTCCTCCAGCTCACAGAATAAACATGATGTCGACTGCAGTGAATATGTAAGCATTTCAATGCTGGTAGGGGTCTCCACACGGCTGCTCCAGCACCCAGAGCTGCATCGGGGTAGGTCCATGCGGCTTCTCGGGAATGTCTTGCATGAAATGAGCCTTGCCAGGTGAAGCAGGGAACTTCTAAGGCAGCTGCACCCTGGTCCGTCCATCACAAAGCGAGAGACCCGAGAGCTAGAATGGTGAGGCTCATTGAGCCATTTTCTGTCTGCCATTCAGTTAACCCCACATGTCTATCAGGCAGGTTGGCACAATAAACAGCCACTTTGGCACAACTAACTGAAGGACTGACAAAGTAGGTTGAAGAATTGAGATGACTGTGAGCTCCACCTCATAGCAATAACCCTGAATTGACCCTGAGAGTTAGCACCAATGACCTTACAAAGGTTCTGATCATGTGGGTCCTGGTAATTCTCCCATCTACTTTTCACCATGTACTGTTAGCCTTGTCTGTGCTATAACATGTAAGTACTTGTGTCACATGTGTGAGTGTACTGGGCACACTTTCACTGTCACGGGGTTTTGCATTTATTAATAGATATTTGAAAACAAATACACAAAATCAGGCCTAGGTGTATGGATACCACGTTTTTGACGAGAACTGAGCACTAAAATTTCCTTTACATTTCTTTCATATCATCACATGAAAAGTATTCATTTGTTCCTTTGTGGGATACAAATAAGCTTTTCCCCAGATTGTCTCCCTCAAACCTATCTCAGACCTAGGACACGGCTTGCCACACATGGTCAATGATTGTAGCACACTCAGAAGCGAGCTTCTTAGAAGTTACCTCCCTGAAGGCATCAGCATCCAGAGCAATCAGACTATTGTCTGTTGCACCATCAGTGGAGCTGACACCCTACTGATAAGGATAGTGATGGTTTCCATGGAGAGCCCAGAAAATAAGTCAGTCCAGCCCAAGGACAACCAAGATTAGGTTGCCTTCCTGAATCTCGGACCGGCCCATCTTGTCACATGTGTACCCCTTATCACTCCTCTTCCTATTGCTTGTACACCCCTAGATCGTGACCCTCCCATGGCTGTTTTGCCTATGGAACAACCCCTTCCTGTGACACGTGTTTACCTGTAATTAGGTGGGCTTGCGTCCTCCGAAGGATATGTAAGCCTTGGTCAGAGATAAACCCTCTCTCCTCCGACCCTCTTCCAGGACCTGCTGCTGAGACCCTGGCCATCCCGGAGATGAGCATGCTACCATTAAATGTGCCTGACTTCTTTATATATTACCGCCGTACAGTTGTGCCTATAGACCCGTGATATTGTCAGAGGCTGGTTACTCTGACCTTCATTGAATACAATCCTTTTACAGAACTCAGTGACACCCAGCGATGTGGCTATAAAGTTCACCTGGGAGGAGTGGCAGCTTCTGGACCCTGCTCAGAAGACCCTCTATCAGGATGTGATGTTGGAGACCTACCGCCACCTGGTTTCCATCGGTGAGGAGCGCTCTCTAGTGATTGGCTTGTCTTTGTCTCTCTCTTTGTTTGGGGCTATGGTGCTCTCCAAGTGGCAGATTTGTTTTCAGAAATCTAAAGTCAAGGCTGGTGTGTCTAAGATTCTGTGATTTCTCACGGACAGGTTATGAAGTTAGCAAACCTGATGCGTTCTCTTGGATGGAACGAGGAGAACCACCAGGATTCGTATTAGAAAAAAGCTGTGGTGGGATGTGTTCAGGTGAGTGAGCCAAAAGCACTCATGGGGAATGATTGTGTGTTGGTGTGAGGGGGTCTCCAACATGTGACTGTTTCCTCAGGATGGAGTTTGCGATTGGGAAAAAAAGACAGACAGCAGAGTACAGTGGCTCCTCATCCCACGTCAGCACTGAGAGAGAGAATGTATTTTCCAATGGGTCTATGTAACGGGGCTTACAGACCTTTGATAAGGCATGCACGTCATACAGCTACCATAGTACATAGTCAATGTGTAATATCATAAGCACGTAACTTAATAAACAAGCAGTGACATGAGTAATCATCCTGACCTTGAGCTAATTGACCTCAAACCTCCCAAGGACCCTCCCCAGGGGGTTGCTACATTTATGGTGGGCGGTCTACAGAGCCTGATTATTCGTATTGACTGATAACCTGCAGGCACAGAGACTAGCCAGCCCCATGAAGGCTTCATCGTATATGGTAGCTCCTCAATGGAAGGTCCTTCGTGGGTGCTTACTGGAGGGACTGTGGCCAGTCATGAGAATGTCTATTAAGACCTACTTATATCTCATAACTGTGAGGGTCTTCCCCCATCAGAGTTGGCCTTCCAGACCCGTAATAACGAGCACGGATTAGTTAGCTGCATTACATTCTGATCCAGTCCCTCTGTTTACCACAAATCCCCCTTTTATATTGTGTTTCAAATTGGAAAGGGCTCCATAGGTGGTCTGCATTGCCTCCAGGAGCCGAAGCTTCCTGCAGACACAGCGATCTGTTACAAAGACCAAAAGGATGACTGGAAGCAAAACAGTTGGCCCAGAGCTAAAGCTTTGGGATAGACTTTGGATCCAGGCTCGTGAACCCCAGTCCTCTGAATGAACTACCAATTGTTTGATGGCGTTTGTGCTAGTGCACGTTTTCAACTCTTCTTTCAATGTATTGAAGATCTCCTTCAGCTGTTTTATATCTAACTGTGGGTTACCAGCCCCCACAATCAAACAAGTCCAAGGGGGTGGTTGTGTCATTGAAGGATAACATTAAAGAGACGTGAGACAGAGTAAGGCATGCAATTGCTGGCCTGCCGGACAGCCATGATCTCAGCAGCCAGGTCCATGCAGAGAGAGTGAACATATTTCCAATGACAGCTTATATACAATTAGGGGACATGCAAGCCCCACTAATGACATGTGTAACAGGAAGGGGTTATACCCTACGCGTACATGCAATAGGAGAGGGAGGAGCTAGGGTTTTACATGGAATAGGAAGGACAGGGATGTGTACCCTAGGGATATACACGTGACAAGATGGGCGGACTCTAAACTCAAGACAGCAGTATAACCTTGGTTCTCCCTAAGTTGATTAATCCACTATCCTTAGCAGGGAGTGGTCCCCACCTAGGGTAGGAGAGACTATGGGGTCTGATTGCTCCAGATGACTTATAACCCTCTGGGAGATAACTTTTAAGGAGTTGAGCTCCGAGTATACAGCCATCGGTCATGTATACAAGCAGCATCTTAGGTTTAGCATACATTATGGGGGGACACCCTGAGGAATAATGTTTCTGTTTCTCACATCTAACGAGATGGTTCCCTTATAAACCTGCAAATGGTTTCTAATTGAGATCAGTCATGTAAGGTTTGATATGTGAATAAGGAGTTACACTGGATTTGTAATCTTCTAATAACATTTCAGCATCAATTGCTGTTGCAAGTAATTTTTTAATCACATTTTAGCATCAATTTCTGATGCGGTTCCATCATTTGGAAACAGTTTGTTGTCGCTCAGCCGTGCTGTCTTCCGTTTCCCGTCCACCTTTGTCTGGAGGCGTGTTTGACAGAATCTGAGCGTAGGGTTCTGGTGACAGTAGCTGTGGTGGGCCAGTCCTGGGTCTTAGAAAGGCAGCAGTGGCTTTCCTCATGAATCCGCGAGGTTTCCGACCACGTCTGCTGCAGCGGGCTCGGTCTTTCCGATCTCTCTGATAACGAGTGCTCTGGGAGGCAAGTTCTCTGGTCACCTTTGTGTCCCCTGTGCCTTGTCCTCTGCTCCTGGGCCACCGCTCTGAAGAACGCTTCACTTGCGTTCTCTTTCACCTGGGAAGACGGAACCAAACAGCGCTTCCCTTTAGGCTGTGAAAACCTGGAGACCAAATTTTTGTTAGGGGACTCTGATGTTTTGTCTTTTCCGTGGCTGCATTTGCTGGGGAGCTTCCTCTCCTCTCTTACCCTATGCAAACATAAACAGCCCCTCGCTTTGGGCTGTTAGCAAACCGGGATCCCAACTGTGATCTTTCGTCTTTCTTTTTTTTTTAAACATTTTATTAGGGGCTCATACAACTGTTATCCCAATCCATACACACATCAATTGTGTAGATCTTTCGTCTTTCCACCAAACCTTTTCCTGCAGAGACAGAGAATCTATTTCCCACCAAGGCTTATATACACTTTAGGGGCATGCAAGCCCCCCAATTACAGGTGGCCACATACTTAACACAGTGGGCTGTCCCCTAACCCTGAAGTTCCATGACTACATAGGAGTGACCTAACATCAGTGTCCTGGGCAGCTATGGGGCAGTGCCAGTCTTCAGAGCCTAGAGGGCAGTAGCATGTGTGTGCCTCTATAGTAAAGTTGCCAAATAGATAGTAATCAGCCATGTGCTTCAAAGGGGTAGCCATAAGGTAGCACTATTATCGGAGGGTATAGTGGGGAATAGTATTAATTATGAGAATGAATAGGTGGAGGCCTCCCTCCTCCGCAGAAACCCAGCCTGCCAGGATTCTTATTGCTATGTGAGGATAGAGGGTTCTTCTGTATACACTCTCTTCTTTGCTTCCCACACTCTAGTGCTGAGAGTGTACACAGAGAAGGCCCACAGGCTCTCTCTCCACTGAGCCAGCGAGTTTCCTGATGGGAGGCACTCAGCTGTTTCCCTTCAGGAATCCGGCCCCTCTGACTCAGGGTCTGGATGAGGCTGCGTCTCTGCCACGTCTTTGGGGTCACAGCTCTGTCTTGTGGGTCAGGGAGGGTCCACAGGCTTGGATTTGCACTCACTTCATTTTTGTTACCTAACTTTGTTTCTATATTATCAACTTTTACTTTTCCATTTGTGTACATCATGGGCAAGTAACATTTAACGTGGTATATTATTTGTATTCCTGTACTTGTGACTGAAGATGTAACTTAGATGGATGCAGTTTCTGAAATGACATTATGGGAAATCAACCTGAGGGAAAGACTCATTATTCCCATCTTTCCTAGAAATCTGGAAAGGCCATGGCCATTCCCGTGGATGCACACAGCAAGAAAGAAGAGTGGACGGAATGGAACAGTGCTGCGAATATGAGGCCTTGGAAAGGGATCATCAGCGCCAAAAGAGTTTTTCGATCGTGAAAAATCATGGGACATTTGACTCACGTGAAGAAAGTGTGAAACCGATTTTAACTTTCCATACAGTCAACCAGAGAAGACACAATAACATAAAGGAATCTGTTATGCTTAATGGAGGCGAGACGACCTTTCTCTCTGCTGACAACCAGCAATTTTGTGTTGAAATGAAATTCCCTGAGTGTAAAACATCTAATAGCATTAAATCACAATGCAGTAAGCATCAGAAACAGAACAATCCCAGTGCTCATCAGGGAATCCATAATGGAGAGAAACGCCATGTGTGCAGTTACTGTGGAAAAGGGCTTTCACAGAAGAGACAACTCGTCATCCATGAGGGAATCCATACAGGTGAGAAACCCTATACGTGTACTCAGTGTGGCAAAGGCTTCAACAGTAAACCTTCTCTCACCATTCATCAGCGAACTCATACAGGTGAGAAACCCTATACATGTAGTCTGTGTGACAAAGCCTTTACCAGTAAACAGGGCCTCAGCATTCATCAGCGAACTCATACTGGTGAGAAGCCCTATCTATGCAGTGAGTGTGGAAAAGCCTTCGCCTTGAAGAGTACTCTCAGAATCCATAAGCTGATTCACAATAAAGTAAAACCCCATATATGTACTGATTGTGGAAAAGGCTTCGTAGGGAAGACAAGGCTTATTCTCCATCAGCGAATTCATACTGGTGAGAAACCCTATACATGTGATCAGTGTGGAAAACGATTCACCAGGAAAGGTACTCTCAGTGAACATTACCGAACCCACAGTGGCGAGAAGCCCCACGTATGTAATGACTGTGGAAAAGGCTTTTTATGGAAGAGAATGCTTATTGTCCATCAGCGAACTCACACTGATGAGAAACCCCATATATGTTCTGATTGTGGAAAAACCTTATCAGGGAAGAAAAACCTTAAGATTCATCAACGAATTCATACTGGTGAGAAAACTCATGTATGTAGTGATTGTGGAAAATGCTTCTCAGGAAAGACAAGGCTTAAGATTCATCGACGAATTCATACTGGTGAGAAACCACATGTATGTGGTGAATGTGGCAAACGCTTTGCTCAGAAAGGAAATCTCCAAACTCATCTACGAATTCATACTGGAAGCAAACCCTATGTATGTGGTCAGTGTGGTAAAGCTTACAGCCAAAAGTCATCTCTTATAGCACATGAGAGATTTCACACAGGAAAGAATCCCTTTCTATGCAATCAGTGTGGAAAATCTTATACCCAGAAGTCAGTACTCAGTCAACATCTGAAAATTCACAAAGAGAAACCCTTTTACTGTAGTGAGTGCTACACAGCTTTCAGAACCAAGGAAGAGCTCGTGACTCATCAAGTATATCATCGAAGACAGTTATCATATACCTGCCATGAGTGCGGGCTAACTTTTACCTGTATTTCTACGTTTTCTTCACATAAGGAAACCCACAAAAGTAAAAATGCTTTAAATCCAGACACGGTGGGAAAGCTCTCCTCAGGGAGTCAGGTGTCCTCGCACACCAGCGATCTCATGCAGAAGGAACGCCCTGGCAAAAGAGTGACTTTGCAAGTTCCTTGTGTGGCTTCTGTGTCAGTGAACACCAGTGGGGTCCCCATGAATAAGAATGACGTTCTTGTGGGAGGGCCTTTGGCCAGAAAGGAATCAAGTGACAACTATGGATTTGTACAGCAGAGAATTCCTCAGAATACAGTGAATGTGGCAGTGCCTTTCAATCCCGGGACTGTGGTAGTTCCCCCAGGTGTCTAGTTACAGTTTAATTTTATAAGGGCAAACTGTGATACATTTTTATAAGGATAAACTGTGATACATTAATGGGACAAGAGAATAGAACAAAGTATCTCCATAATTATATGGCTACAAAGTGTATCCTGTGGCAAATCAGGAATCTAGAGGCTGGGAAATTCCACTAGATATGCACATATCAAAATTAATAATGTGAATTTCAAAATGAATGTGTAAATGCTATCTGGAATGTTGGTTCATGTTAGTTACTATTAAGTCAATTCTGACACATTGTATCCCCACTTGGTATAAATAAGAATTTACTTACAAGAGAAGCCCTACTGGGTCATAATATTGGATTGTTGGGATTATCCACACACTTTAGCTGAGTTTTCCCAGGTCAGTATAAAGGAGCAGTTCAAATGCAGAATTTCCACAGTGCGTTTTAGAAATTAATGATTAGAACAGGTTCAAAACAAAACAAAACAGGAAGACCGATGATCCAGTAGTCAGACTTCTAGTGCCGACTCGGGACTAAGGAATATTTATCACTCAGTGTCTTTGGACTTGGCCCTGTTTCCTGGCTCTGAGCTTGAAGTCATGAATGAACAAGAAACATACCAGACTTTATTGGACTTTATTTATTAATTAAGTAAATATTAAATATTTATTTAATATCCAGTATATTAAGTACACTGGAGTATATTTAAGTGGAATCTTCATAACCCCAGCTAATCAAGTGATAATGTGATATTTATATCAGTTTAAAGAGAAAAGGGAACATTGTGACAATGGCTTTGGGTCTGAGAAAATCAGTGTCATTACTGTTGAGTTGATTCCTAGTCCTGAGCGTCAAGCTGTATAATTAAACTATGAGGTTTCCGTGGCTGAGTTACCTGTAAATGCCTCACCAGGAATTTCTTTGCAGCTAAATCCAGGTGCACTCAAACCCCCAGCCTTTTAGGTCAGCAGAGGAATACATTAATTGTTTAAACCGTAAATGCCTTCCCTAAGGACTTCTTTGAAAGTACTGAACCATTCTAGAGAACACGGTTATATTTAAGAGTCCATGTCCTATCTCACCAAGGATTGATTATACATTCCTTCATAGTTTTAGTTACAATTTGGTTATAAGAGTTTCGGGGGGGAAAAAAAAAGAATTTCTGTATGTGATTATTGTTTTAGATAAAAGAATTTGGGAGATTTCCTCCCTTATCTCAAAGGTGTTCTCCTGTCCCTAGTTTATTGGTAAAACAACATGTGGACTGATCTCACGAGGTTTGCAATCCAGAAGTTTAATTACTTTTACCCTTGGATTCCCCATGGCATTTCATAGGTGTGTCAGTCTGGTTTGGCTAAAGAAACATCCAGTGATCCTCCTATGTGTCAGAGATATGTAGTTACATATATCATGCAAACATCGCAGCCCTGTCCAGATTAAGTCCATAAGCCCCTCTTCAGACTCACTCAGCATCATGCAATGATACAAAATGCAGGAAAACCACAGGCCAGTGGGTGTAAAATCTTGTGGATCCAGTGCGCACATTGCCAAGATCTGGCAGGTCCCAAGTTGGTGACTAGCAGGAAGGTGAAGTAGAGAAAGTTCATCCTTCAGAGAGCCATTTCCCTTGGTCAGACCACCCAAAGAAGTCAAGCTGCAACCTGATTGACCTGTATGTTACAGGTGCCACATTCACACTGAAAACTGCTATCACAGCATCAGCACCACCCACCAACTTAGCTATTGTACGCAAATTTTTTCCTTTAGACTTCCAAAGGGGTCATGACCCGCAGGTTGAGAACAGCTTGTCTTTTGGCTCTTCAGAAGTTTCCCGTCACCTTAGTGAGCCCTTCCCCTGGCATCCCAGCATGGGGTGGCTCTTGGAGTCTTTCCCAGGTGCTCTCATCCCAGGAACTCCTGTACACAATTTTTTAGCCACACATACTTTTAAAAACAACACAAGTAAAATTTGTACATAACAGGATAAAACTAAAGTGGAATTATAGAAAAACCCTTTATCTTCAAATTATTCGCTGGAAGTATAGAAAAACCCTTCAAATTGGAATTATAGAAAAACCCTTATCTTTAAATAATTCACTGTTATGCATAATGCATTTTTCATATTTGCAATTGCATTTTAAAAGTTATTGGAGAGCTCTTATTAATCATGTAACAATCCATCATTCTGTGCTATTAAGCACAGTTGTACATATGTTGACATCAACATTTCCAAAACAATTTCTTTGTACTTGAGCCGTTGGTGCAATTCCATTCATGGAAACATCTCTCAAACTCATGTGTTTGGATGCCTGACATAACATCCCTCCTTTTTTCTTTCACCTCTTTGTCATTGTCAAATTGCTGCCCGTTGATGCCCCTCTTCATTCACGGGAACAAAACGTCACATGGAGCGAGGTCAGGTGAGTAAGGGGCATGAGACAAGTGAGACATGTTTTTTGACAAAAGCTGGCATGCTGAGATGGCTGCCTGAGCAGCTGCATTGTGGTGGTGGCAAAACCAGACCCCCATCTGCCAAAAATCAGGCCTATTTTTGTTGCTACTGTTAACGCAATCTTTTCAGAACCTCTGAAAGACACCTCCGACCTAGTGGAAGGAACTCAAAGCGCTCAAGGGCTTTTGAGCCTTTTCTTGGTTAGTCAGACTTACTGCAGCAAGAACAAAGACTGGGCTTTTGCAAGTTCGGTTAGGTCTGGTCTCTTGCTGAGGCTGGTGATACCTGTGGTTGCTGATTAAGAATTCCTGAGCTGAGTTAGGTTTGAGCTGGGCCTCCCCTGCCTGCTGGGCAGGCTCTGGAGCAAGCTGTTTCCCATATCCCTGCTGCAAAGCAGTAGCCAACTGAACTCCCTCACTGTTGAATCTTGAGTAACAGTGGTTCACCCAGTGACTGCCCTTCTTGCAAGGAGGGCAAGGTCCAGGTTCTTGTGAACTTGACCTCGGTGGTCCTGGCCCGTGCTCTGACACTGGCTGCAGGACACTTGTGGCCAGGCTGATTGGCCTGTGCTGCCTGCACCCTTTGAAAATGACTGATCTTCACTCTTTGTAAATGACTGATCTTCCCACAGCTAAAATATATCCCATTAGGTGTGATGTGTTGACCATAGCAGTGGCTATGAGGTCTTCCTTGTATTCATGCACCCTTACATTCCTGCATATTCTGAGATAATCAAGGAGGAGCTCTGCTTCTTGGATAGGTGGATCCCAGATGGAGAGGAGGGGTCACATTTTCTCTCTTTTTAACCATTTTATTGGGAGTTCCTACAACTCTTGACAAGGGTTCACATTTTCATAGGCGAGCTAAACAATGAGATTTTCTGCTGCTTGGGTGTCATTCACACTTTGGCTAACTGCATCCTGTAATCAGGACACAAAGCCTATATAGGTCTCACCATTCTGCAGCCATATAGCAGTGTAACTGGGCCTTTTCTCTGCTGATGGGATTTTTCCCCCAAACCCACACTCAAAACATGCCTTACCTGTGAGAACGCTTGTTCAGTTGCCGGCAATTGTGCCTAAACTGTGATGAAATTACCCCTCCACATTAACTGATTTAACCCTTTGGGGATTCCTTGCTCTGCATCCCATTATGAGCTTGTGTCTCAGCTCCTTCTGGCCACCACATTAGTTACTGCAAAAAGTCTGAAGGGAGAAGCATAATTTAATCAAAACTCCAGTCAGCAGAGATCCAGCATTGAGACTCTGACAGAGACTTTATCATGCTAGTCACAAAAGGGCAGTCTAGGCCATAAGTACAGACCACTTGTGTGAGATCTTTCAGTAGCTTAAAGGGGAACATGCTGTTAAGTCATTCCTGAACTCCTCGTGGGTGTTGTGCTTCAGGCTGTGTGTTGATGACGTGAACAGAAAAAGCCATCCTAATTTCTAAATGTCCTTCCTGCACTGTACCTTTTTCTACTTGTGAAAGCAAAGGTGCCTTTGTACACTTTGCCTCTTTGCCTTGATTTTCTGCACTGGTTTTCTCCACTGAGTAGATTGCTAAACTCCACTTCCCGAACCTCATCTTCTGGGTTGGCTCTCTGGGATTGCCTTTCCTTGGGGCCAATCTCATATTCAGCTCCTGTGCTGGCTCGTTTTGTTGTTTTATGATCCCTAGACTTTTCTACTCTATAAGTTCCAGTGGGGAGCACAGGCTTTCAGTATGATGTCCACTTCTGATTGAAGCTCAGTTTTCTCAGTTCTGTCTAGAATCTTCGTATCTGTCTGATACTCATTCTGACTGCCATTCACCAGACTTACATTTGGATAGCTCAGAAGCTTCCCATTGCTCTGATCGCTCTGTAAGTATGGATAGCTCAGCTCAGACTTCCAGTGCTCTGCTAGTTTTGTACCTTAGCTTTCTCTACCTCCAGAGGTTCTGGAATTGTTTTAATCTGCACCCACAGAGCTCAGGTTTCCATGGGGATGCTCTGTCCTTTCCTGTGAGCGTTTCTTAGGTTAATAGATCCCATCCCCCAGATCTCCATATCAAATGTTCCTGACTCCAGAAAAGAAGGGTTAAATTTCTTTACCACACAAATAAACTGTTTCATCTTTTCACTCTTGACCAATTCATATTGTTTTTTCAAGAGGTGGCTAAGAACGATACAGTAATCTGTATCTCTGCTGTTCACCTGACCCATACCTCACTGGGTCTGAAAACACTCAAATGCCCCCTACTCACCCTCTCTGTCCTATGAGGCAATACAATTGTTACTCAGGGTATAATTCAAAAGAGTTATTTTCCTACTGCCCACTTCGAGTGCCATTTGTCAGAGGAAACCAGCTTCCACCAACCACAGGGCAATAGGTGCAATTGTATGACTATAATATATAAAAATTATAGGAAAATCACAGAGGATAGGAAAGATAGGAGAGAGCATACAATAAAGGAGTCACACTTTTTATGGTAACATGCTCACATTAGCTGTTTTTGATGGACTACGTGGAACTGGGAGAAGTGAGAGCTAGCATTTAATTACTTGGGATATGTTAGGTAGCCTAAAAAATGCATAATCCATAGGTAAATCCATCCCATATTGGGTGGTAAGTACCTGAGGTCCCTGAACTCAGAGGTGAGGAAACCTAATACCTGCACTGGGGGAAAGAGTGAGGTGGGTTGGGTATCTCGGAAGAGATAGCAGGATGTCTGCTTCTGTAGGGAGATTAAATCAACCATGTGCTCACTTTAAGGCAGCATACCTGTTAGGGGGAGAATCTGTAGGAAATTATATATATATCATATTTATGGGGGCTCCTACAACACTTCTCACAATCCATACATCCATCCATTGTGTCCAGCACATTTGTACATTTGTTGCCACCATCATTCTCAAAACATTTGCTTTCTACTTGAACCCTTGGTATCAACTCCTCATTTTTACCGTCCCTCCGTGCTCCCCCTCCTCATGAATCCATGATAATTCAAATTATTATTTTGTCATATCTTACACTGTATGATGTCTCCCTTCACCCATTTTTCTGTTATCTGTCCTCCAGAGAGGAGGTTATATGTAGATCCTTGTAATCAGTTTCTCCTTTCCACCCCAACTTCGCTCCACCATCCCAGTATCCCTATTCTCACCTCTGATCCTGAGGGGTTTATCTGTCCTGGATTCCGAGTGTTTCCAGTTCCTATCTGTACCAGTGTACATCCTCTAGTCTAGTCTGATTTGTAAGGTAGAATTGGGGTCATGATAGTTATGGGGTGGTGGGGGCGGAAGTATTTCAGAACTAGAGGAAAGTTGTATGTTTCATCATTGCTAAGCTGCATCCTGACTGGCTCATTTCCTCCTCACAACCCTTCTTGAAGAGGATGTCCAGTTGCCAACAGATGGGCTTTGGGTCCCCAATATGCACTCCCCCTCATTCACAATGACATGATTTTTTTCCTTGATGCCTGATACCTAATCCTTTCGACACCTCGTGTTCACACAGGCTGGTATGTTTCTTCCATGTGGACTTTGTTGTTTCTCAGCTAGATGGCTGCTTGTTTACCTTCAAGCCTTTAAGACCCCAGACACTATATCTTTTGATAGCCAGGCACCATAAGCTATTTCCACCACATTTGCTTATGCACCCATTTGTCTTCATCGATCATATGGGGAAGGTGAGTGCAAAATGATATGATTTTTTTTCTTCTTTGATGCCTGAATATAGCTCAGAGCAACCAAGCCCACATGGAGGAAGCACACCAGGCTGTGTGATCACGAGGTGTCAAAGGGATCAGGTTGTGGGAATGATATTTTTAAGCAGGATAATGTACTTGGATTTGACCTCTAACTTACAAAGTAGAGACTTTCCTACTGTGGAATACTAGCTTTCCCAAATTCCCTCTATTATAAGTTAGGCAGTGTAGCACTCATCATATTTCCCTCAGTGTTAGTTTCCCACAGTACATGGATTAAGGGGCAATTGCGAAAAGAGAAGAAGATGGCATTAAATGGTTTAAAATCAGAAAATGTTTGTTTCAGGCTTGTATCCTCTCATCTTGCTCAATCTATAAGTGTGGGACAAAGAAAGATTTCTCCCAAGTTGTCTCCCGCAATAGCTCCAAGCCAAGACCTGTTTGCTACACATGCTAAATGACTATACAGTTTGGAGGGCAACAAAAGAAGGTCAGAGGTTACTCTCCTTAAGGGCATCAGCCATAGAGAGCAACTAGATTATATAGTCTGACTCACCCTAAGTAGGGTCCACTCCCTTCTGGTATTGTTCCCTTGAAAGAGTGCCCAAAGGCAAGCCCTTGGAGTTTCGTCTCAGTGTGGTCGGGTCAGATTGGGCACAATTCCCACACTGTGTCTCCAGTGTTGTCCTCCGTAACAATATATGGGTCAGTGAGGGATGTCGTGTCTCCTGGTGGGGCCAGCCCTGCGGTCCTCTTTGTGCATTGGCTGCTCTCAGCAGGAATATTGTCTCCAGGGCTTGATGGGCTAGCATGTGCTCTACTCCCCCTTCATTTGCTCCCCTGTGCTCTGATCAGACATGTCCCTCTCCCTGAGCTGTAACTTCAGTGCTGTCCTCTGAAGTGAATTCTTCTCGGGACAGGGGGCCAAATGAATCTTGATCCCTATATATAACCTGTTCCATCCCAGAAAACCTTATACCTCTGAGTGTGCTCTGAGTCTATACAGCTAGTGGATGGGGTTGTCAAACCGAGCTGAGGAGGGGGTGAAGTACAGGAAACTGTTGAGTTCAGATATGGTGTAGAAGTTGGGGAGTGGTAGTGGTGTATCTGACCTCCACTTCATAGGAATCACCGTTGTGCTGATTGTGATTCTCATCTATTGTGTATTACTCAAATAATCAAGCTGCACCCAAATTAAATGCTTCCCCCCAAGTTATTAAAAACTCATTGAAAGATTTTCTGAGTATGTATTCATAAATAGATTAGCAATAACTTGATCGTAGTAATTTGTGACTATTTTAAGATGCAGAATTTAAAGTTCAGTTCTTTAAGTATCCTAACCACATGTCACCTGTTAGCTAGTCATGGGTGACCATTCCTACTAAAATGAACATCAAAGCTAATGAGCAAGGTTTCTGTGGTTCTTGCTATGACTGTATGATGTGAAATGAATGTATACTGAGCGCTAAGTGTATATATTTATGTCCATGAAAGTATAGTGAGGGATCATCCAAGACAATAAAATTTCAGGCCACTAGTTTACAAGATTTTATATTTTCCTGCACACGAAAAAAATATGCATATCTATATTTGGAAGTGAATAAATAATCTCATGAACCAGTGTGGTGTGATGAATTTTTTTATATGGCCTTCTTAGCCATTGTTCATCCTTCCCACATGGAAATACGGTGTAGGAAACCATAACTACAGGATTGTGAGGGGCAAGTTTCCCTGACACAGGGTCAGTATTGCCATCTGTAGCGTCCCAGCCTGTGGGACACAAGAGCAGGGCCCTGGAGGGAAAGGCGAACCTGGATGGAAGAAAGACACGGAGATGTGGAGCAAGACAAAACGCTGATCAAGCTCCTTTATTTGGGCAAAGCTCGGGGTATATATTTGCAGTAAAGAGGGACGGGGAGGTGCATATTTTAATAAGGCGTGCTGCATAACATCCAATCCAATATGTATATTATAATGAAGCATAAGAATGTTAACCAATCAGTTGCAGGTTAAAAGGACACGCGATAGTTCTCAAAGACGTCCGCATGCAAATTAAGGTTCGTCAGGCGTATTGCCAAGTTCATCATATTTCCTAATATGGTATGTCTGTAGTCCAACGAGTGCTCGGTATTTTTAACCAATGGGTGAAAAGGTCAGCTTTTACAACTGCCCCTGCTACAGAGCACTTAGCTTGGGTTTGGCAGGAAATTAGGGAGGGCCAGTTCCCCACAGGCTTAAACAATGAAAAACGAAACTTAACAACCAGTAAGCAGCCAAGTTCCGGCTACGTGGCTGAGGCTAAGGCCTTAATGGCCACCGGCTCCCAACAGCCATCTGATGTGGGAATTGCCAGGACTGTATTCCCTAACTTTGGCGGAAGGAATCTGCAAACTTGGTGTTCCCTGTTGGGAGAGACACCTCTTGGTAAGCTGGAGATGGGGTGCAGGTGCATCCTCCTCTCGTCCGTGACTTTACTATAAACTCTATTTATGATAGCCTTAGC
>NW_022104553.1:19152579-19154511 GCF_000313985.2 Echinops telfairi | reverse complement strand
CTAGACTTATTGGTGATGTGTCACTCACTGTGTATTTTCCCATCAGCCTTCAGGTTTTGAATCTCCAGCCACAAGAGAATCACTGGGAGGAAGGAAGAAGAGGTGCCTGGTCTGGGGATTAGTTTGACAGAGTCTGAACAAAATTGGCACTGATCCAGTAAAAACAAAGACAGAGCATCTCTGTGTCAAGCAGTATCCTAAGGAACAAAGAAAATGATCAACGCTCAGGTGACTTTTGGCTTGTTCTGTGTTTTCTGGGTGCCTAGTGGATTTGTGTCAGAAGAAGCCAGCTCCTAGCACAATCACTACGGGTTTGGTAGGCGCAATTGTACAGCGATAATAAGTAAATATTAAAGTTATAGAGAGCCTGTTGGGTAAAAGAAATATATAGAAATAAATGGAGTCAGACACATTTTATGGTAGCATTGCTCACCTCAGCCCCGATTGGTAATTCACGTGGAGAGAGAGCGAATTCTAATGCTCCCCAAGCTTTTATACTCTCTGGGGACGTTGAGGACGTGCAAGCCCCCACATTACAGGTGAAGACATACGTCACAGGAAAGGGTTGTGCTACAGGTATTACAGTGATGGGAGGGGGTGATTAAGGGACATACATGCTACAGGAAAAGGAGGGACAGCCTGTTTGGCCTGTCCCTGGCCTAACTGATAGAGACCATTATCAGTAGGATGCGAACTCTGCCCACAGGAGCCTGTCCATTGTCCCCAGCAGCAGGGAGCAGGCCCACCCCTGTGGTGGGATGAGATAGCACTCTGACAGCAAGGATCTGACTTCCCCCCACAGATTTTTAGCACCCTGTATGATGCCAGTTCAGTTCATCAGAAAAGTGCACATTTGGAAAAGTAGAAGCTGGAGAGAAGTAAGATTTCACTCAGACTTCAACATCAGCTGTGTATAAGATCAGGAATAACACTGATTATGAGAGTAACATCAAACTTGTCTGAGTAAGTTTCTTTCTAAAGGTTATGTTACATAAAATCCTAAAGAAAACATTTTCATAGATCAGTGGTTCTCAACCTATGGGTCGTGAGCCCTTTGGAGGTCAAACAACCCTTTCACAGGGGTCCCCGATTCATAACAATAGCAAAATTACAGTTATGAAGAAGCAACGATAATAATGTGATGGTGGGGGATCACCACAACATGAGGAACTGTATTAAAGGGTCGCATCATCATTTGGAAGCTTGAGAACCACTGTCATAGATGTACCATCCAAACGATTAGTAATAGTAGTTTGGATTTTTCTGAATCATTTTATTGGGTACTCATACAACTCTTATCACACTCCATAAATAAATGAATTATGTAAAGCACAATTGTGCATTCGTTGCCCTCATCATTCTCAAAATATTTGCTCTCCACTTAAACCCTTGGCATCGGCTCCTCACTTTTTCCCCCTCCCTGGCCTCTCCCTACTCCCTCGTGAACCCTTGATAATTTGTAAATTACTAGTTTTTCACACCTTACCCTGTCTGACATCTCTCTTAACTCACTTTTTTTTAATTAGTCATTTTATTAGGGGCTCATGCAATTCTTATCATAATCCATACATACATTATTTGTGTATAGCATATTTGTACATTCATCATCCTCATCAGTCTCAAAACATTTACTCTCCAATTAAGACCCTGGCATCAGATCCTCATTTTTCACCTCCCTCCCTGATCCCCACTCTCATAAACCCTTGATAATTTATGAATTAGTATTTTTTCATATCTTGTCCTGTCCGACTTCTCCCTTCACCCACTTTTCTGTTGGGAGGAGGTCACATATAGATCCTTGTAATTGGTTCCCCATTTCCAACCCACCCTCCCTCTACCCTCTCAGTATCGCCACTCACACTGCTGGTCCTGAAGGGAACATCCGTCCTGGATTCCCTGTGTTTCCAGTTTCTGTCTGTACCAGTGTACATC
>NW_022104553.1:19132423-19133659 GCF_000313985.2 Echinops telfairi | reverse complement strand
AGGACACTGATCATTGGGGTCAGTTTCCCCTTTCTCCCCCCACCTTCCCCTTACCTTCCTGGTATGGCTGCTCTCAATATTGGTCCTGAGGGCTTTCTCTGTTCTGGATTCCTTGTTTCCAGCTTTTATCTGTACCCATGTACATGCTCTGGTCTAGCCAGCTATATAAGGTAGAATTGGGATCACGATAGTTAGGGGGAGAAAGCATTAAAGAACTAGAGGAAAGAACAACAAAAAAAAAAAGAACTAGAGGAAAGTTGTAATGTTCATCCGTGCTATACTGTACCCTGACTGGCTCCTCACCTCCCTGGACCCTATTGTAAGGGGATGTCCAGTTGCCTATACATGAACTTTGGGTCTGTACTGTGCGCTCCCCCTCATTTACAGTGATAGGGAATTTTATCCTGGGCCTTTGATGCCTGATACCTGATCCTATTGACACCTCGTGATCACACAGGTTATTATGTTTTTTCCATGTGGCCTTTGTTGTTCCTCAGCTACATGGCCGCTTGTTTATCTTCAAGCCTTTACGATCCCAGACTCTTATCTTTTGATAGCTGGGATCAGCTTTCTTCACCACATTTGCTTATGCCTCTGCTTGGTCTTCAGTGATCCTGTCAGGAAGGTGAGCATGATGGAATGTCAGGTTAATAGAACAAAGTGTTCTTGCATTGAGGGAGTACTGAGTAGAGGCCCAATGTCCATCTGGTACCTAAATACTAAACCTATAAATATATGTACATAGATCTATTTCCCCCTCATTATATAAATATATCGGTCTGTAGACCACTACAAATGCCCTTTGCCCCCTACTTCTTTCCTCTATTTCCTTTACTTTCCTCTTGTCCCACTATCATGTTCATCCTTCATTTTCAGTAATTCCTCTTGGCTACATTGCTCTTGATCAAGCCCTACCAGGGGTCCACCATACTCTTTACCATTGATTTTAGATCGCTTGTTGTTCCCTCGTCCCTGGGGTTAGCACCCAGTTCCTTTAGCCTGAATGCCCTCTCCCATGTCCCCCCAGGACCATCAGTCCTGATGTTTTCTCCTCTGCGTTTTTTTATCCAATCTATATTATCTAGATAGACATGCAGAGACATTAACATGGACAAAAATAAGACAGAACAAAACAAAGCAATAACAACCACCAAAACAAAACTGACCCAAAAAGCCTATAAATAGTTCAAGGTTTGTTTGTGGGAGTCTGCACGTCCCTCAGCCCATGACCTGCGC
>NW_022104553.1:19129753-19131029 GCF_000313985.2 Echinops telfairi | reverse complement strand
CCAAAGTCTATTTTTGGTATTCCCTGGGCACTTCATTATTCTGCTCCCATTGCTGTTCTGTTGCATGCTCTTAGTATTTTGCCTCGGTGTGGTGGGGTCAGATTGGGCACAATTCCCGCACTGTGTCTCTAGTGTGGTCCCCTGTAGCGTTTTGGGTCAAAGAGGGACGTCGTATCTCGTGGTGGGGCCAGCCCTGTGGTCCTCTCTGTCCATTGGCTGCTGTAAGCAGGAATATAGTCCTCAGGGCTTGGTGGGCCAAGATGTGCTACACTCCCCCTTCATTTGCTCCCGTGTACTCTGATCAGACATGTCCCTCTCCTTGAGCTGTAACTTCAGTGTTGTCCTCTGAAGTGAATTCTTCTGGAGTAGGGGGTCAAATGAATCTTGATCCCAATATGTAACCTGTTCCATCCCAGAAAAGCATATACCTGTGAGTGTGCTCTGAGTCTGTACAGCTAGTGGATGGAGTTGTCAAACCCGGCTAAGGGGGGTGGGGGGTGAGGTACAGGAAACTGTTGAGTTCAGAAATGGTGTGGAAGTTGGGGAGTGGTAGTAGTGTACCTGACCTCCACTTCATAGGAATCACCATTGTGCTGATTGTGATTCTCATCTATTGTGTATTACTCAAATAATCAAGCTGCACCCAAATTAAATGCTTCCCCCCAAGTTATTAAAAACTCATTGAAAGATTTTCTGAGTATGTATTCCTAATAGATTAGCAATAACTTGATCGTAGTAATTTGTGACTATTTTAGGATGCAGAATTTAAAGTTCACTTCTTTAAGTATCCTAACCACATGTCACCTGTTAGCTAATCATGGGTGACCATTCCTACCAAACTGGACGTCAAAGCTAATGAGCAAGGTCTCTGTTGTTCTTGCTATGACTGTATCTTGAGAAATGAAAATATACTGAGTGATAGGTGTATATTTATGTCCATGAAAGCATACTGAGGGATCATCCAAGAGAATTAACTTTCAGACCACTAGTTTACATGCTTTTATATGTGCCTGCACACGGAAAAAATGTATACATATATATATGTACATTTGGAAGTGAATGAATAATCTCATGAACCAGTGTAGTGTGATGAGTTTTTTTTTATATGGCCTTCTTAGCCATTGCTCGTCCTTACCACATGGAAACACGGTGTAGGAAACCATAACTACAGGATTGTGAGGGGCGGGTTTCCCCGACACAGGGTCAGTATTGCCAATCAGTGTGGGAATCTCCAGGACTATATTCCCTAACTTTGGCGGAGGAATCTGCAAAGCTG
>NW_022104553.1:19120478-19121791 GCF_000313985.2 Echinops telfairi | reverse complement strand
CAGCACCAAAAGAGTTTTTCTATCGTGAAAAATCATGGGACATTTGACACACGTGAAGAAAGTGTGAAAACAAGTTTAACTTTCCATACAGTCAACCAGAGGAGACACAATAACATAAAGGAATCTGTTGTGCTTAATGGAGGCGAGAAGACATTTCTCTCTGCTGACAACCAGCAATTTTGTGCTGAAATGAAATTCCCTGAGCGTAAAACATCTAATAGCATTAAATCACAATGCAGTAAGCATCAGAAACAGAACAATCCCAGTGCTCATCAGGGAATCCATAATGGAGAGAAACGCCATGTGTGCACTTACTGTGGAAAAGGGCTTTCACAGAAGGGAAAACTCGTCATCCATGAGCGAATCCATACAGGTGAGAAACCCTATAGGTGTACTCAGTGTGACAAAGGCTTCACCAGTAAACCTTCTCTCATCATTCATCAGCGAACTCATACAGGTGAGAAGCCCTATACATGTAGTCTGTGTGACAAAGCCTTTACCAGTAAACATTATCTCACTTCTCATCAGCAAAGTCATGCAGGTAAGAAGCCCTATGTATGCAATGAGTGTGGAAAAGGCTTTGCCTTAAAGAGTACTCTCAGATTACATAAGCTAATACACAATAATGTAAAACCACATATATGTACTGTTTGTGGAAAAGGCTTCATAAGGAAGATAATGCTTGGTCTCCATCAGCGAACTCATACTGGTGAGAAACCCCATGTATGTACTGATTGTGGAAAAGGCTTCCTAGTGAAGACAAGGCTTATTCTCCATCAGCGAATTCATACTGGTGAGAAACCCTATACATGTGGTCAGTGTGGAAAAGGGTTCACCAGGAAAAGTACTCTCAGTAATCATCATCGAATCCACAGTGGAGAGAAGCCCCACGTATGTACTGACTGTGGAAAAGCCTTTTTAGGGAAGCAAGTGCTTATTGTCCATCAGCGAACACATGCTGCTGAGAAACTCCATAGATGTACTGATTGTGGAAAAAGCTTCTCAGGGGAGAAAAGCCTTAAGCTTCATCGACGAATTCATACTGGTGAGAAACCCCATGTATGTAGTGAATGTGGAAAAGGCTTCGCAGAAAAGACAAGGCTTAAGATTCATCGACAAATTCATACTGGTAATAAGCCACATGTATGTGGTGAATGTCGCAAACGCTTTGCTCTGAAAGCAAATCTCCAAATTCATCTACGAATTCATACTGGAAGCAAACCCTATGTATGTGGTCAGTGTGGTAAAGCTTACAGCCAAAAGTCATGCCTTACAGTACATGAGAGATTTCACACAGGAAATAATGCCTTTCC
>NW_022104553.1:19119248-19120378 GCF_000313985.2 Echinops telfairi | reverse complement strand
TCTTTGGTCCGCTGTCAATGTTCGTGTTCTGAATCAAAATCTGAGCTGGCCCTTCATCAAAGTCTGGAGGCTCTCCTTCAGCTGTGCGATCAAAGTCCTGTTGCTGCTGCTGCAGGAGCCCGCTGCTGGGCGGGGCCCACCAGTGGTGTCCGGGCTGAGGCTGCTGCTTGGCTCCCGGGCCACCCGCTGAGCCTGGGCCGGACACCCAGCGACCCAAGCAGCCCCGAATTCTGTTCTTTAAGTATACTAACCGCATTTCACGTGTTAGCTAGTCATGTGTGTGTGCCCATCCTTACCCAAATCAACATCAAACATGAGCGAGGTCTTCTGTTTGTTTTGCTATGACTGTATAATGAGAAACACAAGCGTAATGAGAGCTATGTATATATATATGTATATGAAAATATAGTGAGAGTTCATCATTTAAATCAGTGGTTCTCAACCTTCCTAGTGCCATGACCCTTTAATACAGAACCGTGGGGGAAACCAGCCCCTCACACTATCACGGGTTCACTGAGTGACAGTCTGTTTAAGATCGATAAAGGTTATAGGAAAGCCACAGAGCCATGGTTCTCAACCTTCCCAATGCCGTGACCCTTTAATAACGTTTCTCATGTGGTGACCCTTTAGCCATAAAATCACTTTCATTGCTCTTTCATAACTGTCATTTTGCTACTGTTATGAAGCAGGGGACCCCAGTGAAAGGGTCGTTGAACACCGCAAAGTGGTCGCGACCCACAGGTTGAGAACCGCTGTCATAGAGAGTAAGGGTGATAGAAGAGCAAGTAAAATAAGGGAGTCAGACACATTCCATAGTAGCATGCTCACCTCAGCTCCTCTTGGTGGTACACCAAGGCCCACATATACTTAGGGGTATGATTACAGGTAACCAGACACGTCACAGGAAGGGGCTGTACAATAATAGGCATACGCATCACAGGAAGGGGATGTACAATAGGCACAAGTGTGACAGGAAGGGGATGAGCTGGGGGTGTACACGTAATAGGAAGGAGAGGGACTAGGGGCATACATGTGATCCTAGATTCAATCTGGCAGCCTAACCTTGCTCACCCTTGAGTGGGTTTGACCTCCCTGGACGCTCCTTCAGGGAAACAATCTACTACTATGCT
>NW_022104553.1:19115710-19117447 GCF_000313985.2 Echinops telfairi | reverse complement strand
AGACAGGCCTGCCCTCAGTCTCTGCCGTTTATCCTCACTTAGGGGGTGGCCTGGTTGAGGGTGTTGGCCATTCTTAGTGGCTGAGTTCAGGCACATGTTGCTGGTGCCCAGTGTGCAGGCCCAGGTTGACCTTCCCCTGCACCTGGGTGACCTTGGTCTGAGCATGCCGCTTTGGATTGTCCCCATAGGTGTCCGATGTGTGCCTGATTTCTTTCACACCACATTACTGCGGCATGCCCAGTAAGTTTTCCTTTCGTGTAGGCATTTGGTGGAGACCACCCCCTTCATTCCTTATCTTACCACCTGTCTGTTAAAACTTAGGCTGCTAATGGCATGGTCAGGAGTTTGAAACTGGCACACTTAGGGGAGAAAGTCAAGGCTTGCTACTCTTGTAAAGAGTTACAGTCTTGGAAACCCACAAGGGACAGTACAATAGTGTCCCAAAGCGTCACTATAATCAGAATCCATTTGATGGCAGTGATGGGTTTAGGGTTTTGGTTGTGGATGACATGTCTTCAAGGTTCGGTGGTTTATCATTTTCCTTGAGAATTGGTAGTTTGTATGTTGTGGGGTAGGGATTACACCTTTTTTCTTTAGTTTTCTGCCCTGCATGTGCATTCGGTGCCATCTTCTTTGTATTTTTTTAAAGATCATTTACCAAATTTCTGCAATTCTGAATCCTAGGTTTTATTGCCTCTGGCATATACTCCAAGTCACTAAATAAAGGACCAGTCAGCAGTATTGTGTAAAGAAGGGGGTCAGGAATAGTAACAGCATCTAGATCAACAGGTGATGTGTCACACGCAGTGTATTTTCCCTTCAGTGTACAGGTTTTGAATCTCCAGCCACAAGAGAGTCACTGGGACAAGGAAGAGGAGGTGCCTGCTTTGGGGATTATTGCGTCATGAGAGACAGAACTCTCTGAACAAAGTTGGAGCGGATCCAGTAAAATCAAAGATAGAACACCTCTGCTTCTGACAGTGGCCTAAAGACCAAAAAAATGATCAACGCACAGGTGACTTTTGGCTTGTTTGTGTTTTGTGGGTTCCT
The DNA here is from genome assembly GCF_000313985.2 of Echinops telfairi. Taxonomy (NCBI): domain Eukaryota; kingdom Metazoa; phylum Chordata; class Mammalia; order Afrosoricida; family Tenrecidae; genus Echinops; species Echinops telfairi. The sequence goes on along the minus strand of NW_022104553.1, from coordinate 19,116,397 downwards.
AATGGATTTGTAGAAGCCTGAATAATGCCAGTTCAGATCATCCGAAAAATGCACGTTTGGAAAATTAGAGGCTGAAGAGAAATACACTTTGACTCATCCTTGAACATCAGCTGTGTATAAGATCAGGGATAGTACTAATCAGAGTAATATTAAACTTTGAGTACGTTTCTTTCTAAAAGTTATGTTGCATAATAATCTGAAGAACGATATTTTCACTGATGTATCTAAAGCCAAACTAGTATTAACAATAGTTTAAAAATGGCAGGTGGTTTCCACCATCTTTCAAGTACAAAGGTGGAACAGAGAATCACCGTCAACATCAGGTCAAAACTAAAGAAGTGTCAAACACATAGGTCTCAGGGATGTCAAACTGGCAATCCCAAATCCATAGGGTAGATAGATATCTGTCTGGAGGATTCTCTCCACTGCTATGTTAGCAAAGGCTGATGGACCCAGATGATCATGTCAGGCAACATACTGCTGCCCAATAAGGTGCGGTTGGTAAATCAAGACCAATGATAGATTGCTGTTGTGATGGCCGGGGAACCCTAAATGGGCCAGGCAGCAGGCTGCTGGCTCACAGTGTTGTAGTTGTTAGGTACCACAGAGTCTGTCCAACACATAGAGACCCCAGGCACAATGGAACAGTGCTATACTTGAGCCCATTGTTGCAGAAAGTATTTCAGC
>NW_022104553.1:19113190-19114390 GCF_000313985.2 Echinops telfairi | reverse complement strand
AGACTGTAGGCTCTGATCCCACTCCCTCCCTTCAACTTTGGATTGTAAGATTCACAGTCCTTAGGTGGCTGATGATGGTGTGTTTCTTCTTCCTTGTGGACTTTGTTGACATCTCACCTAGATGGCTGCTTTTTGGACACAAGCCTTTAATATCCACGGGCTATTTTATGTGATAGCGGGGCAACGTCTAATTTCTTTAATACAGGTTGCCATAGCACCCACCTCCTCTGTGTCCCTTTCCTAGAGGCAAAGATTGAGCAGGGCCGTGATGTGCATGCTCTCTTATGCTAGTCTTGAGTATAACCTCTCGTTCCTGACCCCAAATTGGACTCTTCCTCGATCAACCCATTTTGATCTATGAGTTTATCTGGGCCCTGGCCGTGGATTAGCACACCCAGAAGAGAGACAAAGAGTGCTGTCTGTGGATTGTCTTGTTTAAAAACTGGCAAAATAGGTTGAAGAGTTGAGTGCCTGTAACCTCAACTTCAGAGAAATAAACCCCGAGCTGCCCCTGAGGGCACCAGTGCCGTCACAAAGGCTCTGACAATGTGGATCCTGGTGCTACTCCGCACTGCCTCTGACAGTGTACTGTTAACTTGTCTGTTCATACCAACCTCCCTGGTGCTACTCCGCACTGCCTCTGACAGTGTACTGTTAACTTGTCTGTTCATACAAACTCTCTGTGCCTGTGTCGTGTGTGGGTGTATGATTGTGAACGGTTTTCAGTTTACTAGCCATACCTTCACTGTCACATATAGAAAATTCTAATTTTGTTATTAGGTGGATTAAGGAATGTACACTCTTTTATTTGAAAAGAAATGCACAAAACCAAGCCTAGATGTATAGATGTAGCCTACATAGAACTGAACAGAACCACTTCCTTTACCTTTCTTTCATGTCGTCAAATGGAAAATGCTTCATTGATATAATCCTTTTGCTGTAGAAATCCGTGACACTCAGCGACGTGGTTATAAAGTTCTCCTGGGAGGAGTGGCAGCTCCTGGACCCTGCTCAGAAGACCCTCTATCAGGATGTGATGTTGGAGACCTACAGTCACCTGGTTTCCGTTGGTGAGGAGCGCTCTCATGGTTGGCCTTGTCGTTGTCTTTTTCTTTCTCAGAGGCTAAAATCTCATTGCATTCTCTGGCCTGAGATGGTTGGGGCAAATCTTTCTATTCCTGATAGCAAACCTTTTCCTGC
>NW_022104553.1:19109881-19113090 GCF_000313985.2 Echinops telfairi | reverse complement strand
CAGGACCAGTGGTGAGAGTAGTGATACTGGGAGATTGAAGTGAAGGCGGGGTAGAAAGGGAGGAACCAATTACAAGGATCTACATATAACCTTCTCCCTGGGGAATGAACAACAGAAAAGTGGGTGAAGAGAGATGTCAGACAGTGTAAGATATGACAAAATAATAATTTATAAATTATCAAGGATTCATGAAGGCGGGGAGCAGGGAGGGAGGGGGAAAATGAGGAGCTGATACTAAGGGCTCAAGTAGAAAACAAATGTTTTCAGAATGATGATGTCAACAATGTAAAAATGTACTGGACATAATGGATGGATGGATGGATTGTGAGAAGCATTGTATGAGCCCCCAATAAAATGATTTTATATATATATATCTCACTCCTACAGATTCTCCCCCTAACAGGTATGCTGCCTTGAAGTGAGCACATGGTTGATTTAATCTCCCTACAGAAGCAGACATCCTGTTCTCTCTTCCCCATCACCCAACCCACCCCACACTTTCCCCCAGTGCAGGTATTAGGTTTCCTAACCTCTGAGTTCAGGGACCTTAAGGTACTTACCACCCAATTTGGGGTGCATTTAACTATGGATTATGCATTCCTTAGGCTACCTGCACATGTCCCAAGTAAGTAAATGCTAGCTCTCACTTCTCCCAGTTCCAGGTGGTCCATCAAGAGCAGCTGATGTAAGCATGTTACCATAAAATGTGTGTGACTCCTTTATTGTATTCTTTCCTATCTTTCCTATCCTCTGTGATTTTCCTATAATCTTTATATATTATAGCCATACAAATGCACCCACAGCCCTGGGGTTGTTGAAAGCTGGTTTCCTCTGACAAATGGCACCCAATGTGGGCAGTAGGAAAAGAACTCATTTAAATTATACCCCAAGTAACAATTGTATGGCCTCATGGGACAGAAAGGGTGAATAGGGAACATTTGAGTGTTTTCAGTCCCAGTGAGGTATGAGCCAGGGGAAGAGCAGAGATACAGATTACTGTTTCACTCTTAGTCACCTCTTGAAAAAACAAAATGTAGTGGTTAAGAGTAAAGAGATGAAAGTTTTTTGAGTAGTAAAGAAATTAAATTCTTCTTTTCCGGGTCAGGAACCTTTGATATGGAGATCTGGGACATGGCTTCTATTAACCTAAGAAACGCTCACAGGAAAGGACAGAGCATCCTCATGGAAACCTGAGCTCTGTGGGTGCAGATTAAAACAATTCCGGAACCTCTGGTGGTAGAGAAGCTAAGGAACAAAACCAGCAGAGCACTGGAAGTCTGAGCTGAGCTATCCATACTTACAGAGAGATCAGAGCAGTGGGAAGCTTCTGAGCTATCCAAATATAAATCTGCAGAATGGCAGTCAGAATGAGTATCAGACAGATACGAAGATTCTAGACAGAATTGAGAAAACTGAGTTTCAATCAGAAGTGGGCATCGTAGTGAAAGCCTGTGCTCCCCACTAGAACTTAGTGTAGAAAAGTCTAGGGTTCATAAAACAATAAAGCAAGCCAGCACAGGAGGTGACTATGAGGAGACTGGCCCCAAGGAAAGGCAACCCCAGAGAGCCAACCCAGAAGATGAAGTTCGGGAAGTGGAGTTCAGCGATCTACTCAGTGGAGAAAACCAGTGCAGAAAATCAAGGCAAAGTGTACAAAAGCATCTTTGCTTTCACAAGTAGAAAAAGGTACAGTGCAGGAAGGACAATTAGAAATCGGGATGGCTTTTTCTGCTCACATCATCAGCACAGCCTGAAGCACAGCATCCACGAGGAGTCAGGAATGACTTCACAGCACATCCCCCTTTAAGCTGCTGAAAGATCTCACGCAAGCGGCCTCTACTTATAGCCTAGACTGCCCTTTTGTAACTAGCATGATAACCTCATATACACATTAAAGTTGGGCAATTCATAAGGAAGACTGACAAAGTAAGGATTCGTTTTCATTGTGGTCCTGGAGAAGAGAGTTGAAAGTACTATGACTGCTGAAAGGACAAACCTTGGACAAAATCCGACCAGATGGCTTCCTAGAGGAAACGGTGGCAAGACACGGTCTTACATATGTTGGCTATATTGTGGAGCGGGCAGTCTCTGGAGGAGGGCATCCTGCTTGGAGAAGTGTAGGTGTAGCGAAAAAGAGGAAGGCCTTCAAGTATCGGCAACAGTGAGGTCCAGACTAGGAATGATTGGGAAGCTGGCACAGGACCACACAGTATTGTGTTCACTTGTACATAGCGTTGGTATGCGTCCTAACTATAGGCCGGCAGCTGACCACTAATGGGAGGTGGTTGTTGGTGAGGTCATTGGGATTCAGAAGAAATGCTAGGTAGGAAGTCGGGTGACAATAAACCAGAGCTGGACTAGAGGATCATCTAGGTTTAGAGTCCTGACAGCTGTGATACACAGTGTAGATAGCAGCTAAGTGCTGAGCTCTCTGGTACAAACTACCTGTGAGGTGGGTCTAATAGCAGCAGAAAGGCTGACGGCAGAGAAGCCGAATGGCAGAGCTGCTATACTGACCTCGAGTTAGACCAGCAAGCAGCACAGAGACCCCGATGTCAGAGAAGTGTCCAGGCACTGATCAAGAATTGTCTCATTGTGTGATATGGATGTTTCCAGGGTTATCAGCTGAGTAAACTCCCCTGGTTGGCCAATTACATTCCAGATATATTTTGTTATTCTCAAATGAATCTTGATCCCGATATGTAACCTGTTCCATCCCAGACAAACATATACCTGTGAGTGTGGTCTGAGTCTGTACAGCTCCTGGATGGAGTTGTCAAACCCAGCTGAGAAGGAGTGAGGTTAAGGAAACTGTTGAGTTCAGAAATGGTGTGGAAGTTCAGGAGTGGTAGTGGTGTGTTGGGAGCCGGTGGCCATTAAGGCCTTAGCCTCAGCCACGAACTTGGCTGCTTCCTGGTTGTTAAGTTTCGTCTTTCATTTGCTAAACCTGTGGGGAACTGGTCCTGCCTAAATTCCTGCCCAACCCAACCTCCACGTTCCTAGCTACATGCTCTGTAGCAAGGGCGGTTGTAAAAGTTGACCTTTTCACCCATTGGTTAATAATGCCGAGCGCTCATTGGACTACAGACATAAGATGGACTTTGCATTACGCCTATGAACCTTAATCTGCATGCAGGACGTCTTTGAGAACTAGCGCGCGCCTTTTTACCTGCAGCTGATTGGTTAACATTCTTATGCTTCATTATAAT
>NW_022104553.1:19102824-19108992 GCF_000313985.2 Echinops telfairi | reverse complement strand
GGGATTTTGTGACTATTTTAAAACACAAAACTTGAGGGAGATGGCGTGGGAAGGGAGGCGGGAAATGAAGGAGTTGATGCCAGGGGCTTAGATGGAGAGCAGATGTTTTGAGAATAATGAGGGCAATGAATGTACAAATGTGCTTTACACAACTGATGTACATATGGATTGTGATAAGAGTTGTATGAGCCCCTAATAAAACGATTAAAAACCCCACAAAACTTAAAAGTTCTTCTTTTAGTATCCTAACCACATGTCACGTGCTTGCTAGTCATGTGTGACCATCCCTACCAAACTCGACATCAAAGCTATTGAGCAAGGCTTTCTGTTTGTCTTGCTGTGACTGTATCATGAGAAATGAAAGTATACTGAGCGGTAAGTGTATACATGTGTATATGAAAGTACAGTGAGAGATCATCATTTAAATCATCCCAGATGATGAAATTTAAGGACAGAAGTTTACATGATTTTAAATTTCCCAGCATACATCCACACAAAAAGGGGGTGGTTTGGTGTGATGGATTTCTTTTATATCACCTTCCTAGCCACTGTTGGTCAATCTCACCCAATAATAGGCAGGACCATGCAAACTGTAGAGACGGAACTGAGGGACAGGGAGGAGGACGGACATAACTGACAGGACAAGGCAGAGCAGAAACAGAAAGAGCTTTTTTAGGGGGTGGGGCAGGGGGAGCTCCCGGACTAGGTTCAGGGACCTAGGCCAACAGGTCAGGGAAGTGGTCCTCAGCAGCTGGGGGAGAGGGTTTTTAAAGGGGTGGTGAGCAATGTATGGCAATTAGCATATTGGGTCTGGAAACTGAGAGAATTGCTTGTGGACTCCAGGAGGCTTTCTTTGAACCTGGAACATCTGGTTTCACCGGCTGTCTTCTCTGGCACCTGCTGCTGACCTCTGGGACGTGCAGGGAAGCACGTCAGGGCCCGGACCTGTTCAGCTTAGTCCAAACGGGGGCTGCCTAGTTCAGACCCGGCCCCGACACAAACGAAGTGTCTGACCCTAACCAGTGGGTCAGTATTGCAATGAGAGCGTGTGAAAACGACCTTACAAGACGTGGAACTGCCTTACGAGACCAGAACTTCATTGCCAGATGCTGAATGACATACTACCTATGAACATAAGTGACCCCATTTTGAGAGAGACTAAGAGCCCAGTAAGAAATGCTGAATCATTGCAGACTCACTGAAAAGAAGCAAACCGCGCCTCCAAGCTCCCCAGACACCTCTGGGGAACCCTGATAAGACCCTGAATGACATCCAAGAGCCAGCAAGACCCCTTATAGAGGCTGAACTCAAGGAACCCAGGAGGGGACATCAGCTCCTGCTCTCTCCGGCTCTACCTGGGTGAGTACAAGGATGAAGGCGATGCCCAGCGGGACTAAGGGCCAGTAAGTGATACAATACTGAATTAACCTTGTGTTAGTTACCCTTATAGCTACTGACTTATGTTCATTTTCCAATTGCTACATTGTTCCAGGTGTGTTTGCAGGGAATAAACCGAGCATTCGGAAATGTCAAAGAGCGTGCAGGAATTCTTGATCGCGACAGCATTGCCTTCCCAGCTGAACTTGCAATATGCGGCCTCCGAGCGAGCCCGAGAAAACGTGTCCGCGTGCGCGCGCACACTTTCCTTTTGTACGGAAACCATTGGACATGGCCGCTCGCTCCGCACGGGTCCTCGGCGGAGGCCGCGCCGGTCCTCGTGCTCGCGGCCGGCCCCGGCGGGACTCGGCCGCGGAGGTGGGGTCAGTCCTGCGCGGCCGGTGGAGGCGCGGCGCCTTTGGGAAGTCAAGTGCAAGTGGTGGGACAAGGGGAGAGCCGGGAGGAAAACTGGTGTGAGTCCGTCTTTGCACCGGGGCGCGCCCAGATGACCATGCGGTCGTCTCGATGGGGGGGTGGGTGGAGGGGCTCGGGGAGCAGCAGGGGAGCCGGCGTCTTGGGTCGGAGCGGGCAGAGCGCCAGTGGACCCCGGCCCAGCGGTCCTGATGGTGAGGGTCCCCGGTCTGTGCGCATCTCCCTGAGTGCCCGAATTCACTGGGTAAGTGACCCAATGTTGACTAGACTTAAGTTGTGAGCGCCCCAGTGTGCAAAAGGCTGGTGGCGTCCATGGTTCTGGTTCTGACCGGTCTTGCTTTTCAGCGCTGAAAATCAACACGCAGAAGCAGTTTGGTAAATCTAATGTCTTTTATGGGGGAAAAGGGGGGGGGGTCGGGGCTCAGCGAGTACATGCGATCTCCAGAAAGCGTGCCAGGCAGCATGGAGGGGGCCGTGGGAGAGTTCCCGACTGAAAGGTGCTGCTTCAGGGGAGCGTGAGAAACCATGTGGGAAAATGGACAGAAAAAGGAGGCTGCTGAGCCAAAAGAATGCGGGAACCCAGAAAGGAAGAAGCACTCTTTGGAGAGAGTGTGAGCCCAGAAGGGCCTGCCTCTGCTTACACCTGAGCGATCCTGCCGGCCCACCTGAAAGACAGAGCCCTGCCCTCAGTCTCTATGTATCCCCTCTGTCCACCCCTTGGGGGCTGTTGTTGAGGGTGTTACCCGTTCTTAGTGACTGAGGTCAGGCACATGTGTGACTTAAGGTTGCCCTGGTACCTAGTGTAAATGTCTAGGTTGACTTTTACCCGCACCTAGGTGAACTTGGCCTGAGCATGAATGGTCCCCCATAGATGTCTCATGTGTGCCTGATTTCTTTCAATCCCCTTTATTGTGGCATGGCCAGTCAGTTTTCATTAGCGCAGGCATGTGGTGGACACCACCCCCTTTCAGCCCCAATCTTCCCACCTGTCTGTTCCAAATTAGGTCAGCGGTTGAAAACTACAAGTCACACTTTGGGAGAAAGACAAGGTTTTCTACTCTTGTAAAGAGTTACAGTCTTGGAAACCCACACGGGGCAGTTCTATGGTGTCCCTAAGGGTTGTTATAATCAGAATCTATTCGATGGCATGAGTTAGTTGTGTTTTGGGTCTTGCTTGTGGATGACATGCCTTCTGCAAGGGGCAGTGATTTATCAGTTTCACTGAGAATCACTCCTTACCATGAATTGATAATTTGTATGTTGTGAGTTAGGGATCACACTTTTTACTTGACTTTTCTGCCCTACAAGTATATTCTGCCCAGTCTTCATTTTTTTTTTAATATCATGGTTTACCATATTTATGCAGTTCTGAATCCTGGGTTTTATTGCGCGTGGCATTTATTTTGATTCATTAAATATAGGACCAGTCGATATTATTTCGGACTTTGGGTTAAGGAGAGGGACAGGAATAGTAACAGCATCTAGACCAACAGTTCTCAACCTATGGGTCGAGACACCTTTGGGGGTTAAATGACCCTTTCACAGAGTCACCTGATTCATAACAATGGCAAAATGAATGTGATGAAGTAGCAACGAAAATAATTTTATGGTTGGGGGGGGTGTCACCACCACATGAGGACCTGTATGAAAGGGTCGCGGCATTAGAAGACTGAGAACCACTGATCTAGACCAACAGGTGATGTGCCACTCACTGTGTATTTTCCCATCAGCCTTCAGGTTTTGAATCTCCAGCCACAAGAGAATCACTGGGAGGAAGGAAGAAGAGGTACCTGGTTTGGGGATTATTTTGACAGAGTCTGAACAGAATTGGCGCTGATCCAGTAAACACAGAGACAGAGCATCTCTGCGTCACGCAGTGTCCTAAGGAACAAAGAAAATGATCAACGCCCAGGTGAGTTTTGGCTTGTTCTGTGTTTCCTAGTGGATTTGTAGCACCCTGTATGATGCCAGTTCAGTTCATCAGAAAAGTGCACATTTGGAAAAGTAGAAGCTGGAGAGAAGTAAGATTTCACTCAGACTTCAACATCAGCTGTGTATAAGATCAGGAATAACACTGATTATGAGAGCAACATCAAACTTGTCTGAGTAAGTTTCTTTCTAAAGGTTTTGTTACAGAAAATCCTGAAGAGTAACATTCTCATTGATGTATCTAATGCCCATCTCGTATTCCTGGTCGTTTAAAAACGGCAGGTGGAGAGAGAGAGTCAACATCAGGACCAAAGTAAAAAAGAGTCTCAACGTAGAAATCGGCAATCCCAAATCGATAGGTTAGAAAGATATCAGTCTAGAAGTTTCTCTTCACTGCTATGTTAGCAAAGGCTGATGGACCCAGATGATCAGGTCAGGCTGCTTACAAGGTAGATCAAGACCAAGGATAGATTGCTCTTGCAATGGCGAAGTAACCCAAGATAGGCCAGACAGCAGGCCGCTGGCTCACAGTGTTGTTTTTGTTAGGTGCCACCGAGTTTGTCCAACACAAAGCGACCCTTTGCACAACAGAAGACTCCGGTACTTAATCCCATTGTTGGTGAAAGTGTATCAACCTTTCTCCTTGAGGGCCTTCCACTTTCCTGCTCCTCATTTACTTTAAGCAGTGTGACATCTTTCTCCGGGGACTGGTCTCTCCTGACAGCATAGCTGAAATATGTAAGCCACAGTCTGGCCATAGTTGCCTCGAAGAAGCACGCTGTATGTGCTTCTTCCAAGACAGCGTTGTTTGTCCTTTTTGGCAGTTCGTGACCCTTAGTATCCTCCCCCAGCACCCCAGTTCAAGCGCAGCCATTCTTCTTTGGTCTTCCTCACTCACTGTCCAACTTTTACGTGCTTCTGAGGCAATTGAAAATACCAGGGCTTGGATCAGGGATCCTCACTCCTCAAAGTAACATCCTTGCTTTTAAATACTCCAAAGAGGTCTTGCAGTGCATCTTTGACTCTCTTGCCTGCTGCTTCCATATTGACAGACAATTCTCTGTGTCCTTGAAAGCACTGGCTTCTTAGAGCAACACAGCCACTTCCCGGCCTGAGCCAGTGTAGGATGCTCACAGCGACCAAGCCAATGACTACAGAAGCAGAATGGGGCCGGGGCAGAGCCGGTGGTGACTGAGGGCAGGGCCAATAGGAACTTGTAATTGGAAGGCTTTCTAAGGTGGCCAAGAACAACCTGGCTTGACAAGGACAAGAGGAGCCCGTCCTCAGGTGGCCAGTAGGGGCTGAGCGAGCTGCTCTGCACTAAGAAGGGAGTTCCTCCCGGAATACTTCTTTTGATAGGTATTGTCAATTGGGCTTAATGGAAAAATCAAATCATTCCATATTTCAGTCACATCCAACAGAAATATATATTTGCTATCACAGTTTACAACGTTCTTTTTCTATATGGAGCCATTGACGTCATCACCCTGCTGCCACCTCTGTGTCCCCCTGCCCCAAACCCTCGTTCCACTTGCTGACTCTCTAGGTTCATCAGTCCTGGTTTTCATACCCCCCAAAATTAAAAAATATATACCGCAACTTCAAGAGGGTAACCCCAAAGACATAATACCCCCCAGACACCCGTAATATGTACAATCAAGAACCAAACCAAACAGTACAACACCAAAAAGCGTGAGGTTTTTATTTTTATTTTTAAAACACTTTTATTGGGGGCTCTTACATCTCTCATCCCAATCCATACATTCATCCGGTGTGTCAAGCACCTTTGCACATGTGCCGCCATCATCATTTTCAAAGCACTCTCTTCCACTTGAGCCCCCATTTCTTTCCCCTCCCTTCCTCAGCATGAGGTTTTTAAAACCAGATCAGGTCGGGCGTGCATCCTCAGGGGAATCTGCTAACAAGTTTTGACTGTTCAAGTCAGGCTTCTGTCCTTGATATTCTATCCTCAACTGTTGAATGACCAATCTGCTCCTATCCCTGAATTGCGGATAGAAGGAGTTGACCAGAGGTCTGTCTCCTGTAGAGTTCCACCAGTGAATCTTGGGCTCCCACTGTCATCCTTGGCCTTCTGCAAACCAGACTCTCAGACTGTAGGCTCTGATCCCAATCCCTCCCTTCGACTTTGGATTGTAAGATTCACATTCCTTTGGTGGCTGATGATGGTGCACTGCTTCTTCCTTGTGGACTCGTTGACATCTCACTTAGATGGCTGATTGTTTAGAGATGAGCCTTTAAAATCCACAGGCTATTTTATCTCATAGTGCGGCACCATCTCATTTCTTCAATACAGGTCGCTATAGCACCTGCTTCCTCCTTGTTCCCTTCCCAGAGGTGAGGACCAAGCAGGGCCATGATGTGCATGCTTTCTAATGCCAGTCTTCAATATAACCTCGTGTTCCTGACCCC
>NW_022104553.1:19099737-19102026 GCF_000313985.2 Echinops telfairi | reverse complement strand
TGTCTTTTTCTTTCTCATGTGCTAAAGTCTTTGCAGTGTCTGTGGTGCTCACAAAGTGTTAGAGTCTCATTGCACTCTCTGGCTCAAGATTGGTGGGGGAATGTGGGCTACAGAAGGATTATTCCCCAGGTTGTCTCTCCATATTATATGCCAAAGCCAAGATCCTGTTACACATGGTCAATGTCTATACACTTGGAGGTCAGCTGCTTAAGGGTTATCTGCCTCAGGGTGATCAGCCATGTAGAGTAATCATGGTCTGTCCGATTCTCCGTGGGGCCCTCTCCCTGCTGATAAGGCCAGTGGATTATTCTCTGTAGGAGAGCCCAAAACTGTGTCAAGCCAACTCAAAGAGGGTCAAGGTGAGGATGTCATGTTGAGTTTAGAGTCCACCCATTTTGTCGCATGTATATCCCCAGCTGGTCCCCCTCCTATTGCACGTATGCGTATTGTACAGCCCCTTCCTGTTACGATGTAATGAAGGGGGGCTTGCCCGATCCCAAAATGGATATAAGCTGTGATATTCACTGAGATCCTGGCCTTCTGGGAGGTGAGCAATTGCATGCTTTATCTTGTCTGATGTCTCTTTAATGTTGCCCCTCATTGACACCACCCCTTGCCGTGTAGAGGAGGCTTGTACCCCACAGGAACGTGTTTCTCTTCTTGATAGCCAACCCTTTTCTGTGTACTTTTGAAAACTAAGTGTTCACAAACCTAAAGTCCATTTTGGTGTTTGTAAGATTCTGTGATTTCTCACGGACAGGTTATCAACTTAGCAAACCTGATGCGTTCTCTTGGATGGACCGAGGAGAACCACCAGGGTCCGTATTAGGAAAAAGCTGTGGTGGAATATGGTCAGGTGAGTGAGCAAGTCTCAAGAGAATGATTGTGGAAGGCACCTTCAGTTGGGTGAAGGCTGACATCTGTAAGGTGTCTGAGAATACGTAACAGCTTTCATGTCTCTCCACTTGGGAGACCTCTTTTCCTCTCCTTTACTGAAGTATTTATTCCTCGTCCTGAGATTAGATTCCCTCTTGTGTGATCTACATTTTGACAGTTTGAGGGCTGGGCATTCTGAAATCCACGCCTCCTTCATGCGCTTCTGTCTCCCTTACTGTGAAACTCCACCGTTCAGACCTCTCCAAAGACAGAGCTTTGAATTCAGAACTGTCCTCGAGGACAGCTCCTTCCCCCCTGTTCAGTAACAGGCATTGCCTTTCACAGGATCCAGCCCCACTTGGATCTTGAGCTTCCACCATAAATGCGTCTCCCATGATGCCTTTAACTGGTTCCTGGCTTTCTCCACTTGTAGTTTCTTTGAAGGTTTTGATTTCCATTTTATCATTTGTTCTAACCCTTTAAAGTTGCTTTCATTCTAGTGATTTAATTTCCGTTTCCTAAAAGAGATGATCAAAACGCCATCTCCCATTGAATTGTCTAACAGACAATTTAAAAAAATTCTATTCTTTCTTCAATCTTTATGACTTTTCTTATAGGCAAGTAACTAGGATTATCTTCCCAGCAAAAAAAATCCCTATGTCCTATCTATTGGCATCTTAAATCTGAATTCCTAGCCACCTGGTACTTACTCTGAATGTTTACCACCTGCTCGGTTCTCTTTAAAGTTCTCTGCACTTCTGACAATTTTGTAACTAGGATGAACATTTTTAACATTTCATCCTTTGTTTTTTCATAAACCACTTCTAAACACGTCTCAACTGATATGCTAACTCTTAATTTAAGAATTAGAATTTAAGAATCAGCCTAAAATTTCTTCCTGTGAGACCATGGTTCAAATATCGCCCACCTCCCACTTGTACATTATTTCTGGGACCAGTCCTTCATCCTCTCTACGCCCTTTCTCTAACTGGTGTAGTAATCCATTCAGTTGTCACCTAGATATCTCAGAAACACCATACATCTGTTATTCACTTTTAGGTTAATAAATATAACAGTTTGAAAAAGTTCAAGGAAAAATGAAATTCAAAGATATGGAAGGGACTTGGGGGATTGGTTTGACCTGTTGAATGCAGATTGGATGGTGTGAAATGTCAATTTGTTGCTTAATTTACAATAAAAGTTTCATTGAAGAACAATCGCATTATTCTACAATCTTTGTGAAGCTCCCTGATATATACATAGACAACGGATATAAGTGAAGAAATGTTACAGACAAGGACCAAAGTTATTTTCTTCTTAATCATCAGTACCTCAATGGCATCTGCTTGGTGTTCTGGACATCAACGTTGATTCCTTGTGAACCAAGCCATGTTTCAAGCAGGACTGTTGTGT
>NW_022104553.1:19096330-19097399 GCF_000313985.2 Echinops telfairi | reverse complement strand
TACATCAGCGAGCTCATACTGGTGAGAAACCCTATGTATGCAGTGAGTGTGGGAAAGGCTTTACCACAAACACAACTCTCAGTACTCATCATCAAGTTCATAGTGTAGAGAAACCCTATATATGTACTAATTGTGGCAAAGGTTTCACAGTGCAGAGCCGTCTCACTGTACATGAGCGAATTCATACTGGTGAAAAACCCTATGTATGTAGTGAGTGTGGGAAAGGCTTTACCAGAAACAGTGCTCTCAGGACTCATAAACTAACTCATATTGCAGAGAAGCCTCATATATGTACTGATTGTGGAAAAGGTTTCACAATGCAGAGCCGTCTCACTGTACATGAGCGAGTGCATACTGGTGAGAAACCCTATGTATGCAGTGAGTGTGGGAAAGGCTTTATCAGAAATGGTGCTCTCAGTACTCATAAGCTAAGTCATATTGCAGAGAAACCCCATGTATGTGCTGAATGTGGTAAAGGCTTCATTAACAAGAGCTCTCTCAGTGTTCATCAACGAACTCATACTGGTGAAAAACCCCATGTATGTAGTGAATGTGGAAAACACTTCATTAGTATTAAGAGGCTCAGAATTCATCAGCAAACTCATACTGGTGAAAAACCCCATGTATGTAGTGAATGTGGAAAAGGCTTCACCCAGAAAGGAAATCTCAAAATTCATCTACGAACGCATACTGGAGAAAAGCCCTACGTATGTGGAGAGTGTGGTAAAGCTTTCATTCAGAAGTTATCCCTCATAGGACATCAGAGTTTTCACACAGGGAAGAATCCCTTTGCCTGCAATCAATGTGGAAAATCTTATACCCAGAAGTCAGCACTCAATCAACATCAAAAAGTTCACAAAGAGAAAACCTTCAATCCAGTGAGTGGGACAAAGGTTTCAAGGTTTCAAAGGAAGAGCTTATGTTTCATCAAGGATTTCATATAGGGCAGTTACCGTTTAGCTGCAATGTGTGTGAGAAAACGTTTTCCAGTGCTTCTAAGTTTTCATCACATAAGCAAACACACAAAAGTGAATAAACTTTAAATTCAGTCCCGGTGGGAAACCTCTCC
>NW_022104553.1:19094419-19095483 GCF_000313985.2 Echinops telfairi | reverse complement strand
CCGGGGTAGAGTTAGAGTGAAAATGGCCGCTTCAGTGTAGCAAGAGAAGGCACCTTGAAAATGGCTGGGAGGAGGATGTTGCTGATCCCAAACTTGCCTGAACTGAAAGAGGAAGAATAGTGCTGGAGAGACAGAGTGTGAGCCCCATCGGAGCCCCTAGGCTTCCACAGGAGCGATCCTGCCCTCCTCCCTGAAACACAGGGGCCTGCCCTCCATCTACTGCTAGTTATGCGCCCTGTCCCCAATTGGGGGTGGCCTGGTTGAGGGTATTGGCCATACTTACTGGCTGAGTTCAGGCACATGTGTAACAATGTTGCCGGTGCCTCGTGTGCCTGCCCAGGTGACCTGCACCTGCACCTAGGTGACCTTGGCCTGAGCATGCCCAGCTTTGGATGGTCCCCAGAGGTGTGTGCTGTGTGCCTGCTTTCTTTGAAACCCCTTTATTGTGGCACGGCCAGTTAATTTTCATTTGGTGCAGTCATTTGGTGGACACCGCATCCTTCATCCCTCATCTTCCCACCTGTCAGTTACAAGTGAGGCTGCTAACCACAAGGTCAGCACTTGGAAACTACAAGCCACACTTTGGGAGGAAGACTAGGTTTTCCACTTTTGTAAAGCGTTAGTCTCAAAGGTAAACAAGAGGCCATCTAACTCAGAAGCAACAAAGCCCACCAGCCTCTGTGATCATGAGGTGTTGAAGGGATCAGGTATCAGGCACCAAAGAACAAAAAATCAAATCATTGTGAAAGAGGGGCAGTGCAGACTGGGGACCCAAGATCCATCTGTAGGCAACTGGACATGCCTTACAGAAGGGTCGCGGGGAGGAGATGAGCCAGTCAGGGTGCAGTGTAGCAAGGATGAAACATACAAGTTTCCTCTAGTTCCTAAATGCTTCCTCCCACCCACTATCATGATCCCAATTCTACCTTACAAATCTGGCTAGACCAGAGGATGTTCACTGGTACAGATAGGAAGTGGAAACACAGGGAATCCAGCATAACTGATTCCTTCAGGACCAGTGGTGAGAGTGGCGATACTTGGAAGGTGGGGTAGAAGTGGGGAAC
>NW_022104553.1:19092099-19093305 GCF_000313985.2 Echinops telfairi | reverse complement strand
TGGGCTGGGATGTTTCCTCAATAATCAACTGCTCTTGTATATATAGTTCTTTCTTATACCCATATGAATTTGTTTCTCTGGTCTACCTGGACTAACACAGGTTTTATTGCCCATGGCCTATAGTTTGAGTGACTAAAGAAAGAGTAATCAACAGTATTGGGGAGTTTGTGTTACCAAGACGGACAGGAATAGTAACACCATCTGGACCAACAGGTGATGTGTCATTCACAGTGTATTCTCCAATCAGCCTACAGGTTTTGAATTTCCAGTTGCAGGAGAATCAACTGAGAGGAAGCAAGAATAGGTGGCTGGTTTGGGGGATATTGCTTCATGAGAGACAAGTCTCTGAACAAAATTGGAGCTGATGCAGAAAACACAAAGACAGAGCATCTCTGCGTCAGGCAGTGTCCTAAGGACCAAAGAAAATGGTCAACGCTCAGGTGAGTTTTGCTTTTTTTCTTTTTGTGGGTCCCTAATGGATTTGTAGAAGCCCATATAACACCAGTTTAGTTCATCCGAAAAATGCACATTTGGAAAACTTGCGATTGGAGAGAAAGACACTTTGACTTAGTCTTCACATCAGCTATGTGTCAGATCAAGAGTAACACTGATTATGAGAGTAACAGTAACCTTTTGTCTAAGTCAGTTTCTTTCTAAAGGTTATGTTATATAAACTGGTTTTTTAAATGTTATATAAACTCTTAAAGAGCAACATTCTCATAAATGTATCTGAAGCCCAATTAGTATTAATTATAATTTTAAATGGCTGGTGCATTTCAACAGCTTTTAAGTACAGAGGTAGGAGAGAGAATCACCATCAACATCAGGCCAAAACTAAAGAAATGTCAAGTCAACAAGTCTCGAGTGTCCAGAAACTGGCAATCCCAAATCCATAGGGTAGGTAGATATCCATCTGGAGGATTCTCTTCACTGCTATGTTAGCCAAAGAAGATGAACCCAGATAATCAGGTCAGGCGCCTACTGCTGTCTAATAAGCAGAAGTTGATAAATCCAGACCAATGGCAGATAGCTGTTGCAATGGCTGAACACCCCAAAATGGGCAAGACAGCAGGCTGCTGGCTCACAATGCTGTTGTTGTTAGGGGCCACCCAGACTCTTCATCACATAGCACCCCTGTGCGCAACAGAACAAGCCTACCCTTGATCCCATTGTTGCGGGCACACTCTCAACCTTCTGCTTGAGCTC
>NW_022104553.1:19090211-19091061 GCF_000313985.2 Echinops telfairi | reverse complement strand
GTTTCCAGTTCCTATCTGTATCAGTGTACATCCTCTGGTCTAGCCAGACTTGCAAGGTAGAATTCGGATCATGATAGTGGGGGCAGGGAGGAAGCATTTAGGAACTAGTGGAAAGTTGTATTTTTCATCGCACCCTGACTGGCATGTCTACTCCCCGAGATCCCCTGCAAGGGGATCTCCATATAATTACATGTTTTTGTGATTCATCACTATGCTTTAATTATGTTCAATGTGTAACAATGAAAATACATCCTACCTATCAGATATTTACATTATGATTCATAACAGTAGCAAAATTAATTGTGAAGTAGAAACGAAAATAGTTTTATGATTGGTGGGGGGACGGTCACCACAACATGAGGAACTGTATTAAAAGGGTGATGGCATTCGGAAGGTTAAGAACCATTGGTAAATTTTCCCCACCCTAAGTAGGGCCCACTCCCTTCTGATATGGGTAGTGGATTGTTTCCCTGAAGGAGAGCCCAGAGTGCTCAAACCCAATCAAGGGTGACCAAGGTTAGGCTGCCATCTTGAGTCTAGAGTCCGCCCATCTTGTCACATGTACACCTCTAGTCCCTCCCCTTTCTATTCTGTGTACACCCCTATCTCATCCCCTTCCTGTGAAGTATGTGGTTACCTATAATCAGGGGGGCTTGCACGCCCCCCAAGTGTATATATAGGCCTTTTTCAGAAATAAAGAGCAGATGCTCTCTCCCCTCTCCCTCCTCCTCCTCCCGCTCTTTGCGTGGACCTGGCTGCTGAGATCATCGCCATCCCAGAGGTGAGCATGCTACCGTAAAATGTGTCTGACTCCTTTGTTTTACCTTCTCTCTCTCCTATCTTCTATGAC
>NW_022104553.1:19086276-19087708 GCF_000313985.2 Echinops telfairi | reverse complement strand
AAACTGCCTGTGAGCTAGCTCTCAGAGCAATAGAGAGGCCCAATGGAGGAGCTGCTGTACTGACCTTGAGCAGACAACTGTCCACGGTTCTGATCACGAACTGTATCATCAGGGGATATTGGTGTTCCAACAGGTATCTGCTGGGAACCAGGTATCCCCTGGGTACCAAATTACATCCTAGTCGTGTCTTGTTACTTCCAAATTAATCTCCCCCCCTTTTTTTAACTTCCAAATTCATCTGGATCCCAATGTGTAACCCGTTTCCATCCTCATAAAGGCTATACCAGTGGTTGTGGGCTGAGCCTGTACCGCTAGTGGATGGAGCTGTGAAGCCCAGCAGAAGAGTGAAGCAAAGGGAGCGGTTGGGTTCTGAACGGAAGAGAATGGTAGTGGCGTACCTGACCTCCATTTCATAGGCGGCACCTTTGTGCTTATTGTGATTCTAAGCTAATGTGTATTCCTCAAATAATTCAGGTACACAAAATGACGTACCTCCCCCAAAGTTATTAAAAATTCCTTGAGAGCTGTAAGAACCCCCAGTAAAATGATTTTTAAAAACCCCAAAAACTCCTTGACAATTTCTCTAAGTTTTTTTTCCTAAAAAGATAAGCAATAACTTGATGGTACTAATTTTGTGACTATTTTAAAATACAAAACTTAAAATTCTGTTGTTTGTTTGTTTTTTAAGGTGACTGCTGTTCATTGCCCAATCCTTCCCTCAACCCTCCCTGCCCCCTCCCCAGCTCAGAGGGTGCCCCCAGGGCCAGGAGGTGGGGCCAGTGTCTTGCCCCTGATCTTGTTGGCACTGTCCAGCAGGGCGGTGTGAATGCCCTTGGCACAGGCGATCTGGGCTTTGATGATGGCCAGGTACTGAGGGTAGGGCAGGCTGTAGGGCTGCACGGTGTCTGGCGTGGTCGCTGTGGGCACCAGTGTGGGAGAGTGCTTGCACTGTCGCAGCTCTGGGACAGGCACTCTTGCGCCAGGCGCACGCAGAGCTCCAGCTGGTCACAGAACTCCTCCAGGCACTTGTGGAAACGCTGTACCGGTCCTTCTCTGCTCTTTGGTCCGCTGTCAATGTTCGTGTTCTGAATCAAAATCTGAGCTGGCCCTTCATCAAAGTCTGGAGGCTCTCCTTCAGCTGTGCGATCAAAGTCCTGTTGCTGCTGCTGCAGGAGCCCGCTGCTGGGCGGGGCCCACCAGTGGTGTCCGGGCTGAGGCTGCTGCTTGGCTCCCGGGCCACCCGCTGAGCCTGGGCCGGACACCCAGCGACCCAAGCAGCCCCGAATTCTGTTCTTTAAGTATACTAACCGCATTTCACGTGTTAGCTAGTCATGTGTGTGTGCCCATCCTTACCCAAATCAACATCAAACATGAGCGAGGTCTTCTGTTTGTTTTGCTATGACTGTATAATGAGAAACACAAGCGTAATGAG
>NW_022104553.1:19083662-19085034 GCF_000313985.2 Echinops telfairi | reverse complement strand
GGTTCCTAAGACCATCGGAAAGAGTGTTTTCCCATGGTTTTAGGCGGCCCCTGTGAAAGGGTTGTTCCACCCGCAAAGGGGTGGAGACCCACAGGTCGAGAACCACTGATATAAATCATCAGAGACAATGAAATTTCACAACACTAGCTTACATGATTTTCTATTTCCCAGCACAGTATATCTGAAAGTGAATGAATAATTTCATGCACCAATGTGGAGAGGAATCGATTTCTTCCACATGGCCTTCCTAGCCACGGTGTTTGGTTCCCACCAAATGAACGGGAGGGCCATGCAAATAAGGTGTATGAAACCCTAACAAGTGGGTCAGTATTGCCATCCGGTTATTAATTAAAGACACACACCACACACACACACACACACACACACCACACTTAAAAATAAGCACACATACACACATAACTTAAAAATAAGCACACACACAGACACACACACCCTCTTTCCTTTTGTACGGAAATCATCCAAGTATGGCCGCCCTCACTCAGTTGTCCTTGGAAGGAGAAACCGGAAGTACGCCTTCGCTCACGCCTCCGCCAAGAAGTTTGGCCCTTGGCGGCCGCCGTCGTCCGCAGAGGCGTCCACGTGACCGGCGCGCTCCCGCGGAATTTGAGCAGGATTCCGAGCCCCGGGGCAGCCCGGGACCTCGTGGGAAGCAAGTGTAAGGTAGGGGATGAGTGGTGAGCCGGGAGGAACACGTGTTCGTCTTTAAGCAGGGCGAGCGGCGGGACGTCTTCAGGACCCCGGGTCCGAGGGCGGCGCCGGGTGGAGGAGCTCGGGGGCAGCAGGGGAGCCGGCGCACTGGGGTCGGAGCGGGCTGAGCGCCCGGGGACCCCGGCCCGGGCCGCCCTGACCGTGAGGGTCCCCGGTCGGTGCGCATCCCCCTGAGTGATAGCATTCGCTGGGTAAGTGGCCGCTTATTATCAATTGCGTTAGAACTTAAGTTGTGAGCGCCCCAGGTGCAAAGGGCACCTGGTGATAGTGGCTATGTTAGGTTTCTGGAATGGCGTTTTTCGTTCGTCTTGACGCTGAAAATTCATGCGGCAAAGCGCTTTTTTGTAAACGCATGTGATTTTTAGGAGGGAAAGGGGAGTCCCGGGCCCCAGTTTGTGCATCCTTTCTGGTGCAAGGCAGCATCGCACGGGTTGCGGGGGAGTGCTCCACAGAAAATTGCTGCTTCCGGGGAGCAATGGAAAAACCACGTGGAAGATGGGGAGAAAAGTGGAGGCTGCTGAGCCCAAAGACTGCCTGAACCGAGAAAGGAAGACGCGCTCCCTGGAGGGAGACAGACAGAGAGAGGGTGAGCCCGGAAAGGGCGCTTACAGTCACACCACAGTGACCCTGCCCTCCCACCTGA
>NW_022104553.1:19080917-19082044 GCF_000313985.2 Echinops telfairi | reverse complement strand
GTTGTAGTTGTTAGGTACCACAGAGTCTGTCCAACACATAGAGACCCCAGGCACAATGGAACAGTGCTATACTTGAGCCCATTGTTGCAGAAAGTATTTCAGCCTTTCTCCTTGAGGGCCTTCTACTTTTCTGCTACTCCTTTACCTTACAAAGCATGACGTCTTTCTCCAGGGACTGGTGTCTCCTGACAACCTATCCAAAGTATTTAAGGCAAAGTCTGGCTATAGTTGCCTCGAAGGAGCACTGTTTATGTACTTCTTCCGAGACAGAGTTGTTTGTCCTTTTGGCAGTTCATGGCACTTAATATTCTTGGCCAGCACCACAGTTCAGAGTCATCATTGTTTCTTTGATCTTCCTTATTCAATGTCCAACTTTCACATGCATAGGAGGCACTGGAAAACTCACACGGCATGGATCTGGGGGGCCCTTTAGTGGTCAACACCCTTGCTTTTGAATACCCTAAAGAGGCCATGCAGTGAGTCTTTTATTCTCTTGCCTGCTGCTTCCATAGTGACTGGCAATTCTCTGTTTCCTGGAAAGTGTTGACTTCTTAGGCCAATGAGGCCCACTTCCCTGCCTGAGCAACTGTAGAAGGTTCACAGCGGCCAAGCCAATGACTACAGAAGCAGACAGCCCCTGTGGGGGAGCCCGTGGTGACCAATGGCAGGGCCAATAGCTGCTGTAATTGGAGGGCAAAAGATGACCAAGAACAACCTGTGCTGAGGTGCCCTGTAGGACGTGAGAAAGCTGCTCTGCTCTACAGAAGAGAGGCCCTGCCTATACAGTCCTTTTTAAAATTATTATAAATTGGACTTAATACATATATCAAATCATTCCATATTTTAGTCACATGCAACAGAATTATACATTTGCTACCACAATCCGTTTCCAAACATTCTTTTTCTATATAGACTCATGGACGTCATCACCACTGCACCCCACCGCCACCTCCATGACCCTTGCCCCCCAAACCCTTATTCTGTTTGCTGACTCATAGGTTCATCAGTCCTGGTTTTCACGCACCCAGAAATGAAAAAACATACTCCACAACTTCAATACAGTAACCCCCAATGACATAAGACTACTAGGATACCCCCTAATATGTACCGTTAAAAACCAACCAATA
>NW_022104553.1:19078294-19079338 GCF_000313985.2 Echinops telfairi | reverse complement strand
TGTGATTTCTCACGGACAGGTTATGAAGTTAGCAAACCTGATGCGTTCTCTTGGATGGAACGAGGAGAACCACCAGGATTCGTATTAGAAAAAAGCTGTGGTGGGATGTGTTCAGGTGAGTGAGCCAAAAGCACTCATGGGGAATGATTGTGGAAGGCACATTCAGCTGGGAGAAGTGCTTCCATCTGTGAGAGATATGTGAGAATGCATAACAACTTCCATGTCTCCCTCTGCACTGGTGAGACCTCTTTCTCTCGCAACTTTAAAGAAATATTTATTCGTCTACCTGAGCTTAGGTTTGCTCTCCTGTGATCTACCTGTTGACATTGTGAGGGCCACACTTTTCTTTTCTGAGCATTCTGAAATCCATGCCTTCTGCAGGCCCTTCTACCTCCCTTACTGTGAAACGCCACCCTTCAGACCTCTCTCCAAAGACAGGACTTTGAATTTCTAACCACCCTCAGGATACAACGCCTTCCTTCCCTGTGCAATAGCATGGATTTCCTTTCCGGGTATCCAGCCCCACTGGGATCTTGGACTCCCAGCATTAACTGCTCTCCGTTGTGCGTATCTCTGATTTTTTTACTTTCTCCACGTGTAGGTCCTCTGAAGCTTTTGACTTCCATTTTGTCATTTGTTCTCCTACCTTGTACAGTTTTCCTTTATTCCAATGACGTAACTGGTGTTTTCTAAAGAGACTGTCAAAATGCCATCTCCCGTTGAATTGTCTAGCATACATTTTTCTATATATTCTACTCCTTTTGTGAAACATCTTTATGACTTTTGTTATGGGCAAGCCAGTGCGATCATCTTCCCATTAAGAACATTTCTATCTATTGGTATTGTAATTCTGAACTCCTGGCTATTTGGCATTGATTCTGAATACTTACCACCTGCTGAGTTTTCTTTAAAGTTCTTTACTCATAATTTTGAAACCAGAATGAACATTTTAAACATTCCATTCTGTTTTTTCAGGACCACATTTTTTTAATGTTTTAAATCAATTTATTGGGGCTCATACAATTCATCACAATACATAGATCA
>NW_022104553.1:19076177-19077573 GCF_000313985.2 Echinops telfairi | reverse complement strand
TCAACACCTCGTGAGCACATAGGCTGGTGCGCTTTGTTGCTTCTAAGCTAGATGGCCGCTTGTTTACCTTCAAGCCTTTAAGACCCAGAGCTTTAACGTTTGATAGCTGGACTCCATCAGCTTTCTTCACCACATTTGCTTATGCACCCGCTTTATCTTCAGCGATTGTGTTGGGAAGGTGAGCATCTGGAATGCCAATTTAATAGAACAAAGTATTCTTGGATTGAGGAAGTACTTGAGTGGAGGCCCAATGTCCTTATGCTACTTTAATACTAAACCTATAAATATATTTACATGTGTACATGCCTTTATTTAGACCTCTATAAATGCCATTTGCCTCCTAGCTCTTTATTTCCTTTTACTTTCCTCTTGTCCCACTATATGCTCGGCCTTCATTTGGGTTTCAGTAATTCTTCTTGGTTACATTACCCTTGATCACGCCCTACCAGGCCTCCTACACCCTCCTCACCACCTGTTTGGATCACTTGTTCCCTTGCCCCTGGGATTGTTAACACCACTCCTTTCCCCCTCACCTCCACCTCTCCTATGTCCCCCTGGAACCGTTGATCCCATTGCTTTCTCCTCCAGATTATTCATCCAGCTTATTTTATGTAGACAGACCTACGGAGATAATAAGCTTCAGAAAAATATAAGAGCAAAACCAAGCAACAAAAGAAAACAAAACAAAAGCCGTTAGTTCAAGGACTGCTTGTTGGCCTTTAGGGTTTTTACCGGTTGAGTCTGATGGGGTGCCAAGCCCTGGCCCCAAAGTCTCTTTTTTATATTCCCTGGGGACTTCGTTGCTCTGTTCCCATTGCTGTTCTGTTGCACGCCCTTAGTGTTTTGCTTCGCTCAATCAGATCATGCGGAATTCCCACACCGTGTTTCCAGTGTTGTCCTCTTTAGGGCTATGGGTCAGTGAGGGATGTCTTGTCTCATAGTGGGGCCGGCCATATGGTCTTCTCTGTGGATTGGTTGCTCTGAGCAGGAAAATCATCCTCAAGACTTGGTGGGCCAGGATGTGCTCTACTCTTAACTGCAGAACTTTTATAGCAGATTTGCCGCATGCAATTTGTCTTCGATTTCTTGTATGAGCAATGATTGTAGATCCATGGCAAATGAAATGCTTTTCAACTTGAATCTTTAGTCTCACGTTGTAGTCATTTGGCCCAGTTGGGAGAGTTTGGGTTTTGATTTTCTTTTTTTTTTTGGGGGGGTGCGGGGGTGGTTGATTTTCTTTATGTTGCATCGGTAATCTCTGCTGAAGTTTGGAATCAATGGTTTGCATCAGTATATGCCTCAAGTTCTCTCTGCCTTATAACACATGACTGTGACATCTTATTACAGGTTAATGAGTCTCCCTCTAATCCTGGACCCCAGTTCTTCTTTTTTTTTT
>NW_022104553.1:19071634-19073996 GCF_000313985.2 Echinops telfairi | reverse complement strand
AATGCTCATCAGTGGATTCATAGTCAAGAGAAACCCCATACATGCACTGATTGTGGAAAAGGCTTCATAGGGAAGAGAATGCTTCTTCTCCATCAGCGAACTCATACTGGTGAGAAACCCTATACATGTAATCAATGTGGAAAAGGGTTCACCCAAAATTTCTATCTCACTGTACATCAAAGAGCTCATACTGGTGAGACACCCTATGTATGCAGTGAGTGTGGGAAAGGCTTTACCAGAAACACTACTCTCAGGACTCATAAGCTAACTCATATTGCACAGAAACCCCATATATGTACTGATTGTGGAAAAGGTTTCACAGAGAAGAGCAGTCTTACCGTACATCAACGCATTCATACTGGTGAGAAACCCTATGTATGCAGTGAGTGTGGAAAAGGTTTCGCTGGGAAGATGAATCTAACTCTACATCAGTACATTCATGGTGGAACAAAACCCCATATATGTGGTGAATGTGGAAAAAGCTTCACCAAGAAGATTTCCCTCAGTTATCATAAGCAAACTCATACTGGTGAGAAACCCAACATATGTAGTGAATGTGGAAAAGGCTTCGTTAGGAAGAGTGACCTCACAGTTCATCAGCGAACTCATACTGGTGAGAAAATCCATGTATGTAATGAATGTGGAAAAGGCTTTGTTTGGGAGAGGGCGCTCAGAATTCATAAGCAAACTCATACTGGTGAAAAACCCCACGTATGTAGTGAATGTGGAAAAGGCTTCACCCATAAAGGGAACCTGAAAACTCACCTACGAATTCATACAGGAGAAAAACCCTACGTATGCGGGGAGTGTGGTAAAGCTTACATTCAGAAGTCATCCCTCATAGGGCATCAGAGTATTCACACAGGGAAGAAACCCTTTGTCTGCAATCAATGTGGAAAATCTTATACCCAGAAGTCAACACTCAATCAACATCAAAAAGTTCACAAAGAGAACCTTTCGATGCAGTGAGTGGGACAGAGGTTTTACAACAAACGAAGAGCTCATGTCTCATCGTGGATTTCATATAGGGCAGTTACCATTTAGCTGCAGTGTGTGTGGAAAACTTTCTCCTGTGCTGCTAGGTTTTCTTCACATAAAGCAAACACAAGTGAAAAAGTTTTAATTTAGGCAAGGTAGGAATTCTCTCCACAGGGTGTCATGCAGAATGAAAGCCCTGGCAATATACCATATATACTCGTGTAAGCCAAGTGTTTCAGCACAATTTTTATGCTGAAATAGCCCCCCTCAGCTTATACTCAACTGAGGGTCCCACTTACTATATCTGGTGCAGTGCAGGTGTTCTCACGTATCGCCCGCTCATCTGCGGGTGGCTGCAGCCTCTGTGGGTGGTCTGATGACTGTTGATATCACCACTCTTCTCCTGCATGCTGGCAACTTGTGTTTTCTGAGCCATACTGCACAAAAACCTGCCCACTTTGTGCTGGTACCTGAAGCGCAACCCATCCTTGTCAGATGGCTGCTTGTCTACAAGGCTGTGACCAATGACGTAGCCTTTACAGTCTTACCCATGCTTGCTCACACCCCCTGCTTCCTCCAAGCATTGCCAAATAGAAGTACTGATATATCTCTGGTCTTGGATATACAGTATGTTTATTTACAGTACTTAATCTGCTATATTTTATGTTTTATATTCTTATTAACCTCTATCTGGACCCAGTGTTGACTATGCTTGCATAGAGCAACCTTTGGAAGGGCTCATAATATACATGCTGCTTGT
Source organism: Echinops telfairi (assembly GCF_000313985.2). Classification (NCBI taxonomy): domain Eukaryota; kingdom Metazoa; phylum Chordata; class Mammalia; order Afrosoricida; family Tenrecidae; genus Echinops; species Echinops telfairi. The sequence goes on along the minus strand of NW_022104553.1, from coordinate 19,072,258 downwards.
GTTGCGTTAGCACTTCCCATACACATGTGGTAAAGCTGCGTATGCAGTAACACTGTGTACACAATGCAGCAAGTATATTATGAGCCCTGACACAGAAGGCTGCTCTATGCAGACAGTCATGTCATCACATTATGGAATATTATCAGCTAGCGTTAGGCCTCAAACTATATAAGCTGCGGTGTGTACATCTGTAAGGCAGTGTATGTAATAATGCAGCTCATGCAGTAACACAGCATGTATAGTATGAGTTCTAACACAGACTGCTCTATGCAAACATAGTCATGACATTCTGGAATATTATCATACCAAACTCTCCAAACCCTGAATTACTGTCAGCCCCCTTGGTGATCCAGCCTGTTTCGGGTCTCATGGTGTCTTTTAAATGTGATTCTTTTTGGGGGGGTGGTATCTGTTATCCGTGGTGAAGTCAATCTGTCTTGCTGCATTCTATTGACAATTGATTTTACTTGTTTATATGTACAGTTGCCTGGACACCATCATTTTTACTGTAAATTGACACCTTTTAAGAACTATAGGGTTTATTTTTGGAGTAGGGCTTAAGGTCTATTTTGAGAATTCAACTGCCATGATATGACATTCTGTTTCAAAGTCTTTTTTTTTTTT
>NW_022104553.1:19065873-19071289 GCF_000313985.2 Echinops telfairi | reverse complement strand
ATGTTTGCGGCAAAGAACAAAGATTTCACAGAAGTTGCCAAAAGACCTTGATGCAAAAGTGATGTCATTCCATTCGTTCATCCTAAAACGAAGGATCCATAACTAGGACTTCAGAGATATTGGCAATATGGATGAAACACCCATGACCTTTGATCTTCCAAGCAACAGAACTGTGGCAAGTTTGGGAGACAAAACTATTTTACTCAGAACCACAGGGAATGAAAAAAAAACATTTCACAGGTGTTCTGTCATGGCTAATGGAACTAATTTGCGACCTGTCATTATTTTTAAAAGAAAGATGTAAAAACAAGAATGGAGTTCTTGTGGGACAGCCTATCTACAGAAAGGAATCAAGTGGCAACATAGGATTTGTACAGCACAGAAGCCGTATCAATATGGTGAATGGTGCAGTCCTTATGAATCCAGTGACGGTGGTTGTGCCTCCAGGTTCCAGTTGCATTTTGTTTTATAGTCCACAAAGCCCATGGGACAAACTGATACTTTAATGGGACAAGAGAGTTGAGAAAAATATCCACTTCGTATAGCAAAAAAGTTTATCCTGCAGGAAATCATGAATACGGAGATTGTGGAATCCTAATTAATATAGACGAATCTGATTTTAACCCAAATGCATATATAAATGGATCACTGTGTTGTATCAATAAGTGAGTGAAAATCTGAGTTCATGTCATAGACAAAATAAGTAATGTAAATTTTAAAATAAAAATGGGTAATTGGTATCTGGCATGTTGTTTTGTGTTACTTGCTATCAAATCAATTCTAACTCCTTCTGACCCCCCTTGGTGTAAATGACAAATTGCTATCAAATCAATTCTAACTCCTTCTGACCCCCCCTTGGTGTAAATGACAAATTGCTATCAAATCAATTCTAACTCCTTCTGACCCCCCTTGGTGTAAATGACAAATTGCTATCAAATCAATTCTAACTCCTTCTGACCTCCCTTGGTGTAAATGACAAATTGCTTACAGTGACCAAATAGCCTTCTATTGCTCATGACTGTAATGGATATCTGTCTGGTTGTGTCTTTGGACTTGAGCCTGTTTGTGTGTTCTGAGAATGAAGTCATGTACGATAAAAGAAGCGTCCCGTGCCTTCTTGAAGAGACCATGGGGTTAAGTGGAGTACATTTATGCGGAACCTTGATAACGCAGCTAATCGAGTCAAAGCATGATGCAGTATTTATATCAGGTAAAAAAGACAAGGGATCATTGGGGCAATGCCCTTGGGAGTTAGAAAATCACAATGTATTCACCGTTGAGTTGGTTCCTAGTCTGATTAGAACGCTGCACCTCAGAGTTTCCAATGGCTGAGTTTTTTGTAAGGCCTCCGTGGACCGAACCCTCCAGCCTTTCAGGTTAGCAGCCAAACACATTAATGTTTACTCTGACTGTGAAGTTGGGCATTGAATAAGGAAGACCAAAGAGGAATCCATTCATTTGAATTACGGTCCTGGAGGAGGTTGAGGGTACGCAGACTGATAAAAGGACCAATCTTGGAAGCAATGACACGGTAAGGAACAGCAATGTGGGATCCAGCCCACATCCAGTTGGGTCCTCAGGGACGGTTGTGCAATGGAAGGGAAGTCATTAAGAGGCAGAAAAAAAGTTTTGGGGTGCTCACCACCTCCATGCCATTAGGAACCAGGTCCGAGTGGGAGAGACATGGTCTTCCGGAGATGTAAGCCTTCATGTCAGAGTAGCCAGCCCATAAATCACTGTGGGTCATATAGGTGCAATTGTATAACAATAGTAAGTAAAGATTATAGTAAAGTAGTAGAGAATAAGAGATGAGATTGAAATAATGGAGGCAGACACATTTCATGGTAGCATGCTCATCAGCCCTGCTTGGTGGTCCATGTGGAATGTGGGGATTGCAGGAGGGAGCAAGCTAGAGGGTGGGGAAGGAGGACAGGGAGAGAGAGGTCTTTATTGCAAACCAAGGCTTATATATCTTTGGGGGGCATGCAAGCCCCCTAATTACAGGTAAAGACACATCACAGGAAGGGGTTACACCACAGGTACTACAGTAATGAGGGGACAATCACACAGTAGGAAGTGTTTGGGCAGGTCCAGACCAGGCAAGCCCCTAGCACCAGCCTCTCAAAAAGACAAATGACGGGCTGAATTTCAAAGCACCTGCCTCCAGCATTTCACAAAGCTTACCTTCCAGGGCAGAACCTAGCCTCCTCTCCCTAATGTTCCAGGAAGCAAGTTTGCTGAGAACAAAATGATTTACTGACAGGTCATCTCCTGACCGAAACTTCTAACTGCAGCACAAAAAACCTCCCCCTTACCGGCCCATATGCCTCACATCACGTACATCTCCTGCCGCCGCCAGGTGTGATTTCCCTAACCTACACTTGTTGGGTTGTGGAATCCATTCGGGAGTCCTTTTCCCTCAATAAAATCATGTTTTTACGTATCGTTTTTGTCAGAACCCTATCTCTCCCCTGTGGCTCTGTCTCAACCTTTCAGGAAGGGGACGGATTGGGGGTAAACGTGACAAAACGGGCAAATCATAGATTCGTGGTGGCGGCCTAACCTTGATTGCCCTTGAGCTGGAGACTTGAGTTAGCCTAAGCTTTCAGGGGAAGTAATCCATTGTCCTTAACAGCAGGGAGTGAGCCTTCAGGGAGAATATCTCTAGGCATCTGACCTCCCACCATGTGCTGGCAAACAGCTTCTAAGATTTGGCATATCTCTGGGGGAGACAAAGCCGGGGAAAAGTTTTATTATAATCTCACCCGGCCCCCCATAATTACAAGTAACCATATAGATAAAAAAGTGGTCCCCGAGTTTATTGGAGGAGTCACCTAACACCAGGGCTGGGGGCAGGTAAGGGGAGTGACGGTCCCCTTGTGGTTTCATGTTTCCTAGCAGTGCCAAGTAGGACGTACCGGAGACTGAGGCTAGCCAGCCCGGGAGCGGCATGACCAGCCCGGGAACTACTCAAAGGACCAGACTGCCAACCTACCTCAAATGAGCCAATCAGTAGATTGACGGGAGAGGGGGGGGCTGGGAACGCCCCATTACGTTTATCTTGTGAATATATACTTGGGAAATTCTATTGTTCGAGGCTCTTAAATTAAGCACCTGAGGATGGAGCCCTGGCTTAAGCTTACATAATAAAACCTCTTCTGTTACTGTAGCCTTGGGTTTGATCTCCTTCCATTGAAAGGGTAATCGCTCCAAGTCCATAAAGGTAGTTTTTGCCATGACTTGAAGGTATAATGAGAAATCTCCATCATTTCAGTCGTCCCAGAAAATGATTATTTCAGGTCACTGACTTACCTGAGTGTATCTTTTCCCAGCACACAGAAACATAGTCATATATAGTTTTGTAAAGTTAATGATCGCTTGAATCAATGTGATGTGATGGATTGTTTTTGTTTTTTATTTATTTATATTTTGGTGGATTGTTTTTATATGGCCTGTCTAGCCATGGTCTTGTAATTGCCACCCTAATGAATGTGCAAATAAGGTGTTATCACGCCTGCCTCCCCCGCCCCTCACTTTAACACACGCATACACAATCCCCGTGGTTCGTTTTGAACAGAAATAATTGCCCACCTACTGACACACCGATATAACACTCACACGCGCGCGACACCATCTCTTTCATTGATTTCGTGTGGAAACACACACCTTTACCGCCTTTCATTTTGTACGGAATTATGGCCTCCCGCAGCCAGAGCGGACAGAAAACGCGAGAGCGGAAGTGCGTGCTTTACGGCCCTCGGCGGCCGCCGTCGTCGCCCAGGCCTAAACGCCGCCCGACAGGTGGCGCTCTTCACGCTCTCCCCGGAAGTAAGTGTGAGTTTGAGGAACTTCGGGTGATTCGGGAGGCAAACAAGTGTATTTTTATCTTTGAAAGAAAGCAAGGGATGCGGTCGTGAGGATCGACGGCGTTCCTGAGGGCAGCGCCGGGCGGAGGTGCTTGAGGGGAAGCCGGTGGGAGTCGATGCTTTCGGGGGTCAGACTCGGGGTGAGCGCCTTTGTAGGTGGACCCCGTCCGTCCCGGCGGTCAGGATCCGGGGTCTTTGTTTGCGCCTCACCCTGCTGGTCAGGGGTGGCGGTGGGGTTTAGGGTGCCGGCAGGGTCAGAATGGGCTGCGGGATTTATCGTGGGGTTGAGTGCGGATGGCGCCCCGGGACTGACCTCGTAGGGAGGGAGCGGTGGGGTCCAGGGTTCGCATTAAACGAGGGGCGGAGGGGGGCCTGTGCCTGTGAGGACGGACTTCTGGGAACCCAGATGCCTTAGGATGCTAGAAATAAACAACAGCAGAAAACCCAAACTCGATGCCATCGAGTTGATGCTGAATCATCGTGAATCTACCAGACAGAACAGAACGGTCTCTGGGGGTTTCTGAGGCTGCCAGACTCCGTGGTTGTAGAAAGCGTCCTCGCTCCCTGGTGGGTCGTTACTGTGGGTTTCAAACCACTGATCTGGCAGTAGGCAGTCCACGCAGGAAGCGGTGGTTGGAAAGATTTGGTGCCGAAATAGCCTTGGGGCGTCTCTGACCTCCTCCAAATCACCAGTGGGAGAACTCAAGTCAGCAGTATCCCCTTGCCATCGGTGATTCCTATGAGAAAGAGGCAAGACCTGGCACAATGCCCAAGCTTTTTGCCAGTTCTCACACCAGCAGCTGGCCCGTGGCAATTTTGGTGTCGGAGTGTTTTTTTTTTGGTGTTGGATTTTCTAATCCGGTGCTTTGGCTGTGAACGCACAGATTATGGGGTTTATTTGGGAAACATCAATTACCGTTACCGGCTTCCACAGGGGCTGCCTCTTCTCAGCCATGCCCGAAGGCATATCCAGCCCCTTGACCTCCACTCTGCAAGGGCTAGTGTTACAAATCCCTTTTAGCTCCCCAGGAAAAAAATGTGGAGGCATGCCACCCCCCTACAAGCCTTCTGCCTGAAGGCCCTCCGCTCTCCTGCTCCGTGGGATGGAAAGCTTGCTAAAGCCCAAGCTCAGCCTCTTCCTTAGTGAGAACGAGATGCTCTTGAGACAGGCTTCTGGAAAAGAGAAAATGTTGCATTTGCCTAATCAATATGCTGGCTTGGGACAACTCCCCAGTCAGCTTTACTCAGAAGGTCGTGACAGGGAATGCAGCCTCTGGCTTGTGCCCTCTCTCTCCCCCCATGGAATGATTTTATACTCTTTAATTTTTTGAAATGCAGAAATGCGAGTAAAAGTTTTTTCTCCTGCAACTTTTCATCCAGACACAGAAACATTCTCCCTAGTGAGCAGAGTAGAAATTGGGGTTTCTAGGCACCAGCTGTTTATTCCCTTAAATTCTGAATACTTGGGAGATGGAAACGAGTCACACTGAAATCATTGCAATTCCTTGGTAACAACTGAGGGAAACCGGCAGAGGCTGATTCATTCATCA
>NW_022104553.1:19054679-19065374 GCF_000313985.2 Echinops telfairi | reverse complement strand
AAAACATTGTATTTTTGTGGGGTTCAAATGTGCGCTTGGGGTGGGGGATATGTACTTCTTATGATATTGTTTTAAAATGTATATACAGTTTTCGAACCCATAGATGACACCTAAGTGTTTCCCGAGGAGCCCTGGTGTTGCAAAGTGTTATCCATTGGGCTGTTGGCTGCCTTTCTACTCTGTCCTACGTTGTTGTTGTTGTGCGACATCCAGTCAGTCCTGAGACACAGCGACCCCGTGCACAGCAGAACAAAGCACTGCCCACCCTGCCCTGTGCCACCCTGACAATTGTTCCTCTGGCTGAGCCCATGGGTACAGCCCCTGTGGCCACCCATCTTGTTGAGGGCCTTCGGCTTTTCCATTGCCCCTCCACTTTACCAAGCCTGGTGTCCTTCTCCAGGGATTGGCCTCTCCCGACAACACTTCCTAAGTATGTAAGACCACGTCTTGGCATCCTTGCCTCTAAGGAGCACTCTGGCCGTACTTCTTCCAAGAGAGATGGGTCTGCCCTTTTAGCAGTCCATGGTGCTTTTGTTATGCTTCGCCAGCACTGTATCCTATGAGGTCTCTCTATGTCAAACTGTGCTCGATGGCGAGTTATTTTTTTCTTTGCAATCATTTTACTGGGGGCTCTTACAGCATTCCATACATCAGTTGTATCGAGCATGTTTGTACATAGGTCGCCATCATCATTTCCAAACCATTTTCTACTTGAGCCCTTGGTACCAGCTCCTCTTTTTTCTCCATCCTCCCACCCTCGTGAATCCTTGATCAACTATATATTGTTATTATTATTTCGTATCTTACACTGTCTGTTGTCTCCCTTCACCCACATGTCTGTTATTCGTCCCCTTCGTGGGTTGGATGCTATATATATCCAATGATGGTGAGTTTTTAAGTGTTTGCTAAAGTGATTCTATTACTTTACAGATCCTCCAGCAAGATAATCTTCTGTTTTTCAGAGTTAGTGCTTAATTTAGCCCATTTAAAATGTTTCTAGACCCTTTAGTTAACGTATCATCTTCCAGGTTCCTAGATTTGTCGTTCACACCTTAAAAAAAAAAGAGTCACACCTTACCGGGAGTGCATAGTTCTTTATGTTGTGAACTAGAGTTCTCCCCCCCTTTCTTTTCTTGCACATGGGTCTGATTGTCCAATTTCCCTTTATTAACAAAGTCATCTTTTACCCACATCTCCATAAATTCTAAATCTTGGGTTTTATTGCTTCACAGTATAAGTATGTTCTGAGTCACCAAAGAAAGGGACAGTCAACCCTGTTGGGGACTTTGTCTTAAGAAGAGGGACAGGCACAGTGGCAGCGTGCGGACTTACAGGTGATAATATCACTCACATTGTATACTCCCATCAGCCTACAGGTTTTGCATCCCCGCAGCAAGAGAATCACCTGGAGGAGTCAAGAAGAGGCATTTAGTTTGGGCATTTTCATTTCTGGCGCATGCCCTGCATGAGAGACTGAGATTTTGGGACAGAAATTAGAACGTACCAAGAAAACACAAAGACAGAACATCCCCGTTGCCGGCTCGATCCTGAAAACCAAAGAAAATGATCAATGCTCAGGTGACTTTTGACTTGTTTTATGCTCTTCTGTGTTTCCTAATGGGTTTAAAGAAGGCTGTGGAAAGCCAGTTCGTGTCACTGGAAAGGTAGAAACTGGAGAGAAATAAAGTCTGACCCTTACTCCAGTGTCAGGCTACAGAAGATCAGGCATACATCGACCAACATGGGATTAACACAAAGTTATTGACATTGACCCATACTATGTCACTAGGGATTCTTTGGGGCTGCATTAGCTTTCAACTCGTGATTAATAATACCATGACCAACTTAAGAGAACCATTCTAATGAAAAGCTATGGCTCGTTTTTAAGGAGAAAGGAAAGCATTTCTTTGGAGGACTTCGGTATTCTTTGTCACAATACGTTTCTTTAGTGTTTCTTCCCTTGACGTGTTACAGAAGATCCTGACCACCAGTTGTCTCACCGATGCAGGTGAAAGGGACTAGTCTTGAATAGTAGTTTAAAAATGGCTGGCAGCTTCCAACCTTCTCCAGCAACAGGGGTTGCAGAGTGAATCACCGTCAATGTCAAGCTGGATTCCTGTGACGTAGCGGTGACACTTACCTGCACCCTTCCATAGTTTTCTGACACCCCCCCCCTCAGCTGTCCCTCCCATAGCCCTCTTATTTCTCTGCTCCGTTCAGTAATTTGTTGTTGTGACCACACAGAACTCAATAGTCCAGAGTCCCCGTTATGCAGTTTCTTAGGGAAGTAACTGTGGACACAAGTTGGGATCAGGAAACCTGTAGGCAAAGTCTCTCTTCGTCAGCGCAGGCCAGCTCTCTGTCCCTTTTTGGATGTTTTGCCCCCTGAAGACAGGCTTCTCTCACTGTTCCCTCAGGATGGGCTTCCCTCAGCACCTTCAGGACAGCCTCCTCTGGACTCTGCCTGTCTGTCAGACCAGCTTGGCTGAAGGGCCCTTTCTGGACCGCTCACCATAGCCTCCGCCACTGTGTCCCTTGTGCACCTGTCACTATGTTCAGTGGTACAGCACTTAACCCATATTGCCACTTGTGTTCGTCCAGGTAGACGAGAGAAACAAATTCAGAGAGACACTCATATGTATATAAGAAAGAGCTTTATATACAAGAGCAATTGAATATTGAGAAAACAGCCCAGCCCAGTCCAGATCAAGTCCCTAAGTCTGGTATTAGCCCATATGTCCAATACCAATCTATAACGTCCTCTTCAGACTCATGAAACACATGCAATGATGCCAAATGCAGGAAGATCACAGGCCAGTGGGTGGGAAGTCTCGTGGATCTAGTGGCATTGTAAACATCTGGCAGGGGTCTCTACATGGCTCCTCCAGCTCAGGGCACTACCGTAGTTCCATGTGTCTTGCCAGCTGCAATGTCTCCCAAGGAGTCAGCAGAGAGAGAGTGTCCTCTGCCTCCAAGGAGGAATATAAGAGTTCCCAGAATCCTCAGGAGAAGGCCATGTCCACACAGAGACCTCATTGGCTATGGCCTGCTTGACAGGCTAGACTCCACCCCTTCACTCATACGCCTCTCAAATTGACAAACGATTATATAACGATCAGACGGCTCATTTAGGAAGTGCCTTTTCTCCCTGTTTCTTTTCTGTCTCCCTTCAGGTTCTTCCTACTGCTTCTCTCCTTGCTTCTTTGTGACTGGCAGGTCTCTGGAGTTTATTGCTTTTATTTACAACCCAGAACAGTTTCAGTGGATGGCCACTCCAGCCGGCCTGTAAACTGACCGATCTCCTGTCTATAGGCCACAGACATTTTATCTGCATAGTTGCTTGAATTAAGTACATTTTGAAAGACCAGCAGTTGGCTGGTCCTTTTGAGGTAGTGGTTGAAGAGAGTCCCTTATTCTCTGCAATGTCTCACAAAACTGAAGAGGCAGTAACTCTTCAGGATGTGGAAGCTGGTGAGTCCCAAATCCATGGGTCAAGTATCCATCTGTACAACTGTCTATACCTGATGATCTCTCTATAACTGTCTGACATAGACCTCATAGGGATCAGCCCCGCATTGATCCTGAGAGTTACCTTCATGGATGTAAGAGAGGCTCTGAAAATGCTGATACTGCTAGGATTCCTAATTCCATTTCACAATGACTGTTCACTTCTCTATTCATGTATACACACATGTTTTTGTTGTATATGTGTACTTATATTTGAACGTGAGCTGTTTCTACCTCATTACGGCAATGTCACTGGTACACATTATAGAGAGAGTTCTAATGTCGTGTGTGGACGGACTGTGGAGTACCCTAATGCAAAAAAATTTGTTAATATGTTTTAAAACAAACAAGCCTCGGTGTATCGATGCAGCCTACGTGGAGGATCTGAGCAGAACACCTTCCTTTGTCGGTCTTTCGTGTCATCAAATGGGAACGCCTTCATTGAATAGAATCTTCTTATTACAGGAATCACTGACGTTCAGCGACGTGTCCATAGAGTTCACCTGGGAGGAGTGGCAGCTCCTGAACCCTGCTCAGAAGACCCTCTATCAGGATGTGATGTTGGAGAACTATAACAACCTAGTGTCCATAGGTGAGGAGAGCTCTCCTGTCATGACTTTTCCTTTCTCAGGTGCCCTAATCTTCGGAGTGGTCTTGGTGCTGTCCAAGTAGCATATTCTCATTCCACTCTCAGGCCCCAGATGAGTGGGTATCGTCTTTCCAATCTTGATAGAAAACCCTTTACTGTGAGCTTTTGGAAGGAAAAGTCTTCTCAAACCCAAGGGCAATTGGTGTGTCCAACTGTATTAGTCTAGGTACTTTAGAGAAACAAATCCACAGAACTCATGTATAAGAGAGAGATTTATATAAAGCGTAAGTGCCCATCAAGAAAACATCCCAACCCAGTGCTGCCCAAGCCCACAAGTCCAACATTAACCCATATGTCTGACCCCAATTCACAAATTTCTCCATCTCACAAAATACACGCAATGATGCCGACTGCAGGAGAAAAGCCGAATCAGTGAATGTGTAAACATCTCAGCGCTGGCAGGGGTCTCCACACGGCTGCTCCAGCACCCAGGGCTGCATCCGGGTAGGTCCATTTGGCTTCTCAGAGATGTCTTGCAAGAAGTGAGTCTTGCCAGCTGACGCAGGGAACTGGTTAAGGCAACTGCACCCTGGTCTGACCATCAGAAAGCAAGTGACCCGAGAATCAGAAAGGCGAGGCTCACTGAGCCATTTATCTCTCTGCCCTTCAATTAACCCCACATGTGTTTATCGGCCACGTTGGCTCAATAAAGTAACTACCCCACCAACATTCTATAATTCTCACACACAAGTTATCATGTTAGCAAGCATGATGCATCCTCTAGGTTGGAACCAAGAGAGCGGCCATGGTCTATGTTAGAAAAAGGTCACAGTGGAATTTTTTCAGGTCAGTGAGCAAAAAATGGTAAGAAGGAATGGCTATGGGAGTCACATTAGAATGGGAGAAGGCCTCACACATTTTCGAAGAGGTCAGATGCTTCTGCTTTGACTTTTTTTACAAGATATAACTGACACACGCCTTCCTTGATTTTGAAATGTGCTGTTTCCCTTTATCTTGTGTAAATGACTGTCGCTTAGTGAATGTACAGGTACCTCATGAGTGTAATGAAATGTTCTAGAATTCCTATTGTCAATGCGGTCCATAAATTGCCATGATCTACATCAGTGGTTCTCAACCTGTGGGTCTCGACCCCCTTGGGTCGAAGGACCCTTTCACAGGGGTTGCCCAATTCATAACAGTAGCAAAATGACAGTTATTAAGTAGCAACAAAAATAAATTTATGGTTGGGGGTCACCACAACATGAAGAACTGTATGAAAGGGTCACGGCATGAGGACGGTTGAGAATCATTGCTCTACATGGTTACATGCATAGTCATTGGAACACAGGTAAACATATTCCTGTATTCTTTGCTTTCAGCCAAAACCCATTTGATGTCAGCAGTGACAGCCCTTCGTCAACATCTTATTGTGAACCTGGCTTGAATTTAGACAGTACCTGTTGAGATACTGCTGCTACCGCTTTAAAATTCTCATTTGCACAATTTTATCAGCATGTGATATTGATGAGATTGTTGGGCAATTTCTGCATTTGTGTTAGATTGTCTTTCTGTGGAATGTAGCCTAATGGATCTCTTCCCAGTCAGTTGGCCAGGTAGTGTTCTCCCAACCCGCTTGGCTTAGAGATAGTTGAAATGTCTTGTTGAATCACTCAGTTCCTGGAGCCTTTTTTTCACCAGTGCACTCAGTGTCCTCTGAAGTTCGCCATTCAGTGCCACAAGTTCTATGCCAGCTCTTAAAACGCCTGAGTATAAGCCGGCTCCTTTTTGCAGTGACTTTGTGTGTTCCTTCCATTTTCATTTGATGCTTCCTGTGTTGTTCACTGTTTTGCCCATGGAATCCTCCAATATTGGAACTCAGGAGTTGGATTTCTTCATCTTGAAATACGGGGAGCCAGATGGAAACCTGCTCTTCCCTTTGCTTTTGTAACACCAGGGCTTCGCACATTTCATCATGACTGGCTTTGTCTTCTCACACTGCCTTTGAAATGACATCTTCTTATCAGCTCTTTCACTCCTCATTGCTCCTCTCACTGCAGCTATCCGGTATTCAAGAACAAGGTTCATTTCAACGTCTCTTACATCCATGTCCCTCTCTCTTTCTTACTGTATGACTTTTTAATGCCCTTTTAGTTTCTTCAAGTACCGTGCCCTTGATGTCATCGTACAACTCATCTGGTCTTCAGTCATTAGTGGTCAGTGTCTTAAGTTTATTCTTGAGATAATCTCATAAACTCAAGTGAACTATCCTCAAGGTCGTATTTCAGCTCTCGTGGACTTTCAGTTTGCTTCAGCTTCAGCTTTACCGTGCATTTGAGCAATTGATGGTCTGTTCCACAGTCAGCCCCTGACCTTGTTTTGTCTAATGATATTGGCCTTTCCATGATCTCTTTCCACAGATGTGGTTGACTTGATTTCTGCTTATTCCATTCAGAAGGGTCCTATGTGTAGTTGCCGTTTGTGTTGTTTTGTAAAGGGGCATTTGCTATGAATTCATTAATGGGGTTGACATGATGTCTTATCTGTCACGTAGGCCATATTTTTGAACTACTGATTCTGTTGCCAACTTTTGCTTTCCAAATGGCAACAATTATCAAGGCATCCTGATTGTATTATTGGTCAATTTTAGACTGAAAAGGAGAAATTTTCAATTTCTTCATGTTTGTTTTTAACAAGTGGTGCAAAAATTTAAATAATACTAGAAATAACTAGTATTGTTTGTGTTTATATAGATATTATCCTACCATTGGTAGTATTATTCTTTAAAATAGATTTTGCAGTGTCCTTTTTGATGATGAATAGGACATCATAGCTCTTGATTTTTGTCAGTCTCAGCCTTGTAGACCATATGATTATTCAGTTCAATACGACCAATCCCAATCGATTAAAATTCATTTTGACTATGATATCAATGTTCAAACATTCCATTTCATTTCTGATAACTTCTAATTTTTCTTGATAATACGTCTTACATTCCCCGCTTTCACTTGTTAATAACTGTTTGCCTCTATCTCTTCTCTGTTAGGGTACGGGGGCTCCCAACTCTCACATAGGTTTTTAGGAGCAACTTTGCAACTGTGGAAAATATTAAAAGACAGAGAGTGGAGCACAGGGGCTCCTCGTCCCACGTCAGGACTGAAAGCGTGAATATATCTTCCAATGGGTCTATGTAACGGGGCTGACAGACCTTTCATGAGGCATGCACGTCATACAGCTCACATATTACATATCAATAGATCATATCATAAGTGGGTAGCATAATAACCAGCAATGAGGTGAGTCAGTGTCGTGATCTGGCCCTAGTTGACCTCGAACCCCCCTTCTTCCCCCCTAGCTCTCCCCTGGAGTAGTAATCTCTGATCAGTATCAGCAAGAGATGTCAGAATAGAGTTTGCTATATTTCACGGTGGGTTGGCTATAGAACCTGATTGCTCTTATGTACAGATGACCTCCAGGCATAGTGAAGAAGCCAGACACATAAATTCATCTATTATGGTAGCTCCTTTAAGACTGCTCTCAATGGGGTCCTAATGCGGGGGCGCACATTATTTAGTCTGGAGAATGTGTATTTGAGAAGATTTCTATCTCAGAGCAATGAAGATCTTTCTTAAAAGAGGTCTGGGTTATTGTGCCTGTGGTTGCAAGTGTAGAAATAAGGTCAAATGCACTCTACCAAGTCCTCAGTTTACCACCCTTCTCATTTTGAGTCATATCACATCATCAAATGATGGTCTCCACAGCTTCGCGACATCTGCATCATTACAGTTGACTGTACTTTGAGGAGGTAGTACTTCCTGTCTTTTTTCAGCGCCGTTACACCTGAAGGGCTCCTCCTCCAGTCCCGTGTCAGCCAATGGACTGCTGCCACTTACAGGGTTTCATTGGCCCGTTTTTTTCCCGAAGCAGGTCACCAGTCCTCTCTAGTCAGTCGGAGAGTGCTACGGGCACCTGTCCAAAATGGGTGGACCTGCTAGGGTTTGAAATACCGGTGCCTGAGCTACATGCAAATCACCACAGGATGGCACAGAGACAAGGGGTGAAGACTAGCATGTAGGCTCCACAAAAATAAAGGATGTGCTTGCATATCGCCAACACCATTACTACGCACCTGTCAAAATTGTCTTCCCCCAGGTGGAACATTCTACATTTTTCACATTTCCATGTTTGCTTTTTGTATCGTTGTCTTTCAGTGAGGATTGACAGAATGAATAAATCTGCCCTGTAACAGTTGGGATTAAGCAGCCGGTTACAACCTCTGTGGTCTATGGGTCTCCATGACTTGCATGTATTTACATTCCTTGCATATTTTTATAGGCCTATTTAAGTATTTGCCAAATCTGCATTCATTCATTATGTATGATCTAACTTTGTCTGTACACTAACTGGTTTTGCCATTCGGATTGTTTACAATATTGCATTTTTACCAGTGTGCAAGAAATACTGAACATGGTACTTTATGTCCCCTCATACAAGAGGGGTGGTTGCTGAAGCTCTGTCACACCAATGCATGTTTAATGGCTCTGTTGCAAATTAAGGTGATTGTTCTCTTCTTTTCTAGAAATCCAGAAAGTGGATGGTCATTTGCTTGGATACTCACAAAACGAAAGAATAGAACCATGCTATGACTGTAATACTTTGGGAAATGTTGTTCATCAGCACAGAAATCACTTTCCTTTTACGAAAAATCACGGGGTATTTGACTTGCGTGAGAAAGCTGTTAAATCTAATGTAACTGTAGTGGCATTAAACCGGAGCAGAAGCAACAAAACAAAGAACTCTTGTACTGAAATCAAATCCCCTGATTGTCAAAATCCCAACAGCATTAAGTCCCGATGCATTACGCATCCGAACACTAACAACATAGAGAAAGCATATGCTTATAGTAAATGTGGGACAACCTTCACCCGGGAGTCTTTTCTAATTGATCATCCGATCATTCCTAAGCTAGATAAAACCTATAGTTGCAGTCTGTGTGGGGACCTTTTCTCTAAAAAATTCAAACTCACTGAACATTACCAGACAGTGCACGAAGGACAAAAGCCACATAAATGCTTGGCCTGTGGTAAAGCGTATCTTCATAAACATCACCTCAGGGAACATCAGAAAAAAACTCATATGACTGAGAAACCCTATATATGCAGTGAATGTGGAAAAGGCTTCATCAGGAACAGTGACCTTACTATTCATCAGAGAATTCACAGTGGAGAGAAACCTCATATTTGCAGTTACTGTGGAAAGGGCTTCTTATGGAAGAGACCACTCGTTATCCATCAGCAAACTCACAGTGGAGAGAAACCCTATTTATGCGGTGAATGTGGAAAAGCCTTCGCCAGGAAGAATGAACTCACCATTCATCAGCGAACTCATACTGGAGAGAAACCCTATGTGTGTAGTGAATGTGGAAAAGGCTTCATCCAAAAAGGAAATCTCAAAATTCATCTACGAACGCATACTGGAGAAAAACCCTATGTGTGTGGTGAGTGCGGCAAAGCTTTCAGCCAGAAGTCATGCCTCATAGCACATCAGAGATTTCACACAGGGAAGAAGCCCTTCTCGTGCAGTGAATGTGGGAAATCTTATACCCAGAAGTCGAGTCTCATTCAACATCAGAAAATTCACAAGGAGAAATATTCTCAATGTAGCGAGTGTGAGAAAGTCTTCCAAACAAAGGAAGAGCTCATTTTACATCAAGGATTTCACATAGGACAGTTACCGTTCTGCTGCAGTGAGTGTGGAAAGGTTTTTGCCTGTGCGTCTAATTTTGAATCGCATAAAGAAAAACACAAAAGGGAAAACCAGGTAGCTCCAGTCAAAGTGGGAGCTCCCATCCCAGGGAGTCATGTGTTATCACAAACCACTTGTGGCGTGCAGGAGAAAAGCCGTGGTAATGTACTGACTTTGCAAATGCCTTCTGAGGCCTTGCACACATCAGTTGACACCGGGGAGGTCCGAACAGGTAGGAATGTAGTCCTTGTGGGAAAGCCGGGTGCCAGAAGTGAGTCATCAGAAGATAATCGAGAATCTGTACAGCAGGAAAGCCTCATGAATATGGTGACTGTGGCAGTGCCTCCAGTGTCCAATTACATTTTATTTTATGTCCCGCAAAACCCATTGGACAAATTGTGATGTATTAATTGGGCGGGAGGGCTGAACAATAGGGCTACCTCATTGTATGACTACAAAGTGTATCCTGCAGGAAATCTTACCCATACAGAGACTGGGAAAGCCTGAGAAACTCATCCTGTGTGCAAATGGACACACTAGCCTATTTTTTTATTTCTCTCATTTTTTTCGTTTTGCTTTGTCTTTTGATTTTAACCAACTGCATACAAATTGATTGCTATATCAGATGATTGAAAGTCTGAGTTCATGTCATGGGCAAAATAAAAAAACATTTTTTTGGTTGGGATTTCATTTTGTTTTTGTTTAATCATTTTATTTGGGGCTCATAAAACTCTTATCACAATCCATACATACATCAATTATGTAAAGCACATTTGTACATTCGTTACCCTCATCATTCTCAAAACATTTGCTCTCCATTTAAGCTCCTGGCATCAGCTCCTCATTTTTATCCCCTC
>NW_022104553.1:19024707-19054418 GCF_000313985.2 Echinops telfairi | reverse complement strand
TCTGTACCAGTGTACATCCTCTGGTCTAGCCAGATTTGTAAGGTAGAATTGGGATCATGATGGGGGGTGGGGGAGGAAGCATTTAGGACCTAGAGGAAAGTTGTATATTTCATTACGCTGCACTGCACCCTGACTGGCTGGTCTCCCCGAGACCTTTCTGCAAGGGGATGTCCAGTTGCCTACAGATGGGCTTTGCGTCCCCACCCTGCACTCCCCCTCATTCACAATGATATGATTTTTTGTTCTTTGGTGCCTGATACCTCATCCCTTCGACACCTCATGATCACACAGACTGGTGTGCTTCTTCCATGTCGGCTTTGTTGCTTCTGAGCTAGATGGCCACTTCTTTGCCTTTAAGACCCCAGACACTATATCTTTTGATAGCCAGGCACCATTAGCTTTCTTCACCACATTTGCTTATGCACCCATTTGTCTTCAGCGATCCTATAGGGGATAAAATAAAAATTTAAAACAAATGACAATGAATATCTGGAGCATTGCTTTTATTTTTATCCTTTTTTGTCGGGGGTGGGGAATATTCTTATTAGTTGCTATCAGGTCAATTTTAACTCATTGTGAATCCACCTGATATAAATGAAAATTACTTAGGGGAGAAACCTTAGGGGGTAATATTGGATTAGTGGGATTTGAGCATATATACTTTAGTTCTTGTTTTCCAGATTACTATAAACGATCAAAACTCAGAATTTCTACAAGGAATTTTAAAACTTTTAGAGCAGAGGGCTCTGAACCAATAGCCTTTCATTACCTACTTATGAACGTAAGGTATGTTTGTCATGTACTGTCTTTGATCCTGGCCCTATTCCCAGGAACTGACGGAGAATGAATGAATGAAAAAGCAGCAGCGCTCCATGTCCTCTTGGAGACCACATGATGTTTACTGGATTATATTTCAGTGGAAACTTGATGTCCCAGCTAATCTAGTCAAAGGATGGTGCAGTATTTACATCAGTGCAGTGGAAAGACGTGGGATCCTTGGGACAGAGGGTTTTTAGAAGTGTGGAGAGTTGGAGAAACAAAGTGTAGTTGCCATTGAATTGGTTGTCAGTCCTGATGACCCTAAAGGTGTGATTAGAACGCTACTCCCCAGGGTTGTCCTTGGCTGATTGGTTTGAGGTTTTTGTTTGTTTTTTAAGTAGATCATCAAGTCTCCCTTTTGGGGCACATTCAGGTGGATTCCATCCTTTTAGCCTAGTAGTCAGATGTGATAGCCATGTGTACTACCCGTGATTCTTAGGGCCAGGGCTTCTTTCATTGCACGTAAACTTCTAGTGAACACGTTTTTATTTTAGTCACCTTATCGTAGCTCACTTAGGAGATTATGCATCCCTTGATAGTTTGGTAGTAACGAGTTTATTACCGTGTACACTCCAGCATAAGCCGACCCAAATATCAGCCAAGGCACTTAATTTGACCACAAAAACTGCATTAAAAATGTGCTGAAAAAACTCAGTTTAGGCTCCCTCCCATCACCCACCTCGCTGAGCTCCGCAGCTCCCTCAGTGGCTGTCGCCATAAGAGACGGTTGGAAGGGCGGTTGGGAGCGCTACCTGAAGCCAGGGACAGCTCCCTTCTCACGACCGCGCCGTGGGCACCGGAGCTGCCATGACTGTCTCCCAACAGGGTATCTGAAGTAACGGGGGCATTTCGATCAAAAGGTATTGAGATGGATTGGGTTATGAAACATAATGGTCCAAATGACGCTCGCGGTGGGACGGTACGACTTCGTGGGCTGCCATTTGGTTGCAGCAAAGAGGAAATAGTTCCGTTCTTTCAGGGGTTGGAAATGGTGCCAAATGGGATAACATTGACGATGGGGAGAGGCACAGGGGAGGCCTTTGTGCCGGTTGGAGATAGCAGAAAACGCTCTGGGGAGACACTAGGGAAGAATAGGGCACAGGTAGATCTTCAGAAGTAGCTGGAGTGAAATCAAAGGATTTTATGACTCACCAAGAAGATTGCTGGGACAGTGAGCGGCACCACACGACAGACCAATAGGAAGAAGAGGGGTTATTATGGAGCTGGGAGTGGGAGTATGTATGACAGAATGCGACGAGAAGTTGATGGTGGTTAGGGAGGTTTTGATGACTATGGTGCTGTAATAATGGCTATGGAAATGACGGCTTTGATGGCAGAATGAGAGGTGGAAGAGGTATGGGAGGACATGGTTATGGTGGAGCTGGTGATGCCTGTTCAGGTTTTCATGGTGGTCATTTGTGCATACGAGAGGGTGGCCTTTTCGTGCAACTGAAAGTGACATTGCTTATTTCTTCTCACCACTAAACCCGGTACGAGTTCATATTGCTATTGGAGCTGATGGCAGAGCAACAGGAGAAGCAGATGTAGAGTTTGTGACACATGAAGATGCAGTAGCTGCCATGTCTAAAGATAAAAATAACATGCAGCATCGATACATTGAACTCTTCTTGAATTCTACTCCTGGAGGCGGGTCTGGAATGGGAGGTTCTGGTATGGGAGGCTATGGCAGAGATGGAATGGATAATCAGGGCGGACATGGATCTGATGAAAGAATGGGAGTGGGGAACAATTACAGTGGAGGATACGGCACTCGCGATGGCTTGGGTGGTTATGGCCATCGTGGTGGCGGCAATGGAGGGTACTATGGGCAAGGTGGCATGAGTGGAGGTGGATGACGTGAAATGTACTGAGTCGTAACCCAACAACTTAAGTCCTGGCAACGGCATCTGGTCTACTAGACTTTCTTCCAGATTTAATTTCTTTTGTATTTTAAGAACTTTATAATGGCTGAAGGAATGTTTTCAAAGATATTATTTGCTAAAGCTAAAGATTGTGATGAGAAAATGTTTTCTGTAGGTTTTATTTGTTGCATACTTTGACTTAAATACATTTTTATATTAAAATACTCAGTTATCCTCGAGTATCTATGGTAGTGTGTTATGTTTTTGTCTTCAATTATTAGTTTTTAGAGGGTTTTCTTCCTAACCTCAGTTAATACTTTTGCCTGGAATTTGCTGCAAAATTAGAGGTGGGATGATGAGCTCCAGCTGGTTTTGCACACCAGGAGGTGTAGCACGTTGTCCCAGAGGATGCCTCAGGTTGATTGCTATTTCCTGGGTAAGTTGCAAACAACCTGGTGGTTAGATACTTTTCTGCACCTTACCCTGGTTATTACAAAATTGAGGCGTTTGACATCACTTGTGTAACAAGATGACCTACCCAGGTATTGCAAAGGAGGCTCCAACTTCCTACTGATTAGAACCAGGAGATAGCAAGAATGAAATGGGAGATGTCTTTTGTTGTTGAGGCCATTGGGATAGTAGAAACGTGGCCTTTCTCCTCTGCCCACTCCAAATATATCCTAGACTTAGCCCATCAACTCTTTTGACCTGTCTGTGATGGACACTTTCGTAGAATACCAGTTTCTCCAACCTTTTTTCTGTCCTTGTATGTGCTTCCTGCTAGCCTTTTTTCAGGTGAAAGCTATTCATGGTGAAACGCTTACTGTTTCCTTTTCCACCTTATCCATCCAGGAGCCCGCCTCTACTGTACAAACTACATTTTTTTCTTACTTGTTTTTGCTGCGCTAAGGAATTTGGTTTTATCCTGCCAACCAGGTAGGTAAGTAAGCATAGATTTAGTTTGGTGTGAGTCTAGACTCTTAAGGGTGCCTGATTTGGGGATCATCACTTAAAATAGAAATTGTAATTTGTAGGTTAGTTTTCAATGCTCATAAGGACTCAAATGTAAGCTCTTAGGACAGTGCAAGCACACGGAATTATTGCATAACTATTAGCTATCATCTAATATTTCTTTGCTGTTTTTAAAGGATGTAATTTCTCCTTAGATACAATATTTTATAATGTAATGGGGTCAACGAGTCCCTGAAACGATTCCATGTGAAGTACGTTAAGGTCAGATCCTTAACAGTGGCGGCAGCAGCAGGAATAGCTTTGCATTCTTGGAACTGGACCTTAACAAAAGCCTTTGAGGTGAAATCCACAAGAATTTGTTCATTTCTCATTTTAAATGTGGAAAGAACCATTTCCCTTTCTTGTTTATATTTCTTTTAAAGGTTGTTACATTATCCTTATTTTTAAAACTTCATATATAATCCTGCCACTCAAAGACTTCAAATATTGTCAATTTTGCTGATGCCTTTCAGTCTGTAATAGTATAAAACATGTTTTAACAGAATAATATCAGACTATTATTAATTAAACAAAATATTAAGCATAATGTTACTTATTCCAGGCTGAAACTTTGTCTACCTATTTAATGCTATCTAATTAAAGATTGCTATGAGGTTTTTAAAAAAAAAAAAGTACGTTAAGGTATTGTTTGTCATTGGCATTTTTTTTATTTTTTATTTTTATTAAAAAAAATTTTTTTTAACGTTTTATTAGGGGCTTGCTTATACAACTGTTATCCCAACCCATACACACATAGTTGTGTAAAGCGCATTTGTACATCGTTTCTCTATTTTTTATTTTTTATGGAATTTTTTTGTTGTAGTAATTTGACAATATGTTGAATTAAAAATTTTTAACTGTTTAAAGGTGCTTCGAAAATTAATGTGAAAATGAAAAGATTTGGAAATCTTTCACATATCGTCTAAAGCCCTTTTTTATGTTGTTTTTCTTCTTTACTAAAAAAAAAAAAAAAAAAAGAATCGAAGCTAGCGAGACCCTCAGCCTCTCTGGTTTTGCATGGAAATGGCACAGGCACGGTCCCTCCCCCGCTCGGTCGGGTTGGTTAGCTTTGTACAGAAATCACCGAAAGAGGCCGCCTTCTGCGGGCGCCGACGCAAAAGGCGAAATCCGTCGCGGACGCTTCCGCAGTTTCCGGCCCTCGGCAGCCGCCGTCGTGGGGCGGGGCTTCTACGCGAGGGGTGGGGCCTTGGACGCTCCCGGAAGTAAGTGTGTAAGTTTTCGGAACTTCAGGTGATTCGGGAGGACCAGAAGTAAGTGGGTTTCGGTCTGTGAAAGAGAGCGAGCCACGTGGAGACCTGGGGTCCGGAGGGCCGCACGGAGCTGCTGGGGGAGCAGGTGCCGCGGGGCGCGCGCCGCGGTCCAAGGACGCGCCGTCCCGACCCGCAGGCTCGGGAGGTCACGCGCGGGGCGGCGTTTGCCAGCCAGGCGGTGTCGGGACGGGGCGCAGGCTTCCGCGGGGGGCCGAGGGAGGGTGGAGCTGGGGTGGGGGGTGGGCCTGGTAAGAGGGGCCGTTGGTCCCCGAGAGAGAAAAAACTATCTGGACCCCGTGCCCTGAATAGACCTGGTCTACTGACCCGGGAGAAACTAGATTCTCGTTTACCAACATTGTCCGGGCCTGGCTTTCGCGTTCTAGCAGCACGGGGTGAGATCGTTTGGTACCAAGAAGTGGGGGTGCTGATCTAACAAAGGCCTACAGTGTGGAAGCGGTTTTGCCGTTGAGAGGCTGGAAGAGCTTTACAGTGTCTGGTTAGTAGAAGCGTCGGGGAGGGAGGGGGAAAAATGAGCTGATACCAGGGGCTCAAGCGGAGAGCAAATGTTTTGAGAATGATGAAGGCAACGTGTGCAAATGTGCTTGACACAATGGATGGATGGATGGATTGTGTTAAGAATTGTACGAGCCCCCAATAAAATGATTTTTAAAAAATGAAGCGTCGGTCTCCTTTCCAAGTCAGACTGTAGGACCACACAGATAAACTCGCTGGCCTGTGATTTATGGATGGACTGGCTTGTGATTTATTTACGGCACGGCCAGTGCTATTTATGTACGGATCTTGTGTGAACGAAGAAGCTATCAACAACGTGTTTATCCCAACCTAAAAATGTCTTTACTGCTAAGTCAGATGGAGAAAATAAACCAGCTATTTAAGAAGACTCTTAATGATTGGACATCATCTTGATACCACTTATATATACATATATAACTGTTTTTCAACCACAAATAGATGTGGGAATAACCCTCTTCAATAAACCATCATGATTTATTAAACTGAAAAAAAAAAAAAGGCGAGCATTATGGATGCAAAAGGCAATTCAAGTAGGGCCGGGGGTCCTGTGCAGAGAAAAGCCCTGTTGTCTTAGAGAGTACATGTGGCAGTAGCAAGAAAAGCTACTAGAGAAAAATAAACACACTGTCATCGAGTCGATGCTGACTCAGCCACAGGGTGGAACTGCTTCTTGGAATTTCCGAGACTGTAACTTTTTCTGGGGGTAGAAAGCCCTGTCCTTTCCTTGGAGCTGCTGGTGGTTTTGAACAGCTTACCTTGCAGATTGCTGCTAGGAACGTGCGCAAGAAATGTGCTTCTGGCCAGACAAGAAAATGATGAACGTGATTACACAGTGGGGGTGGGGGAATGCTTTTTATGCAGTGGCAAAGAACGTGTCTGAACTTCTGCGGTGGAAGGTAGAACTTGTGACAACCCTGGTGGCTATCTCTAGCTGATGAGGTTCCTAAGCAAGATCTTAAGGGACTATGTTGTTTCCGCTTGTCCATTAGAGACTTGTGACAACCCTGGTGGCTATCTCTAGCTGATGAGATTCCTAAGCAAGATCTTAAGGGACTATGTCGTTTCCGCTTGTCCATTAGAGTGAAACAGGAGGAAAGAGGTGGACTTAAAGATGAAGTTTGCAAAATGAAAACAGAACCAAAAGATGTGGGAAACTCCTTTGTACAAACCTAACATAAATGCCCCAGAATAGAATGTTGACCATGGACGATGTAAGAGTGGTATGGGGATGGTATCCTATCTCTTGTACCTGTCCAATGGAGAGAGTTTAGACTCACCATCAGCCCAAGAACTTGTCCTGGGAGGTGAAGGCCAGGCACGCCCCAACCCTCCAACCTTTTTAACCAATTCTGACACCAATCGTCCCTCCCACAGCACCCTCCACTTCCCTGCTGGGTTTGATAACTTGCTGCGGTGGCCGCCCAGAGCTCACGTGCAGTACTCAGAATTATGGAATTTACTGGGTAAGTAACAGGATATAATTCAGGATCAGAAATTATTCAGAATACAGTTCTTCACACCCATCCTTGTGGACACATCCAGGGCCTGCAGCCCTTTAGCTTCTGCCGAGTTGGGCAAACGTTGCAAAGTTCGTTGGCTCTGCAGATAAATGCCCACCCTGTCAGTAAGCCTGGACCCAAGGTGCTGAGCTCCACCTCTGGGTTGGCAAACCTGGTTCCCCAGATAAAAATGCTCAGAAGTATACCACTTTACCTACTGACCTCCTGCTCGAAGACTCAGTGTTCTTCCCGTGTGGGCTGTTAGCCCCACTGCTCTGTCTCCTGCTCTTGGCTCTGCTGCCAGCATTTCTCTGCTGCTGCTTCTCCACAGCCCTTTCTCTCTAATGTGTGTCGAGGTTCTCCGTGTCCTGGATTGAGGAGTTTCAAAGCAAGGATCTCGGGTCCAAAGGACAGACTCAACTCCTGGCTCTTCTTTTTTGATGGTAGTGAGATTCTATTCCCCTTTTGTCTCTGGAATGGTTCGATTAAATGTAGGATGTCAAAAGTGACATCCCAGGTTAGGGTTTCAAACACCTTATTTGCATGGTCCCAACCCATAGGGGTACCAAACCATCGTTAGCAAGCTGCCCAATCCCCTTTGTGGTCTACAATTCCACCCAATCCTGAACTTCCTTTAGATGGAGTTAAGAAAGGCTGTATACTTGTATAGGCAAACCACCGCACTGCACTGGGTTTCTACAAACAATGCTACTTTGGAAGTATCCCTGCATACCTTGGGGTTGAAATGTGCACTTATTGTGGGGTTGTATATACTTCTTTTTGACAGTGCTATATCAATGTATGTGTAGCTTTCAAACTGAAAGGTAATACCTAAGAGTTTTCTAAAGAGCCCTGGTGCTGCAGGTCAGCAGTTCAAACCCACTAACTGCTCTATGGGAGAGAGATGAGGCTGTTAAACTTTGGTAAAGATTAACAGTCTCGGAAACCTCAGAGTATTTTTTAAAGTTTTATGCAGTTCCTCCAGCAGAACACTCTTCAATTTATATTAGTGATTTATGTGACCCACTTAAAATATGCCTCCAGACCCTTTTGCTAACAATGTATCTTCTTCAAGGTTCATTGATGTATCGTTCTCACTGAGGCACATTTGACCATGAATTGATAGTTTTGTATGCTGTGAGGTAGGGATCGAGTTTGTTGTTATTTTTTTCTTTCACATGAGTATCTGATGGGCTGCCTTTTCTTTTTCTTTTGTTAAATCTTTTATTCATGTCTCTGCCAATTCTGACTCGTAGGTTTTATTGCCTGTGGTGTAAAAATGTTTGGGGGGTCACCCAGTAAAGGGACAGTCAACAGTACTGGTTTTTGTGTTAAGAGGAGGGACGTGAACAGGAACAGCATCCGGACTTAACAGGTGATGTACCACTTAACCTTGAGTTTTCCCTTCAGTCTAGAGGTTTTGAATCTCCAGCCGCTAGAGAATCACCTGGACGAAGGAGAAGGAGGTACCTGACTTGAGCATTATTATTGATGGGATGTTCTTCATGAGAGACAGAAATTTCTGAACAGAAATTAAAGCTGACCCAGAACACACAAAGACAGCATCCCCATTGCTGGCGGTGTCCTAAGAACCAAAGAAAATGATCAAGGCTCAGGTGACTTTTTTTTTTAATTAATGCTTTTCTGTAATGCATGTGTAGAAGCTTTTAAAATGCCAGTTCAGTGCTCGCTTCGGCAGCACATATACTAAAATGCCAGTTCATTGAAAAATGTACAAATCTGGAAAATTTGAAGCTGGAGAGCAATAAACTTTGATGTCAGCTTCATGGGAATAATACTACATGGTTGACATTGAACATAATGTGTCACTTCGGATTCTTGGGGTTGTGTTAGCTTTCCACTTACAATATTTCTCTGACCAACCTAAGAGAATTATTACAATGAAATGTTATGCCTAGTTTTTAAGGACCAGAAATATCACATCTCTGGGGAGCTTCAGTAGTCCACGAGACTTTTGTCTGAGTAAATTTCTTGAATGACCCTTTGTGGATGCGATAGGTTGGACAAATATCCCGAAGAGCAGATTCTCTTAGGTGCGTGGAAAACAGGACTAGAATGCATCTGGCTGCACCCCTGGTCCTAAGACTGCAGCATCTTGCTGGGGGGAAAAGCAATTGCAAGTGATGTGGGGAAGAAGCGGACAGTGGCACCAGCACCCTCTCTCCCTAGTTCTTCCCCGTGTCTGCAGAGAAGCAGGAAACTATCCAGTGGAGTGGTGTTGCGTGTGAGCCACGCACGGTTGAAAATGTCGGAGCCGGCCCTTCGTGTCTGTAGCTCTTCCCTCCTCCCCCCAGGTTCAGACAGCAGATATTTCAATTGCCCATTCCAATTTTCTATCAGACCATTCCACTGAGGGTGGTGTGCAATATGGCTTGTTCATTGAATCAGACATTTCTTATTCCACCACGACATCCTGTGCGCTGTAAAGTATGTTCTTTGGCCTGAGGAAATCTAACTCGGCCCAAATTCGAATAGTAGCTTCTGGTCCACTCTCTTGAAAGTGTGTTTGGCATCTGTAGCTGTCTTGGGATATGCAAATCTCAGTCAGCGTAACTATCTGTTCCTGTGAGTACTCATCTGTATTCACCTAGTGCTACTGAGCGCTGGTGGTGTAATGGTTACCCATTGGGCTATGATATACAAGGTCAGCAGTTTGAAACCACCAGCTGCTTCATGGGAGAAAAACGAGGCTTCTACTCCCATAGACAGTTAACAGTCTTGAAAACCCACAAGGGCAGATCTGCACCTTCCTGTAGGGTCACTGTGAGTCGGCATTGACTCAACCACAGTGAGTTTGGTTTGGTTTTGGTAGTGCTCTCCACTTAAGCCCCTGGCTTCAGCTGCTTGTTTTTCCCCCTCCTTCCCCACTCCCTCCTCCCTCATGAATCTTTGATAATTTATAAATTATTATTTTGTCATATCTTACACTCTCCAATGTCTCCCTTCACCCACTTTTCTGTTGTCCGTCCCTCAGGGAGGAGGTTATATGTAGATCCCTGTAATCAGTTCCCCCTTTCTACCCCGCCCGCCCTCCACCCTCCCAGTATTGCCACTCTCACTGCTGGTCCTGAAGGGATCATCCGCCCTGGATTTCCTGGATTTCCAGTTCCTATCTGTACCAGTGTACATGCGCTGGTCTAGCCAGATTTGTAAGGTAGAATTGGGATCATGATAGTGGTGGGGGAGGAAGCATTTAGGAACTAGAGGAAAGTTGTATGTTTCATCATTGCTTCACTGCACCCTAACTGACTTGTCTCCTCCCCGCAACCCTTCCGTAAGGGGATGTCCAGTTGCCTACAGATGGGCTTTGGGTCTCCATCCCCTGCACTCCCCCTCATTCACAGTGATATGATTTTTTGTTGTTTGATGCCTGATACCTGATCCCTCTGACCCTCGTGATCACACAGGCTGGTGTGGTTCTTCCATGTGGGCTTTGTTGCTTCTGAACTAGATGGCTGCTTGTTTACCTTCAAGCCTTTAAGACCCCAAATGCTGTATCTTTTGATAGCTGGGCACCATCAGCTTTCTTCACCACATTTGCTTATTCACCCATTTGTCTTCAGCTATCGTGTTGGGAAGGTGCAGCTCCCCATTTCTTCCCCCCTCCACCACCTGCCCTCCCTTATGAACCCTTGATAAGTTATAGATTATTATTTTCATTCTTACATCAACCTCCATCGCCCCGGCCCCACTTTTCCATTGTTTGTCCCCAGAGAGGGGGTTATATGTTGACCCTGGTGATCAATTCCTGGGAATGATTTTTAAAGCATGATAATGTTCTTGCCATTTACCTCTAAATTACCAACGTGTGGAGACTTTCCTTCCGTGGAATACCAGCTTTCCAGATTCCCTCTGTTATAAGGTAGGGAATATAGTCCTCATCATATTTCCTTCAGGGTTAGTTTCCCACGTTTATACACATATGAGCTTGCATAGTGTGTGTGTGTGTGTGTGTGTGTGTAAATGTGAGATGTTTTAACTTAAGAAGACAGGGAAATTCTAATTGTATTGGTGGTTTATGTGTGCAAATTCAGACATTTATTACAATTTTGGCTTTTCTATCAGCTTAAAGAAACTTTAGTATATGGGTGTGCATGGCAGCCCAGATGCAGGAAACGAGCAAAAGAGCACCCCTCGGGTCTCTTTCATCTCATCCAATGAGAAACCCCTAATCATTGAATAAAATCCTTGTACGACAGGAATCGCTGACGTTCAGTGACGTGGTTGTAAAGTTCACCTGGGAGGAGTGGCAGCTCCTGGACCCGGCTCAGAAGGACCTGTACCAGGATGTGATGTCGGAGAACTATCGCAACCTGTTGTCCGTGGGTGAGCACAGCCCTCCTGGCCCTGGTGCTGTCCTTTCCTTTCTTGACTGTTGAATTCTTTGGAGTGTCTGTGGTGCTCCAAAGTGACAGAGGCTCAGTCCACTCTCGGGCTCGAAATAAATGGGCATATCCTCCTGTCAGAATAACCCTGAGTCTGTAGGTTTCAGTACACACACCCCCGCCCACCACCCCGAAACACAACATGCAGTCTTTGCAAGCCCAAGGCCCCATTTGCTGTTTCTCACCCCCTGTGCTTTCCCACCAACAGGGTATCAAGGTCACAAACAAGACGCCCCCTCTGGGTGGGCCCCAGGAGAACCTCCGTGGACTATGTCGGATGAAAACCATCACTGGGGCACGTCTTCGGGCGAGGTCGTGAGGAGAGGTGAGTGGAAGCAGCTGTGGAACTCAGTTGAGGGAAGGAAGGTGCCACATCTGTGAGGGTTTCACATGTGAGAGTCTGTAAAGCAGGGGTCCTCAAACTTTTTAAACGGGGCCAGTTCACTGTCCCTCAGACCCGTTGGAGGGCTGGAGTATAGTTTAAAAAAACACTATGAACAAATGCCTATGCACACTGCACATATCTTATTTTGAAGTGAAAAAAACAAACGGGGCAAAAACAGCTGGCGGGCTGGATAAATGTCCTCAGTAGGCCGCATGTGGCCCGTGGGCCGTAGTTTGAGGACGCCTGCAAAGTGTCTCCCTGTGAGATGTCTTTTTCCTTCTAGTTTGTTCTCATGACAGGTTAGTGTTTCCTTCATTCTAAGGAGCTAATGTTCTTTTTTCCTAGAGAAGACTGTCACAATTGATGTCTCCCTTGAAATGGAGATTTCAATGTAAGATAGGATCTCTTGTGTATGTTTTATTCAGATTGACGGAACTTCCCTATGACTGCTTGTTGAGTAACCAGGCTCTGTAGGAGCAATTTTATGGCGATCATTTATAAAGATCGTAGTAAAGTTAAAGAAGATAGGAGAGGTTGGAGAGAAGATAAAGGAGTCAGACACATTTCACGGTAGCATGCTCACCTCTGGCATGGCCATGATCTCAGCATCCAGGTCCGTGCAGAGAGAGAATCTTTACTGTCTTGGGATATTTGTAGGTAGCCATAAGATATGCATATTCAGTAGTTACACGCATCACAAGGTGGGTGGTGACCACAGTAAAGTCTCTGAGCGTACAGGTGAGGAAACTTAATACCTGCATTGGGGGAAGATAATGAGGGGGGCTGGACACCACAGTGGGAGGAGATAATCAGGGAATGTCTGCCTCCACAGGGAGACAGAATCCACCCCGTGCTCACTTGAAGGCAGCGTAGCTGTTAGGGGGGAATCTGTGGGAATGACATTTAAAGCAGGATCATGTGCTTGGGCTTTATCTCTGATTTAACTTTCCAGATTCCCTGTGTGATAAGTTAGGGAATATGGTCCTGTCATATGTCCTTCAATGTTAGTTTCCCACAACTTCCCAGTATCCTGGCAATTGAACTCCTATCCACTTAGGTTTTCCTTTAGTTCAGAACACCTGGCATCCTATCTGTCCCAGCAGTTACTTTGAATGTGGCCTGTGGGGGAACTAGGCTCTTCACAACGCAATGGGTCCAAGAGTCGGTTGTGTAAGGGAGGGATAAATTGAAGAGACATCAGACAAGATAAAGCATGTAAGGGCTCAAGTCTTTTCATGGTCAGTTACAAGACAGGCCCCATAGCCAGTCCTAGCCGTTCTCCAGCCAATCCCAGTAAAGAATGGACTAGGTGGCAAAGTTCCAGCCAATCCAGGTCAGGTCCATGTAATTCTTAGTGAAGCCAATTGTATTCTACTAGCACTAAACCACATCTAATGCTGCGACTAAAGGATGAGACTTAAGATCAAGAGAAATCCGATTCCTAATTGTGGCGGTGAGATCTAGCTCCACACTCCAACCTCTTCACATTTCTTACTTTTTTTCTTCACCCTTTCTAACACCGGTGGCTATTCTGCTCACTGATTCTCGTCTTCTGTGCTGATTTTCATGATTTATTGAGTTGGCCACAGAGAACTCCCTGTACTCACTGTCCGTGTGGCGCGGTGGCATCTGACCTTTGACTTCATGGGGGGGGAGGGGAGAATCGCCATCATCCGCAGCACCACACATCTGATTCCCATGAGTAGATGTCTGACACGTTTCCTCTCCAATCTCTTTACCATACCTGACACCAGCCATCCATCACAGACCACTCTGCTTCTCCGCTGGGTGCGCCACTTGCAGTGGCCAATCAGAACCCACAGGCTAGACTCATAGTTATGGGCACTTTCTTAGGGAAGTAACAGGTTTCCTTTCAGAATCAAGACCAATGGAGGCAGCAGCTTCTGTATGGGTTCATGCTCGGAGCTTCTCCTGGCCGTGCAGGGCCCCTCTTGGACCCTGGCGGGCAGGTTCCAGTCTCCACCTTCAGGCCCCGTGCTCCTCAGTCCAGGTTGCAAAGCTCCTGTTGTCGTTAGGTGCCATCGAGCCAGTTCCAGCTCATAACGTGTACGTGTGGCAGAACTGAACCCTGTGTACGTGTGGCAGAACTGTGCCGTCCTCACAGTTGGTTGGGTTTTTTTCATCGTTTTATTAGGGGCTCCTTATAACTCTTATCACAATCCATACACACATCAAGCGTGTAAAGCACATTTGTACATTCGTTACCCTCATCATTCTCAAAACATTTGCTCTCCACTTAAGACCCTGGCATCAGTTCCTCAATTTCCCCCACTCCCTCCCTGCTCCCCACTCCCTCATGAACCCTCGATAATTTATAAATTATTATTTTGTCATATTTTACACTGTCCGACGTCTCCCTTTACCCACTTTTCTGTTGTCCGTTCCCCAGGGAGGGGGCTATATGTAGATCCTTATAATCGGTTCCCCTTCTCTACCCCACCTCCCTCGACCCTCCCGGTATTGCCACTCTTACCACTGGTCCTGAAGGGATCATCTGTCCTGGATTCCCTGTGTTTCCAGTTCCTCTCTGTACCAGTATACCTCCTCTGGTCTAGCCAGATTTGTAAGGTAAGATTGGGATTCATGATGGTGGGGGAGGAGGAAGCATTTAGGAACTAGAGCAAAGTTGTATGTTTCCTTGTTGCTACACCGCACCCTGACTGGCTCCTCACAGCTGTTCTTTACGTCACCATTGCCGCAGCCACTGTGTCCGTCCATCTCGTCAAGGGCCCTTCGCTTTTTCCATCCCCCTCGACTTTACCAAGCAGATGTCCTTCTCCAGGGACTGGTCTTTACTGACAACACGTCCAAAGTGCTTGAGGTGAAGGCTTGCCATCCATGCCTCTCAGGAGCCCTGGGACTGTCCTTCTTCCAAGACAGATTTGTTTGTTCTCTTGGCCGTCCAGGGTCCTTTCAGTGTTCTTGGTCAGCTCTCTGATTCACGTGCATCGATTCTTCCGCAATCTTCCTTAGTCAGTGTCCAACTTCCGCGTGCGTGTGAAGCGATGGAAAATACCGTGGCTTGGGTCAGGCGCACCTTAGTCCTTAAAGTAACACCCCTGCTTTTCAACACTTTAAAGAGCTCTTGCCCAGCCGACTTACCCAATGCAGTGAATCGTTTGATTTCTTGCCTGCTGCGCCCAGGAGCATTGATTATGGATCTGAGCAAGACAGAACCCTTGACAACGTCAACCCCTTCTCCATTTATCAGGATGTCACCTCTTGATCCTGTTGCGAGGCCTTTTGGCTGAGATGCGGTGAAGTAAAGCTGTCTCAGCTCTGCCTAGGTGTGCTCAGAGGCCCCTCACTCTACCAGGAAGATGCCTGCTTGAAGGCAGTCCACCGTCTGCTCTGTAGGTCATCGCTCCTACTGAGTAAGCCTCCTTGCTTACTCAGCTCCCTGGTTCGGCTGCTGCCATTTGTCTCCTGCTGGTGCCTGCCAGGCTTCTGCAGCTTCTCTCTGTCTCTGGTGTGGAGAAGCTCTTTCTGTCTCCTGGGTTGGGAAGTTCTCAGCACGGGGACCCATGTCTAAAACACCTCCCCGACTCCTGGCTCTTCTGGGTGGCGGTGAGGGCTTCTCACTGCCCTGAGTTTAGCTGTCTTCAAGCCCAGTGGGATGACGAAACAGACCAGTCCTCCACAAGTTCCATCCGCCTTATCTGCATGACCGCCCCACTGCATGGGGTCCATGCACCTTAGCAACAAGTGCCCCACTCCCCTTGCTGGGCCTCAGGCACCTTGTTTGCATCGTCCCACCCAGTCCGTATATAGGGCTCACAAAGGACCATATTAAGTAATTCACTGCACCCGCAAGTGTATGATTTATTAGGCAATACCGCGGGATCAGGGTCAACTTGAAAGTCGCAGGATGCAACACAGAAGACACAGTACAGTTCTCCAGCCAATTAGCCCTCAACAACGTCTCTTGTAAAGCTCATAGGCCGGAGGCCTTTTCCTTAGTTGTGCCCATTGCCCAGTTCCTCTGGGCTTCTGCCTTGCTGAGAAAGTGCTACAGCAGTAGTTACTCCATTCCGGAGAGCCTGGCGTCTCCCCACTCCACCAGCCAGCCCCCTGGACTCGGGGATTCAGCTCTGCTGCGCGTCCACCGTCACGGTCTTGAGCCTTTCGTCACCATCCTTGGTGTTAACAGCGTTTGACTTTCGTGACACCTGTTTGGGGAGGTTCCCTTCCCCGCTCTTTCCTTCTCTCTTTCTATGGTGCTTTTATAAATAAGCCCCGCAGTCCTGTTGGGTGGCTGTACATGCCTGTTTGCATAGTAGCCCCTGCGATTGTGACCCAACCAGTCATCATCGATGATGAACTCAGGGCCATGTGCAAAAGCAAACTACTGGGTGGCAGCCAAGTAAAGGGACCCGTGGCGCCTCTCTATTTGAGTTCCCTTGTGTGTTCACTAACTGCAGACTGCGCCAGAAGGAGGGAAGTGACCAGTTCTTGCCTTCTTTGGGAACTGTGTGGTACGGATCTGCACAAAACTGGATTCTCACTTGCCCGTATCTCCTGGTTACTGGCCTCCCATGTGGCACTTTCTTCTCCCTGGCAACCTGCAACCAAATCCTTTCCCCAGTGACTGCCAGGACATAGGTACTCTCCTCCCAGAATTCTGTGTCCTGACCATCCCAAGCCAGGTCAAAATGTACGAGTCAGAAAGACGCAGCTGCCTGGTCAACCCCTCTCAGAGTTAACCGCCCTGAGCTGTGTCCAAGTTAGAATGACTCTCTCCTTCTGACGTCCACAAGGGCAGACCACAGCCCTGCAAGCTCTTCAACTTGCTCTGGGTTCATTCATTCTTTAGAAAGCCCGAGAGAATTCACAGAGCCTCCCTATACTTAGTTTCCAACCAAACCAACCCTGTTGCTCCCAGTCCTTCTAACTCATAGTAATCTCATGGGACAGAGTAACATGGCCCCCTAGGGCTTCCAGGGGTATAAGTCTTTATGAAAGCAGTCTGCCACATGGTTGCCTAGCACAGCAATGGTGATTTCAAACCTCTATCCTTTTCTGCTAGCAACCAAGTGGCCCCTGCCCCTATAAAGGTTCCTTCGACTGAGACTGACCTATTATTACCAGAGAGCAGATAGACGAAGAGACCCCGCAGGTGTGATCTTCCATCGTCTCCAGGCGCGTGACCCTTCTCCATGCATGGATGTCCTCAATGGTCCAGGAAGCTCAGACTTCCTGTTTCATGGTCTTTGTCTGCATTTTATACTCATGTTTGTGGCCTCATGCTTAGGCATCATTATCTGAAAAAAATGAATCTACACAATTGATTGCATCAGATCCTCCTTGGACCAGTTTTCACATTCTATAACTACTTCCTGCAATAAACAACAATGGAGGGCCATATCTGACCTCCTCTGGCTTCTCGGTTGCCAGGAGGCAGGGCTCAGACAGCCTCCACGGTTCCTCCTGCTTTACTTATTTTGACACCCACTGTTCCTCCCATGCCACGTCATATCCATGCTGGGTTCGATAATTTGTTGCAATGGCCACATAGAATTCACATACGCACCATTAAGGGGGTTGATTAGGGAAGTCAGTAGGTTACCACAAGTCAGAGTCAGCAAACAGTAAGTATAAAGTCATTGGTTTTTAGCCAGCAACCAAATCTCTCTCGTCAATTCTCAGCCTCTGAGCTACATGGTAGCCATGTCTCTCTCTGGTTCTCTGTCTTTCACCTACATTGTCCCTTGGCCCTTGCCTCTATGGGCCAGGAGGCAAAGTGACAGCCCACCTGTCACTTAGCTCCACAGTTCCATAGTCTCGGGCCAAATGAGAAGAAGATGCCTCATAGTCTCAGTGCTGCTACTCTGCATCTCGGTGGCTGCCCCCACTTCAGACAGATTTTGAACATGCTTTTCCAAAATGGTTCAGGCTTTCTCTACTTCTGCTTCAAAGATGGCTCATCCTTATAACTGAGGAAGTGACGGCAATGAAATGTGGAGGGAAACCAGCCCCTCACACTATCCTCACAGGTCCAGTAGGCGCAATTGTACAGCTATAATATATACAGATTATAGTAAAGTTACAGAGAATAAGAGATAGGAGAGAGAATAAAATGAAGGAGTCAGAGACATTTCATGGTAGCATGCTCACCTCAGCCTTGCTTGGTGGTCCACGTGGGGATGCAGAAGGTGGGAAGCGCAGGAGAGGGAGTGGGGAAGGTGGACCAGAGGAGAGGGGACAGGGCTGGAGAGAGGAGTGGAGGAGAGCGATTAATTTTAAGCAAGGCTGATATATCTTTGAGGTGTGCAAGCCCCTGAGTACAGGTAAAGATGTCACAGGAAGGAGTTGTATTATAGGTAATACAGTAATGGAAGGGGGACCATCTAGGGGTATACATGAAATAGGAAGGGGAGGGATTGGGGATTGACATGTGATAAGATGGGTGGACCCTAGATTCAGGATGGCAGCCTAACTTTGGATGTCACTGAGCAGGTTTGACCTGCTCTATGCTCTCCAGGGAAACAATCACTATCCTGTCAATAGGGTGTGAGCCCCACCTACAGTGTACCAGACAGTAGTCTGATTGCCTTTAGGGAGATAACTTGACAATCATTTACCATTAGTTGCAAGCAGTGTCCTAGTTCTGACATACATTTGGGGGAGACGAGCTGGGGAACAGCCTTTCTGTATCCCACAATGAGAACTGGCCAATCTCTTCCACGAGTGTCACACGCCCTGATCCCTAGTCCTCCCAGTCATTGAGGGTGTCACAGAGACCGCAATGGGACAGCCATATTAAGATATTTCATCCTCCACGCTTACTTTTTGTCTGCCCTGGTTTGATGTGTCTGTTTTAGGCTCCCCCCCCCCGCCCCAATAATACTGTATCAAATTGGGTTATAGGCTCCGTAAACATAAGATGCGTGTTGGCATATCTCCAGCAACATTGCTAGGCACGTATAGGAAATGTTTTCTCTTAAAAGTAACATTCTGCATTCTTCATATAACCAATCTTGCCTGGTGTATAGTTAGCTTTCCTTCAGGATTTGTTTTGGGGTACGAGCCCCCACAATCGAATGGGTCTAAGGGGTGGTTGTGTCACTGAGGGGTAAAATAAAGGAAGACAAGATAAAGCATGCAAGTACTCACCTACAGGACCACCATGACTTCCAGAACCAGGTCCATGCAGAGAGAGAATATATTTCCAACCAAGGCTTATATATAGTCTAGGGGCATGCAAGCCCCTCTAATTACAGGTAACTACATACTTAACAGAGTGGACTGTACCCTAACCTTAAAGGTCCCTTAAAGGTTGTATATTGGAGTAATCTATCACCAGTGCCGGGGGCAGGTCAGGGGGAGTGGCTGCCTTCAGAGCCTAGAGAACAATAATACATGTCTGCTCCTCTAGTTAAAGCTGCCGGCTACATAGCAATCAGCCATGTGCTTCTAAGAGGTAACGCTATTATGGGAAGATAAAGTGAGGAGCAATATTGATTATGAGAATGTGATTGGGACTCATCTCCAACTAACAAGGTTGAAGACCTTCCTCCACCCCAGAAACCCAGCCTCTCAGGCTTCTTAATATATTGAGAATAAAAGATTCATCTGTCTATCCTCTCTTCCTGTTCTCTGCTTCTCACAATTTGTGTGCTGAATGATCTGTCCTTCACCAGTTGTGATGAGGAGTCCTTTGAACTTCTGGTCAGGGAGTGACAGAGACTTGCTTGTCTTGTACATTCTCGGCGTATTTTCCATGGTCTGACTTAAGAAACACCTGTGTCTTTAGCGGTTCAATATGTATTATCTGACCTTGTTTCTACACTAAGTGCTTTGGTCATTTGGGTTGTTGATAATACTGTGTTTTTATCTGTGCTCATGGAACATTAAGGTATCTTATCGATACTCCCATCAGAAGGTTTACAATAAAGATCGACCTGCCAACAGGGCATTTTAAAAATTTGCTTCATTCCAAATCAAGCTGACGGAGGACTCGTTGTTCTCTTATTTCCTAGAAAACCAGAAGATTGACCATCATCTGCTTGGGTACTCCCAAAATGAAAGGCGTCTGGACAAGCAGGAACAACGCTGCCACACTGACGCATTGGAAAATATCATTCAATGGCACAAAACCCATTTTCCTTTAAGGGAAAATTGTGATATATTTGACCTATATGAGAAAGCTGTGAAATCAAGTTTAACTTTACCAGCAGTCAACCAGTGCAGAAATGAAGTAGAAAACGCTGCTGAACCTCATGGGGATGAGAATGCCTTTCTCCATGTGGACCATGAGCCTCGCTGTACACAAATGACATTGCCTGATAGTCAGAAATCCAACTGCACTCATTCCTCTCACATTAGCCATCAGGTAACTCACAAAATTGAGAAGCTGCATGTAGGTGACGAAGCTGGGAAAGCCTTCCTCAGTCCGTCTTTCCCCCCTGGTGGTCAGAACATGCATGATGGAGAGAAACGCTATAGATGCAGTCTGTGTGGTGAAATTTTCTTTAAAAAGTTCAAGCTCATGGAACATCATCACACCACTCACGAAGGACAAAAACCATTTAAATGCTCCGAATGTGGCAAAGCCTATCTCCATAAATCACACCTCAGTACACATCAGAAAACTCATAAGGCGGAGAAACCCTATAAATGCAGTGAATGTGGGAAAGGCTTTATTCAGAAGACAGATCTCACTATTCATCAGCGAACTCATACTGGAGAAAAGCCCTATATTTGTGGTGAATGTGGGAAAGGCTTCATCCAGAACACACATCTCACTCTTCATCAGCGAATTCATACTGGTGAGAAACCTTACATGTGTAGTGAATGTGGGAAAAGCTTCAAGCGTAAAGGAAGTCTCATTATTCACCAGCGAACTCATACTGGAGAGAAACTTTATGTATGCAACGTGTGTGGGAAAGGCTGTAATTATAAGGGAAATCTCATTATTCATCAGCGAACACATACTGGAGAAAAGCCCTATGTGTGCAGTGAATGTGGTAAAGCCTTTAGCCAGAAGTCATGCCTCATAGCACATCAGAGATTTCACACTGGAAAGAATCCCTTTTCATGCAATGAATGTGGAAAATCTTATACCCAGCAGGCAACTCTCATTAGCCATCGGAAAATTCACACAGGAGAGAAACCCTTTCAGTGCAGCGAGTGCTGGAAAGCCTTCAACACAAAGCCAAAGCTTGTCGCGCATCAAAGGTCTCACACAGGAGAGACACCGTTTAGCTGCAATGTGTGTGGACAGACTTTTGGCTATGCTTCTAGCTGTAATGCGCATAAAAGAAAACACAAGAGAGAAAGACAAGTAGATTCAATAAAGCTAGAACCTTCCACAACAAATCAGAGCTCATCCCATGCAAGTAATATGACGCAGGAGAGAAGCCCTGTTGATACTCTGACGATGCAAGTGTCCTCTACGGCAGCTCAGACATCAGGGAACGTCAGTGGACTCTTGACAAATGGAAACATAGTCCTTGTGGGACAGCCTGTTGCTAGATTCAACCCCTCAAGTGATAACACGGAATTTTCCCAGCAGAGAAGCCCTATGAGCACAGTGAATGTGGTATTGCCGATGAGCACAATGCATGCAGCAGGCCCTCCGGTGACCAGTTACGTCCTGTTTTATGTTCCACTAAGCCTATAGGGTAAACTCAGATACATGCACTGGAGATGAGGGCTGATGAGGGCTCATTTTATAGCTACAAAGGGTCTCCTGAGAGAAGTCGTTTGCAGAGACTGGAGAATCCCGGTAAACTCATTCTGTGCAAATAGATGCTCTGATATTGAGATATTCTGGTGTTGACATGGACATACTCATCAGTCATTCTGTTGTGTCAGAAGTACTGTGAATTTTTCAAACAAGATCATCAATATCTGAAATGTTGCTTTCAATGAGAATCTACTAAGGAAATGGTTAGTGCGGAAGGGGCAGTGCTGGGTTGACGGGATGTGAGGCACACACGTATATATCATTTGAGTATTCCTAGATCTGCGTGAATGACCGAGAACTAGATTGTATAAAGCCATTCTGGGACTTCCACAGTATGATTGGGTGACCTTTGCATCTGGCCCACCAAGGGAATTGGACACAGTGCTAAGAGTGCAAATAAGAGTGGAATCTCTGTGAGTAATTTTGTCCTATGTCATTGAGTTGCTCCCAGAGTGATTTTGTTAAGTGCCAGTAAGTTGCTTCCAGGTCAAAGCATCCTGTGTACAGCAGAACAGAACAGTGTGCTCAGCCCTGCATGGTTATATTTGAGCCCATTGTTGTAGCCACTGTGTCCATTGTTCCTTGCTCTTTTTTAATATTTTCTACCAAACTTGTTATCCTTGAGAGGTTATCCCCTCTAGAGAACATGTCCAAAGTGTGAGAAGAAGTGTTAACCACCACTTCTAAACTGCGTTCTGGTTGTACTTCTTCCCTGAGAGTTTTGTCCATTCTTTAAGTAGTCCATGTTATATTCAATAGTCCACTTCATAGAGATCAGCCTCGAACTGGTCGTTAGCCCCTCTCACCCTTCGGTTTGACATTGTTGCTTCTGCTGCTGCAACTCTTAGTCCTGAGATCACCTCAGGCCTCATATTCTGTGTTCACCTCTCCAGTTGAATTTGTGACGAACCGATTCGCCTCTGCTGTTTTCCCTTAAAAGGAATTAATGCAAAAAAAAAAAAGAATGCTATTAATTGGAAAAAACTTTATCAAAACTGATTCAAACTACTGAATTGAGTTTAAAAGTTATAGAAAAATTTATGATTTCAATATGGTTTATTTCTATATGGCTTCTGGAGTTTGGAGAGTTAAAGTAGGTAAAATGTATGTGGCACTAAACCAGGCTTTCTACTCTGCTAGAAGGGGATATGTCCCTAGGCCAGCTTGGAGAATCTATAGAAAAAGAAATGTCAGCCCATGTGCCCTGCTCATGAGAGATTATTCTAAAATATCTTGGGGGAGATAGAGGAGTACAGACTGCATGCCTCCTTCTCTGTACATTCTGAGATAAAGCCAACCATAGCAAAAATGTGTATATGTTAACCCTTACAATATCCCCACATCTTGTTACTGCTTAAGCCTGAAATTTTTTATTCAGGCTGTTAACTGTATATACTTGAGTATATGCCGACCCAAATCTCAGCCGAGGCACCTAATTTTACCACAAAAACTGCATTTAAAAATGTGCTGAAAAACTCAGCTTATACACAAGTATGTATGGTAATTCTAAAATAGTCAGTGTCCCAACTCATCAAACAGCTGCACTTAGGAATTAATCTAGTCCCAAGGGCACGTGCAGTTCGGCTACCCCATGACTTGAGATATGAAAACAGAGAGACTGAAGCTTATTCCTTTACGTCCTGAGAAATGCCAAGGAAAATGTTCTGTCCTGTCTCCATGGTGTGGGGAAGATGTGATGGTCATTAGCTGATGACCCTGTGGCAAAGATCCTATGTTGTTTACATTCTGTGTCAGTCTGGGTAGACTAGAGAAACATTCAGAGACACTCGTGTATCAGAAAGATTTATATTCAAGAGCAGTTGAGAAAACAGTCCAGTCCAGATCAAGTCCATAAGTCTGATACTAGTCCAAAAATTCCTCTTTAGACTCATGCAGCACATGATGCTGAATGTAGGAAGATCGCAGGCCAGTGGGTAGGAGGTCTTGTGGATCCAGTGGCAGTGGAAGCATCTCAGCTCCTCCAGCTCTCTGAGTGTCTTCACAGCAGGAAAGGGAAGGCAAAGAGAGTGTGTGTCTCACTCCCAGGGAGGAAGACAGGAGTTCCCAGAATCCTCAGGAGAAAGCCAGGCCCACACAGAGATCTCATTGGCTGTGGCCTGATTGACAGGTTGGACACCACCCCTTTGCTCAAGTTGACAGGAGATTATGTAACTGTCACGCATTTCTTTCCCAAGATGCATTTTGTCTCTGTAAAAAAGCCTGTTTTCCCCTTCAGGTTAACTTTTATATCACCCCTTCCCTGCTGAACACTCAGATAATGTGATTTCCTCTGTCTTCATTATTCCTCTTCACTTTGCTGGGAATGGGGCTTTGGGCCCCTCTCTCTCTCTCTCTCCATTGTTTGCTCCTCAATCCATGTACTAAGTTACAATGAGTCCTGCTGTTTTCAAAAACTGGTGTGGCAGCAGCATCTGACCTCTTCTAAATACCTGATTAGGAGAGAGAATCACCATCTGCACCAACAGCCCAAAGCTGACTCCTTGGTGGTTAAGGTCACTCACCTCCTCTCTAGACTTTATGGCAACTAGGACACCAATGGTCCCTCCCACGACACTCTCCTGCAGGGATCAGTGTGTTGCAAGGACCACACTGAACTCCGACCATACTCAGTGATGAGATGTGTTGGGCGAAGCATTAGGTTTACTGGAGGGGATCAGGAAGGACTCAGGATACAGGTCTTCAATTAGGACAGCTTATTCTCCAATGACTCCTTAGCATGCCTTTCTCTAACACTTAGTCTCTTCCCCTGGCCACTCCTCTCCTGAAACAAAGGTTGCATCTCTAGCACATGTCCTAGGAGAGCCCATTCCGCCCCTGTGCTTCACACACAAGGGACTCAACTCTTGGTCCATGGATCAGTGAGCCTTGCTTTGTCAAGTGCACAGCAGCACCTTGCTTTGTAAGCAAGCTTAGCTATAGATGCTCAGCTGTCTCGACATGGTGACTCCTCCCCCCACCCCACCCTTGGAAGTTAGAGGAAACCAAATGCCAGCAGTGCCACCCCATCTGACACACAGCACAGGTTCCATACACCTTGCCCAATCCCCGAGGAGCCCTTGTGGTGTAGAAAGTTACGAGTTGGTGCTGTCAGGTTGGCAGTTGGAAACCACCTGCTGCTCTTTGTGAGAAGAGTCTAGAAACCCACAGGTGCAGCTCTATTCTATCCAATAGGGTCACTGGGAGTCCGAATCCACTTCCTGGCAGTGAGTTTCGTTTTTTTGGTCCAATCCCCTTAGGGGGCTGTGGGCACTTTACTTGCATAGTCTCATCCAATCATAGGAGAGTCACAACGACTATTGCTTTCAGGGCCAAGTTAAAGAATTCACCCCACCGTATAGGTATGACCAATAGTAAGTGGTACCAAGTTTGAGGATGACACACGGGTCATCTCACCTTTTCTCATGAACCTCTAATGACCTGCATTCCAGGTTAAAAAACAACCCCCAGCCCCTCCAGAACCACCTTGATTCCAAGTCCCAACAACTCTGTAGGGTAGCGCAGAACTGCTTCCCAGGATTTCTGAGGTGGTAAATGTTTCTGGGAGCCTACAGCCTCGCCCTTTGTGGGGCGAGGCCAGCCCCTAACAACATCATGGGTTTGTAGGCGCAACTGTATGGTTAAGATGTATAAAGATTATAGTAAAATCATGGAAGATAGGAGAGAGAGAGTGAAAGGAGTCAGACACATTTCATGGTAGAATGCTCACCTCCTGGACGGCCATGATCTCACCAGCCAGGCCTGGGCACAGCACAGGCGGAGAAGAGGGGAGAAGACAGACGGAATGGGGAAGAAGAACCAGAGGAGAGGGGATGGGGGACTGGAGGAGAGAGTGTCTTTATTGTTTTGGGGCTATTTGTAGGTAGCCATGTGACATGCATAGTCAGTAGTTACATGCATCACAAGGTGGGTGGTAATCACAGTAAAGTCCCTGAGCTCACAGGTGAGGAAACCTAATACCTGCATTGGGGGGAAGACGTGAGAGGGGATGCCCGCCCCCACCCCCCGCCCCGCAGCGGGGGGAGATAATCCCAGGAATGTCTGCTTCTATGAGGAGACAGAATCAACCATGTGCTGACTTTAAGACAGCATAGCTGTTGGAGAATCTGTGGGAATGATATTTGTTAGTTTCCCACAGCCCTAAACCTCACGCAGTTACCTGTGGTTTCGAAGAGCTCACCTGGTGGCTAAGTCCAGTCTAGTGCGTAACCACTGTGCCACGATGCCACCGTACTTCCAAATAATCCCCCAAAGATCAGCTCTTAATTGGTGTGTCTGAACATTGCTGGCTGAGAAACGGGATGGAGGAGAAGTCAGTCGCTCGCTGTCGGAGTTGACCCGGGAGCAATGCCTTGCCCGTGTGTGGAACCAGGCTTCTCTTCCTGGGCCATGCAGCTCACCGCAGGTACCGTGGAGACCTGCCGAATAGGCTCCAGTGGAGCTTCCTTACTGAGAAGGACGAGGAAGAAGGGCCTGGCACCCTTGTCTTTAACTGGCCTCACCCCAACTCCCTTGCAAACATCTGTTCGGTTTACCCCCGCAGCCCTTTTGCCCGGTGTGTGGTGGACGCTCTCGTGTACGACGTTGCCCCTAGACGTGTTTCTGTCCTTCACCCTGCTGTCTGCCAGCCCTTTCCAGCCAGAGGCTAGCTATTCGTGTTGTCTGCTTGCCAGCTGTTCCTCGCTCCCCTTTCGTCTTCCCAGAAACACGCCTGCTGTACAGACCCTTGGACTCCCAGTGGTCTGTTTTCAAGTTCTCTGTTTGTTTCTTTTATTATCTTATTTTTTAACTGTTTAAGGAAAGCTGCCAAGGTCCCTGGGTATCGAACAGGTGCATGACTTCCTCGTCTTCTCGGCCTTCCCGGCGACTGTCGTTCGGTGCCGACTCAGAACGAAGCACTGCCTGGCCCTGCGACAGCCTCACCGTCAAGTTCTATCCCCTGTGACCAGCCACCCACCTGTCAATCAGTCCCAGCCTGGCTCCGGGCGCTGTAACGCGCACGCGCCCGTCTGTACGGAAGGTGTCCGAATATGGCCGCCTCCGTTAGCAAACGCCACGGCTGGGCGCAGACATTGCCGGCTCAGGGCACACCGGAAAGGCCGCTGTCCGCGCGCATCCAAGCGTGCTTGGCCCTCCTCGCGTCCCGTAGCGGGTCCGGGCGTCTGCGCCGGGGGTGGCCGAGCCCACGTCTTTTCGCAGGAGTAACTTCCACTTTTCGGAACTGCTGGTGGTTCCGGAGAAAACCAGGCCAGTTGGTCTATTAGTTCTTTGAACAGGACGGGGGCCGCGGGGTTCCCGAGGGCTGCGCTGGGCGGAGGTGCTGGAGGGGAAGCAGGTGGGGGGAGTCGCAGCCTTTGGCATCGGACCCGCGAGAGCGCCTTTGCCAAACGACCCGGGCGGTCCCGACCCTCTGGGTGCCGTAGGGTGGTGGGACGGTGCGTTTCGGTGACGGCGGGGTCTGGACCGGGTACCGGACGTAATGCGGGGCTGAGTGAGGGTGGACCCGGGGGTGGTGTCGGTCTCGGCAGGGCATTGTGGGGACGAAGCGCAGGAAACCCAGGCCCCCTTGAACCTTGATTGTGGAGACAGGTGGCCTGTCCTCCGGGGAGTTGTGTGAAAGCCGCGGTTTAGAGCAGCGTCTGTACCATTTTCCCTGGAACCCAGAAACCGCCCCACTACTGTTGCAGGGAGGATCCACCACGCCGCCCATCGCTCAGTGGGTCTGCTTTCAGGCTGCAGAAGTAGGGGTCGGGGAGACCTGCTGGTCCGCAAAGCCTCACTTACAGACACCTTTTCTGCTGTGCAGCTTTGCCTTGAAAGGCGCCGCCCAGAAAATAGGAGTTTAAATCCTAACCTCCTCGTGCGTGGTGGTTACCATCCCATTTCGGAAGGGGTTGTGATTGTTCGGTTCATGAGGCAGGATGTTAGCAGGTGGGTCAGTTCCCCAAACTATAGAGAGATGAAGCAAGCTAGCCAGCCAGTAAGCGGAGATGGAGAAAGAGGCATTGCCAAACCTCCTGGCGATCTGGATGCAGCCTGAGGCTGAAGAACCAACAGAGAAACAAAGCCGACTTCGCCAAACTTGTGCAACAGTGGGGAGAGACCCCATGCAGTCTCCTAACTAAATGTGGGGATCTGAGAAGAATTTGGCCACTACCAAAGGATTCTGAACGTGTTTAAGGACCAAAAATAATCTCAGAATCAAACGTGTAATGAAGCCGAGGTGTGTCT
Source organism: Echinops telfairi (assembly GCF_000313985.2). Classification (NCBI taxonomy): domain Eukaryota; kingdom Metazoa; phylum Chordata; class Mammalia; order Afrosoricida; family Tenrecidae; genus Echinops; species Echinops telfairi. The sequence continues at coordinate 19,026,673 of NW_022104553.1, read as the reverse complement.
GGCAGCGAAAAGGGGTCGCAAGTAGAAAAAAGTCAAGCCCAACTGTAGAAAATCTAGCCGCTTCAGCGGTGAGAACAGACTTGTGTTGTTTCGGTCACACTAGGTAAACTGAGGCAGAATCGGGTGTTGGAGAAAGGAAGGCGCTGCTTAAATACAACAGGGAAATGGTTTGGGAAGTGAGTATTGGGTGCAAGTTAAAGACATACGGTGGGCATCGTCTTGATGGCAGTGGGGTTTTAGTCGACAGGAGACAGGTGTGGCCTTCAGGAGACGGGTGGTTGGTAGAAGTATAGATGCCACTGGCAGTTATGATGAAGACCGAGAAGGAAATGGAAGTGAAGTATAGGGGGACACTATCTCTATTGTATTGGAGAATGCAGAGGGCACTAGCAGCAGAATGTTGCTAGCGATGGGGAAGCTAAGTGTGTTTCTGGTGAGGCTTTAAAAGACAGTGGTGAACCCCCAACAGACTTCTTACTTTGAGGTGGCTGGAATCGGGGATAGGGCCTGACTCATTCTGTGGTTGGGTCAGGATTTCCTGCTTCTGGTGGGAAATCTCATTTCTTAAAAAGAATATAACCAACGTTACATTAAAAGGGGATGTTCTGAGAGGGAGGGGAGGGGCCAGGAAAGAAATGCCCTTGGTCACACCTTCCTTGCTTAGGGCAAACAGCCTTGGCCTAAAGATGACACTATTACCCCCCCCACACACACACACACAAAAAAGACAGTGGTGAAATGTGACTGGACAGGGAAGGAAGGGTGATGCTTTTTATGCAGTGGCAAATAACTTCTCTGAATTATGCTCAAATGTCTGGTGGAAGATAGAACTTATAAATGATGAGCTTGGAGATCTGGCTGATGAGAGCTCTAAGTAAGATGTTGCAGGGGCTGAATCGTGCCTCCTTTCCACTTATAATAAAATGCAGTCTAAACTAGATGAACTTCAGAGGGGAGCAGGGAAGGAGAGGGGAAAATGAGGAGCTGATGCCAGGGGCTTAAGTGGAGAGCAAATGTTTTGAGAATGATAAGGGTAACAAATGTACAAATGTGTTTTATACATTTGATGTATGTATGGATTGTGATAAGAGTTGTATGAGCCCCTAATAAAATGATTATAAATAAATAAAGATGTTACTTCGAGGACTAAAAACACTAAATGAACTTCAAAGTGAACTGTACAAAATGAAGACAGCATTAAAAAGATTTCAAGAATCTCGTTAGACAAACTAAGGGCACGTATCCTAGAATGTTTACCAAAGACTTAGTTGCGCAATCTTTTGTTAAAGGGATTGTGTCTGTCACCGTTGGACCCAACCAAGTACCATGGCAAAACACACTGGTTCAGACCGAAGATGCTACAAAAATAACTAGAAGAAAGAGCAAGAATGTTGTCTGCCTGTTGGAAGTCTTTAGGCGGAAACAGACGAAAGGAGCTGCGTCTACTCTCCAAGAAGAGGAAAGGACCATCCTTGGAGCATCTTGGAGATGAGCAGAACGGTTAGAAGGTGCATGGGAATCATGGCCTCCTTGCCTACCCTCAGAGGTGTTAAAGAAGTGGATCTTGGCCACATGGTTCCAGAGTGTCGGGCTGGCATTAAGGTGTGTAGGGATATGGCTACCATGTCCACAGGTCAGAAGAATGAAACCCTCTAGGGCAGAGTGGGTGGAGTGTACACTCAGACGGCGACTGGGTCAATAAAATCCAGGGCAGTGGAGTTGAAATCCCACTGGTCCTGGAAGATGGAGCTAAAGCCCAGGGCCACAGGAAGTCCCTACAATATCCAGAGGGCATGGCTAAGACCCAGAATTGAAGTCTGGGACCATGATGAGGATGGTTCCAAAGACAGTTCATTATTGTCCAGCAAAGTGACCTCTCTCCCATTTTCGTAGTAAGTCCTTGTACAGTTTCTGAAGGTAATATTGGGAATGGCATGCAGATGAATTTAGATGTGCTTTGTAATTC
>NW_022104553.1:19019390-19024376 GCF_000313985.2 Echinops telfairi | reverse complement strand
GAGGACTTTATAGATTGATATCGGAAATATAGGCTAATATCGGACTTATGGACTTGATCTGGACCAGGCTGGGATGTTTTCTCCATGTTCAATTACTCTTGTATATAAATCTCTTTCTTTTACACATGTGTGTCCATGGATTTGTTTCTCTAGTCTACCCAGACTAACACAGTGTTTTACTACAAGATGCCGGTTTTATATGGGTCTTTGTTTTCCCCACTATTAATTCCTTATATTCTTTTTGTGTGTCCCGTCTTTCTCTTCATCCGTCTCATTAAGGATGTTTGCTTTCTTGGTCTTAGCCATGAATGAACTTTTGATCTGTCAGGCACTTCACTTTGATTTGGTATTTTTGGATTCCCATCATTCCCCTTTCTTATTATTTTTTTTCTAAATTAATCTTCCTTTTAAAAATGTAGACTTAAACTAGTATAGAAGCAATATATGTATAATTTACCACTGCACCAGGCAAAAAGGGAGCCCTGTTGGTACAGTAGATTAGGCATGGGGCTGGAAACCTAAAGATTTATAGTCATGAAAACCTATATGGGATCACTGTGAGTTGTATTCAACTTGATGGCAATGAGTTTATTTAATTTATTTTGGGAGGTGGGGGGGTTGACTAGGCAAGAAATAAGAGTTTTCACAGCATTTAACCAGTTATAGTAAGTTTTACCATGTAGTTAATTATTCCTAATACTATTTGATTTCGTTTTGTCTATTTTCCACTGTGTAAAAGATTGGTTCCATCAATATAGTTGAGTCATTCATGTTGCTACATGCAGGTGTAGTTACTTTGCCGCAGGAGTTGGGAAGTTTAGTCTGTGAATGGTTACATTACATAGCAAATATTTTAGGGTTTGTAGGCCAAATAAGGGCTTGGACATAAAATTTCTTACCTTCATTCTGTTTTCAACAATGCTTAACTTGTGTACATTAATGTACAAAGTATTCTAGGCTGGTCAGAAAGACTTGCTCTGTATCATTCCATTGTTTGAGTATAATAGCTTTTTCTAATGATTAATACACATTTTTGTTGCTGGCAGTTCAGGTGTAAAAATGGTGTAGCATCAGAGTGACCGGCGTCTTTGTTTAACATCACAGTGGGAGAAAAGAATAAAAACCAATAGTCTAAGGCTGATTCCTGTGAGGTAGATGTGAAAATGGCATGGGGGCAGCGACTGACCTCTTCTGACTTATTAAGGAAGGAAAGTTAAACAGCAGCAGCCCAAGGTTGATTTTTAGGATTGGAGGTCAGAAAAACCACGTCTCCATTCTCTCCATTTCTTGACCAATTCTGACACTCACTGTCTGTTCTAAGGCACTCTTTACTTCTCTACTGGGTTTATAATTTGTTGCCATGGCTACACAGAACTCCTAGTCAATGCTCATGATTATGGGGTTTCTTAGGGAAGTCCACAGGTTATAATTCAGGATCAGAAATGCTCAGGATACAGTTACTAGATCAGGATTGCCTTTTCTCAGCCCCGCCCACAAGCATGCCTTTCTCTGGTCTTCAGCCTGCCAGCCATACAGCCCTTTGGCCTCTACCCTGCTCAGGCAACTTTACAAAGCTCCTTTAACTATGCCAATAAATACCCAACGGGCTCTCCACTCCTCCGTAAGCCTGAGCCACACGCACTTAGCCCTATCTCTCTGGGTCAGCAGAGAAAGCTCCCACAATTAACAGGGACTTGTAGAACTCACAGACAATACTCATGATTATTGGGTTTATGAGGGAAGTCCTCGGTTATAGTTCAGAATCTGGAATGTTCTTTCTTAGGACAGATTTGGGGCCATGCCTGCAATCAGGTTTTTGTCTGCTCCTTGTGCAGATGGCCCTTTACCCCTCTGACCGTGAGCATCTGCCCTGACCCCTGCCCTGTTTAGGCAAGTGTTACAAAGCTCTTTAGCTCCACTAATAGGTGTCCGGAGGCTCGCTTGCTCCTCGGGCTGGTTCCTGTTACGTTTCACACACGTCTCCTGATGCTGTTGCCGCTGTTTCCTGGCCACGGCTTCTCACCATGTTACGCCGTGCTGGTGTTCATGTTCCTCCTTTTGTCTCCAGGGTCTGAGGTTCTCAGCTCAGGGACCTCAAGTTCAAAGCTCATACTCTGCTTCTGTCTTTTCTTCGTGCTGATTGGCCACACTCTATTGGGTTAATACATGAACGTGGCTTTGAAAACCCTGATACATGTCTTATGTTTCAAATGTACACTTCTGATGGGGGCATGTGTATCTCAGACTTACATTTTTATTTCAGAATTTTTAATTTCAACCTGCGAGATGATGCATACCTGATTTCTAAAATGGCTGTACACTTTTAGTTCCTACAGCAGACTCAGTCATCAGTTTATCGTTAATGTTTCATGTGGTCTGTTTAAAATCTATTTCCAGAATGTAATGTAAAAGCAAACGAAAATGACCGTGGCTCAGGTGACTTTTCTTTTTTTTTTTTTTTTTTTTCTCATCTCTTTACTTTCTTTTTTTTTTTTTTCAACATTTTATTAGGGGCTCATACAACTGTTATCTCAATCCATACACACATCAATTGTGTAAAGCGCATTTGTACATCGTTTCTCAAAACATTTTCTCTCCATTTAAACCCCCGACATTAGGTCCTCATTTTTCCCCTCCCTCCCCGCTCCCCCCTCCCGCATGAGCCCTTGATAGTTTACAAATGGGTATTTTGTCATATCTTGCCCTGTCCGACGTCTCCCTTCATCCACTTTTCGGTTGTCCGTCCCCCAGGGAGGAGGCCACACACAGTTCCATGCAATTGGTTCCCTCTTTCCTACCCACTCTCCCTCCACCCTCCCTGTTTTGCCACTCACACCACTGGTCCTATAGGGCTCATCCGCCCTGGATTCCCAGGTGACTTTTCTAATGCATTTGCAAAGACCTGTTCAGTCTCAGTTCGATTCATCTGAAAAGCACAAATTGGGAAAGTAGGATCTGGGAGAAAAGTTATCTCTGACCCTGACTTCTACATCAGACAGGACCAGGCAGATATTGTTTATGGGATTAGCATTCTTAAAGCTTCATTAATGTATCCTTCTTACGGAGAGTCACACTTGACCATAGCCTGCGAGTTGTGTATATTGGGAGGTAGGGACAAAACTTCCTCCTCCTTTTATCGTTCTCCTCTGTACATGATGGTGCAAGCACTGTTTTGGAGGAAGACCTCTGTTACCCCTGTATTTGAATATAGTATATTTTATTGCCCAGGTTTGCCATGTGTTCCAAGTCACCAAATGAAGACATTTAACAGCAGTGGGAGCCTTGTCTTCAGGAGGGTCTCAGGAGCATCGACGTCCAGAGGAAATGTACCACTCACATTGATTTTCTTTCTTCCTTGCAGCCTCCAGGTCCTGACTCTCCAGCAGCAAGAGAAGTAATTACTTGGAAGACCGGAGCAAGAGGTTGCAGGATTTCGGTGTTGTCGTTTCGGGAGACTGAAATTTATGAATAGACATCAGAGCTGAACCAGAAGCAGCAAAGGCAGAGCCACCCCTGTCGGCAATGCCCCAGGAGCCAACGAAGATGACCGTGGCCCAGGTGACTTTGTCTTTTCGGCTCCTTGTTCTTCTCATGGGTTTGTAGAGAGCTGCTAACTGTCACTGTGGTTCATCCGAAAAGTTTACATTGGGAAAGTGGCATCTGGAGGAACGTGACCTTTGACTCTGACTCCAACGTCAGTCGGATAAAGAATCGATCGATCGGGGAATTGACATTGAATCAGTGAGCCTCGCATGTGACCGGGGATTCTCTGGGTTACATTAGATGTTAACTTGCATTTCATATTTCTCTGGCCACCCCAAGAGCGTTGTTGTAATTTAAATGTTATAATTTAAATTGTTGAGGCAAAAGATCAGGTCCGTGGGGGGAACTTCCGTTTTTTATGAGACTTTTGTCTGATTGCGTTTCTTTGCTGTCTGAGCGGCATTCTCATAGACGCGTGTAGAAATGGGACTGGCTAACAGCACTATAAGAATCGCACGTGCCTTCCAGCCCCTTCAGACTTCAGGGGTACGTGAGAACAATCACCATAGAAATCAACCGAAGCTTGATCTCTTACCCACTGGATGTCAAACATCCCTTCACCATCCAACTGCTTTACCATTTCTGGCCACAGCTGTCTCTCCCACGAACTCCCTACTTTTCTTCTGGCTCAAGGTTGTATTGCAGAGACCATGCAGCACTTACAGACCCTACCCACAGCGAAGGAGTTTGCTATGGACGTATAACAGGCTATCACAGGATCATGACCCGCAGGGCACAGTGAAACCAGGATCAACAGCCTGTAACTTGGATCAAGTTTCTGGGCATGCCTGCCATGCTCTTCTTTCTCCCTGAGCCCTCAGCCCTCAGCATGGTCTTGTGACGGTTTCCTGGTCCTGGTGTTGCTGCTTTCTGCCATTGTGGTCTGCGGTGGTTGCTGCTGCTTCGCTCTGCCTCTCACCCTCTTCAGCGTTACACCTCTTTGTCTCACGGGTCTGGGAGGTTCTCAGCGCAGGGGCCCCAGGTCGAAAGGACATTCTCTGCTCCCAGCTCTTATTGGTTGTGAAGTCTATAAGCCACGTGAATAGCAAAACTAACCAATCCCCTCACGAGGGTTCATGTACCACATTTGCATGGTCAGTTGCTCAGGAAATTTACTCAGTTATTCAGTAACACACACAGGGCAGCACCACCACCCTGGGGTAGAAAACAAGGTAACTCCTCAGAGTTGAGGGAAAGAAGTCTTTCAAATTAATTTTACCCAAGAACCAAGGGAAATGGCTACATACAGGTACCTATTTCACTACCATGCCAAAGGCGATCTCCCAGGGCGGTTTCTTCCAGGGCCCCTCAAAGACCCTTGTTGGACTAGCCCAAGGCACCTGAGGGTCAAATGAGGAAGAATCTGATTTTGAAGTTCATTTAATTGTTTGTAAGGAAGCCCCTAGTGGTGGTGTACTGGTTACGCACTGGGCTGCTAATCAC
>NW_022104553.1:19016457-19017392 GCF_000313985.2 Echinops telfairi | reverse complement strand
CCACAGGTAGATGCACTCCTATCCATGCTTATTAACCTCTCCTTTCTCTTCCCTCTGATCCATTTTGTGTAATTTCCTCAGTTCTATGTGATTGTTCTCTTGTACCCGGACGAGATCAATTAACCCACACACAACTGTAACAAAAGTTGTTAAGCCATTATCGGCTAGAGCCTACGTTACCCACCACCCGAATGCTTAAAGAGGGGAGTTTCCATACTGTGGAATAAACAAGACGTAAGGGCAGGTGGTGTCATGATACATGGAAAAAGGAGAACTTAAAGTAAAACTAAAACGGGTTTACAAGCAACTTCAACAATTTCAAAAACAAATACCAAGGGCTCAAGTAGAAAGCAGGTGTTTTGAGAATGATGATGGCAACATATGTATGAATGTGCTTGACACAATTAATGTGTGTATGGATTGTGATGGGTTGTATGAGCCCCCTAATAAAATGATTTTTTTAAAAGGTAAAAAATAAATAAAATAAACAATGAATGAATGAATGGCAGCAAGTCAGCAGTTACAAAAAGAATCACAGTGGTTACAAAGGGGTCAACTCGGGCAGTACAACATGAATGTAGATACAGGCTAATACAGTATGGTTACACTGTTCTCTGGCCGCATCTACGGTAACTGCTACATTACGGTTACAGTGGGGTTGATCAGTGCACTGGATGCGGGTAGAGAAATGAGTTTCCTTAGGTAGCCTCTGGTCTTGGTTCTTTGGGGAAAAACAGCTTGAGGGAGAGTCCTGCCCTAGTGTTCTACCCCAGAGTGGGAACTTTTGAAACACACTTGATGTGTCACTTTCTGCCTAAGGCCCAGTCATTTGCACCTTGCCAGGATTGTTCACTAGTTTATGTAAATGGGTGAGTTTTAGCCCAACCTCATCTGCTCTGCAAATTGCAGTACCTGAGGCCTATCAAGAGGGGACT
>NW_022104553.1:19011043-19016016 GCF_000313985.2 Echinops telfairi | reverse complement strand
ACCGCGGGCCACATGTGGCCCTCCAAGGACATTTATCCGGCCTGCCAGGTGTTTTTGCTGCCACTGCCTGTCCTGCTTAGCAGCCGACTCTCCAGTGTGCCTAGGAATTTGTTCATAGTTTTTTTCTTTAAACTATAGTCCGGCCCTCTAACGGTCTGAGGGACAGTGAACTGGCCCCCTGTTTTAAAAGTTTGAAGGCCCCTGGATTGGATCATGGTGCTGGGTGATGTAGTGGGTTATGCATTGGGCTGCTAACTGCGAGGTTAGCGGGTTGAAACCACCAGCTGCTCCTCAGGAGAAAGATGAGGCTGTCTACTCCTGTGAAGAGCGACAGTGTCGGAAACCCACAGAGTCAGGTCCCACCTTGTCCTTCCTGTAGGGTCGTTAGGATCCGGAATTGACTACATGGCAGTTGGTTGTGTTGTTGTGTGTGTGGTTTGTTGTTGTGTATGTGTTGTTTTTTTAATTAGACTAGATTCCTGAACCCAAAAGAGATGGAGAGAGGACTATGGGAGGGGTGGTTGGTGAGCCCTTGGTAGAAGGTTGGAAGGTAGAGGTGTCTCTGACCTCAACTTCACAGGTATCAGCCTTGAACCAATCGGGGTCGTCATTGCCCTTGAAGTTAGACACGATCTGACAAGGTTCCCGATCCTGCTACTCCTCCTAGTCCTATTTCCCAATATACTGTCAACATGTCCATTAATATATATACATACCTGTTTGCATAACTACTGTGTATGTAAATTTCCAGCATAGACAATTTTATGGCTGCTATACTTCATAGAACATTCTGATTTTATAGGCTTATGGAATCCACAAATCCACTGTAATTAAGGGGGTTTTGTTTTTGTTTTGTCCTATAAGATATTAAAAAACCCGTTGCCTTAGTTTGCCACCCCGGGGTTGGTTACTTTTGTCCAGGTTGATTGATGTTTCCCCAGAAGGTTGTATATAGCTTGTGTGTTAGTCTGGGTACTTCAGAGAAACAAATCTACAGAAACTCGTGTATAAGAGAGAGTTTTATAGAAAGGGTAAGTGTGCATCAAGCAAACATCCCAACCCAGTGCTGCCCAAGCCCACAAGTCCAACATTAACCCATATGTCTGACACCAACCCACAAAGTCCTCCTCCATCTCACAAAACACACACAATGACGCCGACAGCAGGAGGAAAGCTGAGTCATTGAACATGTAAGCATCTCAGCGCTGGCAGGGGTCTCCACACGGCTGCTCCAGCACCCAGGGCTGCATCGGAGCAGGTCCATGTGGCTTCTCCTCAGGGATGTCTTGCAGAAAGTGAGCCTTGCCAGCTGAAGCAGCTGCACCCTGGTCTGACCATCAGAAAGCAAGAGACCCGAGAACTAGAAAGCGAGGCTCAGGGAGCCATTTGTCTCTCCACCCTTCAGTTAACCCCACGTATGTTTATTGGCCAGGTTGGCACAATAAGCTTTAACTAACTCAGCTTGTATGTATATAAATGCAGCACTCTAGAGAGAGGAAGTGAGCCGAATATAGTCTCTCAACATTTCATTCCCCTCGAATGGAAACTATTGTATTAAACAGAGTCATCTTAATTTAGGAATCACTGACATTCGATGACGTGGCTGTGGCGTTCACCCGGGAGGAGTGGCAGCTCCTGGGCCCGGCTCAGAAGGACCTGTACTGGGACGTGATGTTGGAGAACTATCGCAACCTGGTGTCTGTGGGTGAGGACAGCTCTCTTGTTGTTGGCCTTTCCTTCCACAACTGCTAACATAGTCGGAGTATCCGTGGGCAGATTCTCTTGTCAGTTCTCTAGCTCTAGATCAGGGGTCCTCAAACTACGGCCCGCGGGCCACATGCGGCCCACCGAGGACATTTATCCGGCCCGCCAAGTGTTTTTATCCCTTTTGTTTTTTCACTTCAAAAGAAGATATGTGCAGTGTGCCTAGGAATTTGTTCATAGCTTTTTTTAAACTATAGTCCGGCCCTCCAACGGTCTGAGGGACAGTGAACTGGCCCCCTGTTTAAAAAGTTTGAGGACCCCTGACCTAGATGAATGGGTTTGTTCTTCTGAGAACCTACTTTGTGCACTTGAAAAGGTTTGTTTTCCCAAATAGAACACTCTGCCGTCTTCACAAGCCCAAGGTCCATTCGACGTGTCTAAGATTCTGTGCTTTCCCACGAACAGGGTGTCAAGTTAGCAAACCTGATGCACTCTCGCGACTAGTACAAGGAGAACAACCCTGGTCTCTGTTCCATGGAGGCTACAGTGGAATCTTCTCAGGTGAGTGAGTGGAGAGCACTGGTAATGGGGGAAGGCTGTCAGAATCACATTCAAGGCAGAAAAGGTGTTGTATCCACGAAACCCAAGATTGATGAACCTGGAGGTGACAGCAAGTAGAATAAGGGTTTCTGGGATGGTGGGGAGTCGGGGGTGGGGGTGGTAAAAGGGAGCCGAGGTCAAGGAGTCCAGGAAGGAAAAGAATGTTTGGAAACTGATGTGTAGTAGCAGTTGTACAATACTGCTTGATGTGATTGACCTATGGAAGGATCTATGTATTAAATCCCAATTTAAAAAATAAAAAACAAAAGGAAAGGAAAGGACTATCTGAGGAGACCTAAGAATTCCTTCATAGTTTCCCCTCCCCATGTGGTACCTTTTTTCCTTTCCAGGACTGTAGAGAAAGGCTTACTTCTCTCTCTCTCCTGAGATTGAATTACTGCTTATTTGATCTGCATCTCGATGTTTTTTATACTAGGATTTTTTCTTCTTCTAGGATTTTCAAATCTAGAATGTTTTCCAGCTCCCCTTGCTCTGGAATTCCAACATTGAGGCCTCTCTCCCCAATTTTAAGTGGGGAATTTAAAATTCATTACTTTTCTCCCTGAGTCCGACATCTTTCCCCACCCTAGGAAAGACTAGGTGTATCCCTCACACGCAGCCCACCTTGAGCGTGGCTCCTTCAGAATAAAGTGGTACTTGTGCCATTGCCTTCTCTCGCTCGCCTTTGCTTCCATGCTGGTCTCCTCCAAAGGATCTGATTCCCTTTTCCTCCTTTCTTGGTCTAACCCTTTCCAGTTTCTCTCAATCTAATGAATTAAGCTCCTTCGACTTCCTACAGCAGGCTGTCAAATCAAGATCTTCCCTGAAAATATCGGACATATATTGTTTTCCGGTGTATTTTGCTCTTCTTGAAGAAAAGTCTCCAGTATGTAGAGAAGGGGCTCCGATTATCTTCCCATCCAGGAAACCCGTCAGCTTGGGTGAACCTTCGGTGCTCTCTCCCTGAAACCCTAGCCCTACGGTAGTTACTGTGAATGTTTACTATATACAGGGCTCTCTTCTATTAAGCTCTCTGCCCTGCCTGCTGATTTGCCCCCCCCCCTAGGAAAAAACATTTAGCATCTTGCGTTCTCAGTTCTATTATAAAGCAGATTGTAACTCTTTGTCTACTGAAATGATAACCCTTGAGCTTGAGAATCAACTCAAGGCTGGTTCCTGGGAGACAATGGAGATCAAAAAGGCCCCAACTTTCCCACTCGTGCATCATTTCGGACAGCACCCATTCTTCTTCTGCACGTCTTTTCCTGTTGAGCATGGTCATCCATCTCTAGTCTGCCGAAGTACCATGTGTGCAAAGACAACCTGTAATGTAGTGTACCACAGAATTCTGTAAAGAAAGAATATCAAGGGAGAGATGCATGGGCTGAGGTCTGCAGGGGTATCCTGTGTGTAAGCCCCACACCTCCAGGACAGGCTCTTCAACTGCAGGCGACAGGTGCTCACTTTCATCAACTAAGACACCATTTAAGCCAACATTGGTCTGCGAGGTCCCTCAGCCCGCTCCACTGTGAACTGCTCTTCTGCGCTGGCTTCCAGGTTTTCCTGTCTCACTCCGGGATAGTTTTTGGGTGGTTTCTGTCCTTGGGTAGTCGGAGAGTTAGACCAGCTACAACTCTAGGCTAACCTCAAAGCATCTCTTGGTGTAGAATTCTCTTGGAGACAGGTGCCAAATCCACAGGGTCAAGTATCCGTCTGGAGGTCTCTCCCCACCCATGTGACTGCAGGTCCTCCTGAATACAAACTGCAGGTCAGATGACACACGACCAGCGCACAAGGCTGTGGAAACCAGTGAGTCACGTCTGATGACAGGCGACTGACTCAAGTCATAAGAACGGAAGGTCAGGTGAAAATCAGATGCAGGATTCCGAGCAAGAGAAAGAACTTGCCCAGGTCCTTCCTGTCTATGGGGTACAGGCCACACCTTCGAGTAGGGTAGCAACTTAAAACACACCCTGCTCTAATCCTGCTTCATTCACACAACAGACAGCTCACTTCAAAACAGGACTGTAACCCCAGGCATAGAGGCTGGTATTCATAATGTATCACAAAATAGAGGAGAAGTTGAGAGTGGGGGGAGAGAGAGTTGGTAATGGAACTGGTAGAAAGGTTGGAGGGTGAAGATTTATCTGACCTCCACCTCATAGGAATCAATCTTCTCCCGATTCTCGCTTCCCCTCTTGAAGTTAGAGGTGGTCAGATAGCACCCACGCGCTGTATTTGTAGTTTCTCTGAATTGGCAACTCAGAGCTGTGTCGGAGTTTAAAAGTCAGGCTGACTTTTATAGGCAGACCCAGACCCGCTTGGTCATCGTCCCCTTTGGGTTCATTAATTCTCGAGAATACCTCACAGAATTCAGGGAAATGACTACCTGTGGTCACAGCCACCTGGCACAACCGGAAAATATATAAATGAAGACGTACCCCAGGTGTGGTCTGGGGGAGGGCCCAATAGGAGATGTCCTTTGTCTCCCTGGCTGGCCACCCTCACTCCTGCAGGGATGCTCTCAGAGGCCGGGAAGCCCAGAACTTCCTTTTTAATCGTGTTTTGTTAGCTTTCTATTAGACTCATGGTTTAGGCCTCATTTCATTGGCTGGCAGCATTGATTGAAAAAACAAATAGCTCCTTCGCCGTCCCCGCCGCCGCCGCCT
>NW_022104553.1:19007749-19010852 GCF_000313985.2 Echinops telfairi | reverse complement strand
CGCCGAGGTGACCAGCCTGAGGAGCCGCGATTCCTGGGACTATGAGTCGCACGTCCCGAGCTGGGGTAATCAGGATGATTACCAACTGGTTCGAAAACTTGGTCGGGCCAAGTATAGTGAAGTATTTGAGGCCATTAACATCACCAACAATGAGAGAGTGGTTGTGACAATCCTCAAGCCAGTGAAGAAAAAGAAGATAAAACGAGAGGTTAAGATTCTGGAGAACCTTCGTGGTGGAACAAATATCATTAAGCTGATTGACACTGTAAAGGACCCTGTGTCAAAGACCCCAGCTTTGGTATTTGAATATATCAATAATACAGATTTTAAGCAACTCTACCAGATCCTGACAGACTTTGATACCCGGTTTTATAGGTATGAACTACTTAAAGCTCTGGATTACTGCCACAGCAAGGGGATCGTGCACAGGGATGTGAAGCCCCACAATGTCATGATAGATCACCAGCAGAAAAAGTTGCGACTGATAGATTGGGGTCTGGCCGAGTACTACCATCCCGCGCAGGAGTACAATGTCCGGGTGGCCTCGAGGTACTTCAAGGGGCCTGAGCTCCTTGTGGACTATCAGATGTATGACTGTAGCTTGGATATGTGGAGTTTGGGCTGTATGTTAGCAAGCATGATCTTCCGAAAGGAACCCTTCTTCCATGGACAGGACAACTATGACCAGCTTGTCCGCATTGCCAAGGTTCTGGGTACAGAGGAGCTGTATGGGTATCTGAAGAAGTACCACATAGACCTGGACCCACACTTCAACGACATCCTGGGACAACACTCTCGGAAACGCTGGGAAAACTTTATCCATAGTGAGAACAGACACCTGGTCAGCCCGGAGGCCCTAGACCTTCTGGACAAGCTTCTGCGATACGACCATCAACAACAGCGACTGACTGCCAAAGAGGCCATGGAGCACCCGTACTTCTCCCCTGTGGTGAAGGAGCAGTCACAGCCAGGCGCAGACAACGCCGTGCTCTCTAGTGGTCTCTCGGCGGCACGATGAAGGCAGGGAGCGCTGGGTAATGCGGCATTGATGCTTGCCAATAAACCAACCAACCAAAACACAAACCATGAAGGAAAAGTACAGTGTGATACAAAGAAACCCTAATCGTTCCTTCTAAATGCAAAGAAGAGAATAAAGACCTAAAAGTCAAAAAGCAAGCAAGCAAGAAACTCCCCAGTACTAGTCTGCAGGGAGCTGCCCCTGGTAGGGGCAGCGTGCTGGTGCACATAGTTCAGGATCTGCGGGAACCTCCGCTCCCCTTGGAATGCATGGGAGATGAGAGACTCGGAGTTGTTGTACATTTACCTTTATTTAACAGGCGACACTGTTGAATTTACCCATTCGGTCAACAAGCTCTGAATATCTGACTTCCTATCTATTCCACAGTGGTCTGGGTTTCCTCGGGCGAGATTCAGGCTCATGTTTTAGCAAAGCATCAGCACTCTAAACTGACACACCAGCCTAGTTTACAAAAAGGAGATATTAAAAAAGTGACAGTAAAAAAAAAGAAAAAAAGAAAAAACAAATATGTAGGATTGCTTATGGTCTGCCCCCTCGCTTCTTGGGGTTATTTTCCAGATATATTTGTGTAGCCCACGCTGTTTTACACTTTCTAAACTGTTGCCTATTTTGAAAGCAGAGGCAGCCTGGTTGCTTGAAAATGCCAAGGATGGTCTTTCTTTTTATTTATTTAAAATTTTATTTATTTATTTTTGGATGGTCTTTCAAAGGACCGAATTCAGTTGTTAGTCCCTACACTAATTCTAGTTTTTCTTCTAGTTTATTGTGTTACTATTGTATTCACTTCATTTTCCCAGTGAACTTCTCCCATTCAAGGCTCTAATTGTTGGAATAATTAAAACGTTGGTGCGTGAATGATTTACTTAGAAGGATCAGCACAAGGCTGGTCCCTGTGAAGCGGTTAAAGATGGCTCAAATTTCCACTTTTTGCAAAGTATGGTATCACTTCATCATTTCTAACCTTAACTACCACCCTTTCCTTCAATATTATCCATCATGTATTTGGACTCTGTAATCCACTCTGTACTCAATATTTCTTTTTTTTATTTTATATTTTATTTATTATTTCTGTACTCAATATTTCACAGAACTCCTGAACAACCAAAGAAATGGCTCACACAGTTGTGGAGGCTGGAAAATCCCAAATTCATAGGTCAGACATCAGGAGGATTCTTCTCAGGTGGTTGCAGGAGTTGATGACCCCAGCTCAGCAGATCACACAACAGACTCATGACTCATAAGGTTGTGGAAGTTGGCAAATTAGGTCAGAGCAGGTAGGCTGCTGGCTCAAGTTCCAAGATCAGAGAATAGCAAGCCAGGTGTAGGATTTACAGTAAGAGAGAATTTACAGTAAGAGAGAGAACAAGAGCATTCATATAGATTGGCTGGCTGCAGATCATACTGTAAAGGAAATTAAGGTGGTGAATTGAGTCACGACCTTTCTTAAGACAATGGCTCAAGATCTTACCTTAATCCAGCCTCATTAACGTAATAGAGAACTCACTCCAAAATAGGACGATAGTAACAGGCACACACAGGCTACATTTTTAATATAGCACACAAAGGGAGACAATAGCTGGATGGGGTCAGGCACTGGGCCATCGCACCTGCTACTCAGGAGAAAAATGAGGCTGTCTGCCTCCTGTAAAGATGCACAGTGTTGGAACCCTGTTCAGGGTCCCCGTGGCTCAACAGTACCTCGATGGCGGTGAGTTTAAAGCTCAAAGAGCCGTGCTAAGTAATTCACTGCATCTTACTCAGGGGTGGGCATCTTCTTTCAAGACCCATCTTCACTTAACATGACTATATTCTGTTCCCCTTAAATTGCCGCATACTAAAGGTTGTTGAAGTTTTACCTCCAGTCGAGACTTATTCGGATTTACGCCCCTCTCTTTTCTGTACGTGGATATGTATTAGCATCTGGACGTTCATACCCCTCCAAAGACTTTCTTGAACATCCTCACCTTCAGTGATACCCTTCCTCTCATTTCAAGCACTGCTGCGCTGGCTCACTTGAAATTCTCAGCGGAAACTCTCTGTTCCGATTCTTTCCTCCCCCCCCCC
>NW_022104553.1:18998634-19007649 GCF_000313985.2 Echinops telfairi | reverse complement strand
CCCCCACTTGCAACAACGAACGCATCAGTGAACCTTCTGTTTCTTCAAAACCTACCCACGTTTCCTCCACCTCTTCCCAGCCCTCGGGATGCAGCTGCTTTGTGTTTGACACCCCTTACTGTTGTTTGTTTTTGTTTTCCCCAGCAGTTGACTGAACTAGAACCTAGGTTCTGTAAACATTAGGAAAATTTTCAGTGTCCCTGTCGCTTTCACTATGTACCTGTGAAAATTGTTTTCTTTCATATGTAACTTTCTGCTTTCTTCATATAGCCAACTCTACCAGGAAGGATTTGTGATCAAAAGTCCTTACAACTTCTTTGATATGTAGGGCATAGTAAAGTGTCTTGTATTTTGCATCCTGTGCTTGTGAGGCCTGATTTGAGAAGCAGCTACTTATTTATTCCTCGTGTATTATCTAACCTTATGTCCACACCCAGTATTTTTACCACCTGGGTTGTTGACCTAATTGTAATTTTATCAGCGCAAGGAGCAGTGGACATGATGTCTTACACTCATATCAGAGGTCTGTCCCTAAAGGCCTACCATTCATCAATGCATTTTTTTAAGGACTCAGCAAATCAAGATGATGAAGATTTCATTGTTCTCTTTTTTCCTAGAAATCCGGAAGGCGGATGATCATCTGCTCAGACGTTCACAAAATGAGAGCTGGGTCGATAAAATGGAACCATGCTGTGAACATAACGCACTGGAAAATATTGTTCATCGGCCCCCAAATAATTTTCATTTAGGGGAAAATCATGATATATTTTACTTAGGTGAAAAAAATTTAAAATCAAATTTAAGTTTATCTACAGGCAATCAGAGACAAAATGATAAAATAACAAAGTCAGCTGAGCTTAATGGGGATGAGCGAACCTTTCTCCATGCTGACCATGACCAATTTTGTACTGAAAAGAAATTTCCCGAGAGTCGAAAATCTAACAGCACCAAGTCCCAACTCATGAAGCATCAGAAAACTCATCTAACAGAGAAACCACATGTATGTCGTGAATGTGGCAAAGCCTTCATCAAGAAGTCTTTCCTCACTAATCACCAGATTATTCATACAGGTGAGAAACCACATAGGTGCAGTCTGTGTGGGAAAGCCTTTCCTAAAAAATTCAACCTGACTGAACATTATCAGACAACTCATAAAGGACAGAAGCCATATAAATGCCCAGAATGTGGCAAGTCCTATCTTTATGAATCAGGGCTCATTAAACATCAGAAAACACATAAGGGAGAGAAACCCTATGTATGTAGTGAATGTGGAAAAAGCTTCTTTGAGAAGGCAGATCTCATTATTCATCAGCGAATCCATACTGGAGAGAAACCCTATGTATGTAGCGAGTGTGGGAAAGGCTTCATCCAGAAGGGAAATCTCATTATTCACCAGCGAACTCATACTGGCGAGAAACCCTATGTATGTGGTGAATGTGGTAAAGGCTTCAGCCAAAAGTCATGTCTCATAGGACATCAGAGATTTCACACAGGAAAGAGTCCCTTCGTTTGCAGCGAATGTGGAAAACCTTATTCCCAGAAGTCAGGTCTCATTAGTCATCGGAAGATTCACACAGGAGTGAAGCCCTTTCAATGCAATGACTGTGGGAAAGCCTTTAACACGAAACCAAAGCTTCGTGTGCATCAAAGATCTCACACAGGAGAGACGCCCTATGGCTGCAAGGAATGCGGGGAAGCATTTGCTTATACTTCATCCTTATATTTACATAAGAGAAAACACACGAGTGACACGCATGTGGGTTCAATCAGGGTAGAAGGATCACTCAGGTTGGAAGACCCTGCCACAGGGAATCCTGTGTCATCACATCGCAGCGACCTCATGCCTGAGAAAGGCCGAGTTACTACAGTGACTGGGCAAATGCCTTCTGCGGGAGCTCAGCCGTCAGTCAGCACGAATGGGCTTCTATCAAATAGGAACGTAGTCCTTGTGGGTCCGCCTGTTGCCAGCAGTGAGCCATCAGGAGGGAACAGAGAATTTGTACAACAGAGAATCCTTATGAATGCAGTGAATGTCGTCATGCCTATGAATGCAGTGAATGTGGCAAGGCCTTCAATGCTTAATTATGTCCTATTTTATGCCACACAAAACCCATAAGGTAAACACAGATAGATTGGCTGAAGAATAAGGGTGATCAAAAATGTCTACCTCTTTGTATGGCCACAAAACGTGTCCTGCGAAACCTCTCCTGACTTCAGATCCCGGACAAGCATGATGGCCTCATTTTAGATAGATGTGTGCATTGGTAGCAAGAAAAAGAAAATTCAACTTTAGCCTAATCTACACACATAGTTTATTATGCTAATTGAATGAGGCAAAGTCCGTGTCTGCAGACCAAGGAAGTGGCGTGGAGCTATAAAACGGAAAAGGTGGTCCGTATCCAGAAGGTTGCTTGTTGCCGTTGACTCCATTCTGAACACGTGCGGATCCCAAGTGTTTTAAACGGGAAACAAAACAAACAGGATGTAGTTGGTAGATGAAGGGCAACGTTAGACCGGTGGGGCTTGGGGGCACAGGCATACCGGTTTGTCCCGATGAGTGTGAAGGGTCAATTGAAAGCCAGAATCACCCACCCTCAAACTCAGGCGTATATATGTGGTGCTTGCAAACCAGTAGACCTCTCAGTCCACTCGCAAATGTCAGGAATGTTTGTCACACACTTCCTTTGCCCCCGGCCTTTGGTTCTGTTGCTGAGGGGCACTGGTGAACAAAACAGAAAGGTCTGTGCCCTCTCTAGTTGGTTCACATTGAATAGAGGCCTGACCCCCCAGCTAGTCAAAGGCTGATGCATTATCTGCGTTAGATGAAAGAGAAGTGGAGTAATTGGAACATAGAGTTTAGTTAGGAGTTTTGTGCGCTAGAAAATCCTAAAAACTTCTTATGACAATTACCTGTCAAAGCTAGTTGCCAGTGAGATGATCCCCACTCGTGGTGATGTGAAGATTCTAAGAACTCTGTTCCCTACAGATCCCCCGGCTGGTGTTTCAGAGTTCTGTGACCAGGACTGACTTTTAGTCCTGTCTAGGTAGCCTCAGACTTCCAATCATTTAGGTCAGCAGCCGAATGCATTCATCGTTGGCGCTACCCAAGGAGTCTTAGGATAAGGATTCCTCTTAATGGTACTTAGCCATCTTGGGTAAGGATTCCTTTTAATGGTAGTTCTCGTAGGAAACAAGGCATTTATTTTAATGCCTGTCTTATTTCAGCGAGATTATAAATTCCTTGACTTTTTAAAATGACCTTTAGTGAAACAAGTTCCTTTAACTGGATTTCAGCCTTGGTTAAGAAGATATTACCTTTATCCAGGTTTTTTTTTGAAGAAGCATGGTTGGGCAGTGGGTCTGCTAGGTTGTTTCCCACCTGATGGGGGTGTCTTACTTTTGCCAGGGGAGTCCCTCTGTCACTTGACATGTCCAAGGTGAGCTGGGCACAGTTTGATGGCGTGCTACTTTGTCCTGTGTATCCGAAGTGACATGAGTAATTGAGGATTGTTAAGCTCTGGTCTGTTGAAGGAGAGTCTACCTTGCAACTGATGAGAATCAAGATACAGAAATGATTGAGTAAGAGGTTTGGGGCCTGCCTTCTGGATGACAGAACGGGTGCTATCTAAAAGCTAGAAGGAAAAAAAAGATGAGCCACGTCGGAGCCGAGTGATCACAAAGCTGCGGCACTGGCTGTGAGCTTGGGGGGGACAGCAGAGGAGCAGCTCATGGCAGAAATGGCCAACATGGGAGGCAGGCAGCAGAGAAGGCCGACAGAGCAGAGAGCCAAGCATGCTGCTCCATTGACTGTGATAGGAACTGGGCCAGTTTAAACAGCAGAGAGGCATCATGGCTGAGAAGCTCTATATAGAGCTGAGCTAAGTGGTCCACTACCTGTCAGCGACATCAGTTAGCAATGGAGAGGCTGACCAAGGATATACCAGTGGCAGTTTGGTCATTTAGCTGTGGATAGGCTGATGGTGGAGAGCCAGTGAGGAAACACCCAGACAGCTCCGAGGCCACTGCGGCAGAGAGGTCTGACAGCAAGAAACTGCCCTAGGTCTTTATGTAGAACAGCATCCGAACCAAACCGGCCACCATTGAGTCAATATTGACTCCTAGCGACCCCCTGTGGGGTTCTGCAACTAACTTTAAGGGAGTAGAAAGCTCAGTCTTTCTCCCTGCGACCGTCTCCCAGGTCCCCAGATCAGAAGTTCCTTCCTCAGGGAACCCTGGGTTATACTTTTTCACTACTTGTAAAAATCCTTGCATCTTTTTGCTTGTTACTACTACAATCATTTTTCAGTAGGCAGGTGAGAGTAATACAGTAAGTTTTAGGATTACTTTCACCTTGCCCCATTATTCTATTTAAATATTTAATAATCCCTCAACTGGACTTTCACATTAAAGTAATTTCCCTGGAAAAAAAATAATTTCCCCGATTCACGCTACTATCTGGTGAGGTTACACAACCATTCGTATAGGGATTATTCCCCCTATAGGAGGCCTTCTTGGTCCCTGGTATGGGGCACCATATGTGGGCTACATCCAGATGGGTCCTTAGGGATGGCTGTGTAATTGAAGGGAATAAAGAAACAAAAGTTTTGGGGTGCTCACCTCCATGCCAGGTCTGAGCAGTGGGGAGAGCACATGAATGTATTGTTTAACAAGTTTATGTAGTCTCAGGGCATCTAAGCCCCCCCAACTACACACACCTATCTCTGTTACAAGGTGGGCAATAGCTTAACCCTAGAAGTCCCTGAGCTCATTGAGGGACTAACCTAACTAGTGCTGGGAGCAGGGAAGGAAAGTCACTGTCCCCTGAGCAGGGGAACAATAGCAATGTGTCTGTTTCTAAAGATCAAGCTGCCGGCCAGATAGCAATCAGCCATGTGCTTGTAAGCGGTAGCATTAAGGTAGTACTATTATAGGAGGATATTGTGGGGATGTGTTTTTTTTTTTAATTTTGTTTTGGGGGCTCATACAACTCTATAACAATCCACGCACACATCAATTGTGTAAAGCACATTTGTACATTCGTTGCCCTCATCATTCTCAAAACATTTGCTCTCCACTTAAGCCCTTGGCATCAGCTCCTCATTTTCCCCACTCCCTCCCCGCTCCCCACTCCCTCATGGACCCTTGATAATTTATAAATTATTATTTTGTCATATCTCACACTGTCCGATATCTCCCTTCACCCACTTTTTCTGTTGTCCGTCCTCCAGGGAGGAGGTTATATATACATCCTTGTAGTGGTTCCCCCTTTCCACTCCATCCTCCCGGTTTCGCCACTCTCTCTCTACTGGTCCTGAAGGGAGCATCTGTCCTGGATTCCCGTGTTTCCAATTCCTATCTGTACCAGTGTAGTGGAGGTGGTTTTTATTAGGAGAATGTGACTGGGGCTCTTCTCCGACTCATGAATGTGAAGGCCTCCCTCCACTCAGTTCTGGCCTCCCAGGCTTCTTAATTATGAGTAAAGAGAATTTGTCCACATACACTCTCTTCCCAGACCTCAGTTTCCCACAGCTGACCAGGCGGAGGGCAGCCAGTGGGTAACTACTACACTACCAGGGCTCCGCAGCGAGGAGCATTTTGCTCCTAGGGGTTATTCTGCGAGAAAGCAGTCCAGATCAACCAATTGAATCCTAGTTGTATCCTGTTACGTTTCAGTTGGTCCTGATTTTGAATTGTAACCTGTTACCTCTCTAATAAATCACGTAACTGTGGTCGTGGTCTGTGAGCTCTGTGTTGCCATTGCAGCAATTTAAGAATCCAAGCAGAGAAGTACCATGGTGGGACTTCAGGGGCAAGCAATGGTGAAAAAGAAACATGGAAGGCAGGGGTCCATCCTAGGAACCGGCTTGTGCTGATCATGATTGTTATTCCTTAAAGCAAAGCCTTTTCCTTGCGGTCAACTATTTTCTCCCGAGGTATTTCTTTTAAATACCTTTTTAGTGTGAGTATTTATACCCAAGTAGATTGTCAGTAACTTCATAGCAATACATTCTGGCTATTAATTTTTTAGAAAATTCCTTCTTTGCACTACCCTCATCTCACTTGTACACGAGCCACGTGTGGCTGTATTCTACCTCACACAGCACAACGAGCAAGACTACCATGTAAAGATTCCAACATCTGTATCATCCCAGAAAATGATTTTGGAGAGCGTTTGCCTATATGATTGTATTTCTCACAGTACACAGAAGACTAAATATATATTTGGAAAGTAAGTGAATGAGCCATTAGAGGGTTGTTTATAGAACAGAATCCCCCCCCCCAAAAAAAAAAACAAAAACCCACAAAGCATTCTCATATATCTTTTAAGATACTCAGCAACTGATTATAATCCCACAAGAGCAGAAAAGCAATAAGGATGGTCAAAATAAGAATAAAACACAAAGTAAGAACCTTCGTTTCTAAGTGCATATTATTATTGTTACTGTCACATCAATTCCAGCACATGGAGAGACTGTATACAAAGAACTACTAGGGTCCTTAATGCTGTGTCCTTTTAGAAGCAGATTGCCAACCCTCTTGTGAGGGACCTTCGTCTTACTGCTAGTATCCCAGTGCTTAGCTATATGCTCCACCCAAGGACTCCCGACCATGAAGTAAAGGAGATGGGTCCTTTTGGGGGTATCTTGGAGTTGAAACAATATAAACCTGGAGATTTACACCATTTCAAAGATGCAACACTTTCTGTAATTGGCTGAATTGAGACAGGTTTGATGTTCAACACTTCCCACTTTGCTAAGCATGAGGCTCTTAAGCCAGTCTTCTCTACCAAGTTTCTTTAATTTCCATATATTATGTGGTTCCAAGTCTTGCCCATGAGAAGACATGGACATTTGCCTTGGTGTGGTTGCCATCTCAGAACTGAATCAGAAAACCCTGGGTCCTTCAGGAATATTCTAAAGCACCATCACTGTACAAGGCACCAGTTATATACTGAAGATTCATTGAGCAGAAAAAGCCAGGAACCTTTATGGAGTGGTGACTAAAAGATCAGGAAATGTCAGGGTACCGGTCCCCAACAGTCAAACAGATCCTTGAAAAAACAAGACCGCAGGTCCCAGGCCCGGTTCCGTGTCCGTGTGTCAGGATCAAAAGAGCTAATGTACATTCCAATGAGTGTATATAATCATGGGGCTTACAAATCTTTCAATAGGCATACATGTAATGTAGTGGACAGTGGGTGTAACCTTGTACGTCCTTGAGCCCTCCGAAAAGGAACAATCTATGATTTGTATCAGAAGGAGACACCAAAAAGGAGTTTGCTACACTTTGGGGTGGGATAGACATATAATCGGATTGCTCTTCACTATAGAGAACCTCTCGGTGTATTGTGAACAGCCAGGTGCATCCTTTATGACCCTCTCTGGAGGGCTATCGTAGGCGCTGTATCCCATCATGTGAATGTGTATTAAGAGTTATTTTTATCTCATAACTGAATCTTCATCCCCCGGAGTCGGCCTTCCAGACTTGGTGGTTATGAGCATAGGGAAATTGGCTGCTTAGATTCATCCAGTCCCTCAGTTTACCACGAGGAAGCAACAAGAGCAATTCAGCCTAGTCAGTGTACCAATAGTAATGGAGAAACTGGTAAGGATTTTTTTAAGAGACGATTTCTAGACAATTCGAGCCAAAGCTTTGTGTTGCTGAGCAGCACCAACAACCATCACTCTTTGAACATACAAAACCGCAGGACTGGGGTGGTGGTGGTTTCTCGATGGGATTCTCTCAGACGCCTCCATAAGGAATGCGTGGAGCCCAGACCTATGGGTTTTTAATAATGCGTTCTGCCGCGTGCTGAAGTTTTTAAATTGGGTGATGAAAACAAACCATTTGCCAGTACAAGCAACGTCCACCACCCTCCGTCCGACTTACGGTAAAGATGTTTGCTCATTTCATGTGAGATCACACAATAGCTTGTGTGTGTGGCTGAAAGAGTTCCCTGAGCATGTTCTCAAGGTTCAGCTGTGTACAGGATGCTTCAGCCCTTAGTCTTCAACAACCACAAACTGTATCGCATCATGGATTCATGGCGGATACTTCTCGAGCAATGAACCAGAACCCATGAATCACACGCTTCCTTGCCCTGTGAATCTGCATGTGTAGAAATCTCAGAATCCCACGATCATGACATTACCAATAAAAATAAAACATCAAAAACAAATAAATAAAACATCAAAACCATCCAAATATGCATTTTTGTAAATAAAGTTTTATTGGGACATAAATTAGACATGCCAATAGTTCAATCATCAAGAAGTGTTGTACAATTGGTACGACGGTTCATTTTAGAACATTTTTTTCTTGTCCTTTTAAAACACGTATTAAATACTTTTATTGGAGGCTCTTACAGCCCTCATCACAATCCACACATTCATCCTTTGTGTCAAGCACATTTGTACATATGTTGCCCTCATTTTCAAAGCATTTTTTCTACGTGAGCCCTTTATATCGGCTCCTCACTTTTTTCCCTCCCTCTCCTTCCCTCATGAACCCTTGATAAGTTATAAATTATTTTCATATCTTACATCATCGTACTCTATGTTATTAGCGCCTCATATCTGCCTGATCTTCCCTGCCATACCAGGAGAAAGCGGCCTTTTCCGCTGTTGTTCCTTTTTTTTAAATTTTTATTTATTTATTCTTTCTTTAGAGAAAGAGTGAGTCAGCGAGTGAGAGAGTGAGAATGAGTGAATTAGAGAGAGAGTGAGTGAATGAATGAGTCAGTGAGTAAGAGTGAGAGAGTGAGTGAATGAGAGTGAGTGAGTGAGTGAATGAGTCAGTGAGTGTGAGTGAGTGAGAGAGTGAATGATTCAGTGAGTGTGAGTGAGTGAGTCAGTGAATGAGAGTGAGTAAGTGATAGAGTGAATGAGAGTGAGTGAGTGAATGAGTGAGTGTGAGAGAGTGAGTGAATGAGAGTGAGTGAGTGAGTGAATGAGTCAGTGAGTGTGAGAGTGAGTGAGTGAATGAGAGTGAGAGAGTGAGTGAGAGTGAGTCAGT
>NW_022104553.1:18983160-18998234 GCF_000313985.2 Echinops telfairi | reverse complement strand
GAGTGAGTGAGTGAGTGAATGAGAGAGAGGGAGTGAGTCAGTGAGTGAGGGAGTGAGTCAGTGAGAGTGAGTGAGTGAGAGAGTGAGTCTGTTGTTCCTTTTTAACACCAGCCCCCATTCAGCACTTCCTTCTTGTGACTAGCCACTCAGAGCTAGGTCAGATTTCATTCACTGAAAGAACACCATTGAGCCTAACACTTCAGACGCCCCCAACCTCCGCTCATTTTCGACCTGTTACCTGGAGATTTGAAGCACTGAACCCTTTCAAGACAAGCCTGCAGACCCCCACTGTGGGGTCCAACTCCACAAGTCCAATGGGCTCAAGGAGCTATGGGTGCAATTAAAGAAGACAAAAAAGGGGGACTCAGCTCCATTCTCGGGAGAAGGGAAAAGAGCCCAGAGTTCATGCAACAGTTGGCTTTTGTAAATCTTGAGGCATGAAGGCCTCTCGTGAATCATATACATCCAACAAATGGGCAATGTACTAGTCTTGACATTCTGAGAGAGTACAAAGCATCCAAGAGGAGCTAACATTCTTGAAGATAACCATACTTTATCCATGTCTGTGGATTCTATTTTATTTTGATGCCATCCAATTTTCCTAGATTCATAATTCATATCCCACATTTCAATTACTAATGGATAGTTGCAGCCATTTTGTCTCATTTTGAGTTGTGCTCTATCAACAAACGAAGATCCTCAAAGCTAGATTTCATGCACCATCATTATGGTCAAGCTACTTAGAGGAGGTCTCTCTTCCCTGTCTCTTTTTGAGTGCCGTCGCATCTGAGGGCCTCATCTTGTGGCACGCTATCTAACAGAGTTTCCCTACTATTCATAAAGATTTCCCGCTCGCTGGGTTACATGTTGGCCTGTTAACCACAGAGCCAGCAGTTCTAATGCCTTAAACTTATGAGGAAGGAAAGCCAGCAGTTCTAAACCACTAGACACCCTTCCTTCTTTGGGAGAAAGAGGAAACTTTCTACTCCCTAGAGGTTTACATGTTCCATTCTATACCAGCAGTTCCTTCCTGTGAAGTGGGCAGTGGAATTGTTTTTCCGTAGTCTGCTCTTAGTCTGGCAGTTCCACTGAAACCTGTTCACTTTGGGGGACCCCGCTGGCATTTGAAATACCAGTGACGTAGCTCCCAGCATCTCAGCAACACACAAGCCACCACAGTGTAACAACCCGTCATATGCGCGTGAAAGTTAGACACTGAATGAAGAAGACCGAAGAACATGCATTTGAATTGTGATTCTGGAGAAGAATATGCAAAGTACTATAGCGACAGATGTGCAAATGTGCTTGACACGATGGATGGATGGATGGATGGATGGATGGATGGATGGATGGTGATAAGAGCTGCAAGAGACCCCAATAAAAGGATTTTTTAAAAAAGAAAAATTCCACAATAAATAAATAAATTATCAAATTAAAAAGAAAGAACCACAGAGTGCAAAAAAAGAAGAAAAAAATCTGTCTTGAAAGAAGTCCCTCAAAAAAAAAAAAAAAAGTCCCCCACCAAATTTTTTTTAATAATAATAAAAAAAGTACAGCCAGAGTGCTCCTTGGAGGTAAAGATGGCAGACTTCATCTGACATACTTTGGACTTGTTGCCATGAGAGATCCGACTCTGGAGCAGGACCTCGTGCTTGATGACGTGTAGGGGCGGCAGACCTCCAGGGCATGGATTGACACCGTGCCTGCAACCACGGGCTCAGGCCTGGGAACCATGGCGCGGATGGCGCAGGGCCGGGCAGTGTCCTTCTGTTGTGCATCGATGGGGTCACTATGGGTCAGAATCGCCTGGATGCACCCAACAACAGAGATTTACGGTCCGGGAAACCCACAGGGGCCGTCCTCCGTCCTATTGGGTTGCAAGAGTCAGCCTCAGCGCAATGGCAGTGAGGTGGGTGGTTTTTGTTTCTGGAGGGGTGGGTGGGGGAGTAATGCCTCCTAAGTGGACAGCCTGTTCCCTCTTCTAGCCTCTTGTTAGGCTGTTAGCGCCTCTGGAATCTGCTCACGTTGGGGTCACCCGCTCGCATTTAAAATCCCAGTGACAGCTTCCGGCATCACACCGCGCCAGCCACCACAGCAGTACAAACCACGCCTCGGAAACCACCTGGGCTCTGTACGTCTGGTCTGCAAATATGGCCGCCTCCACGAAGCCACGCCCCTAAGGGGTTGCCGTACGACTGCGCGAGCGGAAGCCGGAAACGCGGCCGTCGGCGCGCCCTCTGACCTCGCTGGCGCTCGCCGGCCGCCGTAGCCCGGCCAGGCTTCCGCGCCGTCGGTCGGAAAGTGGAAGCCGTCCGGGGAAGGAAGTGCAGCTTTTCAGAACCGCCTTGTGATTGCAGAGGAAGTCAGGTCCGTGTGGCTTTTGCTCTTTCCACAGGGCGGACGATGTGTGCACGTGGGGGCCTGAGGACCCATGGGCGTCCCCAGGGCGGCGCCGGGCGGAGGAGCTTGAAGGAAGCAGG
The DNA here is from genome assembly GCF_000313985.2 of Echinops telfairi. Lineage (NCBI taxonomy): Eukaryota > Metazoa > Chordata > Mammalia > Afrosoricida > Tenrecidae > Echinops > Echinops telfairi. The sequence continues at coordinate 18,995,754 of NW_022104553.1, read as the reverse complement.
TGGGAGTCGGTGCCTTTGGGGTCAGACCGGGCTTGAGCGCCTTCGCACAGCGACCCAGGTTGACCTGACCGTCAGGGTTCGGGGTCTTTGTGCCTCACCCCGCTCGTCATGGTGTGTGTGTGTGTGTGTGTGTGTGTATGTGTGTGTGTGTGTGTGTGTGCCTACGATGGGGCAGTGTCTGGACTGGGTGCGGGATTTAATGTGGGGGTGAACTTTGGACCTGGATCATAGGTGTGTGTGTATGTGTGTGTGTGTGTGTGTGTGTGTGTGTTTCCAGGGTTCACGTTCATAAGGGCGGGATGGTGGTCCTTGTCTGTGGTCTAGGACAGTGGTTCTCAACCTTCCTTATGCTGTGACCCTTTCATACAGTTCCTCATGCGGTGATGACCCCCCAACCATAACATTATTTTCATTGCTACTTCATCACTTTCGTTTTGCTACTGTGATGAACCGTCATGTAAATATCCGATAGGCGGGATGTATGTTCATTGCTACAAATTGAACATCATTAAAGCATCGTGATGAATCACAAAAACAATATGTCATTCTATATTGTGCAATATCTGTTTCTAATGACAAATCAATGAAGTGTTGTCTGGAAGCATGGCGTAGCATGGGTCACAATCTTCACGCAGGGACTCATAGGTGGGCGTATCTGCATGTGGGCGGACCCCCCTGGAAACGATAGAGGAGCGGTGTCTCGATTCCTAAGACCATCGGAAATAGGTGTTTCCCATGGTCTTAGGAGACTCCTATGAAAGGGTCGTTCGACCCCCAAAGGCGTCGCGACCCCCAGGTTGGGAACGGCGGTCTAGGAGATTGTGAGGACAAAGCAAGGGCCCCTTGAACCTTGATTGCGCGGACAGGTCGTGTCTTCCCCGGACAGTGGTGTGGAAGCCGTGGTTTAGACAAGTGAATGTGTTTTCCAGTTTCTCCCCTTAAAGTTATGCTGCCTTAAAGTGAGCACATGGTTGAGTCTGTCTGCCTATAGAAGCAGACATTCCCATTTGCTCTCTCTCTTCCTGCTGCGACATCCAATACCTCTCATACCTTCCCCCAAGAGTAGATGGGTATAGGGGGGCTTTATCCCCCACCCTGGATTCAAAATGCTTGTCATAAGCCTGAGTTTTGGGCTTGCCTATATTAATTTGGTCATTAAATTTGCCTTGACAGCTTCCAATGTATAGAAAGTAACCATGCTGCCCCGGTGGCTCTTTTGAATTTTATATATAAAACAAAAGGGCGAATTGTGGGTTATAAAATGACTGTTCCCCAGCTCGTCTCCCCCAAATATATGTCAGAACTAGGACACTGCTTGCAACTAACGTAAATGATTGTCAAATTATCTCCCTGAAGGCATCAGCCATCCAGAGCAATCAGACCACTGTGTGATCCACTGTAGATGGGGCTCACACCCTACTATAAGAATAGTAATTGTTTCCATGGAGAACCAGAGAAGTAGTCAAACCTATTCAGTGATGTCCAAAGTTAGGCTGCCATCCTGAATCTAGGATCTGCCCATCTTCTCACATGTACCCCCAGTCCTAACCCTTCCTACTGTGTGTATACCCCTAGGTCATCCCCTCCCATTACTGTGTTACCTATAGTACAACCCCTTCTTGTGACGTATGTCTTTACCTGTAATTAGGTGGCTTGCACACCCCAAAAGATATATAAACCTTGGTTAGAAATAAATCGCTCCCTCTCCCTTCTCCCCTCTCCTCCACCCTCGCTGGCTGGTGAGATCATGGCTGTGCAGGAGGTGAGCGTGCTACCATGAAATGTGTCTGACTCATTTATTTTACCTTCTCTTCCATTTCTCTTATTTTCTATGACTTTGCTATCATCTTTATATATCATAACCGTACAGTTGCACCTATCAGACCCGTGATATGGTTGTGAGGGGCTGGTCCCCCCCCACAGCAATGGATGGGCCATTTGTTTAATTATTATACTGTATCTAGTTTTCTGAATCCTGGAGTGAAAAATGTTTGGGGGCAGCCAATAGAGGGACTGTAACCAGTAGGAGGAATCTAGTGTTAAGGAGCCTTGGTGTCATACAGTGGGTTAGTCATTGGGCTGCTATCCCCAAAGTCAGCCGTTTGAAATCACCAGCCATTCCACATGAGAACGCTGAGACTTGCTACTCCCAGAAAGATTGACAACCTAGGGAACCCACAAGGGGACTTCTATTCTGTGCTCATGGGTCGCTGTGAGCCGGAATCAACTTGATGGCACTGAGTGACGCTAAGAAGCACAGCGTCTGGCCCCAGGGCGAATGTACTATTGACACAGGTTTTTCCTTCAGTCCACAGGTCGAGTCCCCAGCAGCTTGACAGTCACCTGAAGGAAGGAGGAAGAGGTGACTCAAGTTGGGGATTGTCATTTCTGGGGGACACCCTTTATGGAAGTCGAATTTCTCAACAGAAATTGGAGCAGATTCAGGAAACACAAAGACAGCATCCCAGTTGCTGACCAAGTCCCAAGAACGACAGAAAATGATCAAGGCTCAGGTGATGTTTTTGGCTTGTTGTACGTTTTCCTCTGGGCCGGAATGCGCTTCTAGAGGCCTGTCAAATGTCAGTTTGGGTCATCCGAAAAGGATGCATTTGGAACTGTAGGTACTGGGGAGAGAGAAGCTCAGACGCAGACGTCAGCATCCGACACCATCGAGCAAGACTGTAAATCATTTTGTAGGACTACCACTCGGTTCCCCTCGTGGTCGTGATTTCGTGCCCAGGAGGACAGGACCTCTGTCTTCATGGTCTGGTGGACAGAGGGAGCCCTCAAGTACTTGGCTAGTTGCCTTCCCCAGTACGGCAACTGACTTCATGAAAACCAGCATGACAGAAGCCACACACGTGGCAAGTACGGAATAGCATCCTAGAAGGGCAATCCATCACCTCTGCCGGAAGCTGTTAGAGCAGCGGTTCTCAACCTGTGGGTCTTGACCCCTTTAGGGGTCGACCGACCCTGTCACAGGCGTTGCCCGATTCATCACAGTAGCAGAATGGCAGTGATGAAGTAGCCACAAAGATAATTTTCTTGTTTGGGGGTCACCACCACGTGAGGAACTGTGTTAAAGGGGTGTGGCACGGGGAAGGTTGAGAACCACTGGGTTAGTGCAAACCACCGTGGAGCCAGCACTCACGGGGAAGGGACTCGCGATGGAGTCGATATCGTCACGGACTACTTAGAATCCGCCTGCTCCACGCATTTCATTCAGTCAGCAATGGTCGTCATGGGCAGAGGGCGGCCTTTGGAGATAGCTGTGACTTACCTTGATTCTCTCTCCGAAGTGATGTATAGTCCCGTCTGAGGCATGGTCGCTCTTTTCCTTTGCTTTCGAACCTCTCTCAGGCATTCACACTCCCTTTTTTGCTACTTTCTGCATCATTTCTTCAACCGCATATTGGAAGAGCCCTGGTGTGGTTGTCAGACAGAGAGTTGATTGTGGCACATGTAGTGAGGTTAAAATGTAATACCATTTGCTCTCCCTTTTGATCCATTCTAAAGTTGTTTCAGATTTTTTTTTTTAAAGGAAGGGGAAATACATGTGGATTAAGCCTCGGAAGCAGCCATCCTCTTTGACCATAGGTCAGGTGTGATAGGTTTATTGTGAATAGCCTTGCTACGATGCAGAGTACATCATTGCAAATGCAGGTAGGTTAAAAGTTAGCACTATCATTTGATGTCCCTTTTGACTCATTTTAAAATTGTTCTCGTTTTTAGTATTTTCTGCTTTATTATTATTTTTATTTTTAAAATTTATTTATTTTTTCTGTTTTTTTCCTGCTTTCTTTTTGATTGAGGTTTTTCTCTTTTTCACTCTTACTATTTTCTTTTTCTTTTTTGGGGGGGGTATGTTTTTATGAAATAACAGGATAGGTAAATCTGTAGAGACAGTAACTAATGTTCCTTGGGGGTGTGGCAGGGAGGTTGGGGGAAATGGGGAGCTAATAACAATGAGCACAAGAAAGAAAATGCTCTAAAATTGATTGTGATGATAGTTGTACAACATGGCTTAATTCATTGAACTATTTTTTTAAATTAAACTATTGAATTGTATGATACGTGAATGACATCCCAATAAAACCGTTTTTAAAAAGAGTGAGCATTGGTTTAGATGTTGATAGTTTCTTTTACATTTTTACCACAAATTCACATTTATTCAATATGTGAATGACCTGTTTTTGAGTAGGTGCGGGTTGGGCTTCTAACCTCAAGGTCAGCAGTTCGAAAGCACCAGCTATTCCGTGGGAGAAAGACTAGGCTTTCCACTCCTGTAAGGAGTCAGCCTTGGAAACCCACCGGAGCAGTTCTGCGCTGTCCAGTCAGCTTGCTGGGAGTTGGAATTGACACGATGGCAGAGTTTGGTTTGGTTTTATTCAGGGTGTAATTCTTTGCCTATTCTGACATCTTGCATCTTTCACCATAGAGTCAGATACTGGCTCGGAAGACTCACTGATTGCAGGGATCTATCGTATTCTCAATATTGCTATCATTTACCTCTTAACAAATAGATGGTTATACACATACTTATGTACACACATTTATACATATGCACAAGTACATATTCATGTGTACCGATATATAGACACTGGTTGTGTGTGTAAGAGAGAGAACATTTCTAACTTAGAGAATTTCACTGCTATGTGTTTTTTTTACAAGTGAAAACTTTATTGTCATAGCTGGGTGGCCTTCCTTGCTACATTTTATAGAAACACCTCGCTTGATGAAAGGATGCATGATTGAGATGAAACACAGAGAGATGAAATGGCTGAACTACTCTCCGAAGAGTCCGAAGCAAATCACTTCACTAAATAGGACCCTGTTGTGACAGGTATCACCGGCATTCCGCGACGTGGCTGTGGAGTTCACCCGGGAGGAGTGGCAGCTCCTGGGCCCTGCTCAGAAGGACCTGTACCGGGATGTGATGCTGGAGACCTTCAGCCACCTGGTGTCTTTGGGTGAGGACAGCTTCCCACTGTCTTTCAGAATGCCCTGTGATTAACCTTTTCTTTCTTGGCTGTCAAAACCTTTGGAATGTTTTCAGGCTTCTGATGCAGGAGATTCTTGCTCTAGACTCTGACCTAACATCAGAATGTAGATGACGGGTACCCAGGAGGCGGAAAATTCTTTTTTTCAAAGCTATGTATTTAAATTTTGTTACAAAACAGTTTGATCACCTTCAAAGTACTTTCCATTACACAATACATTTGTCAAATCTGCGATTCCATTCTTGGAAACATTTTTCAAACTCATCTGTTTAGATGGTTGACAGTACCGCCTTCATTTTTTCATTCACCTCTTCCACATTGTCAAATTCTGTCCTTTCATGTCCTTCCTTCATTCAAGGAAACAAAAAGAAGTTGCACAGAGCGAGGTCAGGTGAGAGGTGTGTGGGGTAAGAGAGGCAAGCTGATTTTTTGCCAAAACCTGGTGTACTGAGATGGCTGCATGTGTAGGTGCATTGTCATGGTGACAAAACCAGCCCCCATCTGCCACAAATTAGGCTTTTTTGTTGCAACAATTACACTAGCTTTTTAGAACTTATAAATAGAAAGCTTCATTAACAGTCTGACCCGGAACAAACTTTTGGTCCATTCGGAAAGTTGACGTTTTCATCTGTTTGGGAAGTTGATGGATGTCCAGAACAAGGTTTGTCATCAATCAACATTTCACCTTTTTTGAAATGAGAAAGCTACTTGTACACTTGAGTTTTTCCCATAGCGTGGTCCTTGTAAGATGTGTTCAGCATCACCACTGCTTCTGCGGCATTTTTCCTGAGCAGGAAACAAAATTTCACACTGTTCTCTTAAATCGGCCATCACAAAAAATGAGGCTCAAGCGAAACTGCTTTCGTGAAAAAATTCATTGTGACCAGAGAGAACCTTCCCAGGTGATGCCACTGGGTGCACTAACTCAGAGTGAGTTGCTTGATGCTCGCCTAGCGTGAAAAATGCATACAACAAAAGCTCCACTGAGCGGAGCTCTTTTCCAGTTTTTTTTGGGTACCTCCTCGTATACTCCCCACTCCTGAGAGAAAAACCTTGATTGTGTAAAGGAGATTATTTTCCCAAAAGTAACTCTCTCCAGCCTTCCAAACCCAAGCCCTATTTGGTCTATCTGGTTTCCTATGAACAGGGTGTGAAGTTACCAAACCCGATGCACTCTCCAGGTTGGAACGAGCAGAATTGCCATGCCAGCCATCGGATGAAGTCCAAGGTCCAGACCTTTCAGGTGAGCAACCGAAATCCCTCCAGGCAGACAACCTGGAAGGTCATGTGCTCGTCAGAGAAGACCTCACAGCTGTGAGGGATGGCAGAGGATGCCTAACAGTACCTCTATGTAGCCTTTACTCCTTAGAAACCTTGTTTTCTCTGCAGGCGTTTAGAGAGCAATACCAGGGGCTTGCAAAACGTTCATAGTCAAATGAAATCAGCACATAAACGTGGAAAATGCAAACTTTCTCTCTGAACGTAAGCCCTATCAAGGTAAAGACGCTTTTGGTGGCAATGGTACCTCCCATTTAATCTGTCCCTGAAACACTGAGTGATGGTCCTCAGGATGTAACTGTGCACTGCAGTCTTTTCTAGGTTACTTCCTGAGGACATTTGAAGGACCTTTACTGATTTTTTTTTTTTTAAGAGTAGGAAATAAATCATAAAGAATCAAATCAGGGCTGTGAGGTGGTTGCCACAAGATATCCCATGGAACATCTTATTAAGGTGCCCTTGTGTGATGGGAGGAATAAGCAGGAACATTGATTGGGGTGCTGCCGTAGGACAATCTGGTCAAGCGTTCCAGGGCCACATAGCATGCTGCTATGGCTTTATTAAATAGATATTTGATCAAATTTATATAAATATTAACTCAATTAGACTCACTGAGAAAGTAACGAGGTACACAATGAGGGATCCGGAGTAGCAGGCTACAACCCACAATCAGCACCAGGAAGTATGCAGGGAAAATTTGGAAGCCTATGGAAATGGAATACGTCCCCTTCTACAGTGTAGGAGAGCTCCTCAAGGCCTTGCAAGCAAGCAGGCCTTCTCATTGTCACGAATGCCTCCTCGCCCCCCGGGACAGGCTTCTTGTCCATCCATGTCCCTTGTCACTTTACTACAGTAGGTTCTCCTGTATTGTGGTACCCATGACATCGCAGCCATCTCGGCAGTTACCTCAAATGTTCTCTACCTGCCAGCCTCACTGCTGTGGAGATCTCTGTTATTCTACTCGTTTTTTATCTAGAGACACATTTTTAATATCCTGCACGCTCATTTGCAACCCAATCCAGATCGTAACTCACGTCCACTTCAAGTTAGTCCTCTGTATAGCGACCGGTTCCGATCCCTTCCTCATTCAGTTAGTGTCACTGCTGTATTTGCTTCATTCCTTCAGGAGAATTCTCTTCCAAAGCTTTAAATGTGAGATGACTCAAAACTGTGATGTTCATCTTTTTTAAAAATGTACATATCCTATTCTTCATCTGGTTAAAAGACAGCATGAGCCATTGGTTGTAAGTTCTAACCTCTATGCCTGTGGTTATAATTCCAGCTGGGCATGTGCTGTCTTTGTTCATTTAATTAACCAGGATTCATATAAGGTGTGTCATGACACCATCTCACTTGAGAGATATATAGAAGGGATTGATTAAACAAGGGGGTAAGCAGAGATGGGGAAGAGAGGTGACAAGTCATATGGAAATTTCACAGGAGCAGAAGCTCAAAGAGACAAGCATCTTAGTCCAGAGCCAACACAGAGAGGAAGCCTTCCCTTAGCGCTGGCCCTCTAAATTTGGATTTCTAGCCACTTAAATGCTGAGAAACTAAATGTCTATTTGATGAAGCCAAAGGAAAAAAAATAGGCAGTGCTAGTCTCTGGCTCAGTCTAAATGCTTACTGGCAATATTTGATTCTTAACTCTATTTTACCCTGTACCCGAACCCCACAACAATGAATTTATCAGTGAGCCTTCTCTCGTTTCAAATCATGTCATCTTTCCTCTCTCTCCTCACCTTCTCATACAGTTTTTCACAATTCCCAGCTACTTTTTTTTTCCAATGTGATAAAAATATACCAAGAAAACATAGCCAGATGATGGCAACATATGTACAAATGTGCTTAATACAATTGATGTATAGATTGTTATATGAGCTGTAAGAACCCCCAGTAAAATGATTTATTAACAAAAAAAGAAAACATAACCAGTCACCAATTTTTACATGTTTTATTTAGTGTGTCAATTTGTGCAACATTTATCCCACTACCAGGCGCTTATAGTGGCAATGACTAATCATTTATGAGTTTTATAACTTTGCTTCCTTTGTACAAATGAGATCATGCAGTACTGGTCCTTAATGACTGCCTTAATTTGCTTAGCACGTTTTCTAGGTTCATACATGTAGCGGCCCACATCAGGACTTTATTGTACAGCTACTTTCTTCATGCTTATTTTTAGTGGCTTTCAGTGTGTGTGGGGGTTTTGTAGCTATGAAGAACATATTTATATATGTGCAACACCTTTACTTGCCTATATAAAAGTCATGTGGTCCCAAATGCCCCATTCTGCATTCTTCACGAACCCAAATATACCTGGTACGTAGTTGTCATTCTGTGAGAACTTGTGGAATCAAGATGTCCATCCTGCACTAGTTTGGATCAGGTGGCCCTCCAGTCCCTGTGGTCTGCTGTTTACTTCTCTGTACTTCACATTCCCTCAGTACTCTGCCAGCAGCCAAATTTGTCTTCACTCATTAAATATTTTCTGTCCTTGCGTCTATGCTATTTGCTTTTACTGTTTGGATTGTTGATGTTTCTGTATTTTTACTAGTCTTTAAGGAACATTAAGTTAGATTGTTTACGTTCACATCATAGGATTGGTACTAAAGAGCACTTCACATCAAAGCATTGTAAAATCCACTTTCATTACTAATCCAAATGATGGAAGAATTTTTTTTTCCTGCTAGAAATCTGTAACGTGGATGATCATCTGCCTGAGCATGTGGGAAATGAAAGCTGGGTGACTGGAGTGGAACAAGGAGATGAACATAATGCCTATGAACATATTTCTTCTTGGTACAAAAGTCAGTTTCCGCTAAGGCAAAAGCTTAGTGTACTTGCCTTTCATGATAAACCTATGAAGTCAAATTTAACTTTAAACAGCAAGAACAGAAGCGATGAAGTAATGAACTCTATTGAGTTGAACAGAGATGAGAAAACCTTTCTCCATGCTAACCATGGTCCATTTCAAACAGAAATAAAATTCCCCCCAAGTGGAAAATGCACTCGCACCAAATCTCAACTCACAAAGCATCAGAACACTCACAAAATAAAGAAACCACACGTCTGCAGTGAGTGTGGGAAAGCCTTCACCAGGAAGTCTTGGCTCATTAAGCACCTGAGCATGCACAAAGGAGAGAAACCTCACCAATGTTCTCTCTGTGGGGAAGCCTTCTCCAGACAGTTTATGCTCACTCATCATCTTCGGACAACACACAGAGGGGAAAAACCTTTTCGGTGCCCAGAATGTGGCAAAGCCTTTCTCCTGAAATCACAACTCAAAAAACATCAGCCTGTTCATTCTGGAGAAAAGCCCCACATCTGCCCCGAATGTGGCAAAGCCTTCTCCAGAAAGAGAAATCTCAGTACTCATCGGAAAATTCATACCGGAGAGAAGCCCTATGTGTGCAATCACTGTGGAAAGGGCTTCATTCAAAAGGGAAATCTTGTTATTCATCAGCGAATTCACACTGGAGAGAGACCCTATGTGTGCAGCAAATGTGGAAAAGGTTTCATTCATAAGGGAAATTTTTTTCTTCATCAGCAAACACATACTGGGGAGAGACCCCACATATGTGGCGAATGTGGTAAAGCTTTTCGGAAAAAATCTCACCTCAAAGTACATGGGAATGTGCACACGGGACTGTGCCCCTTTGTTTGCATTATCTGTGGACAGTCTTATTCCCGCAAGTCAAGTTTTATTAACCATCAAAAAATTCACATAGGCAAGGAACCCCTTCGCTGCAGTGAATGTGGAAAAGCCTTCCTCATGAAGCAGACACTCCTGGCACAGCAAAGATCTCACACAGGACAGAGACCTTATCGCTGCAGTGGGTGTGGAAATAAATTTCTGTACTTGTACACTCCCATTCCCCATAACACAATACCCACAGGAGAGAGATGTGCAGATTCCAGCATAGTGAAAGACCCTTCCGCAGGGAATCACAGCTCATCACATACCCGCAATCCGCAGGCGGAAAACCCTGTCAGTCCAGTGACTATGCAAATCCCTTCGGTGGCATCTCAGACTTTAGTAAACAGCAGTGGGATCCTATCAAATCGGGACTCAGTACTTGTGGGACAGCCTGTTCCCAGAAGTGAGCCATCAGGAGAAAACACATTTGTGCAGCAGAGAAATCTTATGAATACACTGAATGTGGTATTGCCTGTAAATGCAGCGAATGTGGTGGTGCCTTCAGTGACCAATTATGTCTTCTTTTATATCCCACAAAACTCATAGGGTAAAGCCAGGTACTGTTACTGGGGCAAATGATTAGCATCCATGTCTATTTTATTATATAAGTACAAAGTATATCCTGAGGGACATTGTACTTTGGAACTGGGAGATCCTGGTGCATAAAAATGTGTCATTATTGAGACAAGCTGATGTTAAACCAAATGCACTTACATTGATTGCTGTTGTGTTAAACGAACATCTGAGTTTATGTCAATGGATAAAATACTGTGACTTTTGGAAAACAGTAAAGATGATCAGTGTCTGGGATGTTGCTTTTTGACTATATTATTTCTTTGTCCAGGGAATTCTCATTCATGGAGACACAAGGTATGCAACAAATGAAATATCATGTAGGTGAGAAATCCTAATCTGTTCATTAATGTTAAGACAATTGGTTATGTGCTGCTTTTGTATTTGTTCCTCAGGAGCTGAGGATCAAGTGAATCCAAATGAAAAAAATCCATGCCCCCTTTGAGAGAGCATTGATTTAGTTGGTGTATATTTAAGTGGAATCTTGACATTCCAGCTTACCTCATCAAAGGATGATGGATATATGTTAAATGAAATAGGCATAGAATGGATGGCACAAGGAAGTTTCAGGAGTTAAAAACCTTAACACTTAACAGTACAATTTCTTGGCAAAATCCAGTAGCTATTGAGTTAATTCCCACTTGACCTCTTGTGTCACAGTGAACGCTGATGATAGGTTAAAAGCTGTCAAAGAAAGTCATTACTTTCTTATCACTTCCAGTGTACGGTTCTCCACTTACAGGGATAACTGAAGGAAACGATTGTTCCCAAGCATAAGTACACAAGCGTGAATTGAGAAGCTAACACACTGAAGAAACCACACCATGCTATCATGGCCACCACATTCAGAAAATATTAAGCTGGGCTGGCAAACGCCAGTGGAAACCTACTGACCTTGCTCTCCCGATTAAGTCTCGCTTCCTCTACAAGTAAACCTCCTGCCTAAAAGTCTCAGCTTTACCTGTTCCAAGTTTTGAGTCTTCTTTAGCACTCTTCCTACCTTCCCAGGACTGTGTTTGCTGTACAAGCACTTGGCCATTGCCAAGCTTTTCCTTTTAAAACATTTTAACCTAGTTTTTAAAAAGTGGTACAACCATATTACTTGCCTGGCCAGCTTGTGGAGAGGAATTTGTTCCCTGTGTAAAAAACAACAAACACCCAAATCGGAACATAGAGTTAATTATGAGCAGTTGTTCTATATACACATATATTAGAAAAATATACCGCATCCAGTTGTTCTGACCCATAAGGATGCTACACAGGGTTTCCCAGGTTGGGGTGGTGCGGTTATGTGTTGGGGCACGATCTGCAGTTTGAAACCGTGAGCAGCTCCAAGGGACAAAGTCTGGGCTTCTCCTGTAAATAGTTACAGTCTTGGAAACCCACAGGGGTCACTATGAGTCAGCATTGACTGGAAGCCAGGGGGTTTGGAGAGTTTACTTAAGCAGGTAACCTCATGGCCTACCTTGCAAGTACTAGCCCCACACTTAACCCAACATCACCTACAGGGCTCCTTCTATACATATGTAGGGGGACCATTGTGATTTCAGGAAAAGTAAATGGCCCAAAGAGACTAGATATAATTATTATAAAGAGGGGGGGTATAGAAAGAAGTCTAATAATTAGGTCATCTAAAATTGATTGAATGAATATTACCCTTTCAGGAGGCTTAGTGGCACTGTCAGTAAGCGTTGGACTGCTAACCACAGGGTTGTTTGAAACCCACCAGGGTGTCATCAGGAATAAGTTGAGGCTTATCTGTTCCCATAAAGATTTACAATCTTGGAAACCCGACGTAGTCAAAATGGACTCAGTAGCAGGGGGTTCTACACGCCTACCCCACCCCCATCTTTACTGAGTTTACTTCCAACCTGGCTGCTAATAATTTGGCCCTCTACCCACTTGTAAGCTTGAGGTGGTGTGTTAGTCTGGGTTGACTAGAGAAAAAAATTCATAGAAAGAGCTTTATATATTAGAACAATTGAATATTGAGAAAACAACCCATCCCAGTCCAGATCAAGTCCATAAGTCCGATATTAGCCC
>NW_022104553.1:18979756-18981790 GCF_000313985.2 Echinops telfairi | reverse complement strand
TTCACTATGGTAAGATTTTCAAAACCATTTTATTGGGAGTTAATGTAGATATCATTCCATTGCTACCACATCTTTTAAAAACATCCTTTTCTTTCCTGAACTCCTTGACATCACCCCACCACCACTGTACCCCCCCAGAAATCCTTATGCTGCTTGCTGTCCCTATAGGCTCATCAATCCTGCGTTTCATATCTGAAAAACAAAACCCTAAGGAAAATCCATGGGTCATGATGGCCTTTCATGTATGACTAATACTTGGATTTGTGGAGGAGATAAAGCTTAAAATCAAAAGCAAGATGCCTGCTATTAGTTTTCCTATTTGCGTCACCTGCCTTGTTTTCCTTGTGACGCTCAAACCACTGGATAGTTGTCCGTTTTCTACAAAGGCCAAAGAGCCAAGAAATCATATAGTTCGGGGCGCAGTCGCATGCTATGCTGTCGGGTGACACCGAGTGAATTTTCAGCTCCTGACGACCCCATGTGACAGAGCAGAATGGTTCCATTTGGTATTCTAGGTTTCAGAAACCTTTCTGGGTACGGACTACCAAATCTTTTTCTTCCATGGGGTTCAGACTCATTAAAACTCAAACTGCCACAGAGTCAATTCTGACGTATAGTGACCCGATAGGACAGGGTACAGCTGCCCTGTGGTTTCCAAGACGGCAAGCCCTTAACTATAACGCCTGCATTTTTAATTTCAGGAAAAATAGGTTTTTTTGTTTTTATTTTATATTAAAAAGTTATTAATTTATTTATGCTTCATTTTCGTAGTTATCAATATATATATTAATATATACATTTTAATGAAATGTTCCGAAAACGTCGCGCTGGGCGTTCTAGGGTGCTGCGTGTAGAAAACCGCACCTCGCCCGCTGGGGCTCATTGAAGCCCGCACGTGGCACGTGGTGCTCTGTACGGCATTCTTCCGAATATGGCCGCGCGCAGAGCCGTACGGCAGCCCCGTTCCCTCGCCGGCTTCCGTAGGCCGGAAGTGCCTTTGCGCCCGCGGTGGGCAAGTCGAAAGCAGTTTGCGGAAGAAAGCGTCACTTGTCGTGACGTCTGTGGTTCCGAAGAGACACGGGTCGATTTGTTTTCTGCCCGTAGAGCAGCGCGAGGTAGGCGGGGGACCCCCGAGGACAGGCGCTTGCAGGGCAGCAGGTGGGAGTCGGTGCCTTTGGGGTCAGACCCGGCGAGCGCAGCGCCCCAGGGTGCCCGGTCCGTCGCAGGGTCCCCGGGGTGTTCGCGCTGCACCCCGCTCGGCTCGTCAGGGGCGGGGGCCGGGGTGGTGTCTGCGGCGAAGGCGGTGTCCGTCTGGACTGGGTGCGGGTTTTTTTAAATTGTTTTTATTTTACCACATTCTTTATTGTCACAACATTTGTTTCCTTTTAGAAATTCTATTGTCGTGTACATATTCCCCGCCCCCCCGCCTTTTCTAAACTGCCCAGCATTGAGTTAAGTGTGAAATTGCTTATTATGCTGTAATGAAGGAAGCTATTCGAATGCTTTTCCACACCGAAGACATTCCATGGGATAGAAGTACCCTGATCTTTTTAACGCAGGAAGAAAAGAATTTTAACGCAGATTTCGTGAATAGTATTTACTTCGTATCTTCCCAAGGATTTCAAGGGCAGATAGTTTCTCAAAAGTGGGTTTGGGTTGCTTTTTTGCTTTATACTTACATGAAACTTACAGATTTTTAAAAAATATGGAGGCACGTATCATTTCTCAAGAATCTAGCTTATCTTCAGTGGGTAGTTTTTCTGCTCTAGCGAGGTTGGGGATGGACCTCGATCATGGGCGGGGTGGAGGGTGGGTCCAGGCTCGCGTGAATGAAGGGCGGGAGGGGGGTCTGTGTCTGGCACAGGGGATTGCAAGGACGCAGCTGTGGAAACCCAGGATCCTAGGGTTTTCTAAATGCACCCAAAGGCGGTGTGTTCCCCAACTCCGTTGCAATCAAGAGATGGATTCCTTGGCAGTTTTTGGCACATCTTAGTTTTGTTTTCCACTTAAGACAAAAACAGGAACACACTTGCT
>NW_022104553.1:18971690-18979593 GCF_000313985.2 Echinops telfairi | reverse complement strand
TCATCTTATTGGGGGCTCTTACAGCTCTTATAACAATCGATACTTCAGTTGTATCAAGCACATTTGTACGTATGTTGCCATCATCATTTTCAAAGTAAAATGCGGATTTTTACCTGGATCATTTCTCCCATTCATTTTTCTAAAAAAATGATTTTATTGGGGCCTCTTACAGCTGTTATAACAGTTCAGACATCAATTGTATGTTGCCATCATTATTTCCTAAACGTTTACATTCTATTTGAATCCTTGGTATCAGCTCTTCTTTTTGGAGTCCCTCCCTGTCTCATGGCCCTTTGATAAATTATAAATTATTATTTTCGTATCTTAACCAACAGCTGTCTCCTTTCCCCTTCCACCTCTCCCCACCTTCCCCTACCCTCCTGGTATCACTACTCCCACTTTTGTTCCTGGGGTTTATCTGACCTGGGTTCCTTGTGTGTCCTGAGCTCTTATCTATACCTGTGTACATGCTCCATCCTGGCTTGCAGTGAAAGGCAGGATTGGGGTCATGATAGAGGGAGGTGAGGAAACCTCAAGACCCAAAGGAATATTGTGTTTCATCCGTGCTGTACTACTACACCCTGGTTGACCCATCTCTTCCTTGCCACCCTCTGTGAGGGGATGTCACATTATTTACAGATGGGTTTGGGGTCTCTACTCTGACCTCCCTTTTTCTCAACAATATGTTTTTTGTTTGTTTTGGGTCTTCTGATGCCTGTTACCTGATCCCGTGGACACCTCATGATCCCATTCATTTTTAAATGCTTAATTTGTGCCACATCTCTTAATCTTTTGACTCATTTTACTTTTTTTGTTTGTTTAAACAAACTTTTTGTTTGTTGGCCTTTCTGGGCTCTTTGTTTTATTTTTGGTATCCGTGGGCTCTTCCAGACCTTTAATTCATCTAAATTATAATGCATGTGCAACTGAGTAGCCGTACCTTATACATGTAACCATTCACCTTCAAACCTCAAGGTCATTACCTTCCGGCTCTCTATAGCACCTACTCTTAGGCCTTTCTTTGTGATTTTGTTTTTGTTAGGTACCATCAAGTCCGTTCCGACTCATAGTGACCCCCTGTAAAACCCCCGTAAAGGGCACTGCTCAGCCCTGCGCCATCCTCACCTTTGTTTTATTTAAACCCATTGCTGCAACCACTATGTCAGCCCATCCCTTTGAATGTTTTCCTCTTTTTCAGTGACCCTCCACCAAGCAGGTTGACATTTTCCAGGGTCTGATTTCTCCTGTACGTCTTTCAAGACAGATGTGTGTGTTCTACTAGCAGCCCACAGGATTTCAGTACTCATTGCCAGCCCATAATTCAAAGGCATCAATTCCTCTCCAGGCTTCCTTATTCATTGTCCAGCTTTTACACCAGAAGAGGTGATTGAAAATACTGTGGTTTGGGTCAGGCACATCTTGGTCCTCAAAGTGACAGCTTTGATCTTCAGCACTGTTCTTGTGATTAGCAACATAGAATTGCTTTCTTAGAGCTCTTATAACATTCCATGCATCATTTGTGTCAAGCTTATTTGTACATATATTGCCATGATCATTTTCTAAACACTTTCTATTTGAGCCCTTGGTATCAGCTCCTTTTTATTCCCTTCCTCCCAGCCACCACCCCCCTCACTCATTGTTTTGTTTTTAATCAACCCTTTAATTCATACTCATAGGCCACCGTGAATCAGAATGGACTCAATTGACAGTGAGTTTTGGTTTTAAGTAATATAAGCTTGCTTTGTGTTGGAAATGGCTGGATGGCAGGGAGCTTGGCTTTTGGTTTTTAAAATAATACACAAGTTCATATTAGCTTTCAAGTTGGCCATACATTTAGGTGCTGGATAGTATTCCATTGTTTGAATATGGAGCGATTTCCCCCCTATTATTGGTATATATTTAGGTTGTTTGAGTTTAAAGTCCTACAAATAATGCTCCTTTGAAGATACCAGTGCATGTGTTGTGGTGCAAATGTGTAGTCATTATGGGAACATATATACCTAGTTGTATACATCAGAGGAAGTATCCCTGCTTACGCAGTGAGTTAAATCATCTGCTGCTCATGAAAGGTTGGTGGTTTGAACATGTGAGATTTGTGGGAGCATGATGTGGCAGTCAGCTTTGGTAAAGATTACGAATTTGGAAACCCTGTGGAAGTGTTCTTAGTGTGACTGAGGCAGAACCCACTCAACAGCAATGAGTTTTGGTTTCACACCTCAGACTCAAATTGTCATTCTAAAGTCTCTGTAACTCCAACCTAATAGATGATGCCTACGTATTTTTTTCAAGTGGCAGTTCCCATTAACAGTGAAAACTCTAGCAAAATAGTTTTCACTCTGTAGTTAGTGATTTATGTGGTATGTGTATAAGGGGGTACCCCCCTCCCCCAAATTGGAAAACTCTGCTAGGTGGAGTTTTTGTAGTGTGCATTTTTCCCCCGCTAGGTGAGCACCCAGCAACTCATAGAGTTAGTGCACCCAGTGGCGTCACCTGGGAAGGTTCCTGGGAAGGTTCTCTCGGATCACAGTGGAATTTTTTGTAAAAGCAGCTTCACACCTTATTTTTTGTGGTGGCTCATTTAAGAGAACAGTGTGTAGCTATGAAATTTTATTTCTTTTCTTTTTTTTTTTAAACATTTTATTAGGGGCTCATACAACTGTTATCACAATCCATACACCCATCAATTGTGTAAAGCGCATTTGTACATCCATTGCCCTCATCATTCTCAAAACATTTTCTCTCCACTTAAACCCCCGACATTAGGTCCTCATTTTTCCCCTCCCTCCCCGCTCCCCCGAAATTTTATTTCTTGTTCTGGGAAAATGCTGCATAAACGGTTGCAATGTTGAACACAGGTTACAAGGACAGCGCCATGGGAAAAACTCAAGTGTACAGATGGTTTTCTTGTTTCAAAAAAGGTGAAATGTCGTTTGATGACAAACCTCCTTCAGGATGTCCATCAACTTCTTGAATGGATGAAAATGTCGTCGACTCATAGTGCATTTGGAGGTCCTTCCACCAGGTCAGGCTGTTATTTGAGCTTTCTACTTAGAGATTCTGAAAAGATTGAGTAACAGTGTGCAACAAAAAAGGTCTGATTTGTGGGAGCCAGGGGATTGGTTTTGCCACCACCACCTTGCACTTGCTCAGGATGCAGCCATCTCAGTGTTCCAGTTTTTGACAAAAAACAGCATGTGTCTCTTGGTGACTCACCTGACCTTGCTCTGAGTGACTTCTTTCTGTTTCCAGGAAACAAGAGGGACATGAAAGGACAGCGACTGACAAAGTAGAAGAGGTGAAGAGAAAAACGAGGAAGGTGCTGTCAGTCATCCAAACAGATGAATTTGAAAAATGTTTCCAAGAATGGAATCGCAGATTTGACAAATGTATGAACTGCGATGGAGAGTACACTGAAGGTTGTTGTGTAAAAAATTGAAATAACCTAGCTTTGAAAAAAAATTCCGTCAGAGTGGAGACCCAAAGCCGATCTGTAGGCAGTTGGTCATCCCCTCACAGAAGGGTCACAAAGAAGGGATGAGCCAACCAAGGTGCACCGACAAACCACACAACATTCCTCTAGTTATTTTAATGCTTCCACCCCCCCATTGTCATGGCCCCAGTTCTACCTTACTGATCCGGGTAGAGTGGAGCATATACATTGGTACAGTTAAGAGCTCTTAACACACGGAATACAGGACAGATAAACCCCTCAGGAATAATGCGAGTAGTGATACCATGAGGGAAGGGGGAAGTGGGAGAGAAGGGAAACCTGTCAGGGTAGCCAGCCCCTAACTATAATCATCACAGGCCCGGCAGGCGCAATTGTGCAGCGATAATAAGTAAAGGTTATGGTAAAGTCATAGAGAGCATGAGAGATAGAAGAGAGTGTGAAATAAAGGAGTCAGACACATTTCATGGTAGCATGCTCACCTCCTGGATGGCCATGATCTCACCAGCCAGGTACACACACAGCGCAGGTAGAGGAGAGGGGGCAGGAGAGAGAGTGTCTTTATTGTTTTGGGGCTATTTGTAGGTAGCTATAAGACATGCATATTCAGTAGTTGCATATGTCACAAGGTGGGTGGTAATCACAGTAAAGTCTCTGAGCTCATAGGTGAGGAAACCCAATACCTGCATTGGGGGAAGACATGAGAGGGCATGGGTGCTTCGGTGGGAGGAGATAAAGAATGTGTGCCTCTACAGGGAGAGAATCAACCATGTGCTTACTTTAGGGCTATTATGAGAGAATTTGGGAATGACATTAATTAGTTTCCCACAGAAACATATCACAACGATTGATGTATCCCCTCCCCATGACGAACAACAGAAACTTGGGTGAAGGGAGACAGCAGATGGTGTAAGATACAAAAATAATCATTTATCAAGGGTTCACCTGGTGGGAGAGTGGGGGAGGGAGGGAGGAAAAAACGCTGATACCAAGGGCTCAAGTAGAAAGAAAATGTTTTGAAAATGATGATGGCAACATGTGTACAAATGTGCTTGATACAATTGATGTATGGATTGTTATAAGAGATGTAAGAGCCCCCAATAAAATGATTTATTTTATTTTTTAAAAAAAGAAAAGAAAGAAAATTCTGGGTTGTTTTGGGTACCCACACGCATGTCCTAGAACAGAAAGCCAAGCACAGTTAGCTGTATTTAGGACCTTGTGTTAAGGTGAGTACAGACCACAAGTACGATTGAATTTTCCCTTCAGCCTACAGGTCCTGGACTCTGGACCCTCCAGCAGCCAGAGAATCACTTGAAGGAAGAGTACTGTGACACTAACGATGGCAAGAAGCAGTCACAGAAAAACAGTTGCAGCAGAACCAGCGGATGAAAGAGCGGTAGGTTTTCTGGCGTACGGACTGAGTACCTTCCGGCAGGTGGCGTGCTGGCTGAGGGTTGTGCCCTTGGGCATCTGTCTGGAGACCTAGGTTTGCCAAGCCATACCTTAGAGCTGAATGCCTTTGTGCCAAAGCTTATTGGAGGTTGGGGTGAGTTTGAGCATATATTTGGCCAAACCAAAAGAGACCGAGTGCTAAAAGAACTTTGTAACACTTGCCCGAGCAGGGTAGGGGCCGAGTGGCTAAGAGGCCTGTGGGCGTGGCTGAAAAGATGTGCTGTTCCGGTTGAAGAGCTGTGCTGAGCATTTCTGATCCTGAATTGTAACTTGTTAACCTCTTTAATAAATCTCATAATCGTGAACATTGTCTCCGAGATCTCTTGTGTCCATTGCAATAAATGACTGAACCCAGCAGAGAAATTAAAAGTGCCATGGAAGAGATGGTTGGTATCATAATTGGTTTAAAAGGTTGGTGGTAGAGACGTGCCTGACCTCTGCCTCATAAGAATTCGCCTTGGACAGATGTGGATTGTAATCCTCTTCCTTTGGGAATTTGGAGGTCTGGTGTGGCTCTCGTACTAGTGGTGCCGTTAGACATGCTCCTATGCCCTTTCTTTGGTACATCTTGCACGATTTAAAAAAAAATTATACATTGCTATTGAAACATCATCTACTTAGTGTCTTTGATACACTGTTGCCTTTTAATGCATATGTATTATCTTTCTGTGTCTATTAATTCTTTCCCCCAGTGTTGCCTTATCATCTTGTGTCTTTTTTTCTTCCAACTTTCTTCTTTTTATTTTATTTTATTTTTTATTAAAGAATCATTTTATTAGGGGCTCATACAACTTATCACAATCCATACATGCATCATTTGTGTCCAGCACATTAGTACATATATTGACTTCATCATTCTCACAACACCCGCTTTCCACTTGAGCCCCTGGTGTCAGCTCATTTTCCCCCTCCCTCCCCGCTCCCCCTGAACACTTGATAATTTACAAATTATATTATTTTATCATATCTTACCCCATCTAATGTCTCCCTCACCCACTTCTCCACTATGCGTCCCCCAGGGAGGAGGCTATATGTAGACCTTGTCTTCTGTTCCCCCTTTCTCCTTCACTCATCTTGTGTCTTTTTTAAAAAATTTACTTTTATTATTTTTGTGTGTGTGTCTTGTGTTTTAGACATATTTTAATACTTTTTTGCATTCTGTTCCACATAATATATGAGAGGGGCCTCTAAAAGTTCATGGAAAACTTCATTGATCTTTTTTTTAAATCATTTTATTGGGGGCTCATACAACTCTTATCACAATCCATACATACATCAATTGTATTGATCTTTTAATTCCATTTGTCCCTGAGCTTTGTACAACTCTTATCACAATCCATAAATACGTCCACTGTGTCAAGCACATTTTACATTTGTTGCCATCTTCATTTTCAAAACATTTTCTTTTTTTTTTTTAATCGTTTTATTGGGGGCTAGTACAACTCATGTGTTGAGCACATTTGTACATTTGTTGCCATCATCATTCTCAAAACATTTGCTTTCTACTTGAGCTCTTGGTATCAGCTCCTCATTTTCCCCTCCCCTCCTCCCTCCCTCCCCAAACCTTGATAATTTAGAAATTATTATTTTGTTTTATGTCTTACACTGACCGATGTCTCCTATCAGCCACTTTTCTGTTGTCCATCCCCCAGGGAGGGGGTTAGATATAGATAATTGTGATCAGTTCCCCCTTTCTCCTCCCACCTTTCTCTTACCCTTCTGGTATCGCTACTCTCATTATTGGTCCTGAGGGGTTTATCTGTTCTGGATTCCCTGTGTTTTCAGCTCTTATCTGTATCAGTGTCCCTCCTCTGTTCTATCTAGATTTGTAAGGTAGAATTGGGATCATGATAGTTTGGGGTGGGGAGGAAGTATTAAAGAACTAGAGGAAAGTTGTATGTTTCATTGGTGATATCTGTACCATTACTGGCTCATCTCCACAAGACCCTTCTGTAAGGGGATGTCCAGTTGCCTACAGATGGGCGTTGGGTCCCCAATCTGCACTCCCCCTCATTCAAAATTATAGGATTTTTTTGGTTCTTTGATGCCTGATACCTAATCCTATTGACACATCTGGCATCTTTTCACTGTAGATTTTGACATTGATTATATAGATTTTTGTTAAATTTAGGGACATATTTCATTCTCCTGATGTCACCAGCATTTATTTATCTCTTAGCAAATAAAATGGTCAACTACATATACTTGAAAACATGCACACGTGTATCCACAGATGCACAGATGCATGTACACTCATTGTGTGTGTGCATGTGAGATACCACTAGCCTAAAGGATTTCACTGCTGGACAGTACAGACACATCTAATTTGATGACTAGATGGATGATTAAGAACACAGCTGTAGAATATTGTGTTGGTACTGTTCAAAAGCACTATAAATGTATCACCCTATATCAAGGACATGTGCAGATCTGTTCCAAGGAGTCACCCATGTGGCCCAAGGGAAGTCACGTCCCTGAACATGACCCCGTTATAACAGGTATCACTGGCGTTCAACGATGTGGCTGTGGAGTTCTCCCAGGAGGAGTGGCAGCTCCTGGACCCTGCCCAAAAGAGCTTGTACCGGGAAGTGATGTTGGAGAACTATCGCCACCTGGTGTCTACCGGTGAGGACGCTCCCCTGTCACTGGCCGTTTCTCTCTCAGCTGCTGAAGCCGTTGGGGCATCTGTGGGTCTCTGAAATGACAGCCCCAGAAATGTGTTCTTTCTTGTTCAAGAGAGGAAAACCCTGATGTGTTTACAAACAGCTCGACCCTTTATGTGACATAGGGCAATCATCACAAAGCCAAGGTCAGTTGGGTGTAATTCAGGAGCTCTGGTAGTGCAGTGGATTAAGCGCTGAGCTGCTAACCCAAAAGCGTCAGGTGTGAGCCCACCCGCTGCTCCACCCGATGAGGCAACCTTCTGTGAAGATCTGCAGCCTTGGAAACCGCGTGGAGCAGTTCTAGTCTGGGTGCTACGGCCGTCATGAATTAGAATCC
>NW_022104553.1:18965102-18971189 GCF_000313985.2 Echinops telfairi | reverse complement strand
CTATGTAACATGCCTGACTGTATTATTGTATTATCTCTCATGCTCTCGATGACTTTAATATAATACTTATATATCACAACCGTACAATTGTGCATTACTGAACCCGAGTAGTAGTAATAGGAGTATTAGCGGTGGAGGCTGGCCCCCCACTTCCCTCTGCGTCGTTATTTTTTATTTAATACTACAGGCTTATTTATTTATTGAAAGTCTAATGTCATTTTCCATGAACAGGGTATCAAGTTGCCAAACCAGATGCAGTTTCCAGGCTGGAAAGAGGAGAGCCCCCATGGAGTATAATAGATGGAATCAATATTCCAAGCTTGTCAGGTGAGTGAACAAAAGCTGACACGGGGCTGGGCCTCAGAGACCCCATGCTAGTTAGAGCATTGTTGTGAGTGGCGGCTGCCTGAGGCTACAGAAACAGCATTACTATTTCTCTCTCCATGTAAGATTCTGCTGTATTTGTGGGAGTTTGGACAGATTGGTGACCTTCTGCCTCTTCTGATAGTAGGTGTCAGGGTATTTGATCACTGTCTTTGTTACCTTTGTTTCAGTAGATTTTTTTTTTCCCTACTGCCATATTTATTTCCTCTCTCAGTGTTCCGGTAACACCCCAAGTCCTTTCACCTCAGGATGAGGGTAGAGAATCACTATCAGTGCAAAGCTATAGCTGTTAGGTGAAGGTTAGAAAATACCCCCACTCAAAATTCTCTATCACCATCTCTCGTACCAACTCTCTCCCCCTGGCTGCCCCCCAGCCCCCAGCACACACAAACAGCACTGTACTTTTCTTCGTAGTGGCCACACAGAGCCAATGTGCCTTGCCTCTAATTAAGTGTAACCAACGTACAACTTGGGATCAGGAGTAACAGGCTACAGCTCAAGATCGGGATCAGGAAGTATGCAGGCAGAGTCTGCAAGCGGAGAGCATGTGCCTCCCTTCTGCAGTGTCGTACAGCTCCTCTTGCCCACTCAAGCAAGAAAACCCGTCTCGTTGCTATGAAAGCCTCTAAGGCCTCTTTGGCCCTCTCAAAAGACAGGCCTTTGCACTGATGCCTGACCTAAGCCTTAGTCAGTGCAGCAGCTTTGTTCAGCTCTCCTAGCTCCCTTCCCGATAGCAGGTTTCTGCTGTCACCACCAACTGTGCCTCTAGGCCCCTTCCTATCCTGTTGCTGCTGAGTTGTCTCTTACAATCTCTCACTTTTCAGTGCTAACATCCTTTTAGGAAGTTCTTTGGCAACGCTCCCTTCGCTTCTTTTTGCTTCTCCTGCCTTTTCTCTTCTTTCTGAAAACTGTGGCCAGCTACATCCATGAGTAAACTTGTCATGGCCTCCCCCAGGACCAACAGCTGGCCAGTCTCCTCAGTGTACCACACCCACTTCTTTTGCATAGTCTTTTGTCATTTCACTTGTCTATAGTATATTAACTAATCTCTGCGGGGTGCATCAATTGACCAATCACAGCAAGGCTTCAATCCAGTAAAGGACAAGCCAATTGTTTATTGCTTATCCTGGAAATGTCAACCTGGTCCAAAGTGACAAACTTTATAGAAACGAATTCAGTTCCAAAGCTCTAAATGGGTAAATGATTAAAAGCTTTGGTGTTCACTTTATTTTAATGTACATTTTATCCGAACACGGATTTATTCTGTACTTTGGCCTTAAATCATAAATTTGCATGCCCATTCATTACCTCCAGTCAAAAAGTTTTGCAAGATCTAGACAGCATTGTAAAGTCTTCATTTTAGTAGTTGGATATATATCATAACCACCCTAAAGCGGATATGCTAAAAAACGTTTGATACATTATTTTATTCTTCAGTAATATTCCTCACATCACTAAAAGACAACACCAGCCCATAGTTAAGTCCAATTACTTCTTGGAAACATTATTGTTAACTTTTATTAATTAATGCTGACTCTACAACCTAGCAACTCTAAACCTGTCAAGGAGCCATCCTTTCAAGTTATATCCTCATTTTCTCCTCTTCGCTCCACCATCTTTTTCAAACCACGTTTCACAGTTCCCCCAAGCTTTTCTTTATTGTGGAAATATACACGACAAAACATATAGCACAATGTGAAAATTTGGTGACTTGCTATTTGTGACATTGATTACGTTCTTCATTTTGTACCACCATTCTCATATCTTTTTTCAAATTATCCCACTACCACAACCATGCATTGGTAACGACTGATAACTTTGATTATTTAATGCACGTAAGATCAGATCGTATTTGCCCTTTGCCAGATCCACTGTCATCAAGTCGATTCCCTGTAATAGCGACTCTATATAGGGTTTGTGAGGCTTTGTAAATCTCTGTGGGAGCAGAGAGCCTCATCTTTGTCCTGTTGAGCCACTGGTGGGTTTGAACTGCTAGCCCTGCAGTTAGTAGTCAAAGTTTGACATGAAATTGCCACCAGTGCTCCTCAAGTTTGCTTTTTAGTGACTGCTCTCTATCAATTTGCACAGTTTTCTAAGTTCATCCATGCTGTGGCACACGTTAGGTCATCATTGTGCAGCTACTTTATGTCTCTCCATGATTGTTATCTATCCTTGTCTCTACTATCTACTTTTACTTTTTGGATTACTTATTGTACAGTGTCTTTTTTTTTAACCAACATTAAGGTTGGATTTTTAATTTACTCTTACATCATAGGTTTGTCACTAAAAAGCCATCGTACATCAAAGCATTTTAAAATCGCTTTTATTGCTGTTTGAGATGGTGGATGGATTCAGTATTCTCTTCTTTTGTAGAAATCCAGAGCGTTGTTGAGCATCTGCCTAGGCACAAGCAATATGATAGCAGAGTGAACAGAATGGAACAATGCATTGAACATAAAGCCTGTGAAAATATTTCTTCTCAGTACAAAAGTCATATTCCTTTAAGGCAGAACCTTGGCGTATTTGACTTAGATGAAAAATCTGTGAAAACAAATTTAACGTTAATTAACAAGAACAGAAGCTATGAAGTAAAGAACTCTGCTGCGTTTAATAGAGATGAGAAAACCTTTCTTCATACTAATCATGATCCATTTCATCCTGAAATAAAATTCCTTGAGAGTGGAAAATCCAGTAGCACTCAATCTCAACTTGTTAAGCATCACAACATTCACAAAATAAAGAAACCACATGTATGCAGTGAGTGTGGGAAAACCTTCACCAGGAATTCTTGGCTCATGAATCACCAGATCACTCATACAGGAGTGAAACCTCATAGATGTTCTTTGTGTGGGGAAGCCTTCTCCAGACAGTTTCAGCTCACTCAACATCTTCGGAGGACACACAGAGGGGAAAAACCTTTTCAATGCACAGAATGTGGGAAAGCCTTTCTCAAGAAATCACGGCTCAATATGCATCAGCGAACTCATTCTGGAGAAAAACCCTACAAATGTAGTGAATGTGGAAAAGGCTTCATCCATAAAGGAAACCTCATTATTCATCAGCGAATTCATGCTGGAGACAGGCCCTATACATGTGGAGAATGTGGAAAAGTCTTCATGCGCAGAGGAAACCTCATTACTCATCAGCGAAGTCATTCTGGAGAAAAACCCTACATATGCATTGAATGTGAGAAAGGCTTCATAAAAAAGGGAGAGTTCATCATTCATCAGCAGAGTCATACTGGAGAGAAACCCTTTGTATGTAGTGAATGTGGAAAAGGCTTCAGTCAGAAAGGGAATCTTATTATTCATCAACGAATTCATACAGGAGAGAAACCCTATTCGTGCAGTGAATGTGGAATAGGTTTTATCCGGAAGCAGTATCTCCTTATGCATCAACGAATTCATAGTAGAGAGAAGCCACACATATGCACTGAATGTGGGAAAGGTTTCCTACAAAAGAGAGATTATGTTATTCACCAGCGAACTCATACTGGAGAGAAACTCTACATATGCAATGAGTGTGGCAAAGCCTTCACCAGGAAGAGAAACCTCACTATTCATCAGCAAATTCATACTGGAGAGAAACCTTATGAATGTGGTGAATGCGGGAAAAGCTTCATCCAGAAGGGGAGTCTCATTATTCACCAGCGAATTCATACTGGAGAGAAACCCTACATATGTAGCGAGTGTGGAAAAGGTTTCATCCATAAAGGAAATCTTCTTATTCATCAGCGAACTCATGCTGGGGAGAAGTCAAATATATGTGGTGAGTGTGGGAAAGGCTTCAAAAAAAAGTCACATCTCATAGCACATGAGAGATTCCACGTAGGGATGGCTCCCTTTGCCTGCAATGTCTGTGGACAATCTTATTCCCTGAGGTCAAGTCTCGTTGAACATCAGAAAAGTCACACAGAAGGAAAACCCTTTCAAAGCAATGGTTGTGAAAAGACATTCCCTTGTGTGTTTAGCCTTGTTCCACAAAACACAAAAGATAAATGTGTAGATTCAAGTACAGTGAAAGACTCTTCCACAGTGAATCACAGGTCATCAAATACTAGTGATCTCAAGCAGATCAAAAGTACTATTAATATGCTAACTATGCAAGTCCCTCCTGTGGTAGCTCAGACTTCATTGAACATGCATGGGCTTTTACCAAATAGGAACATGATCCTTATGGGACAGCCCATTGCCAAAAGTGAGCCATCAGGAGAGAACAGAGAAATACAACAGAGGAATCTTTTGCATACAGTGAATGTGGTACTGCCTATGAATGCGGTCAGTGTGCTAGTGCCTTCAGGGACCCATTACATCTTCTTTTATGTCCCACAAAACCCATAATCTAAGCTTAGATACATGCACAGGGCTTGTGATTCAAACTACTTTCTACTTCATTTTGTAACTACAAAGTGTTTTATCAGCAATCATATAAAGGAACTGAGTATGTCTGGTATGCTCATTGTACATACGTGCAGTGATACTGAGATATAATCTGATGTTAAACCAAATGCATACACATTGATTGCTCTTTTGTATCAATTAAATGAATGAAAATCTGAGTTCATGCCAGTGGATGAAATAAGTACTGTGAATTTTTGAAACAAAAAAGACCAGTATCAGGAATATGGCTGTTTTATACTTCTGTCAAGTTGTTTCACATGTGCGCCAAATAAAATATCACTTAAGAGAGAAATTGAATGGGAAATGTTGAATTGGTGCATTTGGGTTCATGTATTTATTAGTTTTATTTCCCCAGATCAGAAAAAAAGGAATCTATAGCTTATAGGAATGTCTAAGATAAAATTTT
The DNA here is from genome assembly GCF_000313985.2 of Echinops telfairi. Classification (NCBI taxonomy): domain Eukaryota; kingdom Metazoa; phylum Chordata; class Mammalia; order Afrosoricida; family Tenrecidae; genus Echinops; species Echinops telfairi. The sequence goes on along the minus strand of NW_022104553.1, from coordinate 18,965,999 downwards.
AGAACTTGATATTAGGTAGAGGGATCTATGAAACAATACCATTGCATTAAATCTATTCAATATTGTAACAAAAATTTGTCACATGCTGCCTTTGTATTTGGCTCTCTCCAGGAAATGATGATACAGTGACGTATGGAAAGAAAAAGTCTATACCTTCTTGGAGAGGGTATTACTTTCATTGAGTTATAGTTAAATGGAATCTTGACAGTCCAGCTAATCTAGTCAAACGATGCGGTATTTACATTAGGTGAAGTAGCCATAGAATAATTGGTACAGTGAGTTTAATGAGAAGTTTTGAGTTAAAAATATTAGACATTGTTTAACAATATTAGACAATGTTTCCAAGGAATTGTTATGACTTGATTTTTTTAGAAGAACATCACCAGATGTATGTTTTGAAGTGCCCCTCAATAGGCTCATACTTTCAAGTTTTCTTGATTAACAGGTAAGTTGCTTAACCATTTGCAATATTCATCATTCTTGGTGTACTACTTTTAGTAGTACCTAAAACAAAAATTCTCACACTGGCTCAATAGGTAGCATCATGACAGAGAAAAGATTGAAGTTGCCAAGGAGTTTATCTTGCTTGGCTCCAAAATCAGCCCTCATGCAAGCAGGAGTGAAGGTTGTGTTGCATTTGGTAAATCTGTAAGTGGCCTCTTCAAAAGTGTTGGAAAACAAGGATTTAGATGAGTCCCAATCACAGTTACCTCTCAATTGTACTCAGGGACCTTTAGGGTTAGGGTACAATGCACTTTGTTACATATGTGGTTACCTGTAATTAGGGATGCTTGCACGCCCCTAGAATATAAAAGCCTCTGTTGGAAATATAGTATCTCTCTCTGCGGACCTGGGTCCTGAAGTCATGACTGCAAAAGTGCACCCTTGCACACACAC
>NW_022104553.1:18952843-18964728 GCF_000313985.2 Echinops telfairi | reverse complement strand
AAGTATTCAGCTGCCTATACTTTTTTGCTGTTCTTTGTTTCCCACAATTCCCCCTTTGGTTCTATGTATAAAATTCAAAAAAGCCATTGAGGCTACATGATTTTCTTTTATATGCCTTAGCTTTCTATAGAAGCAGCATATGGTTGCAAGGACAAAAATTAATAAGCAATAGAATTAAACTAGGACATAAATTATGTGAAATACTTGCACCCAAGCACATGAGTCAAGCCTCTCTAAGCCATATACCATTTGTTTAATTACATCAGGTCTAGGGGATGACTTTTAGCCCATCTCTAAGTTTACTGAAAATTTCCCTTTTCAGCTGAATAACATGTACAGAAAAGTTTCCCTTAAAATCCTGCAATCGCTTTCTAATCAAAGCCCAAGTAAGTAAGCTTACATTGTCCAAATAGGGGACTACACAAAATTTGCACTGTTCCCATCTATATTAGCCATTAGTTAATGTTAAATGTCCATAATCTTGATCTTCTAGCAAATGAACAGTCTGTTGTAAGAGTCTACCCTGTCATATAGGATCATTATGAGCCGGCACTGTCTAAATGGCAGTGAGTTAACCCTTTATTAAAGAATTCTCTATTCTCTGATTTACATAAGTATAACTTTTATCATTTTCAAAGGGACTCATCTGTTTTTGCTTTTTAATATTTAGAGTTTGGGAACCAAAAGGAAGTCTAAAGGGGCTGTATGTTAGAAGGGGTAAGGTTTTCCATTAATATTCTTTTGGTCAGCTCTTGCTACCCTCAAAGAATGAGTAAGTGTATTATAATTTAAAAAATAATAAAAACAAACACACACACACACGTTTCCTGCCCTTTAACTCACCGATGACGTTTTAAAATTTCTTAAAAATTTCCTAAAAAGCCTTCATGGTCATCTTGTGTCCCTGGAGAAAATCTATCAAGATTAGTCCTTGAGAATCTCCAAAAGTAGTCCCTATAAGCTTTTGATTTGACCTCTACCTTGAATATAAGTGGTGTAGTAGCTCTCTTGGAAGCCAGTGTTTTCATTGGAAGTGTAGAGGAAACTAGCCTCTAACATCCGAAGGGTCAGTAGGTACAATTGTACAGTTATAATATATAATGTAAAGTCATAAGGGATAGGAAAGATAGGAGAGAGTGCAATAAAGGAGTCACACATTTTATGGTAGCATGCTCATCTCAGCTCCTTGATGGCCCATGTGGAACTGGGAGAAGAGAGAACCTTTACTATCTTGGGACATTTATAGGTAGCCTTAAGACATGAATATTCAGTAGTTAACATGCATCGCAAGGTGGGTGGTGACTGTATTAAGGTCCTTGAGCTCACATGTGAGGAAACCTCATACCTGCATTGGGAGAAGGTATGAAGAGGGCTGGGTGTCACTGTAGGAAGAAATAGCCACAGGATGTTTGCTTCTGTAAGGAGATAGAATCAACCATGTGCTCACTTTAAGGCAGCATAGCTGTTAGTGGAGAATCTGTGGGAATGATATTTAAAGTAGGATAGTGTATTTGGACTTTATCCCTAACTTATCAAAGTGGTGACTTTCCTACTGTGGAATACTACCTTTCCAGATTCCCTCTGTTATAAGGTAGGGAATTTAGTCCTCATCATACTTCCCTCAGTGTTAGTTTCCCACATGGAAGTGTATTACTTAGAGAACTTGTTTGTAGACATACCGTGATCTACAGATACATTTTAAAACATGTTTAATTATTAACAAGTCATGCACCCATGAGCTGGAATGCTGTTTTTACTGTTCTTTGTCAATTCAATACTTCAAATCAATACTGTAATTTAAAATGCAAATTCTTAGATGTAATTTGTTTTCACATATGTATGAAGCTGTTGAAATCCATGACTTGGGTGAAACAGTTCTCTGCCTTTTATCACTATAAAAAGATCTTTAGAAGCAGATTTGCCCTGTAGAAGACCTATTATGGAAAAAAAAAAGTGTGGGGTACAAAAGACTTTTCCCCAGCTTTGTCTCCCCAAAGATGTGCCAAACATTAGAGGCTGTTTGCCAGCACATGGTGGGAGGTCAGATGCTCAGAGATAATCTCCCTGAGGGCATTCAGCCATTAGACTACTGTCTGGTCCACTGTAGGTGGGGCTCACACCTTACTGCTGAGGATAGTAATTGTTTCCATGGAGAGCCAGGGAACAGGTAAAACCTGCTCAGTGACATCCAAAGTTAGGCTGCCATCCTGAATCTAGGATCTGCCCATCTTGTCACATGTGTATCCCCAATCCCTCCCCTTCCTATTGCATGTACACCCCTAGATTGTCCCCCTTTTATTACTGTATTACCTATAGTACAACCGCTTCCTGTGACGTATGTCTTTACCTGGAATTAAGAGTTTGCACGCCCCCCCCAAAAAAAAAATATAAGCCTTGGTTAGTAATAAATTGCTCTCTCCCTGGGTCCTCTCCCCTCTCCCCTCTCTCCCCTCTCCCCCTGTCCTTCCCTACTCCCTCTTCCCTGCCATTCCCACCTTTCACATTCCCATGTGGACCACCAAGTGGGGCTGAGGTGAGCGTGCTACCATGAAATGTGTCTGATTCCTTTCTTTCACTCTCCTATCTCTTTTGTTCTCTATGACTTTGCTGTAATCTTTACATATTATCACTGTACAATTGCGGCTGCCAAGCCTGTGATGATTTGTTAGGGGCTGGCTTCCCTGACCGCCCCCCCCAAAAAAAAAAAGACCTGTTATGATTTCTTGACTACCATTTCCAAGTCTTTTTCTTATAGTGTTGTATACTGGTCCATTGTGAAGATACTATTTTATTTATGTTGTTTTGCTATCCATGCTAAAGGCTGTAGCCTTGGACCTTTATTAGAAAATGCTTTAAATCTTTGTTTTAATAAGCCAGGTTGTATCATCTACAGATTGTACGTTGTTAATGAGTCTTCCTCCAATTTTAATGCAGTGTGCTTCCTATTGTTCAACTTCTCAGATTTTATGCTCAGCATACAGATTGAATAGGTGTAATGAAAGGGATACAACTTTGACCGTTCCTGATTTAAATCAACCCTTGTTCTGTTTGAACGATTGCCTCTTGGCCTTTGTATAGGTTCCACATGAGCCCATTGAAATGTTTTTGGAATTCCCATCTTCAGTGTTATACATCATTTGTTGTGATCCACATAACTGAATTCCTTTGCTTAGTAAATGAAACACATATTTTTCGTATTTTCCACTTTCAGCCAAGATCCATTTGGCATCCCTTGTCAATGTACTGCTGGAATCAGTTTGAATCATCTTCACCCAAATTTTACTAGCATGTAATATTAATGCTATTGTTTGATAGTGTTGTTGGAAAACCTTGTTTGGGATAGGCACAAATATAGACCTCTTCCCGACTGTTGCCTGGTAACTTCCAAGTTTCTTAACATAGACTGAGCATTCCAGCATTGCATCTGTTTATTGAAACATCTCAGTGGGTATTCTCCTAATTCCGGGAGCCCAGTTTGTCACAAATGCTTTCCATGTACTTTGTACTTCTTCGGTACCATTAATACTACTACTTATTAAGCAAAATACATATTTCCTTCAAACTCCCATGGTATTTTTTTTCTTTTTGCCTCAAGGCTTTATTATCAATTCTTGATCACACAATAACTCCCAAAATAGTTCGATGTATGCCAAGCGTCTACAAAATTGGACAGCATAAAACGAGATTTTCTACTTCATCACATTCCTAGAAAGTCTATACTGAGAGAAACGACTGTTTCTTCCATCCAAAAGTACATTGGAGAGTGTTGGTTTGCCTGATGTAAAATTTGCTAACAAACAATTAAAAGTCATTTTATATTGATTTGGAATTTGAATGAGTAAGCTGATGAAGAAATCAAAGAATATGTTGCCTCTGAAATGCACGGGCCATTGAAAAGCAGTTTAAAGAATGGACTTTTACTCCTATCATGTAGTGTGAAGAGCTCCTTCGCAGAAGCTTCTCACTGCACTATAGGAGCAGTCTGAAGGAAGAACATGCTTAGCATCTCTTTTACTGGAAAACAAAACAGATCCCAAAGGAACCCCCCCCCCAAAAAAAACCAACAACAACCTCCAAATGAACAAAACCAAACAACCGAATAAACAATTTAAGCCTCAAGTTGCAATATTGAAAGATTCTTTGGGCAAAATACTGAATGACACAAAAAACATCAAGAGGTGGGAAGGATACATGCAAATAATAACATCCCACCATTTCAGGACATAGCATATGAGCAAGAACCAATAGTAGTGAAGGAAGAAGTCCATGCTGCACTGAACGCACCAGCCAATGGTCCAAGGGTTTACAAAATACCAATTAAGATGTTTCCACAAGTTAATGAAGCCCTGGAAGCACTCATCTATGCCAAGAAATTTGGAAGACAGCTACCTGGCCCACCAATGGGAAGGGAGCCATATTTCTGCCCATTCCAAAGAAAAGTGACCTAACAGAATGTGTCAATTATCAAATAATATCACTAATACTCATGCAAGCAAACTTGTGCTGGATATAATCCAAAAAGTGGTCGCAGCAGTACATTGACAGGGAGCTACCAGTTGCTCAGACTGGACTCAGAAGAGGATGTGGAACAAGAGATATCATTGCTGATGTCAGATGAATCTTGGCTGAAAGCAGAAGATACCAGAAAGTTTTCTTGACTATGCAAAGGCATTCAACTGGGAGGACTATTGCAAACTATGGATAACAGTGATAAAAATGTGAATTCCAAAGCACTTAATTGTACTCATACAAAAGCTATACATGGGTCAAGAGAAGCTGTGTGAACAGAACAAGGGAATATGACATGGTTTAAAAGCAGGGAAACTGTGCATCAGAATTGTATCCTTTCGTTATACTTACTCAATCTGTATGTCAAGAAAACACTCTGAAAAGCCGGACTACATGAAAAAGGAGCCCTGCAGGAGTAGTGCCTTATGTTTTGGGCTGATAACAGAAAAGTCAGCAGTTTGAAACCACCAGGAGCTTTGGGGGAGAAAGATGAGGCTTTCCACTCTCATGAAGAGTCACAGTCATGTAAAGCCACAGGTGCAGTTGTACTCTGTCTGATAGGGTCAGAATGGACTCAGTGGCAGTGAATTTTGGTTGATCAATATTGAAGTAAAGCTTATTAACAGTCTGCCATAGGCAGATGGCATAACCTTGCTTGCCGAAACTGAAGCTAAATGTAAGCAGTTGCTGATGGAAATGTCTGCAGTCCTCAGTATGAATTGCAACTCGGTGTATCAAAAAACAAACTCATTTTTTAAAAAGCATCCTGAAAACTAGACTCATAGAGCCCATCATGCTAAAAGGAGAAATGATTGAAGTTGTCAAGATTGCTTTTGACTTGGACCCACAATCGATGCTCATGAAGGTACCAGTCAAGAAAACGAACACCACATTTCTTTGAGAAAATCTTCCTCCTAAGACCTCTTCCAAGTATTGAAGTTAAAGGTGTCACTGAGGCATAAGGTGCACCGGACTCAGGCCACAGTATCTTCAAGTGCCTCTCAGGCCTGTGAAAGTTGGTGCAAAAATGGAAAATGCCACGGCTTGGATGAGGCATACCGTAGTGCTCACAGTAACATCCTTGCTTTTCAGAGGTTTTGGACAGCATACATTCCCTGATGCAATGACTTGTTTGATTTCGTCTGTCAGTTTGTCGTACTGTGATGGTTGGTGTGTTGCTGGAAGCTTTAGCACTGGTATTTCAAAAAGGGTGTAGTTGGCCAAATAAAATTGGGAATCTGTGAGATTGAGACTAGTGAGACACAACACACACACACACACACACACACACCTGGCACTACTCTTTAGGTCTTGACATGAACTCACCCCCTGATTCAGTTTTCAGCTGTAGGATGCAAAAGGGTTGTTCTCCAGGTTGTCTCCTGAAAATATATGTCAAACCTAAGATGCTGCCTGCTACACATGGTAAATGACTGTACACTTCGAGGTCAACGCAAGCTGCTTAGAGGTTATTCTCCCTGAGGGTCATCAGCCATCTAGAGCAATCAGACTGTATAGTCTGTCCCACCCTAAGTAGGGCCCACTCCCTTCTGATAAGCTTAGTGGATTGTCTCCTTGAAGGAGAGCCCAGAAACAAGGTTGAGCCCGCTCAAGGATGACCAAGGTTAGGCTGCCATCTTGAATCTAGGGTCTTCCCATCTTGTTACATGTGTACTCTTAGTACCACCCTTCCTATTACATGGACACCCCTAGCGCATCCCCTTCCTGTGACGTGTATGCCTATTGTACAGCCCCTTCCTGTGACGTGTGTGGTTACCTGTAATCATGCCCCTAAGTATATATAGGCCTTGGTCAGAAATAAAGAGATATGCTCTCTCCTCCCTCCCTGTCTTCCTCCTATCTGCTCGGGTCTGGCTGCTGAGATCATGGCCGTCCTGAAGGTGAGCATGCTACCGTAAAATGTGTCTGATTCCTTTTTTTCACTCTTTCTCCTATCTTCCATAACTTTACTATAATGTCTATATAACTGTACAATTGCTCCTATGGACCCCCCATGGATGTTAGAGGCTGGTTTATTCTAACATTCAGCCAAGCAACTGACAGACCTATAAGGGAACTGAATTACTAGTGAGGAATGTACCTTAGAATAATCAACCATTTGAGATTTTTTTTAAAAGGCAGGTTTTATCCAACGGACAAATTCAGAAGGGTTAGGAAAGAAGGTGGGATGGAAACAGGGTTCATAGGGAGGAAATGGCATAAGTGAAAATACATTGTTGTTAGAGGAAGCCAGCCTCCAACACCCAAAGGGCCAATAAGCGCAATTGTACAGTTATATTATATAAAGGTAATAGTAAAATCATAGAGGATAAGAAAGGAGAGAGAGTAAAATAAAGGAGTCAGATACATTGTATCGTAGCATGCTCACTCGGCCCATCTTGATGGTCCATGTGGAACTGGGAGAAGAGAAAGAACCTTTCCTATCTTGGGACATTTATAGGTAGCCATAAGAAATGCATATTCAGTAGTTACATACATCGCAAGGTGGGTGGAATCTACAGTAGGGTCCTTGACCTCACAGGTGAGGAAACCTAATACCTGCAAGGGGGGAAGGGATGAGGGGGGGCTGGGTAACAGCGAGAAGAGAGAAAAAGATGGCTGCCTCTGTAGGGAGATAGAATCTACCATGTGCTCACTTTAAGGCAGCATCTCTGTTAGGGGAGAATCTGTGGGAATGATATTTAAAGCAGGATCATGTACTTGGACTTTACCTCTAACTTAACAAAGTGGAGGCTTTCCTACCATGGAATACCAGCTTTCCAGATTCCCTCTGTGATAAGGTAGGGGATATAGTCCTCATCCTAGTTCCCTCAGTGTTAGTTTCCCACACATTGTAGAGATTGCAATCTATGAGATGACACACAATGTAAGAATTGTTGAATGCAAAGCTGGTGTGCTCTGTAAACCTTCACCCAATTCACATGAAAAGTGAAAAACAAACAAAAAGCCACTACCACATCACTGAAATTGGAAGATAGGTTTATTCTGAGCATAAAATATATGCATAGAACCTAAAACCAAGCTTATTACAGCCCAGCCCATTTGGAATCACAGTGACGCGATAGGACTGAGTAGACATGCCCCTGAGAGTTTCTGAGATGTTTCGAACTACTGACCTGAACGTTAGCAGCTCCACACGCAGCCCACTATACTACCCAGGGTCCTTTCTGTACACGTACAGAGAGCCCGTTATGACTCTAGATAAACCAATTGACGCAAAGAAATAGATATAATAAAACTCGTATAGAAGAGGGGGGGAAATACAGCAGACCAAACCCTGGGTCATCTAAAATTGGGTTGATTAATTCTGGCCTTTCCTCCTTTACTGAGAGCAACTAATACGACGTTACCTCTGGCCTGGCTGCTAATCATTTGGGCCTCTACCCACCTGCAACCGAGGGGGCTTTTTCAGATTTCAGCTAGGAGGCCGTAGGTAACACAAATTTACACGGCAATACAGATTCCAGCAGCCTTTTGCTGTTTGAGTCAGGATTTTTATGTTTGTTTTTTATATTTGGAGCTATGGATGGGAAAAACCTTTCAATCAAAGTGGGATATCTGCTGTTAATTCTCCTATTCAACATCTGCCACGTTTTCCCCATGCCAAACAGAAGCTCAATCCACTGAGAGAAAAAAATCTCTCCTTTTTCTACAAAAAAGTCAATGAGACAGGGATCCAGACCATGTTGGTGGCTTTCTTTCAGGCCATCGCCAACCTTGCACTGCTAGCGACCCAAGGTGACAGAAGCTCCCCGTGGGCTTGTCTACGCGGCAATCAAATTGCCAGACGTTTCCCTCAAGGAGGCGGCAAGTAGGTTCCCATCGCCTGACCAATGGGGCAACGGCAGGCAGTTCTGTACGGCAGGTTTTCCAACATGGCCGCCTCCATAGGGACACCTGTAGGAGCACGCGGACGTCACGTACAGCCGCGCCAGAAACGCCCTCGCGGCGCCTTCCGCCTTTCTGGACCCTCGCCGGCACCCGTAGGCCGACTGGAATGCGGCGGGAAGAGTCGGGGTCCTTAAATCCCTTTTAGGAAGTGAGTGATTTTGCCGAACGCCTTGTGGTTTTGAGTGAAGCTCTCGGTGTGCGTTCTGTCCTTGGCGCCGCGCGCGGAAGACGTTGGCCGCGGAGCAGTGAGGATCCGCGGGGGACCGGGGAATGGAGGTGCTCGAGCGCCAGCAGGTAGGAGTCGGCGCTGAGGAATCACAACCCCGCCCCTCTCGCGCTGCGCAGTCCCAGGTGAGCCGCTGGACGGGACACCTGACCGCAGAGCTGCGTCCACCCCAGGACCAAACAAGAAGAATTTGCAACAAAGTTCTTGCAGCAAAACCCACACGCATGTGAAAATTCTTGTTTGGTCTCTAGGGCGGCAGTAAAAAAAAAATTTTTTTTAAACAGGTAATTCCTTCCATCTCCTTTTCTATGCAGATGTTTCTCTTGCCTGAAAAAGCACCTTCGTTTTTTATGGGAGCTCCGGGCTTTAATGATGCAGTGCCATAAAAGTTGTCTTTTTAAAAACGTGCAGCGTAACAGTGTACGTGCGACTAGCCATTGCCCACGGAGAGAAGTACATTAGGATCACTCCAATGGGGCCGTTTTTGGGTAATCAAATCCAAACCTCATACCATCCTGTTACCGTGCACTTCGGTTTCTTCTTGATTACAGCATTTTGATAGCAATTATTTTATTGTGTTTTCAGGGAAGGTCTGCACAGTCATTAAAGCTCCCAGTCCACAATTTCTACACAAGTTGTTCATTCGTTGGGATTGCATGGCATGTCCCCTTACAGCAGCAGCCTAGGAGGAAAGCAGAAGTGACTAAATCCCCCTTCACAGTTCCATACGCCGTATTCACCGTCTTAGCATGTTACATATTACTTATTTACAGTCTTAGCGTGTTACATGCTCCTTATTTACAGTCTCAGCATATTAAGTCTTATTTACAGTCTAAGCGTGTTAAGTTCCATGCTCCTTATTTACAGTCTTAGCATGTTAAGTCTTATTTACAGTCTAAGCGTGTTAAGTTACATGCTATTTAATTACAGTCTTAGCGTGTTAAGTCTTATTTACAGTCTAAGCGTGTTAAGTTACATGCTATTTAATTACAGTCTTAGCATGTTAAGTCTTATTTACAGTCTAAGCGTGTTAAGTTCCATACTCCTTGTTTACAGTCTTAGCATGTTAAGTTCCATGCTCCTTATTTACAGTCAGCATATTAAGTGTTACTTACGGTCTAAGCATATTAAGTTACATGCTACTACAGTCTTAGCATGTTAAGTTCCATACTCCTTATTTACAGCATGTTAAGTCTTATTTACAGTCTAAGTGTGTTAAGTTCCATACTACTTATTTACAGTCTAAGCATGTTACACACTACTTATTTACAGTCTAAGCATGTTACATACTACTTATTTACAGCCTTAGCATGTTCCATAGTACTTATTTACAGTCTTAGCATGTTGGTGAGCCACCAGCGCCTTATTTGCATAGTCTCGCCCGTTGATTTGGGAATTCACATAGACTAGCTAAAAGAATCAAACTTCTAGCGTCCCCATAGGGCGAAGTAGAATTGTCATTTTGAGTTTCTGAGATTATAAATCTTCATGGAGCCAGAAAGCCTCATCTTTCCCTGCAGAGTCGCCAGTGGGTTGGAAGTGCTGACCCAACGCTAACTCTACCCCGATACCACCAGGGCTCTTTCAAATCCCAAACCACTGCTATCGAGTCCGTTCTGACTCCCAACGACGCTACAGGATGGGGCCTCTTGGCCTTTCCCAGACTAACTCTAAGGGAATAAAAAGCCTCATTTTGGTCTTATTAAAAAAAAACTCTTGTTGACATAGAATTCACATATCATACATGTCAATCAGTATCTTAGTCTTTACTCAGTTTTAATATTTTCTTGCATCCCTTTCCACATGTTATACATGTTTATTTAACCTGTGGGACCCTGATGCCACTGTCAGGTAAGGTTGGGCTGTTAACCTCAAGGTTGGTGGTTTAAACCCCTGATCCCTCAGAGAATGATGAGGCTGTCGGCTCCCGTAGAGCTTTATCGGGTTGTGCTGAGGTGGTGTTGATTCAACTTGTAATTTCTTTCATTCTGACCTCTGGCATCTTTTCTCTATAGATTCTTACATTGGCCTTGAGGATTTGAGTGTAGCATTGGATTTTATGGTATCACTAGCTTCTGTTTGTCTCATAGCAAGCACATGGTCAAACACACACAAGCACATTCTCATGCATATATATGCACAAGTATATAGTGTACACACATGTATACAAACATACATAGAAACTTGAGTATGGGTGTGAATGTGAGATACAGGATTTCACTGTAAACTTTTACAGAGACATGTATTTGAATGAATGGATGGATGCTTGAATATACAAATACAGGATTTTTTTCTGGTCTTTTACAAATTTATTATTTTGTTTTTATATATTTTAAGATCATTTTTATTGGGGGCTCTTATAGATCTTACCTCCATCCATCCATGCATCCATGCATCCATCCATCCATTGTGTCCTGTACATTTGTTCCTATGTTGCCATCATCATTTTCAAAACATTTTCTTTCTACTTGAACCCTTGATATCAGCTCCTCATTTCCTCCCCGCCCCCACCCTCCCATATTTATTTTTTAATAAATTATTTTATTGGGGGAAGAAATATTTTAAAAAACAAACACCGGGTATAGTAAAGCAGCAGCCTATATAGAGAAAATGAGCAGAACTGACCTTTCCGATGTTACCCAAATGATCAAGAACGAATTTCACTAAACAGGACCCTGTTGTGACAGGTACCACTGGCGTTCCACGATGTGGCTGTGGAGTTCACCCGGGAGGAGTGGCAGCTCTTGGGCCCTGCTCAGAAGGATCTGTACTGGGACGTGATACAGGAGACCGTTAGCCACCTGGTGTCCTTAGGTGAGAGCAGCTCCCCTGTTGTTGGCCTTCCCCTTCTCAGCTGCTGACACCTTTGCAGTGCCTGTGCCTCCCTAAGTGGTGGGTTCTCAGCCTAATAATCTCTGGCCCTAGAGAAGGGGTGCATTCCCCCTACTCCTGACAGAAACCCATGGACTGGATCTATGTGGAAATGGTTTCGTCCCATAGATTACATTCTGTCGTCAAAAGCCAAGGTTAATTTGGTGACTCTGAGGTTCTGTGGTTTCCCACGAACAGGGTATCCAGTTGCCAAACCAGATGCACTGTCCAGGTGGGAAAGAGGAGAACCACCTTGGAGTCCATCGAATGAAGTCAGTCGTGCCGAGTTGTCAGGTGAGCGAGCAAATCCGGCAAAGGGGAGGGCTGTGAGCTGGAGTTCTAGTACAAGCAGACTCTCGGCTCTGAG
>NW_022104553.1:18950609-18952142 GCF_000313985.2 Echinops telfairi | reverse complement strand
TGTGTTTCCAGTTCCTATCTGTACCAGTGTACATCCTCTGGTCTAGCTGGATTTGTAAGGTAGAATTGGGATCATGATAGTTGAGGGGAGGAAGCATTTAGGAACTAGAGGAAAGTTGTATGTTCCATCGTTGCTAAACTGCACCCTGACTGGCTCGTTTCCTCCCTGAGACCCTTCTGTAAGGGGATGTTCAGTTGCCTACAGATGGGTCTTGGGTCCCCAATCTGCACTCCCCCACATTCACAATGATTTAATTTTTTTTGTTCTTTGATACCTAATACCTGATCCCTTTGACACCTCGTGATCACCCGGCTGGTGTGCTTCTTCCATGTGGGCTTTGTTGCTTCTGAGCTAGATGGCCACTTGTTTACCATCATTGTCTTTTTCATATCCTCTGGTAACACTCTAGTGTGGGAGAAACCAGCCCCCACCACTGTATCCCAGGTCAGATAGGTGCAATTGTATGGTTATGATATATAAAGATTGTAGTAAGGTCATAGAGAATAATAGAGATAGGAGAGAGAGTAACATGAAGGAATCAGACACATTTCATAGTAGCATGCTCACCTCCTGGACAGCCATGATCTCAACAGCCAGGTCTCAGTGCAAGCAGAGAGGGCAGGAGGGCAGGAGAGAGTGATTTATTTCCAACCAAGGCTTATGTATCTTTTGGGGATGTGCAAGCCCCCTGATTATAGGTAAAACATACTTCACAGGTAGGTATTCTATTATAGGTAATCCAGTAATGGGAGGGGAGTGATCTAGCGATATGCAAACGATAGGAAGAGGGATTAAGGGTATCATATGACAAGATGGGCTGATCTTAGATTCTTGATTTTCCTTGAACTAGAGACTTGATTTATTGTAAGCTTTTCAGGGGAAGCAATCCACTTCCCTCACAGCAGGGAGTGAGCCCCACCTATTGTGGGATAAACAATGGTGTCCCCTTGTTCTGGATGTCTGGTGTCTTCAGGGAGATAACGTGACCAACATTTACCACTAGTTGCAAGCAGTGTCCTAGGTCTGACACATATGTGGGGAAGACGAGCTGGGGACAAGTCTTTTTATAGCCCACACTCTAGCAGCTCCTGACACCCTCTAATGTCAGGATGAATTGTCATCAGCATGAAGCTGGTTCCTCTGAGGTGAAGGTCAGAGGAAGGGGAAGAGAGTGTACCCAGACAAATTCTCTATACTCATGATTAAGAAGCCTGGGAGGCCAGGATTCTGGGCGTGGTGAGGCCTCTACATGTGTGCGTTGGAGCAGAGTCCCAGTCACATCCTCCTAATTAAAAACCATCCCCACAATATCCTCCCATCATGGGGCCGCCTTGATGTTACCTCTCAAAAGCACATGACTGATTGCTATCCGGCCAGGAGCTCTATCCATAGGAGCAGATGTGCTGCTATTCTCCCTGCTCAGAGGACAGTCTCTCCTCTACCTGCCCTGCCCCCAGCACTGGTGTCAGCTTACTCCCACAATGAGCTCAGGGACCTCTAGGGTTAAGGTACTGCCCACCTGGTTACTTAGGG
>NW_022104553.1:18948462-18949898 GCF_000313985.2 Echinops telfairi | reverse complement strand
GGCAAAACCAGTCCCCCGTCTGCCACAAATCAGGCCTTTTTGGTTGCACACTGTTAATCTTTTCAGTACCTTTAAATAGAAAGCTTGATTAACAGTCTGATCCAGTGGAATGAACTCTAAATGCACTGTTCCCCTCACATAAAAAAAACGAGCAGCTTTCTCTTGTTCTTTGATTTCACGTGACTAACTTTTTTTTGGGCAAGGTGACCATGGCATCTTCCACTGGCTTGATTGATGTTTGGTTTCAGGGTTATAAGAATAGCACCTTTTCTCCTCACTAGTAATGACCTTGGAAAAAAGTCTGGGTCACTACCGAGCTGTTCCTTCAAAGCCTGGCTTGTTTCCACTTGACGCTCTTTTTCCTGGTCAGTCAGAACCCGAGGCCCAGAGCTGCCAGTGACCCTGCTCTTTCCCGAGTCTCCCGTTAAAATTCTCCGAACTGAGCTCCAAGATGGTCCAGATAACTTCCCCACCTCTTCAGTGCTCCACCATTGGTCTTCGAGCACAAGTGCATAAACTTTGTCCACGTCTTCGTCTGTTCTGGAAGCTGATGGAGATCCAAACTTTCACCTTTTTGAAACGAGAAAACCACTCATACGCTGGAGATTTTCCCATCTCTGCCCTTGTAAGCTGTGTTCTACGTTAGAGCAGTTTTTGTGGCATTTTTCCCAAGCAGGAAGCAAAACTTCACAGGCGCATGCAGTTTTCTTAAATTGGGCATCACAAAAAGACGAGGTTCGAGCGAGACTGCTTTTAAAACAAACTTCACTGTGACCAGAGAGCACCTTCCCAGACGACGCCAATGGATGCATACTACGAAAGCTCTGCCCAATGAGCTTGTTTCCGTTTTGGGGGGGTACCTCTTCATATAAGTGGGTGAAAGAATGCAGCCTCTCCCCCTCCCACTCGGACCTGACATCGTGGAGGAAGGGAGCACCCCAAAACATTTTTCTACCTCTTAATTTCCTCCCTTCAATGACACAACCGTCCCTTAGGACCCATCTGGATGTGGGCTGGATCGCACAAGCAGCCTCCTCTTTTTACCATGGATGATTTCCTGTGGCGATGCCTGCCCCCTTTCACCTGGTCAGTCTCTCCACTGATAACGCAGGTTACAGCCAGTGCTGCAGCTTTGTCCAGCTCTCTTAACTGTGCTCCAAGCGGCAGGGTTTCGCCGTCAGCACCAGCTCTGCTTCAGAGCCTCTATTTGTTTGTCATGACTGGTTCTGCCACAGCACCTGTGTTAGACAGGGTTCTCTAGAGAGAAAACCAAATTGCTGATAATTAAATATATTTATGTATAAAGATAATTAGATTTATAACAAGAAATGAACTGTTAAATTATATACAGATAAATATAACAAATGAACAGTTAAATTATAAGCACTACAAATGGCTCAGGGTTGTGAGAGACTAGCAGTCCTTCTCCTCTCTCT
>NW_022104553.1:18940343-18946507 GCF_000313985.2 Echinops telfairi | reverse complement strand
AGGCCATTGTCCCCAGCAGCAGGGAGCAGGCCCAGCCCTGCTGTGGGATGAGACAGCAGTCTGGCAGCAAGTGTCTGACTTCTCCCCACAACAAACCCACTGGGATAGAAAGAACACAAAGCTCAGCTGTGCTTAGACGGGAAACCTTTCTAGCGATTTTACTAAAGAACCAAAGCAAAAGGCCATAACACAGTCGTTGCTTCTTCACACCCTTCACCTCCCTTGCCCTGAAATTCCACCTCCCAAGCCTCTCTCCACAGACAGAACTTTGAATTCATGTCTGTCCTCTGAATAAAGCCACCTCCCTCCCTTTATTCAGTCACCCTGCTTTCCCTTCCTTACATCGAAGCCCATTTGGGGCCTTGTGTCCTACAGTAAACCACCTTTATCTGCTTGCTAAGCTCCACTTTCCCTCTATTCTGGAGTTCTCCACAATTTCTTATTTTTATTTATTCTAGTTCTTCCACCCTTCTCTACAAGTTCTCATGCCCACTGTCCCGTCCATGACACCTTCTATATCTCTGCTGCATTTGATGATTTACTGAAATAGCCCACAAAATTCACAAGCGATACTCATAGAATGATGGGGTTTACTAGGGCGATAACAGGCTACAGTCGGGGATCAGGAAAACTTAAGGTATCTACTGAGTGAAGCTCCTTCTGTTTCCCAGACAAGCCTAGCCTATTGATATCTCCTTTGATATTGTGCAACATAGGCTTCTTTCTGTTCCCTATATCTGGATTCCTATCTCCTTGTTTTTACCATTCTTTAAGGAACATTAAGCTCCGAGTTGTACTTACACTCCTTGGTCTGTCACTACAGAGCCATCTCACATCAGTGTTTTTGGTTTCCCTCCCCACTCTCCCTCACGTGTGACCCTTGATACATTATTATGATTTTCTTTTTTATTTACAGGGTTTTCTTTCTTTTTAAAAAAATAATTTTATTAGGGGCTCATACAAATTATTATGATTTTCATATCTTGCACTGACCACTGTCTCCCTTTACCCACATTTTTGTCATTTTTCCCCCTGAGGATTGGGTGTTATACATCGATCATTGTGATTGGTTCTCCCTTCCTCATTGATCATTGTGATTGGTTCTCCCATCCTCATCCCACCTTCCCCCTACCCTCCTGGTATTGCTACTCCTATTTTTGTGCCTGACGGGTTTATCTGACCAGGAGTCCATGTGTCGTGAGCTCCTATCTGTACCAGTGTACATGCTCTGGTCTAGCCAGAAGTGAAAGGCAGGACTGGGGTCATGATAGTGGGTGTGTGTGTGTGTGTGTGTGTGTGTGTGTGTGTGTGTGTGTAAGCCTCAAAGAACCAGAGGAATATTGTGTTTCATCAGTGCTATACTGTGCCCTGGTTGACTCACCCCTTCCTTGTGACCCTTCTGTGAGAGGATGCCCCATTGCCTACAGATGGGTTTGGGGTCTCTGCTCCGACCCCCCTCCTTCTCAACAGTATGTTTTTTTGTTTGTTTTGGATCTTCTGATGCCTGTTACCTGATCCATCGACACTTTTTATGATCGCACAGGCTGGTGTGCTTCTTCCATGTGGGCTTGTTGCTTCTACATGAGTGTTTTGAAATCCCTCATATTAACTACTCAGGATGAAGTATTCTTTACCCTCTTCTTTTATAGAAACCCGGGAAATTGATGCTCATCTGCCTCAGCTCCTGCAAAATGAATTCAGGGTGAACAGAGTGACGCCATGCCTTGAGCATAATGCAAGGGAAGGTAGTCTTTCTCAGTGCGGAAGCCATTTTCCCGAACAGCAAAATCACAATGTGTTTGACTCACATGCAAAGTCTGTGCAATCAAATATCACTTCAATCAGCCAGAGTAGCCGCTGTGAAGTGAAGGACTTTGGTGAATTCACTGGAGGAGTAAAAAATTTTCTCCATGCTAATCAGGAGCAGTTTCATAAAGAAATAAATATCATCAATGCCGCTGACAGGAAATCCCGTAACACCAGATGTGAACTCATGAAGCAGGAGAGCAGTCACAAAATAAAGAAACCACATGTATGCAGTGAATGTGGGAAAGGCTTCACCAGGAAGTGTTGGCTCATTAGTCATGAGATCATTCACACAGAAGAGAAGCCCCATAGTTATAATCTATGTGGGGAAGCCTTCTCCAGACCACCGGAGCTCGCCCAACATCAGAGAACACACAGAGGGAAGAGATCTTTTGAATGCACTGGACGTGGCAAAGCGCTTCTCACAACATTTCAACTTACTGCCCATCAAAAAAGTCACGTAGGCGTGAAAAGCTTTAAATGCAGTGAGTGTGCAAAAGTCTTTCTACATAAAGATAATCTCATTATTCATCAGCAAATTCACACGGACGACAAACCCTACAAATGCGAGAAGTGTGGGAAAGGCTTTATGCGGAAAGGAAATTTCCGTGTTCATCAGCGTGTTCATGCTGGCGAAAAACCCTACAGATGCAAGGAATGTGGAAAAGATTTCGTAAAGGAGGAAGATTTCTTTATTCACCAACGAACTCATACTGGAGAGCAACCCTATACATGTAGTGGATGTGGAAAAGGTTTCATCCGGAAGGGACACCTCGTTATTCATCAGCAAATTCACAGTGGAGAGAAACCATATCTGTGTACTGACTGTGGAAAGGGCTTCATCCAGAAGGAAGATCTCCTTGTTCATCAGCGAATTCATACTGGAGAGAAGCCCTACATATGCACTGAATGTGGTAATGGCCACATCACCCAGAGAGACCACATTATTCATCAGCGAACTCATAGTGGAGACAAACTCTATTTATGTAGTGAGTGTGGAAAAGCCTTTACTAGAAAAGGGAATCTCACTATGCATCAGCGAATTCATACTGGAGAGAAGCCCTACAAATGCAGTGAATGTGGAAAAAGCTTCATTCAGAAGGGAAATCTCATTGTTCATCAGCGAATTCACAGTGGAGGAAAACCCCACGCATGCGGTGAACGGTGAATGTGAAAAAGGCTTTAACCAGAAAGGAAGCCTCATTGCTCATCGGCGAACCTACACTGGAGAGAAACCCTGTGTATGTGGTGAATGTGGTAAAGGCTTCTGAAGAAAGTCACACCTCCTAGCACACCAGAGATTACACAATGAGAATACTTACTTGGGATGCAGTATCTGGGGACAATCTCATTCTCAGAAGTCAAGTTTTATTGGACATCAAAAAATTCATGAAGGTGAAAGACCCAATGTAGCGAATGTGGGAAAACCTTCTCCATGAAGCAAACACTCATTGTGCATCCAAGATTTCATGAAGGCGAGGAACTGTATGGGTGCAGTGGGAGTGGAAAAGAATTTTCTTACATTTGTAGCCTTGTTTCACAAAATACCGATGAGAAAGAAATGTGTAGATTTAAGCACAGTGGAAGAATCTCCCAAACCAGTGATCTCATGTAGGAGAAAAACCTTTTGAATACACTATGTACAAACCCAAGATGCTGCTTGCTACCCATGGCAAACAACTATACACTTAGAGGTCAAAGAAAGCAGGTCAGAGGTTATTCTCTGTAAGGGTATCAGCCAACTAGAGCAATCAGACTGTGTTGTCTGTCCCACTCTAAGTAGGGCCTACTCCCTTCTGATCAGGATCGCAGGAGAGCCCAGGGAGGTCAAACCCAGTCAAGGGTGACCAAAGTTAGGTTGCCATATTGAGTCTAGGGTCCACCCATCTTATCATATGTATACCCCTAGTCCCTCCCCTTCCTATTACTTATATGCCCCTAGCCCATCCCCTGCCTGTCACGCTTATGCCTATTATACAGCCCCTTCCTGTGATGTGTGTGGTTGTGCCTTGGCCAGAAATAAACTCCATTGCCCTCTCTGCCCCTGCTGTGTGTGGACCAGGCTGGTGAGATCATGGCCGTCCAGGAGGTGAGCAAGCTACCATGAAATGTGTCTGACTCTGTCATTTTACTCTGTCTCCTATCTCTATTATTCTCTATGACTTTACTATGATCTTTATCTGTCTAACCAGACAATTGCCCTTATTGAGCCTGTGATAGTGGGGGGGTTGGTTTCCCCCACACCTTGCTAGGTTATGGTAGTGTTTAGATTTGAAAGTTGAAAACGGTTTTAAAAGCAACATTGGAATTCACTTTTCAGGTGCAGGAATCACATGGGACTAGTGCCTACCTACCCCATGGACAGGACGCACAATGTGCAAGATGTGTCGTATTTTGTGTAGCGGAAAGGTGTTTTCTGAGAGAATTCTGTTATTTCCATAATTTCCCCAAAAAGTTACATGGGAGAGTAGTGGTTTACATTGTGTTGTACTTTTTAGCACACATTTATTTACAAAGAGAATGAATGAACTAATCCAAGAATATTCGTTCATTGAAATTAATGAACAATTGGAAGGTAGCTTAATGAACAGGCTTGTCTTCCAGAAACTTAATTCTCCCTATGCGATACTCAAGGGCTCAACATAGAGGAAACCAGCCTCTAACAACCATAGAGTCAGTAGGTGCAATTGTACAGTGATGCTATATAAAGATCATAGTAAAGTCATAGAGGATAGGAAAGATCAGAGAGAGAATAAAGGATCGGACACATTTTATGGTAGCATGCTCACCTCAGCCCCTCTTGATGGTCCAAGTGGAACTGGGACCTTTACTATCTTGGAATTAAATTTTTTTGGTTATTATTTTATTGGCGGCTCTTACAGTTCTTATCACAATCCATACATATATCCATTGTGTTAAGCACATTGTACATTTCTTGCCATCATCATTTTCAAAACACTTGCTTTCTACTTGAGCCCATGGAATCCGCTCATTTTTCCCCTCCGTCTCCCATCCCCCTCCCTCATGAACCCTTGATAATTTATAAATTATAATTTTTTTCATGTCTTACACTGCTGTCTCCCTTCACCCACTTTTCTGTTCATCCACTTGGGAGGGGGTTATATATCAATCACTGTGATTGGTTCTCCCTTTCTCCCCCCACCTTCCCTTATTCTCCCAGGATCTCACTACTCTCATTATTGGTACTGAGGAGTTTATCTGTTCTAGATTCCCTGTGTTTCCAACTCTTATCTGTACCAGTGTATAAGTTCTGGTCCAGCCGGACTTGTAAGGTAGAATGGGGATCATGATAGTGTGGGGGGAGGAACTAGAGGAAAGTTGTGTGTTTCGATGGTGCTACACTGCACCCTGACTGGCTCGTCTCTTCCTTGTGACCATTCTGAAAGGAGATGTCCAATTGACTACACATGGGCTTTGTGTCTCCGCTCTGCCCTCCCCCTCATTCACATCGATAGGATTTTTTTGTTTTGCTTCGGGTCTTTGATGCTCGATGCTTGATCATATCGACACCTCATGATCGCACAGGCTGGTGTGCGTCTTCCATCTGGGCTTTGTTGCTTCTCAGCTAGATGGCTGCTTGTTTATCTTCAGGTCTTTAAGACCTCAGATGCTATGTCTTTTGATAGCTGGACACCATCAGCTTTCTTCAGCACATTTGCTTAATCACCCGCTTTGTCTTCAGTGATCCTGTCAGGAAAGGTGAGCATCACAGAGTGCCGGGTTAGTAGAGCAAAGTGTTCTTGCGTTGAGGGAGTACTTGAGTCAAGGTCCAATGTCCATCTGCTCCCTTAATACTTAACAAATATACACATAGATCTATTTCCCTATCGTTTTATATATAAATGTATTTACATATATACATGTCTGTATTTAGACCTCTATAAATGCCCTTTGCTGCCTAGTTCTTTCCTCTTTCCTTTTACTTTCCTCTTGTCCCACTATCATGTTCGGCCTTCATTCGGGTTTTGGTAATTCCTCTTGGCTACATTGCCCTTGGTCAAGCCCCTCCAGGCATCCCATGCCCTCCTTGCCATCGATTTTAGATCACTTGTTCCCTTATTCCTGGGTTTGTTGGCACCTTCCCATGTCCCCCCTGGAACCATCAGTCCCATTGTTTTCTCCTCTGGATTGTTTATCCCGCCTGTCTTATCTAGATAGACAATAATAAGCACAAAAGCAAGGCTAAGTAAAACAAACAAAACAAAAACAAACAAAAAAGCAAGGCTAAGTAAAACATTAACAACAAAAGGAAACCAAAACAAAAAAACTAATAGCAAATAAAAGCCTATAAATAGTTCCAGGTCTGTCTGTTGACCTTTATGAGTGTTTTCCAGTCA
>NW_022104553.1:18926638-18939989 GCF_000313985.2 Echinops telfairi | reverse complement strand
GGGTGGTCCACATAGTTGGGATTGGGGCTGGCCCTGCAGACCTCTGTTGGTTCCCTGCTTCATGCTGGCATGTTGCAGTCAAGTCTTGGCGCACTGGGTTAGTCTGGTCCCTATCTTGGGATATTTATAGGTATCCGTAAGATATGCATATTCAGTAGTTACATATGTCACAAGGTGGGTGGAATCTACTGTAAGGTCCCTGGGTTCACAGGTGAGGACATCTCATACCTGCATTGGGGGAAGATAGAGGGGAGCTGGGCCACAAGGCTGGAAGAGAGCAACAGGATGTCTGCTTCTCTAGGGAGATAGAATCCACCACGTGCTCACTTTAAGGCAGCGTAGCTGCTCAGGGGAGAACCTGTAGGAATGGTAGTGAAACTTACTTCGGACTCACATGCTTTGGGCATGCTATTAAATGGACCAGTCCCTGAAGGACATCATGATTAGTGAAGGAAGAACCTCAGTGAGGTGGACTGATACAGGGGCTGCAATAATGGGCTCAAATAGAGTAGGACCAGGCGAGTTTTTGTTCTGTTGTAAATAAGGTCACTTGTGGGGAACAGGACGGGAAGAGAGCGGATGCAGATGAACCCTTCAGTCCTCATATATGAAGAAGCCTGGCAGGCTGGGTTTCTGGGGTGGAAGGAGGCCTTCGCCTTTGTGAGTTGGAGATCCCAATTGCATTCTCCTATGAAGGAACGATGAATGGACGCCTTTTGTTTACTGGCCGGCCAGACCCTTTGAAGTGTTCCCCTAGAGCAGTGGTTCTCAACCTTCAATACGGTTCCTCATGTAGTGGTGACCCCCCAACCATAAAATTACTTTCTTTGCTACTTCATCACTGTCATCTTGCTACTGTGATGAATCGGGCCACCTCTGTGAAACGGTTGTTCAACCCCCAAAGATTGAGAACCACTGCCCTAGAGGGCTCCTCAGGGTCTTCAAAGTTAGCACATTGCCCATTCTTGGTACGTGCTACAAGAGGTTTGTGAGCCACATTATTATAAAACCTCACTGTTGAATAAACTTCTGATATTGGAAATGAGACCCCTCCCTTTGCCCTGTCTTTTCTGTCTCCTTATTGCTCCTAAGGACCCATTGACCTGGGGGCAGGATCCCACACTGTAACTCTTGACATCTCTCCTGAGGAGCTGGGTAGAGGTTTCAAACTGCTGACCTTGCAGTTAGCAGCCCAACGAATAACCAGTAAGCCACAGGGAGTTGCATCCAAACTTCATGGTTTGGATTAAGCACACGTTTGCCCTCAAAGTGACATCAGTGAACACAATCCCACCCAATTCTCAGTTTCTAAATATCTTGTCAACAAAAGGAATCAGGGCTCTGTGGGGAAATGGCTTATTATGGAGCATCTTGAAGTGGCAGAAATGATGGCATTGTTTTAAAAAAAAGTGGGATCTGGTTAAAAGGACATAAGACCCATCCTGCAGAAGCTCCCAATAGCTAAAGCTGGTATTTCTTGAGCAACAAAATGATGGTATGAATTATGATCTAGAGTAGAAGATGAACTATACTAGTACTAAAGAGATATTTATGACTTAACAAAAGGGAGAAAAGACAAACCTCTCTTAACAAAACTTCTAAAGGGTGGCATAAAACTTCTGTTTTTTTGGACTTCAGTTCTGTTCCCACCCCCTTGTACATTTGGACCTCCCTATTGGCTTCCAATCAATTCTTCCTTTTTCTGGCCCCACCTTTAGCATCCCCTTCTCTATGTTCCCAGCCCCTATGTAACCTAGGCTCACCTAGGCTAATTACACATATGTGTTGGCAACCCCTGCCGTCTCCAGCTTTTGTGGGCTTTCTGATTTCGGGTCTTTGTGTGTGTGTGTGTGTGTGTGTGGTCTGGACTCAACAGAATGACACATCTAGCCCTACTCCATCCTCACAATTGTTATGTTTGAGCCCATTGTTGCAGCCACTGTGTCGATCCATCTGTTGAGGGTCTTCCTTTATTTCACGGCCCTTCTACTCGACCAAGCATGCTGTTTTTGTCTCCCTTGATAACAGAGACAAGGTAGATGAAAGGAAGTCTTGCCATTCTTTCCTCTACGGAGCATTCTGGTTGTAATTCTCCCAAGACACAGTTGTTTGTCCTGACAGCCCATGGTTCTTTCAGTATTCTTTGCCAGCACCAAAATCCTAAGGCACCCCTTCTTCTGCAGTCTTCCTGATTCCGTGCCCAACTTTCACACGCATTCGAGGCAAAGGGAACTACACCAGTCTTTAACGTGACCTTGCTCTGGAACCGATTTGCCCAATGCAATCATTCTGTTGTTGGCTTTCTCGACGCTGCTTCCATGAGCATCGTCTGTGGATCGAAGCAAAACGAACTCCCTGACAAGTTCCATGTTTTCTCCGCGTCTCAGAACTCATCAGTCACTTACTGTGGGCTATCTGCTTCTGCGTGATTGCGCCCGAGCCTTCCAAATGATTCCTGAATGAGGAGCTGATGCCAGGGGCTTAGGTGGAGAAGCAAACGTTTTGAGAATGATGAGGGTAACGAATGCACACATGTGCTTTACATAATTGATGGGTGTATGGATTGTGATTAGAGTTGTATGAGGCCCCATAAAATGATTTAAAAAAAAAAAGATTCCTGAAAGCGTCCGACCTCCGCACAGAAGGCATCACCGATGGCCGCCTGCGGTGAACTACCGTAAGCTGGGCGCAGACGCGTCACCTCCACAAGCGAAGGAGGAAATGCGTTCGGTGCCTGTAAAGGCTTTGGCCCTCGCCGGCCGCCGTAGGCAGAAGACCTTCCGGGTCAGGGGGCGCGAAGCCGGAACCATTAACCGGAGTTCGAGTAAGTGCCCCCTTTGGGAACTTGTGGTGTCCGCGAGGGAAGCGAGCGGGTCCTCGGGTGTGTTGCCCTGGGAGCGGCGGGGTGGGCTGTTGGGGGCGCGCAGGTGCCTTTGGCCAAAGCAACGTGAAGGGTTGCAAACTCGGTCGACTGAGGGCCAGCAAAGCTGGTTAGTAGAAGCTCAGGAGGGGCGCAGGGAAAGGGTTACAGAGTGGCAGGGGTCGTGAACAAGTTCCGCGGGATTAGGAAGGGGAGGTAATTCATTGATGACTTATTATGGGGTATTGGTTTCTTTTATGATTGCACCAGAGAAACTTTGAACGGTCAGACTGATAAAGGGTCCAAAAGGGTGCGTTCCCGGGTGGGGCGAGTAATTGGCAATCAGCGGGTGGCGCAGTGGGTTAAGCGTGTGTGTGTGTGTGTGTCTGCAAACGACACGGTCCGTGACTCAAACCCAGCACAGCAGCCCAGCGCTCCCAAAAGACAGACGAGCTTGTCTCTCCTCCTGTGAAGATCCCCAGTCTTGGAAGCCCTATCGAGCGTTGCTAGGAATTGACTCACGGGCAGGGGTGTGTGGGGTGGTTTGGGTGGGGGGGTTGTTGGTTGATCGATTGGTTCACATGAAAATTGGGCGGTTGGAGCCCGAACAACCGTCCCGGGTAGAGAAAGCCTGTGGTCTGTTCCCAGAGCAAGTTGTTAGCTGCGATGTGTATTGGGATGGATTTCAACTGAGAGCTGCCCCACGTGATGGGGAGTTTTCGTGGCAGTCGTCTTTACTGGAGCAGATCCCATGCCTCTCCCCCTGGGGTTCCATCTGCCGACCCTCAGGTGCACAGCTGAGTCCTTACACTGTGCCCCGCCGGGGTTCCTTCTTGCACCCTCCAGGCTCCTCAGAGATTAGACTCAAGAAAACGATGCAGCACAGTGCGACTCTGTTTTATATGGGGTTGCCCGTGACCCCATGGCAGCTATAAACAGCACCATCATCTCTTGAGAGGTCCCTCCTTGCCCAGGACTCCAGCATCAATGTGTGCAGCTCTGAAAAAAGAGCCCCAGGAAGTGTCCCAGTTCACCTGAGAATTGTGGGGAACAGCACCAGGAAGGGAGTGATGTGGGCAAGTTCTATATTCTCAGATTGAACAAGCCCGGCACGCCGGGATTGTGAGTGGAGGGAGGCCTTCATATTTGTGAGTTGGAGATGAGGCCCAGTCACATTCTCATAATGAATAATCATCCCCACAATATCCTCCCATTATAGTGCTACCTTACATGTGATACTTCTTACAAGCACGGGGCTGATTGCTATCCAGCCGGCAGTTTTATCTGTAGGAGCAGACATGTTGCTACTGTTCTCCCTGCTCAGGGGACAGTCACTCCCCTTACCTGCCCCCAGCACTGGTGTTAGGTTACTCCTCCAATGAGCTCAGGGCTCTGTAAGGTTAGGGTACAGCCCACTTGGTTATGTATGTGGGTACCTGTAATTATGGAGGCTTGAATGCCCCAAGACTATATAAGTTGGTGTAAGAATACATTCTTTCTCTCTCTCGCTGTCTTGGACCTGATGCCATGGAGGAGGTGAGCACCCCAAATTTTTTGTCTGCCTCTTAATTTCTTCCCTTCAGTTACACAACCATCCCTTAGGACCCATCTGGATATGGGCTGGATCTCACAGAGCGTAGCTGGAATTTATGGCCGGAATTTGGGCATTCAACAGAAGGAAGACATAGGTTGGTGCTCCCTTGTATTACGGACAAGGACGCCCCAATCATCAGGGCTGGGGTCATTGTGACTCACTGTAAGGAGTGGAGGTGGCACTGCGACATCTAATTGGGGAGTTAATATGTGGCTACAACCATGTTGGGGGCGAGGATGGACACCAGGTTCAGAGTTTGTATTGATACAGGGCTGGGGTGCTCTGCCTGGGATCTCTGGCTGGTTGGTGGTTGGGTTGAGAGTCAAACCTTAACTGGTGGTGCACAAGCCAGTCCAGGCCTTGGGCAGTAGTTGGAAAACCTTGAGTTAGATAATCCTGTCTTTTCTCCTCCAATGCATGCATTGCCTAAGTACAGGTGGAGGGACCAATTGGTTCGTATCTTGTCTGTGGCTTCTTTCCTACCACAGACTGAACAACAGTCCATTGTTTGAATCTCTGTAACAAGAGACCTTCCAGCCAGCAAAGGTTCACAGACATGCACACATTCTACATTGCCGACAGTATCTCGACTTTGCTAATTGTTTATCCCTCTGGCAAACTGGCCCATACCCCCATTTCTTAGTAAGTCCCTGTGCGTTGTCTTTGTTATTCGGCTCCATGGGGCTGGTTCCGACTCCTAGCGCCCCTGTGTACAGCGGGATGAAACACTGCCGGGTCCTGAGCCTGCCTCATCATCGTTCTTAGGTTTGAGCCCATTGTTTCAGCGTCAGGGCCAGTGAATTATTTACTGTGGCTCTTCCAACGAAAGTCTCTAACTCCCACTAAAGGGCCTTTCCCTGTACGAGTCTGGTAAGAAGGTGGGGAAAGATACTGATAGGATTCACCTGGGAGTAATTGAGAACAGGTGTCCCTGGCCTGTCATCCTGAGGTGTATAGAATGAGTCCTCTGAGAAGCAGGTGGAGGGATCTTATTACCAGCAAGACCCAGGAGTGGAGCGTGTCCTCTGGGCCCAAGATCCCTGCACAGTGACCCTCATGGATCCAGATGGCAGCTGGAACATCAGCAGAGCAGCAGCAACAGAACTAGGAGTCAGAGCGTGGCAGAGTGGTAGACTTCCCAACCCACATAGCAAGTTAAGATGAGGGCTTTTGTGCAGGAACTGGCTTGTGGGGTGCTGTGCCTCTGGGCACTCATCAGGAAAACTAAAGCGCCTTTTCACACCTGTTCAAGCTGGCAGAGGCCAGACTGGCCTACGGCTCTGAGGGCTGAGGGGCACACTTGTGGGTGGGGCTGAGAAGAAGCTGTCTTGACCAAAGATCTGTATCCTTACTCTTCCCTGATTCTGAATGGTAACTTAGTACTTCTCTATTAAACTTCATGATTCTGAGTGTAGTGTGAGTTCTGTGTGGTCTTTGCAATGAAAGATCAAACCTAGCAGCGAAATGAAGGGCTCTGGTGCCAACCACAAGGTCAGCAATTCAAACCCACCAGCTACTCCTTGGGAGAAAAAAGAGGCTGTCTACTTGCACGAAGATTTCCAGCCTCAAAAATCCGCCAGGGGGCAGTTTTACTCTTCCTATTGGGTCACTAATAGGTCAGCGTCAACTGGGATGCCAGCTATTAATCATTCACTTAGTCATTTTGGGTCCAATTCCCATGAGCAGTTGTCAGAGGAAACCAGCCTCTTAACAACTGAAGGGTCTGTATGCGCACTTGTATGGCGACAATATATAAAGATTATAGTAAAATCATCGAGAAGAGGAAAGATAGGAGAGAGACTGAGATAAAGGAGTCAGACACATTTTAGGGTAGCATGCTCACCTCAGCCCCTCTTGGTGGTCCACATGGTGGTGGGAGAAGAGAGGAGCATCTACTCACTTATAGGTCGCCATTAGACATGCATATTCTGCAGTAAACGTGTGTCACAAGGCGGGTGGTAACTACAGTAAGGTCCCTGAGCTCGCAGGTGAGGAAAACTCATACCTGCATTGGGGGAAGGGATGAGGGGAGCTGGGCGACATGGAGGGAAGAGAGCAACGGGGTGTCTGCTGCTGTAGGGAGATAGCATCCACCATGCGCTCACTTTAAGGCAGCATCTCTGTTAGGGGAGACTGTGGGAATGCTATTTAAAGCAGGATCATGCACTTGGACTTTACCTCTAACCTACCAAAGTGGAAGCTTTCCTACCGTGGAATACCAGCTTTCCTGATTCCCTCTGTGATAAGTTGGGGAGTCTAGTCCTCGTCCTATTTCTCTCCGTGTGAATTTCCCACAACTGATCTTTTCAAAGAAGAGGCCTTTCTGTTGTCGCTCCTTCATTTCTTTTTAGATTTTTTTTCTAAATATATATATCTAAGAGGTGAGGGGAGAGGGGCCCAACCACACCTTAGGGCATTGCCAGCACCCAATGTTCCCAGCTGTGGCCAGACCTCACCCCTGAAGGGAGTTACCATCCTCGTGTGTATAGGAAGCCCTCCTACTCTCTCATTCAGAGTTTGCTGTGCAGTTAGCCATTATGACTGATGTAGTGTCAACCACTTTTCAACAGAAACTATTGAAACCACATCAATCACAATGGCTAGTTATAGCCTGGGCTCGTTTTTACGGGGGGCAGGGAGGTCACGCGCCCTTCCTCAGTATTATGTGTGTGGCAGTCATCCAGTCACGCATGTGGCTAGACACTGACTTTAGGGCGTCACGAGAATTAGCAAACTTACTCCGCAGACACTTGTTACGTGCTGGCACAGCGACCCGATGCACAGTGGAAACATTGCCTGGCCCTGCACTAGCCCTTTGTTGCCCACTGTGCCAGTCCAGTTCCTTGAGGGGCTTCCTTTTTGCGCTCCCTCTACTGTACCAAGCACGATGCCCGTCTCAAGGGACTGGCCCCTCCTGATAATACGTCCAAAACACATGAGTCGAAGTCTCCGCTGTATTGTACCACTGACAGGGAATTTTCCCTTCAGCCTCTAGGTTGTGACTGCCCAGCAGTAGGAGAATCCACGGAAGGAAGGAGGCAGAGGTTCGCGGATTTGCGGATTGCCATTTCCAGGGACGGCCTTCACCAGAGACGGAGATTTCTGAACAGAAATTTAGAGCTGACCCAGAAGACACAAAGACAGAGCATCCCCGTTGCTGGCCATTTCCTGAAAACCAAAGAAAATGATGGAGCCGCAGGTGACTTTTGCTTTGTTTCATGCTTTCCTCCGCTCCCTGGTAGATTTGTAGAGGTCTCTCAAACATCTGCTCATCTGAAAAGTGTACTTGGAAATGGAGCTGGAGTGTATAAAGCTTATACACTGATTTCAACCTCAGGCAAAGCAGGATCAGAAATATCAGTCATAGGATTAGCATTAAATTGTTGATAGAGCCATCGCCTTGGGGGACACCAAGGCAGTTGTCATATCACATAGTTCACAAGACAATGTTTTACATCCTATTTTGGTGAGTAGGGACTGGGTTCTTAAAAGTCTGTGAGCAGCCATCTGAGGTGCAGCTATTGATCTTTCCCCCTCCAGAAGAAACAAGAAGGGCAAGAATTATAAGGCATGTGGGAAACAATTAGTCTAATGGACTTAGGGCCTCTGCAAACCTAGTAAGTTTACACAACTGTGAGATTAGAAGAACTAGATGGTGCTCCTCCACCATTACCCAGTGCTCTGAATAGGATCACATTAGAAGGCCCTGGGGGAATGGAAGAAAAACAGAACAAAATTCAGAATAACAAGAGACCAGCCTTACTGATCAGACACAGACTGGCGGCCTTTAGTTACCCTTCACTCGTGTGTTAGACTCATCGTCAGAGGCAGCCAGCCTCCAACAACCGAAGGGCCAGTAGGCACACTTGTACGGTGATAATATATGGAGATTATCATAGAGGATAGGAAAGATAGGAGAGAGAGTAAAATAAGGGAGTCAGACCCATTTTATGGTAGGATGCTCACCTCAGCTCCTCTTGATGGACCACGTGGGACTGGGAGAAGTGAGAGAGAACCTTTACTATCTTGGACATTTATAGGTAGCCACAAGATATGCATATTCAGCAGTTACATGTGTCACAAGGTGGGTGGTATCGACATCAAGGTCCCTAAGCTCACAGGCGAGGAAACCTGATACCTGCATTGGGGGAAGGTATGGGGGTGGTGGGGGGCGTTGGGAAGAGAGAAACGGATGTCTGCTTCTGTAGGGAGATAAAATCAACCATGTGCTCCCTTTAAGGCAGCATAGCTTTTAGGGGGAGAATCTGTGGGAATAATACTTAAATTAGAATAATGTACTTGGACGTTACCTCTAACTTACCATAGTGGAGGCTTTCCTACTGTAGAATACCAGTTTTCCAGATTCCCTCTGCTATAAATTAGGGAATATAGTCCCCATCATATTTCTCTCAGGGTTAGTTTCCCACAAATAACCATTTAAAGTCAAAGGGCATCATTTTCCCTAAGGACAAGGTCAAACTGTGATGAAATAAGAAGGAAAGAAAAAAGGAATCATAGGGAGGAAGTGGGATAAGTGATGGTACATTAAGAGGATTGCAAAAAATGAGTCATAACAAACATGTATGAATTGTTGAGTGTCAAACTGGTGATCTGTAAACTTTCACCTGATTCACAATAAAAGGAAAATTTTACAAATCATTGAGTTACTAATAACTGGAATATGGTATGTGATAGATGGAACCTGCTAGCATTAGCTAGCAACTTGGGTTTAATATTTCTCAATGACAAGTAAGAAAATCATAATTTTCAGGATAGGAATTGATTTAGGCAGAAGGAAGATCTGTGTCTTGCACAGTTCAGTAACCTAATAGCATTTTTCCAGTTGTGCACCCATCACTGTGTTGTATACAGTGGCCATGTGGCTCTACGTATGACAACATTGTATAGCACTAAGGAAACACACCCACACCAGGAGGTCTGGTAATACGGTAAGCCTGAACAGGGTAGACTGGTTGTATGAGTGTATGTTTCCTGGGTTATTATATTGTGCTACAATCACATAGGCTGTTACTACTGTCCCAAACCTGGTGAAGGGTAGGTGTGATATCTTAGTTATCTAGTGCTGCAGGAGCAGAAATACTGTAGGTATTGAAGAGGCTTCAAAGAACTAAAATTTGTTTTTACTGTTTATAAGGCATTTGGTTGACTTTTAACTTCAAAAGGTGGGAAGAGGAGACTCACCATCAGCATTAACCCATGGCTGATTTCTGTAAGGCGGAGGTCAGCTATACCTCTGTCCACCTTTTTTTTTTTTTTTAACCAGTTCTGACACGCAGTTCTGATCCTCCTACAGCACACTCTACTTCTTTACAGGGTCTGATCGTTCATTGCAATGGCCATACAGAACTCACAGACAATATTCACAATTAAGGAGTTTATTAGCTATGTTAGACCAGGTTGACCAGAGAAACTAATCCAGGGTCACTCATATATGTGTAAGAGAGAGATTTATATCAAGAAGTAATTATGTATCAAGCAACATCCCAGCCCAGTTCACATCAGGTCCTTAAGTCCAGTACTACTCCCTAAGTCTGATACTAGTCCTTAAATCCCTCTTCAGACTCACGCAGCCACACGCAATGAGGCAGAATGCAGGAAGATCACTGACTGGGTGCAAAGTCTTGTAGATCCAAAGGCAGTGGAGGCATCTCCAGTGCTCTTTGAAGTGGCTCATCAACAGGAAGGTGAAGCAGAGAGAGAGGGGAGAGGTTCCCAGGACCCTTCTTATGAGAAGGCCACTCCCACAAGTAGGTGCCATCGGGCTGTGACCAAATTGACAGGCTAGACTCCACCCCTTCATTTGGTTTATCAAGTTGACACGAGATTATGTAACTACCACATTAGGGAAGTCATGTTACAATTCAGAATCAGAAACACTCAGGATCCAGTTGTTCGATCCGGGCACTCTCCTCCCAGCCATGCCCCCGGGTATACCTATGGGCGCAAGGTATACCCTTGTGGCTCCATGTCCTGCTTTGTTAAAAAATATTCTATTAGCTCTGCCGATAGATACCCATAGACACTTGGATTCACCAGTCAGCCTCCACCCACAGTCCTCGTGGCTATAGGTCAGTGGTTCAGCAATTCTAGCAGGAATTCCCCGTTAAGTACCCAGCAAGCCGGCTCCAAGGCCCCCATTTTTCTTGCTCTGTGGCATTTAGCTGCAACAAGAGGATTTACTTGATTGTTCTATATTACAGATGGCTGAGTGGATGCACAGTTACTGACAATTTTGCTTTTTCTATAAGGTACATAGAATGCAATCTGTATGAAGAGAATGACCCAAACACCTCTCGTCCATTTCAGTTGAAGCATCAGAAGGAAATCACTAAACAGGACCCTTTTGTAACAGGTGTCACTGAGATTCAACGATGTAGCTGTGACGTTTACATGGGAAGAATGGCAGTTCCTGGGCCCAGCTCAGAAGGACCTGTACCAGGACGTGATGCTGGAGAACTACAGCAACCTGGTATCAGTGGGTGAGGATATTCCCCTGTCAGTCTCAGAGGGCACCTAGCCAAGTGACTTTTCTTTCTTCGGCTATTAAAAGCTTTGAAGTGTTTGTGAGCCTTGAAGTGGTAGACTCTCAGTCTGTTCTCTGGTCCTAGATGAGTGGGTATATACTCCCTGCTGCTCACAGAAAAACCTTACTGTGTGAGTGTGGAATTTGATATGTCCCAAAACTCAAGTCCGGTTTGGTGTGTGTCTAAGTCTTCTGTCATTTCCCATGAACAGGGTACCGAGTTAGCAAACCAGAAGCACTGTCCCGGTTGGAACGAGGAGAACCACCGTGGAGGTTAGAAGACCAAATCCATAGTCGAACCTCTTCAGGTGAGTAGATGAAAACCATCAGGGGAGGAAGAGTGTGCAAGTCCCATCCTAATACCCATTGATGCTCTGATGGGTGTCTGAGGATACAGTATAGTGCCTCTGTGTGTCCCTCTCCCATGTGGAACCTCTTTTTCATCGCTGGTTTTAGAGAAAAACACACTCCGTTGCTTCTTCTGCAATCAGATCTTTATTGTTTAAACTATGTCTTGCTGTTTTTCTTGAGACTTTTTTTTGTTTTTTTAACGAAAAACCTTTCCCTTATTCACAACCCATCTCCCTTGTTTTGACATTCCACCTTTCAAAGAGAGAATTTTGAGGTTACTCCATCTACTGACTGGCACCTTCCCTACGTCATTGGATAATGCTAATCTTCTGATGTCCGTTCCCATCTTGGCTTTCTTTGCCCCATGGGAAACTAACTTTCTTACAGTCTGTTTTCTCTTACCCAGAGCTTCTCTAAATGTTTGATTTCATCTATTGTTATAACTCTTATTTAAAGTTTCTTTTATTTTCATAATAAAGTAAGCTCCTTCTGTTCCCAGGAGGAGACTTGTCAATTGACTTCTTCCTTGATATCATAAAATGTAGACTTTAACTAGTTGTCAGTGAATCATGGCAGCCTCATGTATATCAGAGAACTATGCTGCATAGAATTTTCAGTGATGGATTTTGGAGGTAGATTGTTTGGCTTTTGTGTGCACATAAACATCCAAGGTTTGGTTAGAAGCCAAGGGCACTGACTATTTGTATCACCTAAGGACTGCAAATAGACTTTAATTTTATGTATTGTGATATTATCAAAATTTCAGTATCCCCAATGAGCTAGAACCATGTTCCTTCCAAGAAAACTGTATGTGTAGGTTTTAGTACTGTACATCTTAAATTATAGTCATCTTGTTACCTTGAAGGTCAACTACGTGCAGGACCCTCTCCTATAAAGGTGTGTGGTGTTCCTCATGATTTCTTAACAGTGCAGTTACATTAGGAGAAAGGTAGCAAATCCCTCAGCCAGTGCAGCAGCTGACCTGCTTCTAGAGGTAATGGGCTCCGTTATCCCATTGTAATGGATCATTCTTTCCCTTTCTGGGGGAAGAGAGTAGAATGGCTTTACATAGACCAATAGTTGGAGTGTTGATTACTGGAAGTGTCCAGTTACTGTGTGAGAGTGTTTTGGGGAAGTTTGATGGTGGTCTATGGAACAAGAAAGACAAGCGTTGGGAACAGGATCACTGCCCAATCATTAGTTGTTTAGCTTCTGCTGCCTTAGAGCGACTTGCCATTGGCCTCTCCATTGCTAAATGGCCCAGCTCCTAGCCAATGTAGCAGTGCTGGGCAGCTCTCTTAGGGCACAGGCATAGGCATTAATCAATCCCTATAACCCAGGACATGGTAAAATGTATCAAGTCCCAAGTTGTTTGCTCCTTACCCAGGAAATGTCAACCAACCTGGAAAAAAAAGAACAAGCCTTCTGTGGTACAAAACTGTAACAAAGGTAATTCCTCAGTGTTTAAGCTGGTTTTCTAAAGAACCAAGGCAAATGATCTTATTAAAGAACTCATTTCGCCACAGCCTCACGAACATGAAGAGTGCATGTATGCATTACTTAACAGCAGCACCAGGCCTGGTGCATAGTGACCGACCATTCAGTGGAGATTTGTGGAATACATTTCTCCCTCATTTCAGTCTGGTGTCCCTCCCACCTCTGTGGTCTCCTGTAAGAATAACTTGATTAGAGTTGACATTTTCTACGTTTTACAAGGTCTTACTGAGGAACAGCCAAGTATATATTTATAAAAGTATCTACTATCTTACCTTTTGGGTTTCTCCGGTTGTATTTTTAACTAGTGCGGAATAAACATGAAATGTGGAGCTTTATTCATACTTGTAGGATATGGGTGCCAGCCCACAACCAGATGGATTGTGTAATTGAAGGGAATAAATAAAAAGGCAGATAAAAGTTTTTAGGTGCTCACCTCCTCCATGTAGCCAGGTGAGAGGGAGGGAGGCAGGGAGGGAGGGAGGGAGG
This sequence comes from Echinops telfairi, assembly GCF_000313985.2. Taxonomy (NCBI): domain Eukaryota; kingdom Metazoa; phylum Chordata; class Mammalia; order Afrosoricida; family Tenrecidae; genus Echinops; species Echinops telfairi. The sequence goes on along the minus strand of NW_022104553.1, from coordinate 18,926,657 downwards.
GAGGGAGGGAGAGAGAGAG
>NW_022104553.1:18923861-18925473 GCF_000313985.2 Echinops telfairi | reverse complement strand
TGCATAAAAAAACCCACAAAGTAGAGAAACCCCATAGCTGCAGTCTATGTGGGGAAACCTTCTCCCGAAAATTCATGCTCACAAACCATAAAAGAGCTCATGCAGGAGAAAAGCCCTACTCGTGCACAGAGTGTGGCAAAGTGTTTGTCACAAAGCCGGGGCTTAACATCCATCAGAAAACTCACACAGGAGAGCAACCCCGTACGTGCAGTGAATGTGGAAAATGCTTCAGCAGTGAGTTAAGTCTCATTGTTCATCAGCGAACTCACAGGCAGTCTTCCTATGCATGCACAGAGTGTGGCACAGTCTTTGCCAAGAAATCGTGGCTAACTGTGCATCAGAAAACACATGAAGTAAAGAGATCCTTCCATTGCAGTGAGTGTGGGAAAGCCTTCAACCGTAAGAAACAACTACTTTTACATAAGAGCATTCATACAGGAGAGAGACCCTCTATGTGCAGTGAATGTGGGAAATGCTTTATTCGCAAGTTAAGCCTCAGTGCTCATCAGCGGACTCATACTAGACAGATATCCTCCACAGGAACACATTGTGCCAAAGTCCTTCTGAAGAAATCTTGGCTCAGTATACATCAGAGAACACAGAAAGTAGAGAAATACTTTCAGTGCCGTGAATGTGGGAAAAACTTCCACCAAAAGAAGCAACTGAATTTACATAAAAGGATGCATACAAGAGACAGACCTTGTGCCTGCAAGATCTGTGCGAAAATGTTTGACTGCACCCTTGAACGTTTTAACCATAAATTAATACACACACAAGAGAAATGTGTAGATGCAGAAAACATGGGAATCTCGTCTGCAGTGAGTCACAGCAAGTCACATACCAGTGATCTCATGCAGTACAAAAGCCCTATTAAGACAGTGACTGTACCAAACCCTTCTGTACCATCACAGTCATCATTAAACAACAGTGGCCTCCTAGCAAATGGGAACATGGCCTTTGTGGGACAGCCTGTTGCCAGGGGTGAACCCTTAGGAAACAACAGAGAAAGTGTACAAGTGAGAAGCCTTATTTATCCAGTGAGTGCAGGAGTGCCTTCATTGATCAATTACATCGTATTTTATGTTCCAGCAAATGTTACTCTTCAATTAATCTAGTCAAAGGATGCATTTTGTACATTAGATTAAATAGACATAATTGCTTTCTTTTTTGCTCAGATGGTAATCCCTGTAGGGGCTTAGAGTTTTAGGAGTTAGAAAATTCTGATAATTTCTTACCATTGAGCTGATTTCTACTCCTAATACTTCCATTTATTTCAGAGTAGGACTGTGCACCAATGGCTGTTTTTTTTGGAAATAGGTCGCCAGATCTTTCTTCTGAGGCATCTGTAGGTGTACTTGAACCTGGAGCAGGTGAAGATTTTTACTGTGTGTTTCCAGCCATATATTTCTGGAGTAAACACTGATTTTATTTTATTATTTTATTTTTTAAAAACATTTTATTAGGGGCTCATACAACTGTTATCGCAATCCATACACACATCAATTGTAAACACTGATTTTAAAGGGACTTAAATATCCTAGGAAACAAGTCCCCTCTTCAATTTTTTTTTTTTTAACTCATGCCCATGTTTCATCTCCCTGGGCAGATTATA
>NW_022104553.1:18918172-18921690 GCF_000313985.2 Echinops telfairi | reverse complement strand
ATAAATATATAATACAAGAAATAAACAGTTAAATTATAAAGCACTACAAATGGCTCAATGCAACAATTCAGTCTTAAATATATTGAAATGTTGAGAAATCACCACAATCAGTTTTAGATTATTTTTTTCATTCTTGTATCTGTTATTATTAACTCCGCAGTCCCCCCACTGCGTCCAGTCATAACCCTAAGGAGCTATTAACCTTGTTACTGTTTCTGTAGATTTACAGATCTGCACTACATATAAAGACAATTATTTCTAAAAATCCAGCGATGCCAAAATAAGTCATTTTGATCTCATGCACCTCTAGCTATGAAGTGATGAAAAGGGCACTTGAACCCTCAGGGTTTCTGTTTTGTTTTTTCAGAATTACAGAACTAATGAAGAACGTATCAGATAAACATATGCACATTTACAAGAGCCCCTGATCAGGATCCCTGGGAGATGTTGGGAGTAGGAAGAAATAACTAGAACTTGTCTGACTTTAGGGGACCATGCAAGTAAAGATGAGCCCACTCTCCAACTGCTCTACCACCAACCATCCCTCCCTTCTCAGTGGTACTTCTGGGCTCTACTGGTTGCAATGGCCACACAGAGCACAAAGGCTATACTTAGTGATTCAGGATGTAGCAAAGTTCAAGAAGCATGCTGGCAAACTCTGCTCTCACAAGTTTCCTCTCAGCCCCACAACAACAGGCTCCTGGGGCTCCGCCACCGGTCACCACCAGCTCTGCCCAAGAGCATCCTCTGGGACTGTCCACGATGGCACACAGTTCTGAAAGTAGGTTCCTTGCCTCTTCTCCCTGCTGCTTGCTTCTTTCCCCCTTTTGTTTCTTCCTGTTGCTTCTCTTCCTCCTTCTGTCTGTCTGTGAAACCTCTGTGGGATTTACACACACATACAATCCTTGTTGATTTCAAGTCATGGTCCTCCCGGAACCTGGGCCTTGAACTGACCAAGCCAAGCCTGTCTTGCTAGGTCACAGACATTCCATTTGCATAATAGGCTACAACAGACACTTCATTTGCATAGTCTAGTGAGCAATCCTTTCAAGGTGCATGGCAGTTTCAAGGGCACGAAGCCATCAAAGCAAAGAAGAGAGACATCCCTCCCACAGTTCCAAATGCAGCCTGTGATAGGTAGACAATTCCTATTGCCACATCCCTGGAAGTCAGACTGCCAGTTCTCAGTGATCTATGCCTTCTGAGTCAGAGCGTCCTGCATGAGAATGAGGTAGATGGAACGCTTACATGAGGCGTGGTCAGTTTTGCCATCCCACTAGGCTTTAAATGCGCTGTCTCAGAGACAGGGACACCTCATCACCATGAAGCAAAAGCTGGAAAAAAGAGTGGAGGGCCTCCTTTGATTGTATGAACTTGGTGCTGGGACCTTCACAGACCTAGGAGGCAGGCAGGCAGTGGGGGGAGAGGGAACCAGAGAGATGGCAAAGATGGCAAGACAAGCCAGAGGAATGACAGCAGAGGCATAAGAACCAGGAGATCCGCAGGAGATGGTGCAGTGGGTGGGTGAGAATGGAGTGTCTGCACGCAGAAGGTTCAAAGAATAGGGCGCCTCCAGGCCCTTGATGGAATTAGACTTGCTGACCCACGGAGCAAGAGCTATGCACGTTCATGCTGAAGCTTGCAGTCAGAGAAGGGTGCCTCTTGACACTTAGTGGTGGAGCAGAAAGAGCTTTGTAACACTTGCTCAAGCAGAATATAGGTGTGGTGAGCCCAAGAGGTTCTTGGGGGAAAGGAGTAAGGACCTAAGAGAGGCCTACCTGCAGGAGCATCAGAGACACTGTTCGGACCACAGAATTGTATCCTAAAGTGTAACCTAGTGCTTCCATAATAACTCCTCAAACTGTAAGTATGGTCTGTTAGTTCTGTGTGTCCATTGAAATAAATTACTGAATTCAGAGAGAAGTAGAGAGTGATACGTGGGGAACAGACAAGAGCCTAGTGTCATAAATGGTGAAAAAGTTGGAGAGTGGAGATTTGTCCAACCTTCACCTCAGGAATAAGCTTCCTGCTCGTTTAAACTCTCACCTCTCTTCTTAAAATCACAAGATTTCAGATTCTAGATTGTCAGCAATCTTTACGTGGCATCTGCCTTCCCACATTGATCTCTGCTTATTTCTCTTCGTCTCATCTGCTTTTCTTTTCTTTTTTTAACCCCTTTCTTAGGAGTTGGGTGGAGGTTTACAGAATAGATCCATTTTCTCTTCAACAGTTCTTACACCTTTTATTGCAACCCTACAGGGTCATGTCACTTCTCCCACATTCTCCTAGCGTTTCCTATTTCCATTCCTCCTTTTGTCCCGAACCCTTCTGAACTTTGTCCTTGGTAAATGCTCCCCTTTTGATACCAAGTGTTTGGTTATTCTGTGATGCATGTAACCCCCAGTATCATTGATTCTCTCATAGGCCTGTCTATTGTTTGGCTGCAAATTGAGCCATGGGGTGAGTTATGTTTCAGACGTAAAGGGTGTTGGGGCTATAGGGGCTCCTCCAGTCTCTGACCAGTAAGCTGTGCTCGCCTGCTTTCTTCTTTCCTTCCTTTCTCCTCCTCCTCCTCCTCTAATTGTTTTGAGTTGGGATCCTCAGTTTTCTCTCTATCCAGGATCTTCTATGGCGATCCCTTTCAGAGCAGTTGGTAGTGGTAGCAGGGTACCATCTTGTTCTGCTGATCTCAGGTCATAGAAATTGTTTGCATGTGTCTTCACTTTTCTTCATGCTTCTTCTGGAGAGGACGAAACCGATGTTACACCTTTGACGTGAGCTTTTCAGACCCTAGTGTCTACAAAGTACGGGGTAGAACATTGTCTTTATGGGCTATGCTATGCCAATTGACTTTGGTGTCCTCCAAGACTATGTTCATTTCCTCAAAAGGGTTAGGTTATGTCTAAGAAGCTTCCTTAACTTTGTCCCCAATAAGCACCATCACAGTCACGGATGCATTTGCATCATGAGTGAATATATCCTCTTGTCAAACCTATATCAAAAAGCAAAAGCAAAGACAAACCCCAAAGGGCCGTTGAATTGATGCCATTACACAGTGAACTTACATACAGAATTTCCAAGGCTTTAAATCTTTACCAAAGCAGGTAGCCTCGCCTTCCTCTGATCAAGTGGCTGGTGGGTTTGAACCCTGGGGTTATCAGACCAAAAGGTCAGTAGTTTGAAAGCATTGGTCATTCAGAGGGAGAGAAAGATGAGACTTTCTACTCCCTAAAGATGGACAGTCTCAGAAACCCACAGGGACAGTTTGACTGTATCCATAGGGTTCCTGTGAGTCGAAAATGATTCAAGGGCAGTGAGTTTATACGCTCACTCTCATTTGGCCTTCATGGCTATCCATGCAGCTGCTTGTAGCTCACCGGGGTTGCAGGGTTGTATACATGACAATATTTCACTCTTTCCTTTAACCCTTGCACTCCCCCTACTCTCTTCTTCCAATTATTTTGGTCTGAATCTCCCTCTTTCTATCTCTTCTTGTATATTGCCTTCCTAGCCACCCA
>NW_022104553.1:18914838-18916404 GCF_000313985.2 Echinops telfairi | reverse complement strand
TCTCCCACCCTCCCTCTCTCATGAACCCTTGATAAGTTACAGATTATTATTTTCATATCTTACACCATCATCTGCCGCCCTTCACCCACTTTTTTGTTGTTCGCCCCCCTGCATTGTGACCATTTCTTCACATGCTTGTTGGCTGCCTGAATGTCTTCTTTGATGAAGTGTCTGTTCATGATCTCTGCCCATTTTAAAATTGGATACTCTTTTTCTTGTTGAGGTATTTAAGTTTTCTACAAAATTTAGAGCTCAGACCCTTATCATTGCCACCCCCACCCCCACCCCAATCTGTAGGTTCTTTTTTGATTCTTTGGTAAAATCTTTTTATGCATATAAGACTATTTTTTAGGGAGTCCCAGTCATATAGCTTGTCTTCTGGTGTTTGTGTGTTTTCAGTTACAGTTGATATTGTATTTATGGGACATATTAGGGACCCTATGTTTGCCCCGTGTTTTCATTGAGAGATCTTTATAGATCTATTATTTATATAGATCTGAATTTTATATTTGATCCATCTTGAGTTCATTTTTGTATATGGTATGAGAGATGGGTCTTGCTTCATGTTTCTACAAATGGATATCCAGTGTTGCCAGCACCATTTGTCAAAGAGACCAATTCTCCCTAATTAATGCCTTTTCAGCTCATTGCCAAAGATCAGTTGTTCATTGGTGGATGGGTTTACTTTGGGTTCTCAATTCTGTTTCGTTAGTCTATGTGTTGTAAGCTTGTTTTGACTAGTGTGGCTATACAGTAGGTTTTGAGATTGAGAAGTGTTAGGCTTTCTACTTTGTTTCTTAGTAATGCTTTAGTAGCACTTCTAAGTAGCAATTCTTCAGTAGTGCTTTGCCTCTGTGCTCTCTTTCCACTTGATAAAAAATTGGTGATTCCTTCTTCCTTCTCTTTAAAGAATAACGCTGAACTCTGGATCAGGATTGCATTATATCTCTAGAATGCTTTGGGTAGTATTGACATTTTTCACACGTCTTCCTATCCATGAGCATGGCACATTTTTCCAGTTATGTAATTCTATGGGAAATAAAAAGGCCTTCCCTTGGCTTGTCTCCCCCAAATATATGTCAGACCTAGGACACTGCTTGCAACTAATGGCAAATGATTGTCAAGTTATCTCCCTGAAGGCATCAGCCATCTAGAGCAAGCATACCCTATTGTCTGTCCCACCATAGGCAGGGCTCACTCCCTGCTGTTAAGGACAGTGGATTGCTTTCCTGAAGGGCTCAGAATAAATCAAACCATCCACTCAGTAACAACCAAGGTTAGGCTGCCATCCTGAATCTAGGATCTGCTCATCTTGTCACATGTGTACCCCTAATCCCTCCTCTTTCTATTGCGTGTACACCCCTGGATTGTCCCCTTCGTATCGCTGTATTGCCTATGGTATAACACCTTCCTGTGACATATGTGGTTACCTGTAATCTGAGGGGCTTGCATCCCCCCAAGTATATATAAGCCTTGGTTAGAAATAAATCTCACTCCTCTCCTCCAGTCCTCCTTTCCTCTCCCTCTTCCCTTCTTCCCCACTCCCTCTCCCTCTGTCTCCTCCCT
>NW_022104553.1:18910895-18912038 GCF_000313985.2 Echinops telfairi | reverse complement strand
TTGTAAGCATCTCAGAGCTGGCAGGGATCTCTCTGTGGCTTCTCTGGCTTCAGAGGTCTGGCTTCATCCATGTGGCTTGTCTTCTGCAATGTCTCCCAAGGAGTAGCAGAGAGAGAGAGAGAGAGAGAGTGTCTTCCGCCTCCAAGGAGGAAGCACCAGATTTCCCAAAATTCTCAGAAGGCCATGCCCACAGAAGTCTCATTGCTATCTCCAGATTGACAGCCTAGACTCTACCCCTACGCTCTCTTTTTTTCCACCCCTTCACTCTTAATCCTTAAATTGACACCAGATGTTGGGAGAGGAGAGTCCCCAACAAATCATCACAGGTCCAGTAGGCGCAACTGTACAGCGATAATAAGTAAAGATTATAGTAAGGTCATAGAGAGCATGAGAGTCAAGTAATGAAGTCAGACACAATTCATGGTAGCATGCTCACTTCAGCCCCACTTGGTGGTCCTCGTGGGGGAGCCCGGCTGTGAGCAGCAGAGAGCCCCTACTTTATTGCTAACCAAGGGTTATATCTCCTTAGGGGGACATGATTACAGGTAACCACACGTCACAGGAAGGGGCAGTACAATAGGCATACACATTGTAGGAAGGGGATGTATGAGAGGCATAAGCATGACAGGAAGGGATGAGCTAAGGGTGTGCCCATAGGAATGGGAAGGTCTAGGGGTATACATGTGACAAGATGGGTGGACCCTAGATTCATGATGGCAGCCTAAGCTTGGTCATCCTTCCGTGGGTTTTGACCTCTCTGGGGTCTCCTACAAGGAAACAGACAACTACTATCCTTATCAGAAGGGGGTGGGATCTATTTGTTGTGGGACAAACAGTGGTGTCTGCTTGGTCTAGATGTCTGATAACCCTTAGGGATAATAACCCTGACCTACTTCTGATGACCTCCAAGTGTGTAGTCATTCGCCAGCAGCTAAGTTTGGTATAGATTTGGGGGAGACAACTTGGGAGAAATTCTTCTGTTTCCCACAACCAGATTAGGTGACTACCACACTCCTTCTGTAGAGAATTACATTGCAGTGAACCCCAAAGAGGCAGTTCTACCCTGTCCTATACAGTTGAGATGAGTCAGATGCCTCGATGGCAGTGAGTTTGGTGTGGATGGGGTTGCTTTGAGTTGGAATC
>NW_022104553.1:18907415-18908813 GCF_000313985.2 Echinops telfairi | reverse complement strand
TGTTGATAATTTCTCCTTGCAATACCATACTAAACCTTGCATGGAGTCGATTGGACTCCTAGCGACCCTCTAGACAGAATAGAACTGTAAATCTTTACAACAACAGGCTCATAGATCTCTTGGGGAGCATCGGTTGCTTTGAACTGCTGGCTTTGTGGTTACCAGCCCAGTGTGTAACTCCCTAGGCCACCAGGGCACCCTAAGATGTGCACAGGTAAAGTGTGTGAGGGGAGACATCGATCAGTGTAAGACATGAAAAAGTGATAATTTATAAATTATCAAGGGCTCATGAGGGAGGGGGAAAATGAGGAGCTGATATAAAGGGTTCAAGTAGAAAGAAAATGTTTTGAGAATGATGATAGCAACAAATGTACAAATGTGCTTAACACAATGGATGGATGTATGGATTGTGATAAGAGCTGTACGAGCCCCCAATAAAATGATTTATATAAAAAAAAGAAATAAACAATATCACCAGTGGGGGGAGAGGGAAATAGAAAAAACAGGTATAGAAGGGAAATTTCTCAAAATAAGAGACATATATGTGGGGGTCGAAAAGAAAATGATGTGCACAGGTGGCTCTAATCTCCCAGGACCCGTATGCCTCGAATCAGATCCACAAGGGCCATGAATTTAATTGTCAGTCCCAGGAGATAGAGTCGTGCCTCTTATCTGAGCCTTGGTTTCCCCAGGCATAAATCAAGGGCTCTTTCTTTTTCTCCTTTCTCCTTCCTCAAAAAGCCCACCAGCGTCCGCCCTCTGTCCAGCAGGGACATCTCACAAACCCAAATCCGCAGACAAGCTCCATTTCCCACCCCCCACATGACGTAATGCATTCCTAGCGACACATGCGCAGAAGCCTTCTTTGGGACTCGCTGAAGGACAGGCTTCGCCTCCGCCCAAACCCGTCCCTCATTGGCTCGGGTAGAATCATGGTCGCTAGGATACCATGTACTTCCGTTTCCTTCCCCCCCGCCCCCTCCTAGGCTTCAGCGAGACTACGTTCGTCCATTTGGCCAATGGCAGGCGGACAGTGGGCGGGACTTCATCCGCTCGGACCAACGAAACGCAGGCTTAGTTGGGCGCAGCGCAGCCAATGACCGCGGGGCAGCCCCTGAAGAGTGGCTAGGGCACCCCCACGCCCATCTTCACTCCTCCCAGCCCCGCCCCTTCCCAGCCCTGCTTTAGCACGGCGCTGGCCGCAGTCTGACAGGAACGGGACAGAGCCAAGATGGCGGCCGCCGACGGCGACGACTCGCTCTACCCTATTGCGGTGCTCATAGATGAGCTCCGCAACGAGGATGTTCAGGTGCGGAGGGTACAGGGAGCTCGGGAAACCCGGGAATGAAGACATGGGAATTCGGGAGGCCCTCGCGACCCGGCTCCGCGCTCGCCGGG
>NW_022104553.1:18904740-18906346 GCF_000313985.2 Echinops telfairi | reverse complement strand
TTTCCATAAAAACGGCCCGTTTGGGAGACTGTGAGAGTGAATGAGTTAAGGATACCAATAAAACAGAATGGTGTGTGTCCTGTTATAAAGGCCCAGTAAATGTTAGCTATTCTTACTGGGAGTGGTGACTGAAGAAGTCCCATTACCCCTTGGGCCTTGATTTCCCGGTTTGTAAAACCAAGGGACACTGGGGCATCTGCCAAGGCTGGGCTCCGGCCCCGAGGTTCTGATGCTTGCTGTGGAGTCAGGCGAGCTCTGGCTGTAGGCTCTCTTCTGCCGCTTGCTAGTTGACATGGATAAAACCCAATTGTACTCATTGCGGGGGAGTCAGCCCTGGCTCCTCGTCCCTCTAGAGGACAGGGGAGAACTGCCCCTATGGGTTGCAGAGACTGTAACTCTTCACCGGGGTAGAAAGCCTCATCGTTGTCCCTTGGAGGGGCTGGTGGTTTTGAACTGCTGACCTTGGACTTGCAGTCAGCAGCCCAACGTGTAACCACTATGCCACCAGGGCACCTTAATTGACAGGGGTAGATTAGGGACTCTCTGTAACCCAGATTTCCTCTTGGGTTCCATGGAGGATAATTGTAAACACCTGCCATTTATCAGGTAAGGCACCCTGGGTGGCCCAGCGATTAAAGTGCTAGGCATCAAACTGAAAGTTTGGTGTGTTTGTTCTCGTAATGGCTCAGGGAGGCATCCCTGGGTGGCGCAGATGGTTAAGCACTTGACCGCTAGCCCACAGGTTGCTGTCATGAACCCACCGGGAGGTGCCCAGGAAGAACGACCTGGTCTGCTTCCTGCAGGTCCTCGCCATGGAAACCCTGCAGCGTGCTCCGCCCTGCATCCAGGGTCACCGTCAGTCGGTCAGCATGGCCTGCACGGCAACTGAGCATGCTGACATGGTTCAAGTAGGGGCCTGGGCATATAGAGGTGCTTAGTGAGAGACAGGTGTGGGCCCTGGTGGGAAGGAATCCAACCGGATGTTGTGAGAGTGACTCAGTGAGTACCAATGGAGCCTCTGGTGTGTGCTGGGGCACAGGTGTACATCAGGGAACCAGCCAGCCCTGCCGCCCAGAGATCACAATGTCATGCCCGTCAGCAAGGCCCTAAGTGAGATGGACAGGTGTGAGCCAAGTGGCTTGGAAAGAAAGGAGGAGTGGAGTGCGGTTTTAAAAAGTGTGACTAAGGGGACCCCTCCTGACAGTTGAGCAAAGACCCAGTGGAGACAAAGTACGGAGCCCTGGGGTGCTTGCAGAGATGTAAAGGAGGCACGCTCTGGAGGTCATGCAGGCAGGAATGCCCCCCCAGGCTGTGAAGCTCAAGACCAGGCTAGGAGGAGGAGCTAGCTCTGGGAAGAAGGTCGAAAAGATCCTTCCAGGAAGAGCTTTGCAAAGACTGCCATGTTTTTATAGTCTTTGCAAACAGTGCCACCCCCAACACATTTGTGGTTGATGCTCGATTTTCTGTGTGAAAAACCCAGTAATTCTCAACCTAGGGGATTTTGCACCTGATCTTTCAGTGCCTGGGGAAGTGAGTTTTTGGTTGTCACTTCAGGGGGTACACTGGCATCTCATGGGGAGATCAGAGAGGCGGCTCATGCCCCTCG
>NW_022104553.1:18898152-18903993 GCF_000313985.2 Echinops telfairi | reverse complement strand
AGAGTCAGCAACGTTGTAGCTTTGACTCCTCTTCCACAGCCAGGAGACGCTCTCTGACTGTAAAGTGCCAGGTGATTATTTGAGTCTGCCCAGAAAATCCGGGACAACCACCTCCCCCAGTTCACATCTGCAGAGCTCTTTTAGTCTTTTAGAGCTTTTGAGGCTTAGGAAGGGGACTCCTCGGGGCCAGGGCCGCCCAGGTGAGCACCTCCCTGTAGCCCAGCCAAGAGGAAGACGGAGCCAGCTTGGAGGTGACAGCAAGGGAAGAAGCAGGTCAACCTCCCATCATTGTGTTGCGGCGTCTCCAAACCCTCAGGAAGGCTAGCACAAGGGTGAGCAGTGTGCCGCCCGAGGGCAACCACCCCGCTGCCCTTCCTCCAGTGTGGTGTGACAGGTGCATCGCCGCACCCGGGTAGCTAGGGGGTACGTGGCTGTGTTTGTGCAGCTACCAGATTTGAGTTTGGCAGTATGTGGTCTTACACTTTTGCTCGCTGTTGGTGGCAAAGATTTATGTGCTTCTTCCGGGACAGGTTTCTTCCTCACTCAGGCTCCCGTTCCCACAGGTTTACTGTATCGGCACCTCCATCGTACCTAGCAAAGCCTCCAGGGCTGCTGGAACTCCCACGGCCTGCACGCTAACATTCTCCCCTCTTCTCCTTGTTTTAGCTTCGCCTCAACAGCATCAAGAAGCTGTCCACCATCGCCTTGGCCCTTGGCGTCGAGAGGACCCGCAGTGAGCTCCTGCCCTTCCTGACAGGTATGGAGATGGGATTAAACTTGGAGTCTTTCAGGATGAGAGACAGAGGTGAGGGAGGGTGGGTAGTAGGGGTTGATTTTGCGGCACTTTCCTCACTTGTGGCAAACGGAGCAGCCCTGTAACACGTGGTGGGCCCTTGTGAAGGGTCAGCGGTGTGGCCAGTTGCCCTCCTGCTGATGCTGACTCACAGCAGCCCACGTGCCCAGTGTAGAACTAACTGCCCTGCTGGGCTTTCCAGGCTGTGGCTGAACCTATCTCCGAAGCCCCTATGGGTAGATTTGAACCGCCAACCTCGTGGCTAGTAGTCAAGAGTTTAACCATCAGTGTCACCTAGTGTTACTTTATTGCATTAAGGAATCTGGTGTTGTATTAAATTAAGTTAAATTGTGAGGGGGTAGGGGGTGCCAGCCCTCACCGCTACTACTGCTACTACCCACGGGTTCAGTAATGCACAATTGTATGCTTGAGATATATAAGTATTATATTAAAGTCATCGAGAGCATGAGAGATATTACAATAATGCAGTCAGACACATTACATGGTAGCATGGCTCACCTCAGCCCAGCTTGGTGGGCCACGTGGCGAGAGGGGGAAGGGAAGGAGGACAAGGGAACAAGGGAGAGGGGTCAGAGAGTCTCTCTTGCTGACCTACACCTATATACCTTTTGGGGGCATGCCAGCCCACTAATTACAGGTAGAGACATATGTCACAGGGAGGGGCTGCACTATAGGTTACACAGCAATGAGAAGGGGTGGTCTAGGGGGTGGTCTCTGGGTCTCCATAGGAACCATTATCAGTAGGGTGAAAAGTCTGCCTACAGGAGCCTGTCCATTGCCCCCAGAGGTGTCGTGGCCTGTAGTCCAGGAATGGCGGGGCACCCAGAGTAGCGGGGGCTGCAGAGAGAGACTTCTCTGAGCTGTGGGGTCCCAGGTGATGCTTTGCTCTGGACCACGAATGTTCAGATGAGCAAGGGAGACACGCAGTATCAGAAAAGATGACTCGGGACACCCCCTGAGCTCGCCCTGAGAACATTTCAGAGGGGGTTTTATCCCCCACTGAGGAGGATGTTCAAGTGCACCCATAGGTGCCCTGGAAGAAAGGCCTGGCCTGGCCTCCTTCCAGAAGGCCCCAGGAGGTCTGCTGTGTCCACATGGAGTCACCAGGAGTGGGAGCAAGTGGCAGTAGAGTGCTTGTCTTTGTTGCTGTCGGCTTTCCCGCAGGGTTCGAGAGCAGGGCCAGGGCCTTCAGCCCTACTCTGTGAGGGGAGAGGAAGTCTGGGGTGAGTCTGCTGCATGTCCCCGCAGGGAGGCTGTAAGGTAGCTTGCTGCTGAAAGACTCGGTGGTGTATACAGTGATGCATGCTTGGCTACTTTCTTACTGGAAGGTTGGTGGTTCGAATCCATCCAGAGGCTCCTAAGAGGAAAGGGTTGCCACCTGCTCTCTCCACATCAGTCATTGGAAACTTGGAGCACAGTGGGGTCTCCAGGAGTGGGACTCACCTCGGCGGGAACTGGACAGAGGCCCGGGGTCTTGTCCGGCCTCAGGAGCCATGGTTTGCGGTCTGCCTGGGGTCCTGGCTGTGAGACCTCTGCCCATTCCGCAGAGAGGACGGTTCCCTGTTGAAGAGACCAGTAGTTCACCGCTCATGGAAAGCGGGCTTTTGGTGGTTGGTCGTGTACATGTGTGCTAACCCGTAGCTCAATGCAGGCAGGTCAGCATGACGCTGCAGACCACCGTTAGACCACCACAGGAAAGCTATGGGTTCCCAGCCCATAGCCGCTCACGGAGGCTCTGTTAGGTGTGCGATTCCACCTCAGAGAAACCCTGCATGGGTTTCTGCGTCTGTACAGGAGCAGGCAGTCGAGGGTTGATTGGTGGATTAGAACTGCCGACATTGTGGTTAGTGGCCCAGTTACTAACTCACAGCACCACCTGGGCTCCTCATTGTGTAGTAAAAACCTCCGAAACCACACGCCCTGCCCTCCAGTCGATCTGGCTCGCAGCGACCTTGTAGGACAGAGTAGAACTGCCCCCGTGGGTTTCTGAGACTCTGTTGACGGGGGCAGAAATCCCGTCTTTGTCTCGCAGAATGGCTGGTCGTTTTGAATTGCCCACCTTGTGTTGAACAGCTCAGCGCGTCACCACTCCGGCACCAGGGATCCTAGTGTGCAGTTGCAGTAGGACGGGGTTGGGAATTTCTCGAGAGTGACCAAACTGCGACATAGAGACAGACAACAACGTGAGCACACGCTACCGGGAAAGTGGTGCCGGTCGACTGGCTCACACACACGCCTTCCGTTTGTGAAAGGCCTAGTCAGACAGAGGCGCGCAGTCGCACGAGGGCTGTTTCTGGGTGTGCTGCTCGCTGCCTGGAGCGGGAGGCCTGATCCCACCCACACGGTCTCTGTCTGCTGGGAGCTCGTAGCCCCGCAAGGGGAGACTGGGCCCGCGGGCTGCGGCGGCAGAGGGGAGGCCGTGGGCTGGGCTTGCAGTGGCCGGCCTGTCACCGAGTCTGTCTTGCTTCCGCAGACACCATCTACGATGAGGATGAGGTCCTCTTGGCCCTGGCGGAGCAGCTGGGAACCTTCACCACGCTGGTGGGAGGCCCAGAGTTCGTGCACTGCCTGCTGGTGAGTCCACAGGGTGGCGGGGTCAGCCAGCTGGGCTGGGGGTGGGGGTGGGGGTGTTGCGCAGAGTCGAGGAGAGGCCTTCTCAGACCAGATGGCCGGGAACATCCTGCTCCGGCTCCATGCTGTGGGGCAGTGCCCATCAGTGTGTCGAGGGGAGTAGAACTGAGCTGCCCGGGCCCCCTGGCTGCTCTTTCCAGGGGCCGACCACCAGGCCTGCCTCCTGAGGTGACTCACACCTCTAACCGTGTGCCTCAGGGACTCTATTGAGTCAGCAGCAGTGGCCGTGGCAACACCAGGAACACCGAGGCATCCTGACCAGTGGGCATCTGCTCAGGGTGGGCACGGGATGCTCCCTGGCCCCTCTCTGCACCTTCCCTTGGCTCTCAGATGGAAGCACTCAAAGCCACCCTTAGCCCAGGGACTGGCCAAGGTTCTGACGCACAGGTCAGCTAGCAGATAGCTCTGAGGGAAGGTGAGAAGTGGGGCCGGCCAGCCGGTAGGCCTCTGTTTCCCCTCATTTAAGATAGGACAGTGACCAGCCCTGCTTCAGAGGGCTCAGTGCGTTAGAGCCGGTGCCCCTGGAGTGTGACACACTAGCCTGACTAGAGGGCGTTGGAGTCAGTGCTGTCATTGTGGGCCTTCCCCGGGTGACTGCTAGCAGAGAGGATAGCGGTTCTGATGCCCCCTGAAGTGCCTCAGAAGAAAGGCCTGGCGATCCCTTTCTGAAAGGGCACAGCCTCGCACACACAGTGGTGCACAGGGGCTTCCCGTGAGCCCGTGTGGATTGGATGTTCCTGTCCTGCTGGAGAAACTTGAGAGAGGCGTGGTTCCCCTCTCTGAAGAGGCTGGGGATGGTGAGGTTGCCGTTGGGTGATGACCCACCTGCCTTGTGCCACAGCCGCCCCTGGAGTCGCTGGCCACGGTGGAGGAGACGGTGGTACGGGACAAGGCGGTGGAGTCCCTGCGGGCCATCTCGCACGAGCACTCTCCTGCAGACCTGGAAGCCCATTTCGTGCCACTGGTGAAGCGGCTGGCAGGCGGTGACTGGTTCACCTCCCGCACCTCGGCCTGCGGCCTCTTTTCTGTCTGCTACCCCCGGGTGTCCAGTGCAGTCAAGGCAGAGCTCCGACAGTAAGTACCCACACAGGAGCCCCCTCTGGGCTCCAGACACCCCACCCCCCACCCCCCACCCCGGAGACTGAGGTCTAGAGGCTGGTGTGCCTGAACCCCGGTGCCTCCTCTCCCAACTGCTCAACTGCGCACATGGGAAACGGGACCACAGTAGCTGCTCTGAGCGGTGGGCACGCTGATCTTGGCTCATGGCGCCTGCGTGGCTGTGGGAGATCTGTTCTCTGTGCCTCAGGGTTAGGGCCTGACGGGCCCTGGGGAGTCCCACTCCTGAGCCCTAGCTTGCCCCCAGGTACTTCCGGAACCTGTGCTCAGACGACACCCCCATGGTGCGGCGGGCCGCAGCCTCCAAGCTGGGAGAGTTTGCCAAGGTGTTGGAGCTGGACAACGTCAAGAGCGAGATCATTCCCATGTTCTCCAACCTGGCTTCTGATGAGCAGGTGGGCTGTCCCCCCAACCCCCAATCCACCCCCTCCTCAGAAGGGGAGGTGGAGCCTAACTGCGCCAACCTCTGCCTAGGACTCTGTGCGGCTGCTGGCGGTGGAGGCCTGTGTGAACATCGCCCAGCTCCTGCCCCAGGAGGACCTGGAGGCGCTGGTGATGCCCACCCTGCGCCAGGCTGCTGAGGACAAGTCCTGGCGAGTCCGGTACATGGTGGCCGACAAGTTCACAGAGGTAGGTGAGGGACACAACCTGCTCCCACAGGTGGGGAAACAGACCCTCAGAGGGGGGCGGGCACGCCCAATCCTATGACTCCGCAAGGTCTGGGCTTCAAACTCACCAGCCCTGCATGGGAGGGGAGGTCCTGCTCTTGTAAAGACCACAGCCTGGGAGACCGGAACAAGCAGTTCTACCCTGTGCCACCAGGTTCCTATGAGTCCCTGTCGTCTCAGTGGGGTGGCACTTGGTTTAAATTCTTTTTAAAAAAAAATCTTAAAGTCTAGTCATCATTTTGGGGGTGGGAAACCTGACATAGAAATGCACAGACAGTGGTATATGAACGAATGACCTGATACCACGCTGTACGAGGGGCCTTTTGAGGTGTGTGGGGAAGTAGAGTTGAAAAATGCAGTTGGAAAAAAGAAAGAAAAATGCAGTTGAAGGGTAATGGAGTTTTCCCACCAGCTCTCTGAAGCCCCCCCGCATGCAGTGCACGTTACTGTTTGTTAGCTGTAGGCAGACTACCTTACCTGTCCTTACGTCGGGTTTCTGCACCTGCCAAACGCCTTTCCCGCCCCTCTTCCTGTCTGCAGCTCCAAAAAGCAGTGGGGCCTGAGATCACCAAGACAGATCTGGTCCCCGCCTTCCAGAACCTGATGAAGGAC
>NW_022104553.1:18887385-18897085 GCF_000313985.2 Echinops telfairi | reverse complement strand
GTCATCATGGGCCTCTCGCCCATCCTGGGCAAGGACAACACCATCGAGCACCTCCTGCCCCTCTTCCTGGCGCAGCTGAAGGATGAGGTAAGGGCACCAGACGGGCACCGAGCGCTGGGTGTGGGGGGCTGGCAGGAGGCTCAGCCAACCACCCAGATGGGCCTGGAGCCTCCTGTAGCCTCGGCAGGCACAACTATCGATATGACCGCTGCCCTGGGGTTGACCGACAGACAGCCTTAGGGAGAACTGCTGCAGTGTCCTGGCAGCCCTCTATGGGAGCAGATCCCCGGGCCTTTTTTCTGAGGTGCGTGTGGGTGTCCCACCAACCTGTAGGCTGGTGGTCCAGCTCGGACTGTGTGACAGGGCCCTTTCCTGGACGGGGTAGCTGTTCTGACTCCGTGTCGGGGCTGCCTGCAGGGTTGACAGAGCAGGTCTCCCCAGCCAGTGACCGGGCGTGTCCCCAGGGCTGACTAGCTCGTTGGCAGTCGAGCAGTTGGCCGTCTCATCACAGAGCCTCCTTTCCTGGATATTCATGCCAAACCCAGTCCCCCACCGAGCCCATTCCTGCTCACAGTGACCCTGCGGAGCCAGTGGATCGGGCCACAGAGTAGGGGCCTCAGAGGATGACCAACCAGATGCAGGATTCAGGGCAAGAGAGAGTTTGGGCAGAGCGTATGTATGTGTTGAATACAGACTTCACCTTCAGAGGGACTCCCTCCCCTTAAACAAAGCAGTGTGTAGGTGTGGGTATGTGTCTGTGTGAGGGGTGGGGTGGGTGATGGGAGCGGGGACTAGAGCCCTATCCTCTAGTAAGGCATTGATTGAAATTGCAGTCTATTCTAATCCTGCCTCGGCAGCATACCAGCCTACTCCAAAATGGGGCTGTCAGCACGGCCGAGGGGAGACCTGTGGTCCTGCGACTGTGTTAACTCTCACTGCACTCAGGGAGCCTGGGAGAGGTTGAGCTGGGACCAGGCTGTGGACACGGTGGGGGAGGCTCCTGGGTTGTTCAGGAGGCAGCAGGGACTATGGGGGGTGGGGGGGGAGCCAGTTTTCAGGCTCCCTGGTATGGGCTTGGTGGCGACTGGGCAGGTGGTAGGACCTGTGGGTGGGCGGCTTGTTTGTGTAGCTCTGCTTGCAGAGGCCTGAATCAGTCCTCCAATCAGTACGTCCCATCTCTGCCCTCTCTGTGGGTGGCCATGCACACAGTAGGATAGCAAGGGGAAGCAACCAAAAGTGTCGAATCACATTGCTGATTTCCTTCACTGCACACACATACACACACAGCTGCTGCACTATGAAGTTTTCAAAGCACACTGTTCAGACGCCCCCCCCCCTGTGAATGTGTCACATGTGAGGGGATGTCTCCATCCTACCTTTTAAGGAGCATCTGGCTGCACTTCTTCCAAGACGTGTGTGGGCGCTTCTGGCGGTCCACGCCACCGTAACACGCATGCTGGCTGTGCGCCCCTCGTGTCTGCAGAGCGCAGGCAGACTCGGCCCGGCCTCTTCAGATGAGGAGGGCCACCGGCCTGGTTTTAGAGGCACGCCAGATACTTTAAGGCTGTTCGGTTAGGGTAAAATATTCAGGACAAAGCACTGGCCAGTTCCTCCTCCCCAACGCCGGTAACGTGGCAGCACTGACACCTGCCCTGTTGTACAACCCCCACCACTGCCAGAGCCCCTGCCCCTACTCTCAACTCCTTGTGCCCAGTGTTCAAAACCAGACTCACTGCCACTGGGTCGATGCCCTGTGGGTTTCTGAGACTAACTCTTTATGGGAATAGAAAGCCCCATCTTTCATGGAGCGGATGACGGTTTCAAACTGCTGACCTTGCAGTTAGCAGCCTAACACAGAAGGCGGCGAGCTGTCAGTCACCAGGGTTCCTTTTCCTCGTCTCTGTTCGCCTGTTGATGTTTTACCTGAGTGGGATCGCATAATCCCTGCCACCTCGTGACCAGCTTGCTTCATGAGCGTGTGCCTGGGCTCCGTCTGTGAGGGGCCGTGCCTTGGGACTGTGTTTCTCCGGAAGGCCGAGCTGTGTCCACCATGTGTGTGGATGGGCCGGCTGCTGGTGGACATGCTGGCTCTTTCCCACTGAGCTGTTGGGACGAGCGCTGCAGTGGACGTCTGTCGCCCCGCGAGTCTGTGTGCTCCTTCCTGCTCTCGGGGTTTGTTGGGGTCTGCCTAAGAGTACGAGTGCCAGGTCACATGGGCATCCTGGATCCTGGGTGGCACAGTAGGATAAGTGTCGGACTGCTAACTGGGAAGTCGCCAGTTCAAACCCACCAGCTGCTTTGGGGGAGAGAGCTGAGTTAACCTGTTCTGTAAAGACTTGTAGCCTGGGGCCCTGAGGAGCAGTTCTCTGCCCGCCAGGCCTCTCTGAGACAGATGTCACCCTGACGGCTGTGGGCCTGTGGTTTTGGCTTCAGCTCGGAAGACGCGCCGAGCTTTTCTGCATGTGCCTTGCTGACAGAGTGTGGCTCCTTGTCCACGCCTCCTGGCCCTCGGGTCTGCCTGGGGTTGGGGACCCAGTTGGTCGAGTTCTTTCACCTTCCTGCTGTTCTGCCCCCCCATGGCCATCTTGTGCCGTCTCAGAGCCCCTGCCCGCCTCTCTCCCACAGTGCCCCGAGGTGCGGCTGAACATCATCTCCAACCTGGACTGCGTCAACGAGGTCATCGGCATCCGGCAGCTGTCCCAGTCGCTGCTCCCCGCCATCGTCGAGCTGGCCGAGGACGCCAAGTGGCGGGTGCGGCTGGCCATCATTGAGTACATGCCCCTGCTGGCGGGACAGCTGGTAAGGCAGGCGACCCCGGCTTTGTGGGGCGGGAGCAGGAGGGGGGGCCACTGCCTGGGGAGGGAGACACCAAGTTCAGCTAATCATGGGCAGGGCCTTGGGGGCACAGTGCCCACTCGAGGACCATGGGGAGTCCAAGGACGGGCTGCAGACAGTGAGGTTTGACAGGATGGGCAGAGCCCCTGTGGAAGGAACCTAGTCTGTTTAGGTGGCTAGTTTCCCTGAGTGTCGATGTGGCTCCCTCTGCCCTCTCCTGCAGGGGGTAGAGTTCTTCGATGAGAAGCTCAACTCCTTGTGCATGGCCTGGCTGGTGGACCACGGTGAGTGCCTGCAGCAGGGGGGCAGGGATGGGCCAGCGCCCTGCCTATGGCGTCCTGGATAGACACACTGGGGCCCCTCCAGGCCAGGACCCTGAGAATATATCACTGACATCTCTTAGCCCCACGTTGATGAGGTAGCTGGGGTTGTCGCCTGATCCTCAGGGCGCTGTGGGAAGTGCCCTGCTTCAGGCACCGAGCAGAGTGAGTCCAGGCAGACCCAGGGAGGGCACCAGCTCCGTTCCAGACCACGGAGGTCAGTGAGTGAGGGGAGCACACAGTCAAGGGCATCCTTCGAAGGCTCGTGCTCCCCTGGGCAGAGAAGAGGCCTGCTTACGCGACCCTGCACCTGTGAGGCATGCGCAAGAAGTATGAAGGATTGCCAGAGTGACAGAGATGGGCATTGAGTGGGAACTGTCGGAACAAGGTTGGCAGCGGTCTTGCTCAACTTGCAGGGACGCCCCAAGCCTCAGTGTGCATAAAAAGCACCATCTGCAAAGCCCAGTGAAGCGATGGGGCCCGGTGTGCCTGCACCCGGTTCTCACCGACCTGCTAGGCACACACCTGTCAGACGCCCAGGGCCCACCTCTGAGATAGGCCCCTAGTGGAGTCCTGCCCCTTGGCCCCTCGCAGAGAGAGGCCTGCGGCTGAGGTGGCCCAGCCCCTACATCGCTCAGTCCGTAGTCGGGACTCTAATCCTTCCTCCCTATCCACACCTGCCCATCCTCCCTGGACTTAAACCATCCTGCTTACCCATCTCCCTCTGCTGCAGTCTACGCCATCCGCGAGGCGGCTACCAGCAACCTGAAGAAGCTGGTTGAGAAGTTTGGGAAGGAATGGGCCCACGCCACCATCATCCCCAAGGTCTTGGCCATGTCTGGGGACCCAAACTACCTGCACCGCATGACCACGCTCTTCTGCATCAACGTGAGCACCCCTATTCCCCAAGGAAGAGACACCTGGCTACGTACATGTGGGGCGCAGAGATGGGTCTTAGGAACCCAGTGCCAGAGGTGGGAGCTTCTAGAGCCAGGGTCTCGGGACCCTTCCTGGGTAGGGACTCGAGTGGTGGGAGACTCGGGCTTAGGGAGCTGTGAGCCGTGCTGCGGTGATTGCAGACTCCTGTGTGGGGAACAGACTGGCTGTGGGCAGGCTCGTGCGCCAGACTAGCTTTCCATTCCAGCTCTTGCCATGTGGCGGTAGCTGGGACCTCGCGAAACTGAGCTTTAGTTCTCTCCCATGGACGTCGTTCACGCTTACAGGGTGACCGAGCCCCTCTCACCTCAGAGTAGGACAATTAGGTTGGCTCCACACCCGGGTGCTTAGAATAGTCTGGTAGGAGGAAGCGCTCCCATGGGCTGGTTTTGTCACCTTCCTCTAACTGTACTCACCGATAAACCAGGCACATAACCAGGCGTTGCAGGGTGGGATTTCAGAGTAAACACAAACAAGTGTTGTGCGCCTCTCTTCCCGGGCAGACTTTGCAGACCATCCCACAGGAAAGGAGAGCTCCCAGGAACCAGGGCTGCATTTCTAGACTGAGTTTAAGGGGCTTGTGAGGTTGGGCACTTAGAGCTGGACAGTGGTAAGGGTTTAGGGAGCTAATGTGCTTCCTCCAGGAGAGGGGCAGCTGGACTTGAGTCCCCCATACTGCTGTTTCCCCGCAGGGCCAGTGATCGCTGAGGTGGCCTGGCCAGGGGCATAGGACTGAGACTTACACTCGAGGTAATCTCTCCTTTGCTGCCACTCCGGCCCTTAGGTCTTGTCTGAGGTCTGTGGACAGGATATCACCACCAAGCACATGCTGCCCACCGTCCTGCGAATGGCTGGAGACCCGGTTGCCAATGTCCGCTTCAACGTGGCCAAGTCCCTACAGAAGATAGGCCCCATCCTGGACAACAGGTGAGGCCCGGGCCTGCCCCAGCCACCAGCAGGCTCTTGTGCTGCTGGGCCGAACCCCCGAGGGTTGGAGACCCACTGCTGCTCTTTGCCTGCTGTGTGCCCTTTCCCTAGGCCTCCGTCTCCTTCAGGGTAGAGTAGGCACTCATCGGGCCCACCTTACAGATTGAAGGCAGAGGGAGTGGGTCTCTGTACTAGGAGTGGGCACTAGAACGGTCCCCAGCAAATTCCAGGGTGGCACAAATGGTTCCTGTGCTTGCTGCTAACAGGGTGGTCCAAGTCCACCCAGAGGCTCTGCAGAGACAGGCCTGGCTGGCTGCTTCCCAAAACAGCCGTAGACAAACCTTGGAGCACAAGTCTGCTCTCTCATGATCACCACCATGAGTTGGACTGGTGGTGGAGGTTGTGTGTGCGTGCGCGCATGCGCACACAGACTAGTAGTGGCATCAGTTGTCCTCCAACTTCAGCGTTCCAGCTCTCTCCTTCCCTGTCTGCCGCAGTTGGAGGACCCCTGCTCTAGAAGGTTCTTAGTCCAGCTCCTTGATTAGGAGACGCTTCCCTTACCCTCTTTTTTTGTAAGCCGGTACTCCCGCCAGAATCATGAACTGACCAATCCCTCAGTTATCACAGGGCTGTCTCTCGGCCCACTTCCCCATTCCTCCTCCTCTAAGCTGCCGAACTGTGTACGTGGGGGAGGGCTGCTCTTGCCGTCTTCAACAGTCGGCTGTGTGAACACGGAGGAGGGTCCTGTGTGTCAGTCCTGAGACTCCACCCACCTCCCACTCGGTGCTCAGGGCCTTCTGTCTTCCAAGCTGCCCCAGCTGACATGCCCGCTCCTTCCTCCCTTGCCTTCCAGCACGCTGCAGAGTGAGGTCAAGCCCGTCCTAGAGAAGCTGACCCAAGACCAGGATGTGGACGTCAAGTACTTTGCTCAGGAGGCTCTGACTGGTGAGGCGTGGAGACCCTAGGGAACATGGTGGGGCTCGGGGCGGGGAGCAGCAATGGGAGACTGTTCTTGATTCTCCGCCCCGTCTCGTCCTCCAGTTCTGTCTCTGGCCTGAAGCTGAATGAAGAGCCCACACTGGCCTTGGGTGTCTGCCTACCCGTGCCCCTCCCTCGGGGAGGCAGTCGGGGGCCGTTGGCTGCCGCTCCCCGTGCATGGTCTGACCCCAGGCCCCTTCCCCCAGCACGACTCGTCCCCTCCCCAGCCCGGGACGACTCCCAGGGGGGCTGGGTGAACACGAGGCAGGACAGGTGAGACCCTGGGAGGCAAGGCCCCGCCCAGCCAGGGAGAGACTCAAGCTTCCCAGGTCCCTGGCTCTTGCTGCTGCACCAAGGACCCTCTCCTGTCAACTTCTCCACCTCCCTCCCCTCCGTGATTTTTGTGTGTCAATTGCGTTGTTTTTATTTTATTCTCCCCCTCCCTCCCTCCCCCTTTTCACAGACAAATAAAGGTCTAGAAATAGCCGGTCCTCTGGTCTTAGTCACGGGCCACTGCCTGAGACATCGTCTTTGTGTCTGTTGCGGTTAGTGCTGTGACCGGTCCTACAACGGCTGAGACACCGCCTGGTCCCGCGTCATCCCCATGTTCCAGCCCACTGTTGGCCGACACCGTGTCAGTCCCTCTCGTTGGGCGCCTTTCTCTTTTCCGACCCTCGCTTGGTAAAGGGGCGGCCAGCCACAAAGAAGGCCCTCAAGGAGATGGACCGACAATTGAAACACTGACCTTGTGGTTGGCAGCCTAACTCTTAGCCGACTGCCACTAGCACTTTCTTTCACGCCCATCTGGGCATTGTGGGCGTCACACAGCCCGTTTCCAGAAGGTCCAGACGAGGTCATCCACAGCACTGCCGTGGTCTGGCCATCGTGGCCTGACACACCACCCCCAAATGTAATGACTCAATGGTGATGACTGTTTCCCACAACGTGCTTTCTTCCGCCTATTATGCCTGGCTCCTCAGCCAGGGCCTGGTGGGGTATTCTGCCCCAACAGCATAGCAAGACCTCTCTGTTGGCCTAGGCCTCTAGAACAGAGGCTCTGAAGGGAACACGCCTCAGTGTGCAAGCATTGTTCAGCCTCTGCGTGCATCACGGACCGAAGGCGTCACAAGGTCAGGCCCGGTGGCAGCGTGGGGAGGGAACATGCAAGGCCAGAGACGGTCCCACCAGTGTCAGTCTGTCCTTTGTGGCTCAGGTGGCAAACGTAAGCATTCCATGGGAACAAGTTGAGGATTGGAACTTGATTCCGGAAGCTAGAACCTGTCACAGAGCCATCCTTGTTGAAGGGGAGAGATTGGAGTGAGGCCAAGAGACCAGAGGCTTCCCTGTAAGAGAGACGAGGTTTGAGAGGAAGCAGGGACCGTGGAGGATGGCAGAGTTCCAAAAGGGTGCGAATCCCAAGGTTAGGACTTGGTGACACTTGACAGGTGCGAAAGGCCTGTATTTCACCTTGACAATCAGGATCAAGCTTTACCTGTCTCATCACTTCCTCCTGCTTCCAAGAGACACTAGGTTCCTGCCAACCGTCCACACATCTCCGGGCTTCTAATGGTAACGAACCTCTAGTGGGGAACTAACTTCCTTCTCACTCCAGAGAGGAGGAATAGGTTCTGTACTTGTTTGAAACCACGGGCACAAACCAAAAACCAAACTCACTGCCCTCGAGTCAGTGTGAACTCACAGCGAGCCCCTGTGGGTTTCCGAGACTGCAACTTTATGGGAGTGGGGAGCCCAGTCTTAACTCCCTCGTAGTTACTGGTGGTTTCAAACTGCTGACCATGCGGATCACAGCCCAGTGCAAAACTACTGCACCACCAGGGCTGCGGGCCTGCTTATACGTGGGGCTGCTTTCATGTGCGGAGGGGTTCCCCCCTCCCATTGCTGTGGTGATGAGCCCAATGTTGGGAAAATCCATGGAAAACCATGAGTGAAGCTCACCATCTCCACGTGGGCAGTCAATCTCTAAGAACTTGGTAACGAGCATCTCACAACATTTTTAAGCACACTCAACACACTTGTGCTCACCGCTGTGCTATTAGGTGCCGCAGAGTTGATTATGACTCATCGCGACCCAGTGTCCAAGGGAACCGCCTGGTTCCACAAACACCCTCACAATGGTATTTGAGCCCACTGTGCCAATCCATCTCATCTCATCTTTCACTGCCCCTCTATGATGTCCTCCAGGGACTGCTCCCTCCTAACATGTCCTGAGTCTGAGACCCACTCTCCATCCTTGTTTCTAAGGGACATACTTCAGATCGCTTTGTCGTTTTAACAGTGTTCTTCAGCGCCACAATCCAAATGCATCAATTCTTCGGTCCTCATGCCGTGTCTACCTTTCACCTGCCTATGAGCAACTGAATATACCATTGGTTTGGGTCATTCACACCTCAGTCCTCAAAATAACACTGCCACGGCTACCACGGAAAAGAAAACCCGTTGTAAGTAGTAAAAGTGGGCCCAAGCCTAGGCAGCTCAAACCTTCCAGGGGCCACTGTAAATGATAAGCAGAATTTGGACTGCCCAGAAAAGTGGGCACCATTAATCCCTATGTTGTTCAAGGCTCAACTGCTATTCAGCATAGTTGTTGTGTGTTGAGTACCAGCCCCCACAATCGAATGGGTGTAAGGGGTGGTTGTGTAATCGAGGGGTAAAATTAAAGAGACATCAGACAAGATAAAGTATGCAATTAATGCTCGCTTCTAAGACGGCCATGATCTCAGCAGCCAGGTCTGCGCGGAGTGAGAGAATATATTTCCAATAACAGCTTAAATACACTTACATCAACAGGAAGGGGTTGTATCATAGGCATATGTGCACTAGGAGGGGGACGAGCTAAGGGTGTACATGGAATAGGAAGGGAAGGCAGTAGGGGCAAAGGTGACAATATGGGCGGACTCTAAAGTCAAGATGGCAGCCTAACCTTGATTCTCCTTGAGTTGGCTTGACCTTGTCTTTGGGCTCTCCTTGAGGGGAACAATCTACTGTTTTTATCAGCAGGGAGTGGGCCCCACTTAGGGTGAGACAGACTATAGGGTCTGCTTGCTGTAGATGACTGATAACTTTTAAGCAGTTGACCTCTAAGTGTATAGCCATTGGCCATGTGTTAGCAAGCTGCAGCACCTTAGCTTTGGCATATCATATGGGGGGTTACAAGTGGCCAATAAACATGAGAAAATGTTCCCGATCATTAGCCTTAAGAGAAATGCAAATCAAAACAACTATGAGATACCACCTAACACCCTCAAATATAGCCCAAAAAATCAGAAAGCAACAAGTGTTGGAAGGGCTGTGGGGAGACAGGAACTCATCCACTGCTGGTGGACCTGTAGATGTGTACAGCCACTATGGAAATCAATCTGGCGATTTCTCAAACAGATGGCAATTGAATTACCATAAGACCCAGCAATCCCCCTACTGGGCATATATCCAG
The DNA here is from genome assembly GCF_000313985.2 of Echinops telfairi. NCBI lineage: Eukaryota > Metazoa > Chordata > Mammalia > Afrosoricida > Tenrecidae > Echinops > Echinops telfairi. The sequence goes on along the minus strand of NW_022104553.1, from coordinate 18,887,638 downwards.
AAGAGGCAAGAAACAAACCACGGCCAGACATCTGCACTCCACTGTTCATTGCGGCACAGTTCACAATCGCAAGGAGTTGGAAGCAATCCAAGTTTCCATCGACAGACGAATGGATTAAAAAACTATGGTACATACATACAACAGAGTACTATGCATCACTAAAAAGCAGCGATGAACGCATGAAGCATATCGCCGCATGGGAAGAACTGGAGGAAATAATGCTAAGCGAAGTAAGCCAAGCACAAAAGGACAA
>NW_022104553.1:18882754-18884097 GCF_000313985.2 Echinops telfairi | reverse complement strand
GTGAGCCTCGCCTTTCTAGTTCTCGGGTCTCTTGCTTTGGTGTGTGTGAAACAAAACTGTTAGTAGGGTTATAAGGCCCACACAGAGTTTTGAATTTGAAGGCCAGAAAAAAAATTAGTTAACGAAGACCCATGCTTCAGAGGGAGGAAATATAGAAATTAACTAAATTACTTTACTAATACCATTATTTCCCCCGAATCTCACTTGTCTCTTTGGAAATTTTATACTTTCTGCATTTCTCAGTGGCAAACTTGATGTTTTATTTATTTTTATTTTTTAATTGTTTTATCAGGGGCTCATACAATTCTTATCACAATCCATGCATACATCAATTGGGTAAAGCACATTTGTACATTCATTACCCTCATCATTCTTAAACCATCCTCTCTCCACCCAAGCCCCTGGCATCAGCTCATTTTCCCCCTCCCTCCCTGCTCTCCTCTCCTTCATGAACCCTTGATAATTTACAAATCATTATTTTGTCATATCTTGTACTGTCCGATGTCTCCCTTCACCCACTTTTCTGTTGTCCGTCCCCCAAAACAATGTTTTCTAAGAGATTCCAGATAACGCAGAAGTTTTCCAAAGAGCTAATTACTTTCATCTGGTTTGTCTATGGAGAAATTCAGAAGCTTTCCTAAGTTTTAAAGAAACTGTTAGTTTTGTTTTAATGGTTTTCTGTATATGAAATCCAGGATAGGCGGACATATAGAGACAGTAACAGGATCAATGGTTCATTGGCAGTATGGCAGGGGATATTGGGAGGGAAATTGGAACTAATTTTGATGAGTACAAGAATGAAGAAAATGTCGTGGAATTCATCGTGGTGATGATTGTCCGACTCTTCTTGAGGTGAATGAACTGTTGAATGATATGTTCTGGGAAAATGAAAATTGGGAAGAGAGTGTATGAGAACAAACTCTCAACATTCATTTGTTAAAGAGCCTGAGAGTCCAAGGCTTCCGTGGAGGAAACCTTCATGTTCATGGGTTGAAGATGTGTCCCACTCACATTCTCCTAGTAAAAGTTATTCCCCCACGATGTCCCCCCACAATAGTGCCAAATCGAAGGTGCTGTTTGCAAACACATGCTCACTGACTTGGAGGTCACCTGCTTGAAGGTTCTCTCTCTGAAGGTTGTCAGCCATTAAAGGTAATCAGACCTTATTGTCTGTCCTACCCTGAATAGGACCCACTCCCTTCTGATAAGGATAATGTGTTGTTCCCCAAGAGGAGATCTCAAGGACACTTAAGGTCAAGTTAACTCAGAGGACCAAGTTTAGGTGGCCATCTTGTTTCTAACGTCTGCCCATCTTGTTACATATGTGCCTTCCTGTCACATGT
>NW_022104553.1:18880688-18882350 GCF_000313985.2 Echinops telfairi | reverse complement strand
CTTCCTCTTCCTATTGTGTGCATACCCCTAGCTTGTCCCCTTTATGTTACACATATGCCTATTGTACAACCCCTTCCTGTTAACTACGTGGCTACCTGTAATTAGGGGGCCTTGCATGTCCCTAGAGTGTATATAAGTATTGGTGGGAAATATATGTTCTCTCTGAGCAGACCTGGCTCCTGAAGTCATGGTGGTCCTGGAGGTGAGCACTTGCATGCCTTATCTTGTCTGATGTCTCTTTAATTTACCCCTCAATGACACAACCACCCCTTGGACTCATTCAATTGTGGGTGCTGGTAGCCCACAATATGTGAATTTTATGTCAATAAAACCATTAAAAATAAAATGAAAAACCTACTGTGCTGTCTGCTTGCTCATGGTCAACAGTTGCATCCCACGATTATCCCATAACCCGAGTTACAATAGCTGTCCACGACTCCTCTAGGGTGTGAACTCCAAGGTAAACCGTATATAATCTTTATGTATTATGAGTATGTCTTGAGGAATTGATAGAGTATCAACGGACGTGTTTAACAAGCTGGTCAAGTACTGTAGGCACTCACTTGCCTATGCCAAGAAATTTGGGAAGCAACTACTTGGCCCACAGTCTGCAAGAGATCCATAGTTGCACTCTTTTCAATACAAGTGACACAACACAATGCTCAAATTATAGCACAGTATGATGGATATCACATGCAAGTGAAAATTTGCTGAAGATCATCCAACAATGCTTGGAGCAGTCCATTGACAGGGAGCTGCTCAAAGGTCAGGCTGGATTCAGAAGAGGATGCGGAAGAAAGGGCATCATTGCTGATGGCAGATGGATCTTGGCTCAAAGCGGAGAATACCAGAAAGATGTTTACTTGTGTTTTATTGACTAGGCAAATGCATTAGATTGTGTGGAGCCTAACATACTACGGATAGCTTTGAGAAGAATGAGAATTATAAGACACTTAACTGTGTTCATGTGGAAAATGTACCCGCATCCAGAAATTGTTCAAAAAGAAGAAAAAGGACCACTGCGTGGTTTAAAATCAGGAAAGTGTGCTTCGGGATGATATCCTCTCATCAGACTTATTCAGTCTGTACGCTGAGCAAATAATCAGCGAAACTAGATTAGAGGAAGAACATGGTCTACCGGTTGGGGAGGAAGGCTGGTCAACCTGTGACATGCAAAGACAACAGCATTGCTGGCTGAAAATGAGGAGGACTTGAAGTACTTGCTGTGGAAGCTCAAGCATTGTAGCCTTCAGGTTGGATTACAAGTCAATGTAAGGAAAACCAAAACCCTCACAACCGAAGCAATACGTAACATTTTGACAAATGGAGAAGAGATTGAGGGTGTCAATGTCCTCCATCTTTCTAGGGTCCATAACCAACGATCATGGAAGCAGCATCAAAAGATTAAGGATGTGCCTGTGAGATGCCTGCCTGGGCCGGGAGCATGGACTTGGCCCACTTCTGGTTAGGATTGCTGCTGCCTTTGGTAGCTGCCTGGATTTCAACTACCACCACCAGGAAGTGATGGGGACGTTTTTGAAGACTGTTGCTTTAAGCTACGATACTATCACTCACCTGCACAGTCATGGAAAATCTGTGAAGGGTACAGAGCATCTGAGTTAGTTAATTGTGCCAGCCTGGCCGATAATCACATGTGGGGCT
>NW_022104553.1:18873290-18874889 GCF_000313985.2 Echinops telfairi | reverse complement strand
GGAGACATTGGTAGCCTGATGACTTTTGGAAGAAACAGAACAGGTAACCAGTTTGGGTCAGGGAGGTGCGAAACTCTGAGATCAGTGTCCTTGGAAGCAGTGGTGAGGGTCACTGTAAGTTTAGGAAAGACATCTTAGGACTGACAGGCATGGATATTCATTTACTGTCAACACAGAAATTGTGTGGAAGCATTTACTAGCTTAAAGTCTGTGGTGGGTCTGAGGTAGGGTTTTCTGTGGAGCACCTATCTGTCCATTGGCTCATAGGCATGCTTGTCTGTGTGCTCCCCTTCTGAGGGGTCAGGTTGCAACGGCTTTCACGGGTTCACCCGTGAATGGTGCCAGGGGTTCAAGGAAGGAAGGAAGGACAGAGTAGGCAGCACCAACCAAGAGAAAATGTATTGGGGTCCACCTTCCAACATCCATGCACATCAGGGTTCCAGACCAGGGACAGCAATCCTTTGCTGCGGAGGCCATCGGTGGGGCTGTTTCCTCCAGGTAGTGGGTGCAGCCTGGCCAGCAGATTTCTCTCCTCTTGAGTTTATCCATAGGACAAAGGGCTGCCAGTGGCCAGTTTGTTTACACTGATAGCATGGTCCTCGGGGAGGCCTGTTTCCGTTAGGGCAACCCTTGCCCCGTAGGGCAACCATACACATGGGACTCTGAACCCAGTGCAGGGGCTTGGATCCAGTGGACTGACATTGGTTATCTATGGTGGCCCATAGCTGCACGTCTAACGTCTTTCCTTGTCCTCCTGAGCCCAAAGTGTTTGCTCTTTCTCTGTCTGTCCCAGTCTGTCCCAGTAGGATCATTACATCCTTCCGAGTCACAGCACAGGCTAGGGGGAGGTACTGAAAGCTCTGTATGTGCTGTTCGGGATTGTCTGAGTAACTGCCCAGGCCACTCTTTATCTGCCTGAGTTGAATGAGCCTGAAAGGCTTGTGAAATGCCTGGGGACCAAACTCCCCAGATGCCTCTATGAAGGGCAGAAATTTGGGAGGGCCAGCTGTTTCCCCAGCCTCTACAGGTTCAGGGTCTGAGGCTGGTGTGGCGAGGCTGGTGTGGCTAGGCTGGGGGTAGAATAAACTTCAGCTTCAGGGACCCTTAGGGGATCCGTGGTACACTGCGGACAGAGGTCTTTATTGCTTCTCAAGAGGAAAAAGGATTTAGCATCAGGGAATTCCTCCCACCTTCCCATCCTTCCACAGAAACGTGCTTGCTGAATCAGGACTGGAAAGGAAGTCCTTAGGCCAGATTTCCCATCACCTAGAACGTCCTGAGGTCAAAGGGTGTTGCAGAACGAGATGAACTTCTGTTTCCCCAGCGTCTGTGGTTTACATCTATCCCAATTAGACATGATACAATGTAGCGGGGTTCCTTTAGGCGCTGCTCCTCCAATACTCATCTGGAAAATACACCCAATGGCGAAGTCAGGACTAGCCTGATTCCCGAATGCCTTAACTGCAGTTCCAGCACGCGCCGCTAGGTGCCGTGGAACTGGGGCTTGGAAGAGGTGCTGCCCCTGCCCAAGGTAAGGGTCAGGGGACCCAGGTTCTTTTTGTGTGTTTTTTTTTTGAGAGAGAGTGTGAGTGAGTGAGA
>NW_022104553.1:18866599-18868300 GCF_000313985.2 Echinops telfairi | reverse complement strand
GGAGGAGGAGGAGGAGGAGGAGGAGGATTCTGCTTCCCCCAAGGAGGCCGGTGTCTTTTGCAAACACGGCACCTTTAAGTTCAAGGCCTCCCAGTTTCCCCAGCATCTCAAGGGTGGTGAGGTGAAAGTCCAGAAGCACCCAAAGTGTCCGCGAAACAGGGAACAGTGTGCCCGTTCCTGGGCTTACCTTAGTGTAGTTCAAGAGTTATCTGAGTCACATGGCACCACAATATTAGGGCTCTCTGGTGGGTAATACCTCAGTTCTTGGCTTTGCATAAGAAAGAATTCACGCCAAAGCACGGTTTGTAATTCAAGTGGCTTTTTACGAAGGACTGGTGAAGTTTCAGGTTTTACAGCCTCAGAAGAGTACATGCTATTTCAGGGAAGTGTACCAAACCACGCAGAAGCCACACTGGGGCCCGCAACCCAATAGGGGCAACCTCATGGACCTGGGTGCCCACACGTGGTGACCTGAAGCCAGAGAACAAGTGCCCCTGTGGGAGTGCAGAGGCAAGAATGCTCTCCAACCTGCCACTGACCAGGGGTGAGGGTTCAGAGGTCAGTCCTCCTCTTGCCAGGGCATTTCAAATCTCTGGCTGGGGAGGCGAGGTTGAAGGTCTTGGTTGACCTCGCTGGCTGAATCAAGGCCACCTGGGCCTAGTTTGGACCACCCTGGTGTAATGTCCTTCTGGCTCTGGGTGGGCTGGGGGTGAGGGCTGATTTGGAGCATTCCCAGTTAGAGTCCTGATAGGTGTTTAATGCTCACCTGATTCCTTCCCAATCCCCTCTGTGGGGCCTGTACAGGCATATGGGAGGGACAGCCCCCTCCACCCCTATCCCGGCTACCTAACAAGTTCACTTCACTTACAGGCTTACCTTCTGGGTACAAGGCAAATAATTTGATCAAATATTGCCATTTCTTAATCTTCTAGTATATGGTTACACAAAAAAGTTAGTAGAAAATTTAACACCTGAGTCAAGAGGTTTATAAAGTTTATGTGATATGATCCCAACTCTGTAAAATCCATTCAAACACTATCTCCAATTTGGCATTAAGTTTTTTGAGTCTATTGGGAGTCTCTTAAATACCAGATTTTAATTCATTTTAAAAGAATAGTATGGTCCTAGTTTTAAAATTAAAGTTGTGTCCCTTAAACAACAACTACAACAAAAATCATGCAATGCAAAATAAAATTTCTGGGCTATCCTTGTAATACTACCTTTGTTTCTATATAGCACTGCCTAAGAATTGTTGCCAGAATTTCTCTATAATCCCAAATTACAGAGGTTTGGATGTGTGAGAAATGGCACCCTGATTCAGCATATTTATTCAACATTTGGAAATAACTGTCCTTTGGGCTAGAGCAGAGCAATTAAAAATCATCTAAGAATAGTAATTATGTTAATAAAGGAACTATACAACACAAACAGCTTGAACTATTGTTCGGTCACTGAAACCACAAGATGATGAGGATGGTGTTAATTTAATGTATTAAATAATTTGGTAAGTTTTAAAAAAAATAATGTTTTCAAGGACCAAGAACTTGTGAGACAGAATATGCAGACATCCTTCTCGGATCACCATGCCATAAAACTGGAGATCAATAAAAGGACTACCAGAAAAACAAGGACAAACAATTGGAGGATGAATAATGATCTTCTGCGATATGAGTGGGTACTGACCCAGATTCTAGGGGAGAT
>NW_022104553.1:18864681-18866002 GCF_000313985.2 Echinops telfairi | reverse complement strand
CCATAGAAAAAGAAGAAATAGATATGGTTATCAAGAAACTACCAACAAAAAAAGAACAAAAAAAGCTTCACCAGAGAACTCTACAAAGCATTCAGGGAAGAGCTGACACCTCCTCCATAAAGTATTTCAGAGTGTAGAAAAGGATGGCAAACTCCCAAACCCTTTTTACGAAGCCAGTATAACTTTGATACCCAAACAGGGCAAGGATCCCACAGGAATAGAGAATTATAGACCGATATCTCCAATGAACATAGATGCAAAAATCTTCAACAAGATATTGCCCAATAGAATACAAACTTATATAAAACACATATCACCCATCAGGATCCATGAATCAGGTAGGATTCATCCCAGGGATGCAGGGATGGTTTAACATCAGAAAATCCATCAATGTTATACACCAGATTGATAAGAAAAAGTATAAGAACCACACGATAATATCTATAGATGTAGAAAAAGCATTTGACAACATCCAGCACCCATTCCCAATTAAGATGCTCAGGAGGATAGGAACGGAAGGGCATTTCCTCAAGTTAATATAAGCTATCTACGAAAAGCCGACAGCTAACATCATAGTCAATGGAGAGAACACAAAATCAATCCCACTGAAAAAGGGGACCTTGTCCCCACTTCTACTCAATATCATACAGAGGTCCTAGCTAATAACATAAGACAATGGAAGGACATCAAAGGTATCCAATTGGGAGAGGAGGAGGGAAATTATCGTTATTTGCAGATGACATAATTCTGTACATTGAAGATCCCCAAAGCTCCATAACCGGAGTACTGACAGCGATAGAGGAATATGGAAGAGTGGCAGGATACAAGATTAACAAACAGACATTGATTAGTTTGCTATATACATCGGCCAAGACCATGGAAGAGGAGACCAAGAAGGCAGTGGCATTCACAATAGCCAAGAACAAAATGAAGTATCTAGGAATATATCTAACAAATAAAACAAAAGACCTATACAAGGAAAACTATAAGACCCTACTACAGGAAGCCAAAAGCAACCTCCACAAATGGAGGAATATCCCGTGCTTATGGATCGGAAGACTCAATACAGTAAAGATGTCTATCCTATCCAGGGCACCTCATAAGTTTAATGCTATCCCAATTCAAATACCAACAACCTTCTTCAGAGAACTGGAAAAACTGACCACTAATTTCATATGGAGAGGGAAGAAGCCCAGAATCAACAGAGAACTCCTCAAGAAGAAGGACATAGTCGGAGGGTGTTGGGAGCCATCCCAACCATGCTGTCTAGCAAAGCTACTGCCTGGTGGAAGAAGCTTCTGCAGAGCAGAGCTTCCCAGGG
>NW_022104553.1:18861648-18863164 GCF_000313985.2 Echinops telfairi | reverse complement strand
CTAAAGGCGGAACAAGCGGAGAGGAAACAGATGGATACTGTTGAAACTGACTCAGCGGAAAGTGATAAGCTTTCTCCCGAAGATGGAGCTGACTGAGAAGAAGCAGCTGCCCGATATCATGACAATGACTGGAATTTCCCCTCAGTTCACTCAAAAGGTCATTGTAAAAAGCTCCTGCCTCCTTTGCGTTTCGGCTTTCAAAGAGCCCCACCTTGTGTCAGAAATATGTAAGTGCAGCCTTGCAGTCAACTAGGGATACGTATTTAGAAGCTTATGTTATCCACTATATGGATGATATTCTTTTAGCTCATCAAAACCGTGGTATATTGCAAGAAATTTTACAAGATACTATAATGGCTCTAACTCAACAGGGACTAAAAATATCCCCCCCCCCAAATACAAACAGAACCCCTTTTTCTTATTTGGGGAGGAAAACGTTGGGAGAGAAAATAATTATTCAACCTATACAATTAAGGCAGCATTCATTAAAAACCTTAAACGATTCTCAAAAATTATTAGGGGATGTTAATGGGATTCGTCCTTTTTTAAAGTTAACTACTAATGATTTGAAACCTTTATTTGCCATCTTACAAGGGGACCCTAACCCTAAGTCACCTGGGGCATTGACTCAGGAAGGAACATTGGCCATTGAAAAGGTGCAAAAGGCAATAATGAATAACTAATTAACAAGATTAAACTATTTCAAACCTTGGTCTTTGACTTTGCTACCTACTGTCCATTCCCCTATGGGATGTTTGTGGCAGAATGGACCCCTGGAATGGTTATATTTAGCTTCCAATTCTCCTAAATCGGTCACTCCTTATCCTTCCTTGATAGCATTGCTTGTCATAAAGGGAAGAAAAAGGAGTAGAGAGTTGTTTGGTATAGAAGTCCCCAATATTATATCCCCTTACAATGCTCAGCAGCTTGGAAACCTTTTGCAATCTGATCCAGATTGGCAGGTTGCTCTTGCAGGATATACAGGAATCATAACATATCATTCACCTAACAACTCTTTGTTACATTTTATAAAAGAACACCCTGTAATCTTCCCTCAAAAAACCTCTAAGGAACCTTTTGACACTCCACCAGTGTCCCTTGTTTTTACTGATGGATCCTCTAATGGCACAGCTGCAGTTATAATTGATGATCATAAGATTTCATTTTCTACTCATCAGAAGTCCGCTCAAAAGGCTGAACTTATGGCAGTAATATATGTATTAGAAACATTATCTATACTTTGTTTAATCTTTATTCAGATTCACAGTATGTAGTTAAATTGTTTCTATTCATAGAGACAGCATCCATGCCTCCCCAGAAAACCACTATATTTGATTTGTTGACTAAATTACAAAATTTAATAAGCAAACAAATTACAATTTTCTATAGCGCATGTTAGATCTCACAGTAACCTGCCAGGTCCTGTACATGAAGGGAATAGGCAAGCAGATGCCTTAACACGACCCATGATTTTATCCATAGAACAGGCCTCCAAGAGTCATGCTTTACATCATCA
>NW_022104553.1:18859195-18860516 GCF_000313985.2 Echinops telfairi | reverse complement strand
GTTCTCACGTGCCAGGTATTATGCTCAGGATTAGTTGCAGCTGAAACCTATTGGTCATGCATACCAGAATCTCTGGTTTTGCACCGTCACCTGGGAGACACCCGAAGTGCCAGTTTTTACAAAAGATTCCTTCCTCCTGAGGGGGGGGAGGGGTCACTCAAGTGCCTTTATTAACCCTAAAAGTTTATATAATGTTACCTACAGGGGTAATAGTTCCCTGCCTCCTATTTGCGGATCCCATCTTCACACACCACTTCCAGGGCCTTGTGTGTCACTGGGGATTAGAACTCTGGTCACAGATTCGCCTGCTACTAGAGCCAAGCAGAGGCATCTTTGGATGTTAGCACTTATAATTCCCTCTGTGGGGAACCGTCATGGATCAGGCAGAGCCTGAGTGACGGAGAGGACATGGCATGGCCCTGGACTCTGCCCTGCCCCCCTGGAATGCTAACGGTTAAAGCTCATGATATTGTGTTGACTTTTGTCAAAGGCTTGACGGCTGGCACGGCAGGAACTAGGAAGGCTTCCCGAGAACGGAGCACTCTCTGAGCTTGTTCCTAGTTACAGCGATTAATCAGGCACGGTCCAGCCAAGCACGACGTGGTGCTTGTGTTCAAGCATAACTGCTCACTTCTGAAATAGTATAGAGCATAGTGTGTGAAAAATAAATTTGCGGGTGCCTTGTGCCAGTCCTCCCAACCCCGCTGTTCGGTCTTTCTTTAATCCCACTCCACCTCTTCCCGCCGTAGACCCTCTGCAGGTGCGGGACACCATGTCCCTCATTTCCAGATTTTAAATTCCGTACTACTTCTGCTTTACCTCCCGATCAAATTCCTGTGTGGGACCCTTATCCAGAAGCAGGTGATAGTTGGTTCGCTGTCAATAAGAAAACAGGATTTCCAACAAGGCATGATTGTGCCATTGTGGGAGCCACATCAGACGGAAAAGGAGTAAAGCATCCTTTGAATGGTACAGAGTTGTATGTATTTGATTATTCCAGTACATCTCCCACGGACGCTTACCGCGATTTAGTCAAACTGAGTCCAAGATTGAATTGGTCTGATGCTGATTTGCCCACTCCTGAGCCTTTGGCCAGATGGTTTACCCCAGGCTGGGTTTCTCCTATTTTGACCTTTTTCGGCTCCAATGGTCCAGTCGTTCAAACATCTTTGTGGAGGCTCTTTACGGCCACCCAACCTGGTGGTCTAAAAAGAACCCACAAAGAATACAGATACAGAGCCCTTCAAGTTTGTGTGCGTGCCCCCTTTGCTGTTCTATATCCTGGTGATTTTGGCACATTAGAAATAATGGAAAATAATGG
>NW_022104553.1:18850831-18851929 GCF_000313985.2 Echinops telfairi | reverse complement strand
ATGACCCAGTTATACCTCTACTGGGTATATACCCAGAAGAGGTAAGAAATAAACCCACGACCAGTTGTATGCGCTCCAATGCTTATTGCAGCTCAATTCACAATTGCAAAGAGTTGGAAATAATCTAAATTTCCATCGGTAGATGAGTGGATCAGGAAACTCTGGCACATACACACAATGGAGTACTATGCAGCACTAAAAAGCGCTGATGAGCACATGAAGCACATCTTTTCATGGGAAGAGTTGGAGGAAATGATGCTAAGTGAAGTCAGCCAATCACAGAAGGAGAAGTGCCGCATGAGTCCCCTGAGGTCAGTGTCACCAGCACGGTTACAATAGGAGAGAAGCCACCTATATCATAACATTTGGGTTGAGATACAGGAATCAGGAGGAGGTTGGACCAAACCATAGGAGGAACATGTTTGTCCAACACAAAACTGGGAAAAGGAGGGAGGGGAGGGAGAAAAGTGGGGGTGGAAAGTGAAATGATGACGGAGGGAGCAGGGCACTAACCCACCCAGGAGGAGAGCACTGGTCTTGTCTCCACAGAATCGGGAGTGGGCATGCAGACCCTACCATGATGCACCAAATCATCAGGACAGTGTGGCCACCTGGAAGGATGCATGAAAAGAGGGAGCTACAGGGCGGGCCCCAACCAGAGCCAAACTGACCCCCTCCCTGGAAGTGGGTGTGGTGGAGAGCGGAACTGAACCTACAGGGTGGGGAGAGGGGCCAGCTAGCATGCCACACCCATACGGAGGCAGGCCGGGAAGAGAAAGAGAGCCAGACTGGATCCCACGCTGGCATACCAGGCTCCCAGGATGACGTCTCTGCGGGGAGCTAATGGGACACAGAGTGGACTGGGCAACCGACAACAGCACCTGTCACGCTGACCCCTGACTGGAGCAGACTGCGACAGAGGACATTTCTGGGGTCCCATGGTGGGGAAGCAGTGTGGTCTGAACCCCACAAAATGGAGCAAGCCACGAAGAGCATACCAGACCAGCAGCTGGACAAGGCAGAGCTACGAAGCCCCTGAGGAGCCCCTAAGGGGACACTCCAGGCCGGGAGGGCGGCTCCTGGGCAGTCTTGAAGGCC
>NW_022104553.1:18847218-18850062 GCF_000313985.2 Echinops telfairi | reverse complement strand
GGCTTTGTTGCTTCTGAGCTAGATGGCTGTTTGTTTACCTTCAAGCCTTAAGCCCCCAGACGCTCTATCTTTTGATAGCCGGTCACCATCAGCTTTCTTTACTACATTTGCTTATGCACCCGCTTTGTCTTCAGCGATTGTGTCGGGAAGATGAGCACCATAGAATGTCAATGTAATAGAACAAAGTATTCTTGCATTGAGGGAGTACTTGCGTGGAGGCCCGATGTCCATCTGCTACCTTAATACTAAACGTATAAATATATGCACATAGATCTATTTCCCCATCCTCTATAACAGTCATTTTTATAAAAGTGTAAATGACAGGTATGTGCTGTGAAATCTTGGGCATTATCTAAATTGAAATAGAAGAATGACTTTGGATTCATAGGAGAACATTATTAAACTAGCGAAAATGTCACAGGAGCTCAAAGCTGCAGCCGGGAGCCCATAATGATACTAAAATTCTCTCAAATACTGTTTCCTAACTTCCAAAGGGACACGCGTTTCACGCTCAGTCCTAGGCCAGCACGGATCCCGCAAGGACAGAACTGCTGTTATCCTTACGTGAACCATACACTCCGAGTTAGAGAAACGATTTCTGCCCAAGCAATTGGCATTCGGTTGAACTTCTTGCAGAGGATACGTGGACTCCTGTAGATTCAGCCTATGCTTTAGTGAAAGTATAGAGAAAAATAAGCATATCTCTACTAGTTCCGGTGCTTGTGAGGTGGCTGAGCAGCAGGATCACTTCAAAAGAACAGCTCTTCATCGCTTTAGCAATCAGGTTTCTTTATTCTCCCTCCAAAAATTACTATCAGTGAGAGTTACATTACATTACATTGGGAAACATAACTGAGCAGGATGGGGAGCTAACAGCAATGAGTACAAAGAAGAAAAAATGTCCTGGGATTGATTCTAGCTATGGTTGCACGGCTCTTATGACTGCCATTGAACTGTTGAAAGACATGTTATGTGATTATATGTCAGTGAAATTGTTGAAATAAAAAGAAAAACTAAGATAATACAACTAGGATGCTCCTTAGCATCCAGGATAGCAAACCTTGGTCACATGCATTGTGTACATGTTAGCAGGAAAGGTGAGTCTCTGAAAAAGGACCTCATGCTTGCTGAAGTCGAGGGTCAGGGGAACAGTAAAGAAGAATCTCCCCTCCATGGTTTGACACAATAGCCGCAACAGTGGTATCAAACACATCGGTCATAGTGAGGATGTGTAATGCTTCCCTCTCCTGTGCCTAGGCTGTTAAAAGAACCAACTGGATGGCCCCGGACGACGACAACGCGTGAACCAGGGTCTTGCCCAGGAGGCTCACGTGTTCTGACTCAGGGATGGGCTGCCTTTGTCCTGCCGAGGGGCCTATGGTTATTTAGACCACCATTCTCCAGCCATGCAAAATCATCAACTTCAAAATTAGATTGCTTTATTTGGCCCAATATTTAGTGAACTCACCTTAATGTGAGAGTTGAGCTGCTCCTCTTCTTTTTGGTGAGGACTGTGATGCTAGCTGGCATTGATGATTTCAAGGGTCATGTGTAGCCCAGGGGCTGGACGCTCCCCACCACCGTCCCACATCCCCACCACCGTCCCACATAACCACTCACACAGACTTCTAATGTGCCTTTTCCCTTGCAGGCTCTTGTTCTCAGGCGCAAATAGAAAGCTCTCACCCAATCCCTTCTCTCTGTCAAGACAGTCGCTTCGGTGTTGAGCCTTGAGGGAGAGGGGCTGCCTGAGCCTGAGATATGGGCTTGTGATTCTGTGACCTCATCTCCCCACAGAACTGGAATTGTCATTTCGCCTTCGGTGGCCATGACAGCACGGGCCTGGGGAGCGTCATGTCAAGTCTGCAAAACTTTTTCCCACTTGCTAATTACTAAAATCAACAGCATGCTTCTTAGCATGTCCAAGGAGACCCTTGGCTCATTTGGAGGCGTTCTCTGCAGGATCCCTGGAGGCAGACTGAGCCTCACATGGAGGAAGCAGAAAATACTGAAGTCTGCTCCCTCAGAGCCTGACAGCAGAACATGTGTCTCCCTGAACCGTTTTCCACTCAAGTTCTTTTGGAATCAGGACGAGTTGCAGCATCCCTTCCACTGCGTGCAGAGAAATGGAACAAGACCAAGTTCACCAGGCACATTTCCAAAGGCAGCAAGGGAAAGAAAGAGCGTGCCCCTGATTGACAGTAGAAGCCACAGGACTCGGCATCGCAGAGAAGCTCAGAGTCAATATGACTCCTTTATGTTAATGCCAAATAATAGGAGGATGTTACAAGAAAATATGCTTTACCAATGTGAATCCCCAGGCGTCGTGTGCAGTAAAAGCAGAACAATTTCCATCAGAGAGAGCAGAGAGGAATGATCCATTCTCATATTAATGCAAAGGGTCAAGTGACTTGGCAGATGCATTATCTTACCATTATCTCTACGACCAATGTCAGCAGTCCAGGGGAAGGCTGAAGCCATGGGCTCCACAGGAACAAATACCCAGGACCAGGCAGTGTTTCTGCTCTGCTTTCCAGAGGACTTCAATGAGGGGTGGTTTTGCACAGGACGTCGACTATTTCCACCTGTCCAAGGGCTTAGTGCGCTATGGCGGTAGCTAGTTCTTCCTGGATATCTCCTATGTCTCCACATGAAAACAGGAAATGTTTTATGATGCGGACGGTGAAATGTACCCAAAGTAGACAGAATTCCATGATAAAACCCCATATTCCCATCACAAAGTCTCCCCCCCCACCCCCAATATTAGTGTCTGGTTGATGAGCCACCATCTGTATCTCTATCCCCATCTCCTGAGACCTGCTATCCACACCCAGCCTCCCACTC
>NW_022104553.1:18844880-18846775 GCF_000313985.2 Echinops telfairi | reverse complement strand
ATTTAACTAAAACATGTCAGTGGTGATTAGGAGAATATCTTCTTGAAGATGTTTGCATAGAACTTTGGAAGGGATAAAAAATGTCTCCCTTTGAGCCCAAAGTATATTTGTTACCTGACCAAGTATCATAAACATAATGCCTCCCTCTGTTTAGAAACTGATTGTGGTGGCAATTGTACAATACTGCTGGACATGATTGACTATGGAATGATATGATATATGTACTAACTCCCAATTAATAATAATGGGAAAATAATGCCTCCCTCTGAAGGGAGACTTCCTAGTAGCCCTTCAAGAAGATTGCCACTTCATAAGCCAGAGGTTCCTCACTGTGGCCCCAATTCACAACCCTGTGTCGTAGCTGCCCAGACTTCTGCCTCATCCCTGTGGGTGTGGAGGGAGGGAGAAACGAGACAAAATATACATGTTCTTGCCACCTGCTGTATCGTGAGTAACTAAGTGCAGTGCCTGGGACCCAGGAGCTTTAGATTTTCATCCAACATCCACTGCGTGTGTGACGATGGTTCAACTTATTAGTTCCAAGTAGGGTTTGTCTCAGACTTGTCACAATTGTCTCCACTTTCAATTATACATGAGACGAGGGTTGGCATTTTAGATCATCCACTCTGTAGTCAATAATTTAAACGACTCGTTAACCCCCCCCAATAGTTTATCCTTCACCCACTCCTTGATTTGTCTTCTCCCTCTTGTGGAGTCCTAGCTCCCATTTCACGGCACTCTGGTGGTGGAATGGTTAAGCATTGGGCTGTGATCCAAATGGTCAGGACTTCAAAACCACCAGCAGCTCCGTGGGAGCAGAGCTGGGCTTTCCACTCCCGTCAAGAATGAGTCTCAGACCCTCACAGGTGGTGGCTATGAGTCAGCACTGACGTGATGGCAGTGAGATCTCCCATTGCATTCAAATTAACACTCATCCGTAGTCTGGCCCATTGTTTTGTCTTCCCTGACTTGGCCAAATGCCACACTTGGTTTCCTTTGCTATGGAAGTCTTTCTCCTTCTTAAAACAGTGGCCTCATACAATACTTGTTCTTTTATGATCAGCCAATTTCCTCAGCATTCTGCTCGTTCCGTCCGTCCTGACCCTGAGGTGCCTCATGGTTTGGGCATTGTGTTTTGGAGAGGCATAGCATTCCATTGTGGGCACGCACCAAAGCTTCTGTACCCGACCTTCTACTGATGGAGATGTAGCTTCCTTCCATCCTCTTGCTGTTGTGAACAGGGCTTCAATAAACATGGGTGACATATGTCTGTTCCGGTGTTGACTCTCACTCCTTCAGGACATATACCCAGCAGACGGACTGCTAGATTATGTGGGATTTCTATTCTCACTTGTGTAAGGTAGAGCCATATCATTTTCCCACAAGTCTTGTACAGAATTACAGTCCCACTAGCACTGTATGCGTATTCTAATCTCACCCCAGCCTCTCCAGCACTTAATTTCTTGAGCTTAGTGGTCATTGTCAGCATAAGTGCTTAGACCATTGGTGGTTCAGACCCACCCAGAGGGGTCTTGGCAGACAGGGCTGATCATCTGCTTCCAGAAGATCGCAGCCTTGAAAGCCCTCGGAAACGGTTCTGCTCTGTACACAAGGGGTTATTATAAATAAAGTCAGTTCGATGACAATTAACAACAGCAAATCCTTTTTTCTTTCCAAAACCATTTTATTGGGAGCTAATATGGATATCATATCATTCTACAGTTCAATCACATCGAGCAGGATTGTACATGTCGTGTCTCCAATTACTCCAAAGAGTGTGTGTAATTGGATGAGAGGATGGCAGTGGAACAAATCAAGGCCCAAGAAAGTGAAGGGATTATGTTGGTTTCGGATGTTGGTGAGCTCTGATAGGTCTGCACGGTGGGGGAAGGGCC
>NW_022104553.1:18841655-18844562 GCF_000313985.2 Echinops telfairi | reverse complement strand
CCTTGGTGTCTTAACATATCTTTGTACAGCTCCCCCACTCTTTGAAGCCACCTGTAACTCTCAGGTACAATGGGCATCGCAGTATTCAACTTCTCTAGGCAACACTGCCTTTCAAGTGATGAAGAATCATCTCCTTGTTCTGATGCACGTAGCGCTTCCTGTCTGAGCTCAAGCTATGTCCCACATGGGTCTACTTTCTTTGTGAGCAGAAGCAGCTTGGTGGCATGCTGGGTTCCACATTGGGCACGAACTACAGTTTGACTTAGCCCGTTTCTTCAAGGGAGTAAGATGAGGCTGCCTTCTCCCATGGAGATTTACAGCCCCCCAAACTCACAGCGAGAATTTTCTGTCCTATTCTAGGGTGTCCCTATAAATCAGAAAGGACTCCATGGCAATCAGTTTGAGTTTTAATGAGAACTGGAGAGTTTCTTGGCAGTGCTAACCAACAATCTGGAGGTTAGAGTGCACCAAGAGATGCCCTGGAAGAAATGGGGGTTCTTGACCTTCAAACCCTAGCCACTGAAAAGCCCTGTGGAGTGCTCGTCTCTTCTGACACACATGGGGTTGTCACGAGGGTGAAGTGGACTGAACACAGCTGGTGACTGGGGCGTTGTATGTTGTGGGCTGGAGTTCCACATCCTGCTTTTATTATCATCTAAAAAAGAACCCGAGAACACCAGCGAAAATACCTACTTTTATTTTACGGACTAGGCAAAGGTATTCGACCAACTCAATCATAATAAACTATGGCTAGCCTTGAGAAGAATGGAAATTCCAGAATCCTTCACTGTGCTCACGTGGAACCTGTACCTAGACCAAGAGGCAATCGTATGAAGAGAACCAGGGAGTATGACCTGCCTTAGAATGAGGAAAGGTGTTTCAAGTTTGTATTCTCTCAAGACACTTAACTCAATCTGTATGCTGAGCAAATACTCTGAGATGTTGGACTATATGAGGAAGAAGATACTCTTTAGCGTCAAGGAGGGGAAGGCTTCCTCTCACCTTCTTTGGACCTGTGATCAGGAGAGCCCAGTCCCTGGTATGAAGAACGCAATCCTTGGCAAAGCCGAGGGGCAGTGAAGGACAGGAAGACTCGCCACAAGGTGGAAGGACCAGAGCGGCTGCAGCAACGGCTCAAACCAAACAACGTGGCGAGGGGGCACGTGATCAGCAGTGTCTCGTGCACTGTGCACAGGGTGCTATGCAGAGGAATCGACTTGATACCATCTAAAAAGAGGAATCTAGTTTTATAGATAATCGAGAAAATCAGAAACCTAAGTCCATGGAGAGAATCCGGGCACTTGCCATTACCATAGGCTGACTTTTGATTTTTCCTTTTGCTACTTTATTAAATAATATGTTTACATTTTCGATAGGAGAATATTTACTGCACAACGAAATGTTGAAGTCATTCAGATGCACTGGCTGCTTCAACAGCTGCTCTTTGGGTTTGATGTTGTTTTCTCGCAGAATCCATGTGTATGCAATGTTTAGGTGTCTGATTGGACAATATCGATGGCATTTAGTCTTTTCGCCTTGCCACTCCACTTATGCTTTCTCTATGGTGGGAAACAGAAAGATTTCTCCCAAGTTGGCTCTTAGACAGCATCAGCAATATCTCAGCAGTCAGCGATCGCCATGCTCAGGAATCTGTGAGGTCTTTTTGACACTTGGGATAACTTCAGTAACAGGGCAGGGTCAGGTCACAGAACCAGCTTCTCTCCTTTCTTCTAGGCCTTACTGAAGGAAGAGAAACCCACCTATCTCCTTTGCCTGTGAAAGCTTAAACAAATAGCCCCTCCCTTCGGGGTGTCAGCAACCTGGAAACAGTCATGGTTAAGACTGGGTGGTCTCCTCATCTCCTCCGCGTCCTTCATCTTTCTCCAAACGTGGTTGCATCCTTGTATGGGGAGTCCATCAGCTTTAGTCTGCAAAAACATGAATGTATAGCCCTTTCTCCAGGTGATAAGTGGGCCTGGATCCCAAACCCGATTTCCATCTTCCTGGGATTTTTCAGGATCAGCTTGGGAGGATAGCTATTGAGCCTGGGGCAACACTCAACCCATGGTGAGCTGAACCAGAGGCAGGGGAAGGGGAGCATGAATGTCAACCACTAAAGAAAGTCAAGTCTGAAAAGGAGCTTGATTCAAGGCCTGGCCAACAGAGCTCAGAAGGCAAAGCCTCTGCCTAACCCAGCAAAAGAATCTTTGAATGGCAGCAATCCCAGGTATGCCCCAATCTCACAGCAGGAGACCAGACCTAGCCAAACTTGCAAAAGCCCAGCTTCTGTTTTCGCTGCAGTCAGTTTGACTGACCAAGAGCAGGCTCAGAAGCCCTCACAGCAGTTTGTTGATTCTAAAAAGCTGGAGCTTCTTATTGAAAGAGTGTTTGAGAAGTCTGACCACCTTATATTAAATCAAGGGCTCTTTTGCAATGCTGTTGTAGGGAAACAACAGCACCCCACATGGAATTAGAAATTGGATGGGAAAATGTAGTATCAAGTTAGGGGGAGGGGGCAGCCCCACCCACTGCTACTACCCACGGGTTCAGTAATGCACAATTGCTGCTTGCTACACGTGGCAGATGACTATGCACTTGGAGGTCAATAGAAGTAGGTCAGGGGCTAGTCTCTCTCAGGGTTATCAGCCATCCAGAGCAAGCAGACACCACTGTCCCACACTCTTGCACTGGTCAGGGTAACCACATTTGTCCCAGGTCGACTTCTGTAAAGGGTAGACCTTGGAGCCACAGCGGTGGCACAAGACGTGCATCTCACTGTGATGCTTTCCTGAAGGACAGCCTTCCCTTTGTCATCTCACTTCTGCAGGCAAGACCAAAGAGGTAAATCAAGTATCTTGAAGCAAAGATTGGACTCTCAGGAAAAGCTATAAGAACATTTTTCTTTTT
>NW_022104553.1:18833651-18841471 GCF_000313985.2 Echinops telfairi | reverse complement strand
GGGGAGAGGCTGATACCAAGGGCTCAAGTAGAAAGAAAATGTTTTGAAAATGATGATGGCAACATACGTACAAATGTGCTTGACACGATGGATGCATGGATTGTTCTAAGAGCTGTAAGAGCCCCAATAAGATGACTTATTTTTTAAAAAAATAAAGAAAAAAATCAATAAATCCAGATAAATAGATTCTGATTAAAAAAAGATTGAGCAGGGCACATGAGGAACAGCTTTTGATAAAATGCCCACTGGGTTTCTGGGTGGCAGATGGATTCACAGAGTCCCACGGAGACACAGCTGCCCTGGAGGAGATATTTAGAGAAACCGCAACTCCTGCAGGAAAGAGACCCAAACAGCTTGTTCCTGACTCCCCTTCCCATGGCCAGTCCCTAGGCCGAGCCTGTCTGAAGAGCCCTGCAGAGCCACTCAGATGAAACTCTGATCTCTGGGCGCTGGTCCTCTCTCGGGAAGCACTGTGCCTCCAAGGGTCTGAGTTTCTGTCCCTCTTCAGCTAAGAACATGAACATGCAGCACCGGGAAAGGCAACTGTTTTAGAAGCTGCTACAAACATAAGGGGTCCAACAAGCTCAGGAAGCCTTTCTTCCTCTGGCTGCCAATCATCCCCAGTACACCAGGTTTCCCAGGAGTGCCCGGCAGTCTCCGCTCCCGGGAAATCTCATCATCGTTCCAGCAGCGCAGGGAAAAGGCTCCTGGTTCTTTCTGAGGCTGAAACCAGGTAACTTCACCTCCTTCGCCAGGGTGGGCACGGGGCTGCGGCTGGTCGCAGGCCATATATCGAGGACTGACAATGGGTTGTTTATTTTCCTATCTAGGAGCTTCAAATGCAAGCATTTCAGTTTGGGATGTCTCACGCATGCCCTGAACATATCAGAAGGTAAAACGATAGTATTAATGTCGCTATGCCAAGATAGAGTTTAATAAAGGTATGAAGTAACTTTACATTCTTATGAATGTTTTAAACTGTGTTTCAATTTTTGGATTAAAAAATGAATAGTGAATAAACAGCTTGCAAAAGGGGGGAGGGGATCAAATGCAGAATGACTGAAATAAATGAACATAGATGAAGTAAAGTTACACTAAGAACCACAACAAACCACACATAAAGTCACCCGTTATGTTTAGAACTAGTTCCATATATATCCAGTTTCATATGCTATATAAGCAGATACATTTTCCTGTCAAGGTAAAATATTGTTTGATATAGTGAGTTTGGACATATATTTTTTTAAGATTTAGAGTTAAGACGTATGACTTAAATTAGATAAGAAAACACACATTCCATATGATTTGAATCCGTTCATCAATTAACATGGCAGGGTAAATATCAGACATGTCCATCTCATGAAAAAATGATCATCATTATGACGAGTCTTATTTCTGAATTTACATTTCTTAATGTACAATTTAACACTACTATTGCACGAGGCGTAACACACATGATTTGTCTTATATATGCGTACACGACTATCGGACCCATAAGGAGGTGGCTGTTTTTGAACGACGTAGACACCAGATAGGACACTATACTGGCGATTTGTTGATGATTCAAATAAAGTCCACAGGTTGTAAAAGAAAGAAAGAAAGGATGTGGTTGTGTACAGCGCCTCTCTTGAATTATGTGCATAACACATTGTGCTTTATATTCTATGGAGGCCCAAGGACAAACTCAGAAGGGTTAGGAGAGGAGGAATGGAACCAAGAAAACAACAACAACAACAACAATAACAACACAGCGAGGAAGTGGGATAAACACTGTTACATTGTTTATCCCAATAATAATATCAATAATAAACATAATATGTTTATTACAATCAATAATATGAAGCAAGATGTGCATAAATTACTGAATGGAAAACTGATTTAATTTTTACACTGTCACCCAATTCCTAATCAAAGGCTTTTTGTTTTGGAGAAGAGGCTAAGGAACAGGACATGAAAAAATAAAAGATTCTATGGAGGATGAGTGAGGAAACAACTAACGACTGTGAAATATAACAACTGACAGTTTCCTCACAAACGAAGAGGATTCTCTTTCCTTGCCCTGGAAAAGCGTAGAACAGACACACTGGAGCCCTGCTTCCTGAGCAGAAAGGGGCTGATGGTTGGGAAACAGGCAGCAATTAATGCAGAGATGTTCACCAGCAAGGAACCAAAAATATTCAAATGAAAGATACAAATGTGCAAAATGGAAGAGGAGGTGTAGAAAAACACGAAGGTGCTCACCAGGACAAGGATGCTTTGGGTGACTCTGGTCTCAGGGGAGGAGCTGGGGGAAGCAGTGTTTCTCTGAATGTGTCTGACCTGCTGCTGGTGTCTGTACAGGACGTAAACCATGGACGTGCTGGCCCAGAGCATGAGCACTAAACACAACACATCAGGAAATATGACCAGTGCTGTATAAACAGATTGCATCGTTTTGTCAAGAGATGTAGAAGAGCAGTACACAAAATCTCTTCTCTTTGTGATGTTTCTGTAGCTCCATTTACCAATCATATTCACAGGGGTCATGACATTTAGCAACAGGTAGAAGATCCAGCCCAGGATTATAGTAAATTTTATGGACTTGGGAGCTTTTCTTTTCAGCTCTGCCCACCTGGAGCACCTGGGGCTGATGGTGAGGGCTTGGAAGACACTCAAGAGGCAGGTGCTGAAAATGGACACATCCCTGCCCACTTTGTGAAGATAGAAAACAAATTTACATCCAAAATCATTTGGGACATACTGCCACCCCAAAGCTGCCACTGAATAGGGGATTCCTTTAGTCAGAATAACCAGAGAGTTGGATACAACAATGTTCCTGAGAATCATATCTGTGGACCTTAACCTGCACCCAGTGAAGTGAAGGGAAATATAGTGGTAAAGAAGTGAGACATTTCCCCAGATGCCCAGTACAGTCTGTGATACAAAGATCATTCCTACTGCTAAATCCATGGCAGCCATTCTGCCAGTTTCCAGTGACTGAGATTTATCTGCAGACCCAGAGTTCCTGCACGGGAATGTGAGGCATAGGGTACATGTATCATGTCGACTGAAATACAGCACTACGCAGTAACCACCAGGCCTGATGATGGACCAGCTACCCCAGCTTCTCTTCAGAGCTCAGTGGCGTAGTGGGTTACACATTGGGCTGCTAACCTCAAGGCCCGCAGTTCAAAACCACCAGCTCCACGTTAGAAAGATGAGACTTTCCACTCCTGTCGAGACTTAATAGTCTCAGAAAACTCAGAGGGCCCGTTCTCTGCTAGCCTATAAAAAGGTCACCATGAGTTAGAATCTCCTGGGTGACAGGGAGCTTGGTTTGGCTTTCATATGCTTTGGATGGATAAGGGGCATGCACAGCCTTTTTAGAGAGTCATATAATGCATTACTAACTTTTATCAAAGTGAAGCATGGAAAGCGTACAGCATAAAACCTTGTGCACTTAAAAAGTGAAATAGCCTAATAGTGGAATCAGAGGTGCATATTATCCAAGCAGTGAAGACGTCCCAAGAGGCTCCTACTGGCTTCTATTTGAAACCCCCACTGGTGTCAACGTTGCCTCAAATACTGTTTCCCTGCCTTCCAAAGGGGAAACCGTTTTAGTCACTCGTGAGTCACGATGCTTCCAGAAAGACACCAACACTGTCACTATTCCTTATGCCATATAAACAGAGTCAGAAGAAAATAGGTATTCCTATCCAAGTAATTGTCACTTGATTATACTTCCTGCCCTAGATTTGATGCATCCTGTCGATCGTCCTATGCTTTAGTGCAGGCACAGAGAAGAATAGCAATGTCTTCAGTAATCTATGATGCTTCTGGGCTAGGCCGAGCAGTAGAGTGATTTCAAAACAACAGTCCCTAAACTCATTAACAATCAGGCTTCATTAGTACTTGCAGGTTATACCAATTACTATCAGTGAAGGCTACTTTAGAAGCCATCATGGATTGACTGGCATAAGGTCTAAGACCCCCCACGCGTTTACTACTTATGACTCCGGCCACAGAGATTATCCCTTCTTCTTATAAGCTGCTGTTCATCAGGTTTGCTGTGAGCAGCCCTTCAGAAGAGAACAGGATAGTCCTTCTTCGAAGAGCGTTGGTGGCGTGGTGGCTTATGTGTTCCAGTGCTAACGGCTAGTTAGGGAGTTCAAAGCCCCCAGAGATGTAAGGAAGGAAGATGAGGCTTTCTATGCAGTAGAGAGCTACAGTTTCAGAAACCCACAGGGACAGTTCTACCCTGTCCTAGAGCATTTGTATTCATTGTAAGCAACTGCATGGCATCGAGATTTGAATTCATTCTTAGTCTGGAAGCTCCACTGAAATTTGTTCACCGTCGTTAACCCAGCTGGTAGTTGAAATACGGGTGACACAGCATCCAGAATGTCACCAACAAGCAAGTCACTACGGTTTGGCAAACTGACAGATGTGTCCCTGTGAAATGAGGACCATGGATACAAGGAGTCAAAAGAATAGATGCATTTCCATCATGGTTTCTTGATGCATACCGAAAGGACCATGGACATTCAAAAGAACAAAGCTAGCTTGGATGAAATACAACCAGAATGCTACTTAGAAGCGAGGGTGACAACACTGCAGAGCTGTGATCAGGTACGACCGGACTCCCAAAGCACACTCACAGCCACAACGTCCATTCCAACTCCTCGCCATCCTACAGGACAGGATAGAACTCTGGGACCTTCACTCTTTACAGGAAAAGCAAGGGTCAACTTTTCTCCTGTAGAGTAGCTGGTGGTTTCCCACTGCTGACCTTGAGGTTATTGTTCAATGGGGAAGACAAGTCCCTGGCAAAGGACACCATGCTGGGTAAATTGGAGAATCCGTGAAAAAGAAGAAACATTTCCAGGAGATGGATGGAAACAATGGCTGCCAAAACGAGGTCAAACCTAGTGTGAGAATTCAGACATTAGGTGCAGACTCTCTCACTGTCTCCCTCCTTGGTGCACGGGGTTGCTGCGCTTTGGAGCTGAACTGAACAACAATATCTGGCCCTGGATCATATGCAATCCCGTTATCCCACTTGCACCGGTTCCTAACATCCCCTTTCCTTACCGTCCCTTTTTCTGAGGCTCCAAAGAGGACACACTCACCCACCTCCTCCTCTCTGTCAGGATGCCGTGCTCAGGGTGCAGGTCATGATGCCAGCGTGTTTCAGGACGTGAGGCAGCCTGAGCCTGAGATATGGGCTTGTGATTCTGTGACCTCACCTCCCCACAGAACTGCAATTGTCATTTCACCTTCAGTGGCCATGACAGCACGGGCCTGGGGAACTGAGAACTTTTCTCCAAAACGTTTGCCACTTTGGTTAATTACCAGAATCAACAACATGCTTCTACTTAGCATGTCTAAAGAGACCCTTGGAGCATTTGCAGAGAGCCTTTGCAGGATCCCTGGAGGCCAACTGAGTTTCACATGGAGGGAGCCGGAGATGCTGAGGACTAACCTGTCAGGGACGTGCGGCAAAACAGATGTGTCTCCCTGGATCCCCTTCTCCTAGAGAAGTTGTTAAAAATTATTATTTTATTGGGGGCTCATACAACTCTTATCACAATCCATACGTCCATCCATTGTGTCAAGCACATTTGTACGTTCGTTGCCCTCATCATTCTCAAAACATTTGCTCTCCACTTAAGCCCTTGGCATCAGCTCCTCATTTTGCCCCTCCCTCCCCACGCCCCCTTCCTCATGAGCCCTTGATAATTTATAAATTATTATTTTGGAGATGCTTTTGACTCAAGTTTTCCCCTATCGTAAGTACAGTGAGTTGCATCATGGTATACTCTGTGTGCAGAAAAATGGAAAGAGACCAGGTACACAAGGCAGGCTTTCAAAACAAACAAGTGAAAGAAAGAGCACGCCTATAATTTACATTAGAAAAAAAATTTGCATTAGATACCACAAGGCTCATGATCACCAACAAACCCAAATAAGTCTGACACATATGTTTCCATGCCAAATATGATGAAACTGTTAGAAGATATGCTTGGCCAATATGAATTCCAGGAATCATGGGAAGTAAAAATAGAACACATTTCCTAAGAGAGCACAGAATAAAAAGAAGTCACTCTCAGATGAACGGAAATGGGCAAATGACTTCACAGACAAAGTCATTATTACCTATCAAGCTGTGCCAATGCCTCACAAGATGCCTGGACACAGTGGTTGCAACCGTGGGACTCCGACAGAAGAACGGTTGTGAGAATGACCCAGGACCGAGCAGTGTTTGTGTTTTATACAGAGCATCTACGAGTCTGTGTGTTTTTGTGTAAAATAGCTGGTATCTCCTTGTGTTAAAGGGAGATGTGTGTGATACATATTGATACTTCTTCACAGGCATCTCATATTCCTTTCTTTAAAAAAAAAAACTTTCACTGGGGGCTCTTACATCTGTCACAATCCATACATTCATCCAGGGTGTCAAGCACATTTGCACATACGCCGCCATCATCATTTTCAAAGCATTCTCTTCCTACTTGAGCCCCGGATATCAGCTCCCCATTTCTTCCCCCTCCCTCCCCAACCCACCCGCCCTCACGAACCTTTGATAAGTTCTAGATGATTATTTTCACATCTTACAGCATCCTCCATCACCTCTCACCCACTTTTCCGTTGCTCGCCCCCCTGCTCATATTTCTTCACTTAAAAAATGATTTATTATTATTTTTTAATTCTTCACTTTTGATGACCACTGGCTGCTGAATATCTTCTTCAAGATGTTCTTTTAGAACTCTGAAGGACAGCAACAAGGTCTCCCTCTGAGTCAAGGGGAGAGTTGCTACTGGACCAACTGTCAGGGCTACATTAAGGAGTTAAATGAGTGTGATAAACAGAAGGCTCAGTCATCCCCTAAATCTAAATGGAGTTACCATAAGTGTACAGATTGGGGAACAGATTTGGGGGAGCGGCGTTGATACATAAAAATAGAGAAAACTATAAGATGCTGAGAGAGAGATGGACCTGGAAGAGAGTAGAGCAGGATCAATTGGATAAAACGAAGATGGCAGAGATGTGTCCACCAATGGGAATGTTAAGGAGGAGCCGATGAAGAAGAGGAAAAAGGTGCTGATGGTGGGGAAAAGGCAGAGATGGAGATGAGGAGGCTATGGTTGCTATAGGCAAATTTGGAGCAGTTGACGATGATGAGAATGACAATGTTGACCCCAAGAAGCAGCAACCATTGAAGATGACTAGACAGCAAGAGAAAAAGTTCAACTTAAAACAAAACTGGGGATTAGGGCATGGAGGGTGGGGACACCTATCCAGAAGGTCAGCTTCCAAAGTCTTGCCTTTTTTCTCTTAAAACTACCTAAAGAGCAATGAATGGACAAATGCACTTTACACAATTGATGTGTGTATGGATTGTGATAAGAGTTGTATGAACCCCTAATAAAATGATTTTTAAAAAACGACCTAAAATCTGACACTTGGTACTTTTATTTACATTTTATATTCCTGTACATAGTATTAAGGGTAAGTCATATTTAATGAGACCTCAGATGACCAAACAAGCCTTTGGAGTGGTCTCTGTCCTGCTTCTGACTTTACTTGTGGTGTGACTGTGTTCATTATAATCTCAGAAGAGGAAAAGAAAAAAAACAAACCTTTAAAACAAAACATCTGATTCTAAGCATTTCAGGAACTATTTTGTGCGTGGACTTACCTATACTAGAAGTAGTTGGTTTGTATGAGATGGTTAAAAAAGCCAAAGATAAATTATTTCTTTGATTTTTGTGTGTTTGTTTATGAAGTTACTGTTTATTTATTTGGCCTGGTTGATGTATGTATGAAAAAAAATGTTGTTC
>NW_022104553.1:18812733-18832282 GCF_000313985.2 Echinops telfairi | reverse complement strand
TGGTAGGGCGTGATCAAGGGCAATGTAACCGAGAGGAATTACTGAAACCCAAATGAAGGCTGAGCATGATAGCGGGACGAGAGGATCTGCGGGTGCGGGAAGGGCGGGCGAGGGGACTCGAACGTTCGGGACGACCCCCGCGGCTGAGAGCGGAGGGCCGAGACCACGACGCGCCAGTTTAAAGCAGGAAAAAACCAAAACAAAACCCCAAACCGGAAACTCACCTCCCGGCGCCTTCAGCTTCCGCCGCCAAGTGCGCGTGCGCGGCTGAGGCACCGTGGGGGCGGAGCCAATCGCCAAGGGGCGGGGCGCGGCGGAGAGAGGAACTCATTCCCGCGATTAGAATTATTTGAACTATTTCAGGAAGGAAACGCTGGGCACGTCTGGGCACGAGACGCAAACCAAACTGTGAAATGCAAAACCGTGCCTATGAAAATGTGCAGGTGCATCAGGCGCCACCCCTCCTCCGCCCCATCAGAGCGCCCTCTGCACGTTTCTGCCCCTCATGGGCCTAGGAGGCCGATTTATGAGACTTTGCTAGTGCCACACCCGGAGTGGCCCTTGTGCCTTGTAAACCTGGTCATTTAGGTCGCCAAGATTTGCTTCACAAACAGCTCTCTCACCGCCATCGAGTGGATGCTGACCTATAGCCACCCCCTGTATGTTTCTGAGACTGTAACTGTTTATGGCAGTAGAAAGCTCCATCTTTCTCGCACACAACGGCTGGTGGTTTCGAACTGCTGACCATAAAGATTGCAGGCCAATGCTAAACCATTACACCACCAGGACTCCATTTCACAAATAGCAATCACTTTTTTTGAAAAGGAGATATACAGATAACTGCCCCAAAGGGTGTCCCTAGGCTATAATCCTTTTTTCTCCAGCTCTCTTCTTCCACCGGGCAGTGGGTGGGATCAAACTGCCAACCTTGGGTTAGCAGCTCAGTGTCTCACCATTTCGTGACCAGGACTCCTAAAGTATTTAATAGGGAGGTCTCTATTTCTTCATATGAGTCCTTAAGAAAATAAAAGTAGGTTATCAAGGTTCCAACGGTCACCCCACATTCAATTATGTTTAAGGCATGATCTGTGAGTTTTTTCTTTGAAGTCTAGGTCCTCCCCAATTCATGGTGCATTTAAATTAATGCAAACCACACTTACTACTGTTCATTTTTTGATTTTGTACATCTTATTGTCACTAACATACTACAAGCAATGCGGCAGTGCATTTGTTGATATTCTCATTCTCAGGTGTTCACTCATGGATGTTCAAAGATCAACTTTATAAAAATACTGATAATAAAAGGCAATAATAATGAAAACATTATTTTAAAGAGCTATTCAATATATATCACGACCAACTTATGGCAGTCATTGAAACAACCTTGTCAAGTGGTTATGTATTGGCTGTGTGCATGGTCAGCAGTTCAAACGACAGGGGCGCCTCGGGAGAAAGACTGAGCTTTCTACTCCCACAAGTTAGTCTTTGGAGACCCAGAGGACTATTAGTCAGCATTGACTCGATAGCAGTACCACATTAGACTGCAAGTTACAAGTGTAGTTTAAAATGGGGCTTTCTACTCCCAACGAAGTCAGTCTTGGAATCAGACAGGGATAGTTCTACCCTGTCTCGTAGATTGTTGAGTTGGCATGACTCGACGGCAGTGTTTTGTGTCACTTACACAAGTAAATATTTCTATACTTAGACATCTATAGCTATATTTAAATGGGCATGAATTCTTGTCTCAAACTCTAAGCCCATTTGTCTTCTTGATGTTTCCACTTCACGTGATAAGCTTAGCTTCCACCATCTGTCACACTTCTTCGTAGTCTTGTCTAAGTGTACAGCAATCAGAACAAAAATTGTTAACTGGTTACCCCATGGAATCACCTGGTCAATAAGGTAGCTGGATACATGTATGATAGTTATTTTGTTCTATTCATTCTAAGGGGGGGTGTCTATTAACTAAAGCGTTTAGAAATGTTGCATCATTAAGGTCTACTCTGTATCCTATGGGTTTTAACAATGTATAATGTCACACATGGTAAGTCAAAAAGTAGTGCTACAAAAGAATAGAAACCTTTATTAAATAAACAAATCAAGCTATTGTTTCTCAACATTTGTTCCATCTAGGTATCTCCATCTCTCCGGCATTTCTCAGTCTTTTACACCATGTCAAAACGTCAGCTTTAGAATCCTTGAGGGAATCAAACCGAGTTCCTTTTCAGTGTTGAGTTCTCGGAACAGAGAGCAGTCTGAAGGAGCAAGATCAGGGTTGTAGTGTGAATGAGGTTTTGAAAGGTCAGGGTTGTAGTGTGAATGAGGTTTCACAAGATCAGAGTTGCAGTATGAATAGGGGTTCCCAATGAAATTTTCATAGCGCAGTCCACTGCCACCCTCAAATGAGCGGTGCATCGCTGAGATGAAAACAAAATAACCCTCTGCACATGTTCCTGTTATTGTTGTGAGTGGTCTTCACTTTTCTCGATACTTCTTCCTACTATGTCCCCAAGATGACCATCCAGTGTGTCCTCTGAGAAAGTCGATCAAGATGACTACTTGGGAATCCCGATGACGTTGCTATAATCTTGCAGGCAGGCTTCTCTACCTTGAACAACACGGGCCCAGCTGATCCCTATCAGACATCACTGTTCTGATAGGACTTGGTGTGCGTGTGCGTGTGTGCGCACGTGTGAAGGCACCTCAAGGACACTAAGACAAGTGTATTTCTAAAAGACCTTGTTTGCAGTCATCCACTAATCACCAAGACATGTTTAAATACATTTTATTTGGAATGAACCTGGGCATGCATTCACTGGAACCCTAGTAACAATACTTTTTACTTACCCTTGTATACCCACCACGATTGTACCAGTATGCCGTTTCAATATCTGGCAATTAGTACCACATGGTTCAAAGCTCCAAGTGTATAAAATACTCTCTTCACTTTGTTACAATTGTGCAAGTAAACTTATAAAGTGAATATGTAAGTTTTAGGTTTGAATTAAAAAAAAAAAATAAGCCAAGTAATACGCTAAGGACTTCAAGCAGACCAACTCTTTCAGTCCTTGAGATAAATTACAACTGCTTTTCATAGGAGGGGAGAAGGCACACAGAATTACTGCATGCAACACTAACTCTAGAGACTGACTGCCTAATGACCAAGGTAAGGTCACACTTAGGGAATCAAGAACACATGGGCACTCGTTGTCCAAAACAAAGACCCATAAACACCAAGCAGACAGGACACAAGGTGAAGCAAGCACTGCACTGGAAAGGAACTGAGGAATGAAAATGGCTTCAGCTGTGGTAATGATATCAGTCCCTTCCATTGCAACAGAAATTCCTTATCTCAGTCGGTGTCTTGGGGGCATATAATTTCTTTTTACAAAAGAAGAGGTGGAGTACGCTGTTGACTCTAACTCTTGGTACATTTACCCAACATGCAACTGGATCCAAGTTTGGGCTGTGGTACTACATAACCGGTCTCTGCTTCATTGTGAGAGAACTGTCTTGTACATCCATGTCTGCTGATCCAGCAACACCAGCCAGGAAAGCCAGCAACACTCTTTGCAGAGACACAAACCCAAGGGTATGCTCTTGCACACTCTTGGCAAACTAATGAGAACTCAGTCCCAGATGGTGAGCAAATGTGAGTGAATCTAAGTTGATCACTGCAATAAAATCAACCAAGTTATTTTTTAACATAAAGCATTTACGAGTAATGTCCTACGCTTTGTAAACAAGATTTATAACTTGAACTTTAAAATGTTTGGCATACACACGAACACAATCTAGCATATGCTTAATACTAACATGGGCAATAATTTAATAGAATACTGTGGAATATTACTTTCATAGAAAATGTGGCTTATGGGAAAGACTTTAGTACCCACAACCACAAAGTTCTAAAATTCAGTTCATCTCATTCTGCTAAGGTGGCACACACCACTTTTATGTTCAATCACTACTATAGTTGCATTAAAAAGAAGTTACATCAGTTCAAATACACACATATATACACATATATATATACACATACATCATATATGAAGAGGCATCAAGAATTTGTGGAAAGTGGAATTGAAAGTTTCTCCCTACAAAGTTCTTGAAGCCCCTAGATATAATTCACATATCATGTTTGAACGCATGAGTAAGCAGAGGAGGGGGCACCACAGATTGCCAGTGCCTCGGTCCTCATATGATTTCAACCAGCCTCAATTCATAAAATAAACGATGCAGGCAGGATTTCATGCTGAGCTTGCCGGTTCAGGGCACATATGCCTACGTACTGATCATCACTGCTCAAGGAGCATAAATCATGAGAGATGATAGTAAATCCCAAAACCATACGAAGAAATACTTCAAAGCAGACACTGGATCTCAGCTGAATCACTAACAGCGTGATTAGGCCATCACTTCTGTATAAAACAATCTGCCACCACAAGCATAACAAGTCTTCACAACTGGGATCAAATCCCTTATATAGTTGATGAATGATATTTTTCCCTATTCATTCATTTTTACCTCCAAATCCTTGCTGACATATTGAGGCTGCCCTACATGAATTTGTCCAATATATTCCCCATATGGGCTAGCAGGAAAAACTTTTTTAGGGCTGCCTGTGTTCTTGTTAGAATGGAGCAAATAAGCAAAACCATACCCAACAAGTTTATACATGTAAAACGTGGCAACTTCCAGAAATGTCTAATTTTACGTCTTTTATCAGACACTGGAGAAAGAGGAGGCTGCCTGCTTCTGCAGAGATTTACACTGTTGGAAAGCCTGCATAGGGCCACTGTGAGTCGGAACTGACTTGATGGCAGTAGGTTTGGTTTCGGTAACAGGAACTTCGTACCACACACTCAGCAACACACATCTAGGACATTCTTCCGTCTTTCCTATCTGGGGGATCTTCTCCTATGTCCTCTATGGTGAGCAATTCGGCTTTGAAGGGGTCAGTTAGGGTAAAGAACTAAAATATGAATAACAGTAAGGCTTTTTTACTGAGCCAGATACAGCAAGCAAAAAGTTCAGAGAAAAAAACTCACCAAGGTTCCCATTAAGGAGATCCCGGATGAGGTACCTTCTGGTTACTCTGGAGGCGAGTGGCTGAGTCCTTGACTGCAATCTCCCCAGAACATGGCACAGCCCTGCCTGTGCACCAAGCGTAGTGGGTGGAGGGAGACTCCTAGTAGGTCTGCCCTACAGTGTGAGGCCTGAATGGTCACACGGAAGAGTTTGGCCAGAAGACAGACTTCAACTTTCCCACCTTGTCAATGCCTGGCCCAGTCTGTTAGGGTTGGGTTCAGATATAACCTTATCATACACTTATAACTTGAGAAAACATTTAAAACTAGTATACCCTGTCACTCTATTCCCTTAAATGCACTCTACTGGGTTATCCCAGAATATAAGCGACTTGAAGTCAGAGTTGAAAAAGAAAATATCCCCAACACAATTCAAATGGATATAGTCATAGTGTTTGACAAATTCCTTTTTGAGTAACATTACTGATCCACGTTTCACTCAAGAAGACATGTCTGGGTGTTAATTTTCACGAAGCTATAAAAGTACCTCAGTTTATCGAAACGATATTTTACATCACTTTTCAACAATCGTATTGTGCAAAGGGGCCAATGTGTGCTCTAGGAACGATCATGCATTAAGATATTTTCATGAGGAAAACTGGTTTCCCCAACCAATCAAGGAGTTGGGAGCTTCCAGAATACATATGCAGTGTTGTTTTCAAGAACCAGAATCCACTTTCTGAGGTCTGACTACGAACAATTCTTATGTCTTCTCCTTCTACAAGTTAATAAAATGTGATTTATGGTCTCTCTTTCGGCACCACGAGAAGTTTAATTCACACATACTTGTATACTCACATTAGCCTCACCCTCTAACCACATAATTCTTTTTTTTTTTTTAAAGCAAATCACCTTCCTTCCCCCTTTCTAATTTGGTAACATTTTTACGTCCCTTGTTGTGTGGGAGTGCTTGTCAACATTCCTAGCAGATTTGGATGGGGACTGTTTGTTGGTGACCTCAGGAAGACACGCTTAAGTCTTCACTGCCAGTTATCTGTGGACACACCCTCATTTGGAAATAGGGCTATAGCAGATTTAATCAGTCAAGATGATAAAGATGATCCTTTCTCTCTTTATAATTGCTTTTTTGTTTGTTTAAAGACCCCGACAGAGATCACAACGAGACGAATAGAATGAATCATCACAAGCCAAGAATGCCAGAGGGCTGGCCACCTCCAGAAGCTGGAAGCGGCAGGGAACAGCCTCTCTTAGCTTCTCCAGAGGGCCCAAACCTGCTAATACCTCGACTTTGGACTTCTAGCTTCCAACACTGAGAATAATATTCAGTGGTTTGAAGCTACCCAGTTTTTGGTACTCTATTAAGGCAGTCCTAGGAAAATCAGAGTTCATCTTGTTCCTGTATATTGGTCACAGTGGAATTAATGAAAATTACTTGAGGTGAAAAAAAAAAAAGAAAATTACTTTAGGTGAATATATAAACACTATATAAAGTTCTTTGTTTACAAGTAAAAAAAACAAAAACTTTCCCACTGTGTACATTAAGGGAAACTCATGAATCTTCATCTTTTTATACTAATTCACTGAACTAAAGATTTAAAGGGACTAGCTGTGTTCATATTTATAGAGCATGTACTTTGTATTTACAATGGCCTTGTGTTTTCACGTAACTTTCAAAAGATACTTTACAGATCTCTACATGTTCCCTAGAAGCACACTTGAATAAAAAGTAAACAAAATATATAAATTAATGTGAAGTGGAGGGAGAAAGTAACAGAAAGAACAAATCTAAATAGAATGAGCAACTCATGGTTATGATTTTGCCACACCTGCTACCGGCTGCCATCAAGTCAGCTGCGACTCATGGAGACCTCACGTCTGTCAGGGGAGGGAGTCCTCTCTCCCAGGAAAGGAAAGAACTGCTGACTTTGCAGAGGTAAATCCCCACCCCTCTCTTCGAAGGTGCCTCGGGGTGGACCTCAAAACCCACGTGCTCAGTGACAGGTGCGTGGTTAACTGTTTGCACCACCCAGGGACTCTGCCACATATTTCACATCTATAAGATTTTGTTCTATAATGGACTCTCTGATATCGAGTGAGAAGTGGGCTTTCCAACATTCATTACATTTGTACCTTTTCTCTCCAGTACGGAGTCGCTCATTAACTGACTGGTATGAATGAATGAATTCCTTACCACACTCATCACATTTGCAAAGTTCCTCGCCAGCATGATTTTTTTGATTTTCCATAAAGCTTGTACTTTGGGTAAAAGTCTGGGCACACTGAACACGCTTACAATGCTTCTCTCCAATATGAATTTTCTGATGATACACAAGGCTCGAACTATGAATAAATGCCTGGCCACATTCATTACATTCATAAGGTTTCTCTCCAGTATGAATTCTATAATGAGTTGTGAGGCTTGAACTCTGAGTAAAGAGCTTGCCACATACATTACATTTATATGGCTTCTCTCCGGTATGGATTCGCTGATGTTTAGCGAAGACTGACCCCCACTTAAATGTTTTGCTACACTGACTACATTTATAAGGCTTCTCTCCAGTATGAATTCTCTGATGTTCCACAAGACTTGAATTATGGATAAATGCCTTACCACAATAATTACATTCATAAGGCTTCTCTCCAGTATGAATTCTATAATGAGTTATAAGGCTTGAATTCTGAGTAAAGAACTTACCACATACGTTACATTTAAATAATTTCTCTCCATTATGGGTTCTCAGGTGGCTAGTAAGATTAGAGCCCCACTTAAAGGCTTTGCCACAATGATTACATTTGTATGGTTTCTCCCCAGTGTGAATTCTTTGATGCTCTACAAGGCTTGACTTATTGATAAAAGCCTTACCACATTCATTACATTTGTAAGGTTTCTCTCCTGTATGAATCCGGTGATGTTTCACAAGGTTTGCTCTTTGGATAAAAGCCTTTTCACACACAATGCATTTGTATGGTTTCTCTCCCGTATGGATTCTTACGTGCTTAGTGAGAACTGAGCGCCAGCGAAAGGCTTTGCCACATTCGCTGCATTTATAAGGTTTCTCTCCAGTATGAATTCTCAGATGATTTGCAAGGTTTGAATTTTGCCGAAAGAACTTGCCACATACTTCACATTTATATGGGGTCTCTCCAGTCTTAGTAATTTTTGATCCACAATGAAAGGCCTTGTCACACTCATTACCTTTGTAAAGTCTCTGCACAGAATGAATTCCCTGAAGATTGGTAAATAATGACCTTTGGCTAAAATCCATCCCATATTCATAATTGTAGAGTTGTTCTGTAAGGTGAGTTTTGGGATGTTGTTGTTTAAGTAATGATGGATGCATGAAAACCTCCCCATATTCGTTAAAGATGTTGGTATTCAGAGTAGGAGGACTTCTTTGAAATGGTAAAACCGAACTATTGTTTGTAGACTTCTCTACTTGCCAACATTCGTACACTTTCTCTCCAGGGTGGTACCTGTGCTGCAGTTCAGACAGGCGTGACTGAAAGCTTAGTTCAATCTTATTTTCAAAGCATGGCATACACTTGTTTCCTTCACGTCTTGTCGTATGTGGTTCCCTTCTAACCGGGGTCTCGTTGTCACAGGTCATAATCACTCCTTTGCCATTTCTTTCCTCATCTCCCCACTGACTCTCAAACTCAGGGGCATTTTGCCTAACTTGCCTGAAGTCAAAATCCTCGATGCCAGGATAGTCAGGTCTTTCTAACATGACTG
The DNA here is from genome assembly GCF_000313985.2 of Echinops telfairi. Taxonomy (NCBI): domain Eukaryota; kingdom Metazoa; phylum Chordata; class Mammalia; order Afrosoricida; family Tenrecidae; genus Echinops; species Echinops telfairi. Next base: position 18,823,498 of record NW_022104553.1, on the reverse strand, counting down.
TCTGCAATAATTTTCCTTCGTTAATGATCTCTTTTGGTGGTAATTCCTCAGTCATACATGGAGAGACATCTAAAAGATATAAAGAACCATTCCTATTAGCTATAGTTAGAAACACATTTTATATTGAAAAATAGTATCCCTCTAACAACAATCCATATGGTGAGCATAACTGTAACACTTCTTAATCATAATCTTCAAAGGTTTATGATACAAGGTTAATAGACCTCCTTATTATAGAAGGAGTAATTACATGTAATTCAAATTACTTTCAGGAAAGTTCATTCAAATGTATTATCATATTTGGATTTCTCTTCATCTCTGCAATGAGAGAGACATAAAATGAGGGATGCTCTTACAATTAGCATTTGTAGATATATAATTATAACTATGAATCAGTGGAAGTCAATGTGCACTTAACTGGATTTAATAGAGAATGCATTTCTATGTATCATCAAGAGAACACAATCAAGATGATTTTTGTTGTTAGCCAATATTAAGTCAGTCCTGACTGATGGTAACCCTGTACAAAAGAATCAGACTTCCATGATCCATAGGGTTGTTACTGGTTGATTTTTGGATATCGGCATTTCTTCCTAGTCTTAGGACGGAAGCGCCACTGCACCTTGTTTAACATCACACCGAGATGCAAGTTTCCACTAACATGAGTGACAGCTGTGCTGTCGGTGGCCTGGAAGGGAATCAAACCTGGGTCTCCAGCATGGAAGGCAGAAGTCTACCACCGAACCACCACTGTCCTCTAAGCAGTCATAAGGAACACATAAACTAAGTGATCAAGAATGTACACCGACTTGTCCAGGAAGGCTGGTGGGAGTCATGGCGGTGAAGTGTAGAAGCAAATGAGGGAAGTCCCACCGAGACCCATATTTAACAGAGGGGTGTGTTAAAAAGAGAGTTGGTCAGTGACAAAGCCGCCAAAAAGGCCAGCGGAATATAGGACAATCACCGGGATCTGAACCCACAGGGAACAAGCCCATCTTCGTATGTTAAATGAAGAATGTAGCTTCCAGACCATTAGATATGTTGTGGGAAATGCAAGCATTACAAGCAACAGTCTTTTTGAAAACGTACATGAATTGCAAGAAACTGGCTAAATTCCTGTACAATAGAAGATATTGCAATATTAGTTTGACATTCTAAGTTGCACACGATGGCACGAGGAAAAAACAATTAAAAATGCAGTAATTTTAAACAAATTCCAACATGTTTAAAAAACATGCTATAATAAAGCAATTTTATATATTATTGAAAATCAATTTAATGAGTTCATATTAAGACAGTAACTTAATAAAAAAACAAACAAAGAAATCAGTGCATTCTCAAGATATCAGAAATTTCAAACTTGAAAAATCCAATTTAAATGGAAATTGTGAACTTTCATGTTGTAGGTACTACTTCCGGTAAAAGTGAAAGGAGTGACTAAGACATCTTCTCACAAATGATAAATGGTTGAGGCAGGAGTCAGAGTAATGAAGAAACATTCCTGATGAAAGCTCACAAGAAATGAATGTGTTTTCCCATGGAGGCAGTTTCCCAGACGATACTCACCATCACCACTGATGCCTGGCTCTACCGACACGAGCTCTTACCTATAGTCACATCTTCGTAGGGTCCCACTTACCTGGGTTTCTCACCGTTTTCACCTTGTTCTCCACAGTCCAGGGTTCTTCTGCGGCGCCCTTCCTCAAAATGGAGATAATATTCATCTCAGAAAGAGAGACTTCTGGTTTCCAGAAAAAAAGAAACATGACGTGCTGCAGAGTTTCTAGGACGCAATCCAAGCTGTTTGTTCAGCTGAGAATATCACCGATTTCTCCAGGGAAATATTTTTATGTTCACTAACTGCTTCCTTGGAAATGCTTAAGGAATACTTAAAATATGCTGACGCCTAGCTCTCTTCTAGGAACCACTAAATCAAAAGCTTAATTTTAAAGTCACAATCTAGCATATATTAAAATCTAGCCATTTGGTTTTGTGCTTAACCAGTACTACACTAGTGTGAGATGTATAGGGTCACGGGTAAAAAAGAGGAAGCTAAGTACCAGATGCTGCATTACAAAATATTTCATTTCTGAATAGACTTGTTATTTCCTCCTAAGAACATAGATTTCATCCAACACAGCAGGGATCTTCAAGAGAGAGACTCACAGGCGAAACAAGAAATACATAAGGGAAAATCCTAATTTCGGGAGAGAAGTTATGCTCACCTAGGGAGACCAAGTTGCTGTAGTTTTCCAACATCACATCCCAGTACAAAGTCCTCTGAGCAGGGTCCAGACAGTCCCACTCCTCCTGAGAGAATTCTACGGCCACGTCCTTGAATGACAGCACTTCCTGTAATAAAAAACACCCCATGAGCAGGTGAGAACCTTCTTTCCCCCCATAAAATAAAGGGAAGCATGAGGATCAATTAGGTGGATGCAAGTGTTCTGACAGATCCACATAAGATATTATTGCACACGTTATATATTGAGTTTTATTTCAGGAAGGAAGGTTTAGCAATTGAGGACATGGCATGGTGCTGTTTGACTTTCTCTTGTGTTAAAAAAAAATAAATAAAGAGGAGAAATCAACTCCAGCCCCAAGGCCGACTGTCACAAGGCAGGGGTTGGACAAGCTTCCCACCTCCATCTTCCTTTATCCTGCTCTAACACTAACTGCCCCTCCCAGGGCACGCTACTTCTCTGCTAGGTTTGATAATCGATTGTAATGGCCACAGAGAATCCAGACAATGCTCACAACAATGTCAGGATCAGAAAACATTAAGGGGAAGCCCTTTTGTCCACGGTGTCTCTCCTCAGTTGTGCCGGCAGACACCAGTGCCCGGTCTCTCAGCCACGTGCTTCCCCCCGGCCTCTGCGCTGCTCGGGCAGTCCACACAGATCCTTTAGTGCTGATCAGTGGCCCAAGGACACCGGACTCTCAGCAAGCCAGCCTCCTGCCTGAAGCTACGAAGCAGTGTTTGTTTCCTGGGCTGAGAAGCCTGCTGCTCTGTTCTGTCGGATGGCCTCAGCTAGAGGCTCCTCTGCCGCTGCCACTTCACACATGTGCTCTGCTACCACCTCTTTTTTCTTGCTGGTCGTGGAAGGCTCTGTTTTTGCTTCTGAGATGGCTCACGCTTACACCCAGCTGAACGGCCAAACTGGCCAATGCCCGAGTTCAAGTCATCTACACCTTACTGGCATGTTCCCACCCAGTCATTTGGTGGGAACTACAAAGACTATCAAGTAATTCAACCTTGCTGCAGTACGAGCCCCTAAAACCACAGTAGTCTGATTTAGCCGTGTTTCACTCCATCATGCCTGGGGCACCAGGAGGGGCCAACTCAACGGCAGCTACCAAATACAATTTTGTTTTCTTCTACTTTTTCCACCAGAGGATATGAAGTCTTCTAAATTGCTAGGGATGGCATTTTTATGGACAATAAAAGAAATGCACAGATGAAAACATTTCCAGCGGGTTTATGTGGAAGTGGTGCCGTTAGATGCTACTAGTTCAGTTCTGACTCAGACTGGTCCCGTGCACAGCACAGCCAAATACTGCCCGGTCCTGCACCACCTGCACAACTGTTGCTACGTCTGAGCCCACTGCCCATTACTTCTGCCACTACAGCCATCCGTCTTGTTGAAGTGCCAACAGAATGTCCCACAGACCAAGGGACATTCGGGCTTCCGGAGGAGTGGAAGCACAAAAGCGGCAGTGTGGTCAGGGATAACAGGGTCCATGCTCAGCCTTTAACGCAGCGGCCCTTTCATACAGTTCCTCAGGTAGTGGTGACCACCCCCAACCATCAAATGATTTTCATTGCTACTTCATCACTGTAACTTTGCTACTGTGATGGACCGGGCGACCCCTGTGGAAGGGTCATCCGACCCCCAAAGGGGTCGTGACCCACAGGTTGAGAACCGCTGCCTTAAAGGAAGGTCAGAATCAAAGTACCATGAAAAGGATGATAAGAGCAACAACTAGACTGTCTGGCTAATTTTTTTCCGATATGCTAAGCAGCCCTGGTGGCGTAGCAGGTACGGTTGAGTTGGGCTGCTAACTACAAAGTGAGTGTTCGAATCCACCAGCCACTCGGCTAGAAAACGGTGCGGCTTTCTATTCCCGTCATGACTTACCATCTCTGAAAAGCTCCAGGGTGCAGTTCTACTGTCCTGAGGTCGTGATGAATCAGAACCGACCTGATGGCAGCGAGTCTGCTTTTAGGGTTCTACCGCGTGCTAACCACTATGCTAAAGGCTTAACGTGGGATAATTTATAGAACATGATGACTTGTGAGAAACTATCGGCTCTGTTAGAGACTAAAAAAAAATGTACTTCAGGTCAAATAGCTAGTAAGTAACAGAAAGAGCACCTGAACCTAGGTAGTGGGCTTGAGAATTGAAACCTAAGGATTCAGGAGATAAGAAACACGTATAACATTAAAGAAAATCTAAAACATGTTCAAGACCAACAGCAAAAGCTGGATGAACAGTTCTCAGAAATGTGTGCATTAATACGCTTTGTATTGTTATCCGACCAACCTTACAGTGTGGAGAAACAACACATGGGAAAGAGCTAAGGCATATTATCAGGTGTCAAAAAATATAAAGTACTTATTCAAAGATGGTATGTCTTTTCTGCAGAACCACAGGCTTGCACTTACATGCACGTGCATACCCACATATACAAAGTGACTGAAATCAGAAGCTGTCTGTGAATGAGTTCTTTTGTATGATTTTTGGTCACCCATTATGTTGCTTATGTGTGCGTTAGCATTTTTTGGCATGAAGAACATGTATAAATAGTACTTGTGAACATTATTTTATCTTGGGTTGTTAGACATATTCTACAAAAATCAGAATACAGAAAACTTTAACTCAAGGCTCAACTGAATACACATCTGCTAAACCACAAAGGCAATTTTATCCATTTAAATTTAGGTATTCGGACATAAAGTAAACAAATGTATTCCAATCTACAGTTGAAAAAAATGATTCGAGATTAGAACATGAATTGATGTTATGCATTAATTTAAGGGACGCATTTTTTAAAATTTTATTTTTTATTATTATTTTATTTTTAAAATTATTTTATTGGGACTAAATTTTTAAAAAGCTATCCAAGAAGGTGAGTCTTAAGGAAATGACTGGATAATTTAAAATCATGCCAAACGAATGAATTCATTAAATTTTTTAAAAAAGCAACCTGCTACTAAGCAGGAAAACTTCAGCAAAGACTGGAAGCCTTTCCCCAGTGCACAGGGTGCCTGAGCCAGCACCAGGAGAAGCGGGAGGAAGAAAACCAATGAACTGGGATCTTTATTGTTCAAAATGGACATGACTGCAACCTTCAAAAAGAGTGTACTATAAGAACTAGCAACAATAATGAAAACAATCTTTTCCTTTAAAGGAAATCCATCAAACCAAGCCTCGGAGTCCAGTACAACCCAAACCAACCCCACAGGACAGGGCACTGCCTCAGAGGGCTTCCAAAGGTTTCTTCTTTTTTTTTTTAATCATTTTATTGGGGGCTCGTACAATTCTTTTTTTTTTTTTCTTCGTACAATTCTGATCACAATCCTTCCATTGTGTGAAGCACATTGGTACACTTGTTGCCAAGGCCACATCTCTCTCCCGTGGAGCGAGCGGCTGGTTTGTTTGAACTGTAGACAGATGTGCATGTAATCAGTTACACATTCGCAGCTGGGCACTTACTTAGTCTCTGTACTAAGAGTTAGAAAACAACTCACAGCTACCAAAATTCTAGCAACAGCCAGCGTTTCCATGAACGCATACAAAGTTTCCAGAAGTTCATGGGTAAATTCCATTATTTTGTAATTCAATTTTTCCACAAGTTTTTGAAGCCCCCTTGTATATCATCACACTAATGTACAAGACTCTTCCATAGCTCTGTAAAGAAACGATTAGACTTTACTGAAGGATGTACCCTGGTTCCCCGAAAATAAGACAGTGTCATATATTAATTTTTGCTCCCAAAGATGCGCTCAGTCTTATTTTCAGGGGATCTTATTTTTCCATGAAGAAGAATACGATACACATTTATTGTTTATTGTTTTATTAAGAGAGACCTCGCACTTCCTGTCTGCTCTGGCTGCACTGCGGCCAACAGTGAGCTGTGCAGCGGCGCCCACTGCTACGGTCCAGAGTCCAGGTAGCTTCAGGGGCCTTATTTTCGGGGAGGTCTTATTTTGTGGGGGTGCCTTATATTTCAGCGAGAGGCAAAACTGTAAGTCAGTCTTATTTTCGGGGAAACAAGGATAGGCACCCTGGTGACACAGTGGTTAAAATGCTCGGCTAATTGAAAGTTTGGCAGTTTGAACCCACCAACCCATTCCGGGTGAGAAAGCGGCAGTCTGCTTTGGTGAAAATCAAACTACAGCCGTGGCCATCCTTGGGGGCCATTCTACTTCTTCCTATTAGATTGCTGAGTTGGCACTGACCCAACAGCAATGGGTTTTCCTGACAGACATAAGGACACAAGCACAGACCGACCAACGTGATTCTTCATGGAGCATGGGATGACTTCCGAGAGGTCTCAGTGAGCGCAGAAATGCAGAGCATCCCACACTCCGAACGAACAGCCGCGACGAAACACAGGATTCGCCCAATTCACGGCAAAAAAGTAGGAGATTTCAATAAAAACATGCCAGATGGGAGCCCGACCAATCCTCCCAGTACCATCAGAGGCCAACCCTGCTTTGATTACCCAGGAAATGTCAGTCAACGCGGGCTTGTTAATTACCCCACTGGGGCTAAAAACAAGTAATCAAACCTTCAAGTCGTCAGTAGCTTATTCAGGATACATCCAGTCATTTAGGAAATCTCTTCCCAGACTTGTTTTCCATAAATTCTGGGCAAAAAGGTCCCATAAGTGAACACACACTGCATCCCAGACATCTGCTATCATTGGCATCTATTATTGACTGTTCTGTTCCAGGCCCAATCATTGATGTTTTGGAACTAGAAACACCCTGGCTCACTTGCTTAGCTTCAAATGCATTATAAACTTAGGCACAAATGGGTTTTCCGGCATCAGTTTCCTTTCCTAGGCATTTCAGCAGGGTGTACCCATAAATGTGCAGCTGCTTTCATGCAAAGCAGTCCTGGAGAAGTACATGGCTGTTATCAAAACGTTCGGTGGTTTGATCCCAGCCGTTGCTCCACAACAGATTCAACAGTCTGAGCCCTTAGAGACTACAGCCTAGCAAAGCACATGGGGCAGCTCTCCTGTTCTATAGGCTCGCTAGGAGTTGGAGAAAGTTGATAGCAACAAGACTGGCTTGGTTTGCTTTGCTTCAATGCTGGTCCACAGAGAGCTGACAGGGCGGCTAGCTTTGGCCCTTACACCCACCCAACTGCCTATCCTCATGAACCCACGCCCCCTCTCCCACCTGAGCCTGGTATGAAGTCCTTCCCATGAAGCTCCCCAAATGGAGTCTCTTCACAAAGCCCCTGTGCCCGAGTCACAGTGAGATGTGAGATGGACTGTGTGGTGGCAGGAGGGGGCAGAAGGAAGGCCCTGAGTGGATGTGAGCCAGTATGTCAAGGAGGGCATGTCAGAGTCAAGAGAAGATGACCACATTCTTTTTTTTTTTTTAGTTGTAAATATTGTATTTTTTAACTCACACAATGTTGCATGAGACATTTGCTAGTTTTAATATAGCCATAGGATTAATACTCTTACGGAGTACATGGGAAAGTGCAGAACTAAAGAAGGAAGTTATCTGAAAACAAAAGCACACATTTCTTAGGATTTAAAAATATTGCACATAAGGTTGAACAGAAATTACTGTTTTTACAAACAGAATGAGGTATTAGTCAATCTCTAGATACAGATGAGTGCAAGGAGGAACCACAAAACACATAAATCCATATTAAAACAAGTGTCAACAAGTAAGAAACAAATATGAAAAGATGTGTAAAGTGGCTATGATTTCAACACTACAAAACCATTTCAACACTACAAAACCAAAGCCAAACACGTAACTATCTCTTGGCAATAGCTCATGGTTTCAACTTACTTTCAACCTAAATGACTACAAGCTTTCCTCTAGCCGAGACCACATTCTTAAGCTAGCATTTTAGGAAGGAGAGGACAGAGCTACCCACGAGGCCATGACAGTTACCTGGAACAGAGCCATTCTGGACACCTCTTTCTTTCTTCTTCCTCCGGGCTTTCTCAGGAAAGATCAGTTTTGAGAAGTCAATCCTGGGTCAAAAACAAGCTGTTAAAAGGTTACAATCAACACATGTCCTTTTGCATGTGCACACACGTGCACTCACGCACTCTCTCTCTCATCATGGAACGAGATGGTCCCTGCCCCAGGAAAACAACAGGTACTTTTATTGCCCTCCCATCCTGGTGAAGGCACTCTGGGTTATAATTAGGGGGCTCTGGGCTGGACTAACCTGCCCTTCAGATGACAGCGCAGCCCCTGACACTCCATGAAGTGCAGAAACCCTCTCAGCTCCTCATTGAGCAGACCCAGTGCTCAATGCTGGAGCCACCGGATCCCTTTAACTATTATCGAGCCTGGGCTCACCCCAGAAGAGCAAGCTCAGGGGGCGGTAAACAAGGCGGGGGAGTGGGAATCAGAAATATATGAAGAAAGGCAACAATGAGAGATTCGAGTAGCGAACAATAGGTGAAACAGGTTGCAGGAATGGGGTTGCATGGTGGTGGAAGAGAACTAGAGCCAAGGAGAGAAACAGCAGAAGAGGGAGGAGGAAATAAACATGGAGCAGAAACTGAAGTAAAATGGGAAGTGTCAAGTTGTTTCAAAGCCTGAGATGATGCAGGTCATGCCGTGAACAGAAGAGGTCCAAGGGCGTGTCCTGGATGTCCCCCAATTCAAAGACCAGGACGTTCAGGGGAAACCAGAAGAGGAAACTGACACAGGATCAGGGGAGAGAGAGAAAACGGAAGTCCACCGCAAGATGGGCATGGAAAGACACCTTTGGTGCCCTGAAAGCCAAGAGAAAAGTGTTTCCAGGAGAAGGGAGTGATCAACCGTGCAACTGCTGCTGATCAAAGGAGGGTTCGATCTGGACATTGGCTCCAGCAAATGCCTTCATCAGCGCAGATGGGCTCTTCCCGAACAACGTTCCAAGTCAGTCCAGCAGGGCCTTCAACAACTGTTAAGGAAGGACAGAGGACCTTGAGGAGAACATCGACTTAGCAGCTCAGTTTAATGCCACAGCAGATCACATCAGGGGAGTGCATGCAGTAGTGCACTACTGCGCTAAACTAGGTTCTGTGCGGTAACAGAAAGCACCACGCACAGCCTGCAAAGCACACCCCGAGAGTCTAACGTTATTTATGCTGTGCTTTTTTAAAACTAAGCTGAAAAGACCAGAACCCGTTTTTAAGTGGAAACCTGTCAAAGAAAACTCAAAACATTTTCCACGAATAGAGAGCAATAGAAAGGTGATGTGAATGCCCCTTGCTAAAGGTGCGAAACTTGGGAGACCTAGCAAAACTAGGTCATCCCATTGGGCTCTGGCTCCCACTACTAGGTACCAAAAAATATTTCTGATATATGACATGCTAGAAAGCACGTAGTTCCTTGTAATCTGATCCTGACACAGAGTAGTTTAAAGGGAAAACAACTTGGAAATGAAAAATTAATGCAGAGACCAAGGTTTAAAAACCTGGGACTATATTACTTTCAGAAATGATGACATGGGGAGGGGGGAAATGAGGAGCTGATTCCAAGGGCTCAAGCAGAAAGAAAATGTTTTGAAAATGATGGCAATATATGTACAAATGTGCTTGACACAACGGATGGATGGATGGATTGTGATAAGAGTAATAAGAGCCCCCAATGATTTTTTTTTTAAAAGGAAGAAATGATAGGAGCTATATGTTTTCCAATATATACCGTATATACTTGTGTATAAGTCGAGTTTTTTCAGCACATTTTTAGTGCAGTTTTTGTGGTAAAATTAGGTGCCTCGGCTGATATTCCGGTCAGTTTATACTCAAGTATATATGGTGTTTCTAAACAAATTAAACAACAAAAAGGTATAAGCTCAATATGGGATAGTAAAAAATTGATTTTTAAAGTTAAATGGATAGAAAGGAAACTCAATCGATTTAGCTCACAGAGCTTGTACAAGCAAGAAGGGAAAACTGTGAGTGTTCCTTTATAAGACATCAAGTTGTGACAGTATATTCTTGCCCCGTTTTCTCTCTTATCCCCAACATTGACCAAGAGGTTAGACAAGGGTGAAACAAAGGAGACAAGTCACCACCCTTGGGCTGATGAGGATTGCAACAGAAGTCTTCTTCAGATGAAACATTCCATGAGCCTTAAAGACAGAAGTTTTGCAACTCTTCTTATAATTTACACAAATTTTAAATTGCCTCATACAGCCACAAAGCATGTCACAACGCAGGCATCCGTTATTCCACTAATTCCCCACTCACTTGGATTTAGGACACCTCCTTTCTCTATGTATCTCTCTCTCACTCTCTCCCAGCCATTTGTCTGTCTGTCTTTTTCCCCCTAAGTTCTGTGCTTCCCCTTCAGTCTCCGCTCATTTTCTTCCAGCCCTGGTGGTAGAGTGCGTTACATATACAGTGAACCCTCGCCACTTCGCGCTTCGACTTCCGCGGCTTCACTCTATCGCGGTTTTTGCATAACAGCGCATGCTCTGTCATGACTGCCACTGATTGGCTCATACTGTACACGCTTGATGCCATAAGTAATATAATAAATAATAAATGATCATTGTAACGT
>NW_022104553.1:18801195-18809161 GCF_000313985.2 Echinops telfairi | reverse complement strand
ATAAGAGTTGTATGAGCCCCTAATAAAATGATTAAAAAAGAAAAGATTACCTGCTTTGGGATCCCCAAACCAAATCTACAGAATCTTCTGAACTCACCTGTTAACTGCACATGGTTGGTACTTGGGCTTAATGAAAAAAGAACTTGAATAGGGTGGTTAATGTAACCTGCTTGTTCATTCCAGGGTGTGGGTTTTAGCAGTTCTGTGTGGTTTTAGCTGTTCTGCGTGCTTGTAATTTCCTTTGGGTGATTTTGAAGATAGGATTCCTGTGCCCCTCTCAATATCAAAAGCACTTCAGTTATCGGTGTAGCCGATACAAACGAAAACGTGAAATGTACAATTATGCCTGTGAGAGGGTGCAGCTCCATTCTGAAATCCTCTGAAGATTACTACCCTTTTTCTCATGAATGCTCTCAGGCACAGACTCAACCCTGTACTCAGAGCCTGAGGGTGGGGACATGGAGGGTAAGGAATTTGCTAACTTAGGTCATCAACCTTTGCTTAAATAATAGCAATACTTTTAAACATAGATGTTTGGTTTTTATTCTTCGTCTTATTTGTTATTCTTTCCCACACTTGAAATCAATGGTAAAATCAGTACTTTTGAGCTAAAATTTTTTGGTGATAGAATGTGCCAAAAAACTTAATTCATAAATATAATGTAATTTAAAATCCATGTGATACTTGAGACTAACCACAACACACATTTTAAAGTTAAAAATTGTTATGGATAGTACCTACAGTAATTCAAATTATTATTAAAAAAATTCCTAATTCCAAATATTCTTTCTGGTGTAGAAGCCATATAAAATGAATTTTGAAGGGAAGCTTATTCTCTTTTATATAAAGGATGTTAGATGATCATGTTTCCAATAGCCTCATTTCTACTTTCAATCTTTTTTTATGGCATAATACAATCATAAAGCTTTAATCAAAATTCCTAGATTCGGGGTCAATAGTGAAAATCCAAATCAGCACTCTGTTGAAGAACCAAATCTCTCATTGTTTGGAGTACACAGAAAAGGAATTTTACTAAAGAATGCAACAATTCAAATTGGGCAGACAGCAAGAGATGATGAACAGAAGCAGAGAAGTGGTGGCGGCAACAGTCGAGCAGTCGCAGACAGGGTGGTGGATTCCCTGGTCCATGGAAGGAGAAAGCTGTGTTTTATGGCAGAAAGCTTACAGTCCCAGCGGAGTGCTTTGGGGGCATTTCTCATCAAAGTCAAAAGAGCAGTTTGTCACTTGCCTAGACCAAGAATTAGAGTAGCCTGCCTGTAAGAATGGCTGTTAAGATGCTGATAAAATACGTGTATCCTGAGCACGTGTCACTCTGAATTGTAACCTACTTCCCCAATAAAGCCCATAATCATGAGTACTATCTTTGGGTTCTCGGCGGCCCTTGCAATGGGTTATAAACCCAGCAGAGCAGATGGATGGCTGTGGGGTGGATGTTTGGTATCAGCATTGGTCAAGGTTGGAGTGTGGATCTATGTTATGACCTTTGACTCCAGAAATACTTGGCATTGGGGTGATGCTGGTGCCAATTCCCCTCCTCACCCCTTGTGTAGAGGTCAAACATTGTTTCCATTCCATTTTTATACACTCAAAAATGTGTACACTTCATCTTTCTCTCTCCTTTGTCATAGGTTGCCAATATTGAAATTGCCCATTGCTATCAAAGCAGTTAGTCTCAGAAACCAAGGTAGTTGTGGTAGTTACATAATTGGTGTCAACTTGAGAATATTTAGAATGAAGGGGTGGAGTGTAGCCTGTCAATCAGGTCGCAGCTTGATGACCTTATTTGAGGCATGACAGAGATAAATAGCTCACTGGAGGCCAGGTACACTCACTCCCTGTGAGACATTCCTCTTGAGAAGCCACATGGAGCTATGCTGATAGAGCAAGAGCCCTGGAGCTGGAGAAGCCATGTGGAGACCCACACCAGTGCTGAGATGCTCCCACTGCCACTGGATCCACAAGACTTTCCACCCACTGGCCTGTCCCCTTCCTGCACTCAGCGTCATTGCATGTGTTGTGTGTCTGAAGATGAATTTATAGACTGGTAGTGGACATATGGGCTAATAGTGGACTTATGGACTTGATCTGGACTGGGATGTTTTCTTAATATACAATTACTCTTTATATAAAGCTCTTTCTTACACATGAGTGTCTATCAAATTGGTTTCTCTGGTCAATCCAGACTAAAGGCCCCTCAGTCAGCACTGATTCCATGGCAGTGAGTTGAGAGAATCAAACCAGTGTCTGAGACAAGAAGTTGGAACTTTGAGCATTTATATCCGTAGCAAATTCCAGTCCAGAGAAAGTGACCAGAGTACAGTAATTTACATGACATCAGTGTCAACCAGCTCTCATATGCTCAGGTTAGGGTTAGTTCATCCATAGCCAGCCAGGCTAGGTCAATGGGATCCTGGCAATAGTTTTGAGGATCCACAAACTTCTCTGCACTTCGGAATAGCCAGTCATTTATCCCTCATCCCTAGCCCCTACAGGCTAGGTTGGTGGGCACCACCCAGAGGTTCGGGTATCCACTAACTCGCGGAACTTCAGACAGTGTCAGCTCCCTCGCTCTCATTTCTAGTTCATGTGAGCGAGGTCAACAGGTGCCATGGGGTATGTTCAAACATCTTGTCTCTTCATTGCTGAGCTCTGCACCTCCCCCACAACTCCCATTTCTACTCATTTGGTGGCTACAGGGAGCCACCTCAAGCAAGTGTACCAGGTTGTCTACTTACTGGGTCCTTTCAACTTCCAGTTGGCGAAGGTATTGTGATTTTTCAGTAAACTGATTTCCAGTAAACTGCTGGAGGTTCAAAATTCAAAATTGCTCCTCATTGCATTCATCAAATGCAAATATCCTGTTCTGAGTTACGTGGTTATGCATGGGGTCTCAAATGCAATATATACATATATATAAATAAATTAAAAAAAATATATATATATATATATTTAACTTCCAAGGTTCTGGGTAGGGCTTGAATTTTCTTTTGTACAACTTTCTATTTGATTTCCATGAACTACTATAAATCAAACTGATTTATTAAACTTGTACTACTTTTTATTGCAATCCCTACAAATTAACAACTCTGCTTTTTCCCCATTTTCCATTTTCATGTCCTTTCCTTTTTCTCTCCTGCATTCTGATATGTCTGGTAAATGCTGCACTTTGATCTATGGTTGGTGGTTCTAGGGAGCTATTATTATACCATCTCAGCATGTGCATCTGATAGGCCTGTATATTATGGGAAACTGAAGCCAGATTCAGAGGACATGGAATGTATGATGTCATTGCTCAAGCTAGGCTTGTAACCAAGAAAGGGTGCCGAGGGATATGCATGCCAAAGACTTGCTTGCTTTCGTGCCTGAAAGTGAGCTGTCCTGCACTGGCCAGTGACATGCTCTCAAGGCCAGGAAGCCTTCCTGATTCTACTTACATGCTTCGGAAACCTGATCCTGTATTAAACCATGCTACCTCCTTAAAAAACCACTTAACCGTAAGAACAATTCTGGGGGAAGTTGCAGAGAAGGGCCGAGGGAGGGAACAGTGGAAAAGGAAACGGAGCGTGGCTCGTGTCGGATGGAATGGCACAGCACAGACGATTGGAAGTCATGGTAACACATTCCGAACTTCAAGCACAAAACAGAAGGTAGCCATTTCCAGACATTTCAACTAAATTGCATAAAAAGTTTATTACTGAGATAAATGGTCCTTTCACATCTCATAGGCTTTAACAGACCATCACAATCATTATATTATACAGTATCACAGGTTGATTGTTCAAGACTGGAGTTCTCCCTTGTATGAATTCTGATGTAGTCATAGTAAAGTGAAACGACTTATGACCCTTCTATTTCTTTGTAATTCCCACCAAATGATTGGTTGAGACAATGCAAATAAGGTGTAGGGCACTCTAACTTGAAGGTTGGTCAGTTCTGCCAGGCTTCTGAGGGTGAGAGCCACGTCAGTCAGAAGCAGGGACAGATTCCCATCGGCACTTCCAAGAGTCAGAAGTGGAGCACCTGTAAAACCCTGCCTGAAGTGGCAGAGGAGCCCCACTGGCACCGTTGAGACCATGTGAGAGTGAGGCAGAGCACCAGGTAGGCTTCCTGGTCTGAGGAGGCACAGGCCAAGGGACCCTGTGACAGTCTGAGAACCAGAGAGACTTGGCTGCTGGCTGAGACAAGGCTGTGGAGCAGTCCCTGTGTCCTTGAGGTTTTCTGATTGTGGTTTGTGGTCACCTGTTAACTTCCCAAATAAAACTCCCCAGTCATGGCTAATGTCTGATCACCGTGTGGTCACAGCTACACATGATCAAACCCAGCAGAGTGCTGCGGGAGGAACCTTTAGTGTCAGAGTGTGGAGGGGAGAGGCTTGTCTGAGCCCTTGGTGGCAATCGGCCTTGGGCCGGTGAGTTGGATTCTCCTTCTCTTTTGAGTAACCAAAGGTCAGATCTGACTGCCCAGCTGTCTTCGCAGCAGTCTGTTGCGAGAATTAACTGTAATGTATCAGGGTCTTCTCCACTTTGAATTCTGAGATGGTTCATAAATATCAAATTTGCCATATACATTGCATTTACACAATTTCATTAGCTGTGGTAGCACTATCAGATAAGTGCTGGACTGCTAACCACGAGGTCAGTAGTTCCAAACCCACCAGCTGGTACTCAGGAGAAAGAGGCTGTTTGGTCCGATAAAAGTTTAAAGCTTTGGAGAGGTGATACTGGGAGGGTGGGGTAGAAAGGGGGAACCGATTACAAGGATCTACATATAAACTCCTCCCTGGGGGACGGACAACAGAAAAGTGGGTGAAGGGAGATGTCAGACAGCGTAAGATATGACAAAAAATAATAATTTATAAATTATCAAGGGTTCATGAGGGAGGGAGGGGGAAAATGAGCAGATGCCAGGGGCTTAAGTGGAGAGCAAATGTTTTGAGGATGAGGGTAATGAATGTACAAATGTGCTTTATACAATTGATGTATGTATGGTGATGAGTTGTATAAACCCCCAATAAAATGATTAAAAAAAATTTAAGCTTTGGAAACTCTTCAGAGGGTTGGTTGAGAATTGACTTGACGGCGGTGTGGTTTGGGTCTTCAGGTGTAAACTCATCGATGTCTAGTGACTCCTGACCCTGACATAAAGGTTTGCCATGCCACTTATTACGGGGAAGGCTTTCTCAAGTAAAACCTCTGAAGTCCCTCAAGATTTCATCTCTTGGTAAAATCAAGAGATTTTATCACACTCACAACTCTGAGTTTTTTGTATGGTATAAATCCTCTAATTAGTGAGACTTGGATCCTGGTTAAGTGCTTTCCCACATTCACTGCATGACTATTTATAATAATTCTCTCCAGGATTATTCTAAGGAGATCTGAGGCTTTCACCATGACTTAAACCAGGTGTCCTCAAACTACGGCCTGCGGGCCACATGTGGCCCGCCGGGTGTTTTTGCCGTTTGTTTTTTTTACTTCAAAATAAGATATGTGCAGTGTGCATAGGAATTTGTTCATATAGTTTTTATTTAAACTGTAGTCCGGCCCTCCAACAGGTCTGAGGGACAGTGAACTGACCCCGTTTAAAAAGTCTGAGGAAACCTGATTAAGCCTTTGTCACATTACATATATATGTAATAAATTTATACGTAAGTTTAACAAATGTATCTATGTAAATATAAAACATGTGACAAAGGCTTTATATACTACCCCCATGCCACATTCACTTGTTAAAACTTTTTATTGCAGTTGTGGTGAGTTTATAAATTAAAAAAAAAAGTTTATAAATCACTTTCCCAATCGATAATTTACACACATTTTGTTCCAAGGCACTGGCTACAATCCCCTCGATGTAAAAGCCTTCTTCCCACTTCCTCGTGAGTTCCACTTGTCCCTTTCCTCCCTTCCTCCCTTCTGAGCTTTGATTTTATGCATTTGCTGCCATTTGGGTCTTATATTAGATTACTGTATTGAGGAGTACACTACTCCTTGTTGTTTTTATTAAATCATAGGCCTACTGCTTGGCTAAAATCTCCAGTATAAATCTGATTATGTTCCCACAGGATTGATGAACTGTAAAAAGCCCTGTCACATTCATTATTTTTGTAAGGCTTCTCTCCACTATGAATTCGCTGATGTTTCAAAAGGCCCGATTTTCGGGCAAAGGCTTTACCACATTCAATACATCTGTAAGGTTTCTCTCCACTATGAATATGTTGATGTTCAAAAAGAGCTGTTTTTCGGGTAAAAGCCTTCCCGCATTCAATACATTTGTAAGGTTTCTCTCTACTATGAATATGCTGATGTTCCAAAAAACCTGATTTTCGGGTAAAAGCCTTACCACATTCAATACATTTGTAAGGTTTCTCTCCGCTATGAATTCGCTGGTGTTCCACAAGTTTTAATCTCTCAGAAAAGGCCTTACCACATTCAATGCATTTGTAAGGACTCTCTCCAGTATGAATTATCTTATGTTTCCGAAAGACTGATCTACTGCTAAAAGTCTTACCACATTCACTGCACTTGTACGGTTTTTCTCTGCTGTGAATTCGCTGATGCTCTACAAGACCCGACTTCTGGGTAAAGGCCTTGTCACATTCAATACATTTGAAAGGTCTTTCTCCAGTATGGCATCTCTGATGAGTTCTAAGGCTTGCAGGATGACTAAAGCTCTTGGCACACAGATCACACTTATATGGTTTTCCTAGAATGTGGATTCTCTGGTGTCTGGTGAGGTTTGAGCCCCATTTAAAGGCTTTTCCACATTCATTGCATCTGTACTTTTGCTCTCCGGTGTGAATTTTCTTATGATTCCAAAGGTTTGATGGAGTGTTAAAAGCTCTGCCACATTCACTACATTTGTACAGTTTCTCTCCGCTATGAATTTGCTGATGTTTCAGAAGACCCGATTTTCGTGTAAAAGCCTTGCCACATTCATTACATTCATAAGGTTTTTCTCCACTATGAGTTCGTTGATGCTCCACAAGTGTTGATCTTCCAGAGAAAGCCTTACCACATTCAATACATTGGAAAGGTTTCTCTCTACTATGAATAGTGTAGTGACTTTTCAGGCTGGAACGTTGAGTGAAAACTTTGCCACACAAATTACATTTATAAGGTTTCTCCCCAGTATGGATTCTTTGATGTTTAGTGAGGTTTGAGCTCCAGTTAAAAGTTTTGCCACAATCATTACATTTGTAAGGTTTCTCTCTGCTATGAGTTTTCTGGTGTGCTGTAAACAAAGAAGGATGCATGAACATTCCCCCACAGTCATTAGAAATGCTGCTTTGGATAGTAGGTGAAATACTGGGGAGAGATGACAGTGAGGATCCATTGTTGATAGCCGTCTCCAGCTGATGGCATGCAGACATTGTCTGTCCAGTGTGACACGTCTGCATGTCAGTCACATGTGACGAGAAGCTTAATGCAAGTGAGTTATGAAAAACTGTCATGTACTTGTTTCCTGCCTCTGTTTTAACATGTTGATCTCTACCTGAGAACATCTTGTTATGGGCCATAGTCACTCTGTTATTTCTTTCACCTCCTCTCCACTGACTCTCACACTCATGCACATTTTCCATGACTTGCATGAACTGAAAATCCTCAATGCCAGGAAAATCATTTCTTTCCAACATCACTCTCTGGAAAAATGACCCTTTATCAATGATGTCCCTTGCTGGTAATTCCTTGGTCACATGTGTAGAAAAGACATCTAAAAAATAAAAAAATCATGAACTTCATATTAATAGTTGGAAAATATTCTATATCCCCCTAAACAATTTTACACCAATATTTAATACTTAAAGAGAATTGTGAAACTTCTTCACTATGGTCTTCAAACATTTAGAATGTAAAATTAATAGGGATCATTTTCAGGGAAGTCTAGTTTTAAATACACATGACCATTCCACTATGTTATGGAAAGACTACAAACCCTACGGGAAAGAGAT
>NW_022104553.1:18798199-18801095 GCF_000313985.2 Echinops telfairi | reverse complement strand
GCTTGACGAGTAGCACCACTGGGGACGGAACTGGACACATCTGAAGACTGCAATACCTGGGTTGCAGGGGAGACTAGCAAAGCAGTTTCCATCAAATAAAGTTGAGTTTTCCCACTGAGGCAGAGTATCCTCAAGATGCAGGCAATGGTGTGACTTCTCTAACCATCGGACCGCTTACCTACTGTAATGGAATGAACTGTGCCTTCCGAATTTTTATGTGGTAACTCTTTCTCCTTATACCTATGGATGTAATCCCATTGGGGAATAGGGGTTTCTTTGTTGTTAATGAGGCCTGCCATTATCTTAATCACTTTTGCAGACATAAATGAATAGATCAGTCCCTCTGGAAGCTAGGATACAGAGAGGGGAAGGGAAGATACCTAACACATGAAGGTCACCCAGGAGCTAAGAAAGAGAAGTTGATGAGACAATGAACCTGCACCTACAGCTGACAGAGAGCATGTTCCCCTGTAGGCGGTGTCCTGAATTTGAACTTCATGCATTATAACTGGGAAAAAATGTATCTGCTTGTTCAAGCCCCCCACCTGCACGAAGTATTCCTGTTACAGCAGCTCTGAGAAACTAAGACCCCGCTGTTTCCATCCTGGTCTATTTCCACCTACCTGGGTTTTCTGCTAGTTTCACTGTCTTCTCTACTGTCAGGGACTTTGTCTTTTTCTTCAAAATGGAAATAATATTCATCTCGGAGGAAGAGATTCCTGCTGATTAGACAGAGAGATGATATTGTGCTGGAATTCTTGCTGAGTACAATGCAAGCCATTTGTTTGGTTTAGAACACCAGTTTTCTCTGGGCAGAAATTGCAAACATTTATCTACTAATTGCTTCCTTTGGAACACCTAGAGAATTAATCAAAGACATAGATATCTGGGTCTCTTCCAAGAACTAAGCAAACAAAAGCACAGAAGTAAAGCCAGATTATCGAAGATATTAAAAGTTGATAATAACATTTTCACTTATGCGTACGGTATGTTAGTATCAGTGTCCCGGAATGACGACCATCTAAAGCAGGTATGTTATCTGTATTTCAAGAAGCTGCAGGGTCACTGTAGGTGAGCAAAAGTCTGTGTAAATTTGAGACTTAAGACCGCATCAGAAAGAGCTGGTGATTGTTTACAGGTGAAAAAGTAAGGACAACTTCTTAGGCATACCGAAACACGCATACCGAAACACCTTGAGGAAACAAGTTACTGCACCTGAGGGACACCAAGATCAATTCGAATACCAAGAATTCACAAAGACAATGTTCTGTATCCTACTTTGGTCAGTAGTGACTGGGGTCTTAAAAACTCTTGAGCAGTCATCCAAGATGCAACTATTGGTCTCTGGCTGGAAGAAAGGAGAGTGAAGAAAATTGGAAGGTACATGGAAAGAAAGAGTTTGATACAATAACAAGACAATGCAAAGATCGGTCTCCACAAGCCTGAGATGAAAAAAAGTAGACGGTGCTCAGCTACACTGTAACTGCTATGAAAGGATCACATTGGAAGGTCTTGGAAAGAGTCGGGGGAAATGTGGAACAGAGCTCAAAACCATGCGATCATGCTTACTGGTCAGACGGAGACTGGGCGGACTCCACCTCCAAGATCTAGCTCTTGCCCTTCTCACCTGTGTGTTAGCAAACTCTACATTTAAAACCCACAGGGCAAAATTTACTCCAGGGCAAAGTCAGAGGGCTGGAAAAGAAGAAGGGAGACAGGTGGCACAGGGAAGAAGTGCATGAAAGAGCAAATGTAAAACCAGGATAGTCTCCATGACCTTCACCTTCTTCCTGAAGGGGCTTCCAGCAACCATTCAGCAGACATGGAAGACAATGGCATTCCCCCTCAGCTTTTGAAGCTGCCTTTTATTGTCGCGTGCTTATTGAACTAGGTGAAGCTTTCTGTGGCCCAGTAAGCGCCCCCTCAGGGAAGTCTACCGGCCTTAAGTTGCCCATTACGGAGGGG
Organism: Echinops telfairi; assembly: GCF_000313985.2. NCBI lineage: Eukaryota > Metazoa > Chordata > Mammalia > Afrosoricida > Tenrecidae > Echinops > Echinops telfairi. The sequence continues at coordinate 18,799,130 of NW_022104553.1, read as the reverse complement.
CAGGGTGGCTTCGCAGAAAAAGGAGAATGGCATTGCAGACTTTAGGAACTGCAACACGTTTCAGGAAAAAGTATACAGACCCAGGAGAATACGCTTCCGCCTATGTAGACAGTGCCAACAAAGAGAAGACAAGCTCTGGGCGTCAACAAAGGGTCTCGGAGTTGGGGAGGGCAGGCCCGTGAGAAGGGTCTTTGTGCTCTGCCCATAAACATCGACTGAGATCCCGAAAGACAGAGAGAAGGTTCCCGGGTTGTTGTGGTTTGTTTGTTTGTTTTTTAAAGGATCTCTAACAATTAGACAGCATTTTAAAACAACAGAAAATCAGATACATTCGAGAAAATATCAGCTCTGTGGGAAGATTTTGGGTACAGTAGTGGCTTGAGGGTAGATACGGGCTGTTTTCTGACCTAGGTGTCAAGATTAACACATACTATGTTAAATTCAAAGTAAAAACATTTATTGAGGAATAAAACAATTTGCAGTTCCCCCTGTATCCCCCCCCAAAAAAAACCCTAGGATCTCTTTGTCCAATATCTTTGGCATCCTGCTGAGTAACAATCTCAGAAGTTCCACCACACTCTCCTGTTAAACACATTCTTGAAGTATGCGGAAGCAGGAGGCAAGGTTCTGTCTGAAGGGCTTGAGTACCCAGACAGGTCTAGTCAAAGTCCTATGCAATCTTCATCTGCAATGAAGGAGACAGCAATGGGCCTTGCTGGAGCACAGAACCAGGATAGGTACTTCAGGAGTCCTCAGCAACGGCCTTTATGAATGGGGAACTCCAAATCACATGAAATCAAATATTAAAGGAGAAACCAAAGGGGCAAGAGCAACCATTTGAAATGGCCCCCAAGTCCCTATAAAAACCATCCCAAAGAGGTCTCTGGGAGGAGACGAGTCAGTCAGGGTGCGATGTAGCAACGATGAAAAA
>NW_022104553.1:18792005-18798099 GCF_000313985.2 Echinops telfairi | reverse complement strand
GGTCTTTATCCTATAGTTTTGAGAGCTAACCTTGAAAACCTTAGATTTCCACCAATCTTCAATGTCTTTGAGGGTTAAGATCATATGTAACCTGACAGGTTATGCCAATGAGGTGCCTCTTGGGTAAGAGCTGGTGAGTCAGAAAAAGACTGTCACAATAGCCACCTGTGTGCTGACACATCCCAAGGATAGAGGGATGGCGGCCTGAATTACATAATGAGATCCTCCACCGAAGCTCTCTGGCTTCTCTGCTTGGTAAAAGCCATCCATGCACAAAAGAGGGAGCGCTTCCTTTACATGTGGAAACACCACATGGAAACTCTCCCAGACCTTATTTTTGAGAGTCTCTTCATATATAAATAAATAAATATATATACTGTAATGTTAAGGACAGTACTTTCCATGAGTTGGGTCATTTTATCTTGCCCCAAGAGAGAAACAGAAGCCAGTAGGTCAGAAGTCGGGGGAGGTTACAGGTGAAACCCTAACGTGACAGAGGATACCCCAAGTTTGTAGTCCGCAGGTCAAACGCGAGGGAGCCTAGCGAAATCTCCGGAAGTACAGGTGGCGTCTGAAGTTTGGGACCGACTGAGCAGGCTGGCTATGGCTACGGCTTTAACTTGGGAAATCTGGCCTGACTCCAAGGTTAGAGTCACAGAAGTCTTGCATGGACAGCTGGGGGCAGAAAACAAATCAAAGAAAGGACCCGAGTTGATAACAGATTATTTGCAGTGACTAAGACGGTCAGTATCAGAGAAGTGAGAACAGGTATTTGATTTTTCCAGCAGATGAGTTGTGCATGGTTTAAAGAACCTCCTACTATTAAATGTTTAAATTGATTCCATATTTTAAAACTGACGATGGAAAAAAAGCTTCTTCTATCACTGATGTCTGTTATTGAATGCCCTTGCACTGATACCTATTACCAAACTTTCCATTCTATCCCCAGTCGTTATTATTTTGGAGCAATAACACAGAATCATTTGCTTGGCTTTAAATAGGTAATAATCAGGACGAGAAAATTAACAATTACAAGTTCCCTTTTCCAGGAATTTTCTGCTGCTACCACAGAATAATATAGTGTATAAATGTGTGGTTGCTAAGCCCACAGAGAACTGATGGGGTATCCATACGACTGGCCCCTAGACTCTCCCTACTGCCCATCTCATTCCCCCAACAGGGTCTATTCCCCCAACTCCCAACCAGGACTGGCCTGAAGTCTTTACCATAAGGCTCCATGTAGGGAGCCTCTGCTCAAGTTCTAGGTCACTGGGCCATCATGGAGATAAGTGTGATGGAGCTTGTTAGTCAGGATATGTCAGTGTCAAGAGGAGAAAAACAAATTCTCAGCATAGCATTACAGAGGAGAATACAGAACAATCAGCTGAGAACATTACCTGTACCTGGGAAACAGCCATTCTGCTCTCTTTTATCTTCTCCTCCTTGGAACTGTTTTCTCAGGCAAGATTATTTTTGAGAAGTCAATCCTGAATGAACAAATGATGCTGTTAGATGCTTGAATGAACGCACCCCTTTCCAGGGCCAGAATCACACACATCTATATTCTTTATTTCATCATAACTCAAAATACCAATCAATAATGGACAGTGTTGTGTACTTTTGAAGCATTGTCCATCTAAGCTTGAGCAGCTCTTGGCTGAGACCTGGAGAAGTTCACGGGGAATACTGGAGGTCAGAGGATCATTCATGTACATTTAAACGTAGTGAGGTCTTTGAGAGGCCCAGCAGAGAGAGATGTTGAACGGCCATGTGGAAACATGAGTCTGAGATTCAGAAGAGCAGCTTAGGCTGGCGATGTGAAGGTGTTTAAAACTGAGACATGATATAATGGGAAAAGGCTATGGACGTACACAGAGATAAAGATTCAAAACTGCTCCCTTGGGTGCTGACAAGTGATAAAGTAAATACAGAGAGAGAGAATTTAAAAGAATACCGCGATGTCATAAAGGCCAACATAAAAGTATTACGAGAAAGAGGAATGATCAACTGTGCAATATGCGGTTGATTGAATGAGGGAGGGTTCAGTGTAAGAAATAAGCTCTGAGCAAATTCCTTCCATGTGATAAAAACCAGGTGTGAAAAACACAAAGCTAACATTATACTCAGTGGACAAAGACTGAAAGCTTTCCCAGTAGGATTAGGACCAAGAGGAGGATGCCTGCCCTTATCACTACTTTTCAACAATATACTGAAAGTCCTAGACAGAACACTCCAGGCACCAAATAAATAAATAAAAGGCACCCTAATTAGGAAGGAAGCAATAAAACCATCCCTTTTCTTAGACGATGATTGTGTTGAGTCAACTTACAGAACCTTATGCACAACAGAATGAGGCACTACCTCCACATCCTCCTCCATCTGCCTAGTTGTGCTATGTCTGAGCCCACTGCTGAAACCGTTGTGTAAGCTATCTCATTGAGGCTCTTCCTCTTTTACACTGACTCTATAATCTCTTTTTTGGAAAGAGGCAATGGAGAAACTAGGCATCATCAGCCAGAACAAGGTCAGAAGCTGACTGAACAGACCATCAACTGATCCTCATGCAGGTCCAGGCTGAATGTGAATAAAAGTAAAACAAGTCCACAGGAACCAGAGTATGATCTTGAGCATACCCTCATTGAATTTACGATGACCTTAAGAACAGATGTGACACACGGAGCAATAATGACTGGAAACCGGAGGAACTGTGGGACAACATCAAGAACAACACGCATGAAGAAAACAAAAGATAATTACAGATACAGGAAAGACTGAAAAGACCAAAGTGGATGTCAGAGGAGATCCCCAAACTCTTGAATCTAGAGACGCTAAAGTGACTGGAAGAAATGAATGAGTTGGACAGAAATTTCCGAAAGGCAGCTTGAAAAGATAAAGGGCTATTTCACAGGGAAATGTGCAAAAACTTGGAGGTAGAAAAGCCAAGGGATCAACAGGCGTGTCTTCTCTCAAACGGAAAGAACTGAAGAACAAAACTTCAGTCCTATGTCGTAATACTGAAGGATTCTATGGACAAACTATCGAATGACGTAGGAAGAATCGAAAGAAGATGGAAGGGATGCAGAATCGACAGATTAAAGACATTGGTCCACGTGCAACCATTTCAAAAGGAAACAGCTCAGCAACAAGCAATGGTACTGAAGAAAGAAGCCCACCTGTAACGAAAGCATTAACGAAAAACAAAACCAAATACTCACTGCCATTGAGTCAACGCTGACTCATGGCAACTCTATACGACAGGACAGAGCCACCCTGAGAGTTCCCGAGACCGTAACTCTTCATGGGATTAGAAAGTCCCGTTGTACTCCATGGGGGAAATGATCGAGTCATTAACACGCAAGTAGACTTCTACTGAAAATAATGTAAAAATGGTTGTTGCAGTACAAAAATAAGAAGCTGCCAGGAATTCAAACTGGATTCAGAAGCGGATATGGTACAAGGGATATCATTACTGACCGTAGACGGATCATGGATAAAAGCAAAAGATGCTGACTCTTGTTTTATTAACTATAGACAAAGGCATTTGATTGTGTGGATCTTAACAACCTGTGGATGACACTGTCAAAACTAGAATTGTGGTATGTTTACTTGTGCTCCAAGGAGCCTTGGTGGCAGAGTGGATTACACGATGGGCTGTTAACGACAAGGTCAGTGTTTCAAACTCATCAGCAGCTCCTCAGGAGAAAAACGAGGCTTTCTGCTCCTGTAAAGATTTACAGCCTCTGAACTGACTTGATAGCAGTGAGTTTGGTTTTAGTTTCTATTTGTGCTCATGTGGAACCTGTATACTCTATTGACCAAGAAGCAGTCATCTGAAAGGGGATACTGAATGGTATAAATGTTACTAAAATAAATTAAACCCCAAACCACTGCCATCAACCAATCCCACTCACAGCAACCCTGTAGGACAGATCAGAACTGTCTCTTTGGGTTTTTCCACAAATGTTCACTGCACACTCTGCACAAAAGCCAGATGGTGGAAACATTATAAATTTTGTTTGACAGATATAAGCTAAAAATGGTATTACTTAGCCAGAAAGAGAAAGAGAGTTCTGATGCAGGTCCCTCAACATATGAATGCATGTCGAAACCACCACCTTGGTGCGTGAAATAAGTCAGCTGCAAAAGGACATATCTATGCACAATCTCATGTATGTAAAATAGACAACTGCATAGTGGCTTCTAACGTTTGTGGGGAAATTCTATTGTCTTTTAATCCATCTTCCCATGAACTTTTAGAAGCCCTCTTAGAGATAGAAATAAAAGATTACTAGTGGTTACCAGGATAGAAGAGGGCACCTAATGGCATAGTGGGTTAGACGTTGGGCTGCTAACTACAAGATCAGTAGTTTGAAGCCGCGAGCCAATAGTGCTGCAGGAGAAAGTTGAAGCTTTCTCTCTCATAAACATGTGTGTTGAGGAAGCATCCACTTGTAACCTACAGATTACTATTTTCACAAATGAAGTAAGAGAAAAAAAGTGCACTTGGCTGGCTAATAGACTTACTGCTTAAACTAGGTTTTGCATGTTACTAGAAAAGATTTTGCATGTTACGATAAAATATCACAGCCGCAAAGTAGGCACTGACGGTTTGACACAGTGGCTGCAACAATGGGCTCAAACAGAACAATTGTGAGGATGGTGCAGGGCGGAGCGTGTTTCCTTCTGTTGCACACAGGATTGACACAAGTAAGAACCAACTCAAGGGCACCTAACGACAGCAGTACACACTGAAACACTCTTAGCATGACTTACATGGCGTGAACACATGCTTCCAATACAGGTGTCATGGGGTGGATCGTGTTCCATAACAATATGTGTCAACTTGGCTGGACCATGACGCTCCGCTTTGGCAGTTATGCGACCGTCCCCCATGGTTTCATCTACGGAGCCATCAATTGCATAAGGATGAGGGGGTTCGTGCAAGCACCCTTAATCTCATCACATCCCTGATTGGATCTAAGGAGGGTCCCTGGGATGTGTCCACTAATACTTCTTATTTCACATAAGGTAACAGGCAAGAGAAATGAGCAGAGACTAGAGGACCTACTATCACCGATAAAGAAGAGCCACCAGGAGGGAAATACATGCTGTGGACCCAGGGCCCTGTGCTAGTAAACTCCTAGATCCAGGGAAGACTAACGCCAAGGCATATGGAACTCTCCAAGGATTGCCAGGTCTCTTCAAACCGAACCAAGCTCACTGCCATCAAATCAATGCTGACTCATAGCGGACCCTCTGGGGGTTTCTGAGACTGTACTTGTTAACGGGAGTAGAAAGCCCAGTCAGGAGTGGAAAGCCCAGTCTTTCTCTCGAGGAGCTGCTGGCAGTGTCGAACTGCTGACTATGAGGATTGCAGCCCAACGTGTACCCACTACATTACAGATGCTGCCATGAAACAAAGACCTTTCCCCAGAGAAAACCTTCCACTGGCGTTGGTGAGGTGAATTCTAACTTCTAGCCTCCTAAACCATGCAAGAATAAACCTCTGTGTCTGAATTGGCCATCCATTGATGCTATGTCGGTTACAGAGGAATAGAAAACTAAGACACACACATGAACATGCAAGTCTCTCAATTTTGACTGAAAGCAATTTGGAAAATGAAAGGCACATTTAATGACGTCTGGGGTCAAAGGCAAAAAAAAAAAGAGAAAGAGAGTGTGTGTAGAAAAGACCATTGCCCTCATTACGGGACGCAGTAAGATTATTTCAAAAGATTAGGATGTATCGGAAAGTTGGAATCCCAGAAGCTCACTCCCACCCTGCACCCCGCGAAGTCGGAAGAAGAATAACCAATTAAGGTTAAACGCAAAAGCATCTGGAGAAATAAGCTTTACATATTACTTTCAGGCGCCCTGGAGCCGCAGGGGAATTTCGGCTTGCATTTCCCGCCCCACTTCATCTCAGGAGCGATGGCGAAGCAGGATGACCCTGCCAAGCGCACGTTTTCCTTCCTGTGTGCAGGACGCGGTGCGCCGGGGTCACGGGGGAGCTGCTCTCAGGGACCCCCGCGAGCGAACCCGGAGCCCCCACGGGTGAGGACCTGGCCCAGCGCTGGGTGGGCGGGGGGCAGGG
>NW_022104553.1:18788094-18791295 GCF_000313985.2 Echinops telfairi | reverse complement strand
CCGTTTTAAGGTAGTGTTTCAGACAGTTTAAGGACAATGCTTAGAGTTGTTGGGGACACTTATATTAGACTCGGCTATATTTTCCTTGTGACAAAATCGGGATTGTTTGGGGGAGTCAGGGAGGTATTGAGGACTCCGGGGTCGGGAGTCTAAGCTCCGAGACCTCGACAGGTGATCGAGATGCGGAAGTGGTTGCGTCCAGGAATGCCTTTTCTAATCGGAATTCAGAAATGTAGTTATAAAGGAGTAGGGTTGTCTATGGAGGGTATACAAACCAACAGGTGAAATGCAAAACTGCATGCGTTAACGTACAGGTTCATCTGGACGCCCCTTGGATCATTTTCATGTCTAGCTATCATGCACCTGATAGGCAGAGCCTCAGCCTTGCTCAGTTCTCTGAGTGTGCGGCCAGAAGGATTAAGACTCCCAGTGACCACATAGGACAGACTAGAACTGCGCCATTTCTCCATCTTTAAGGATGAGCAGTCCCATGCTTCAAATCCACCAGCCTCCCCTTGGGAGAAGTTGTCTGCTTATAGTGCTTACAGCCTAGGCAACCCGCTAGGACAGTTCTTCTCTGCCCTGGAGGGTCGCTGGGAGTCCAAATCAACTTCGTGTGAGTAAATCTTAACGGAAGTGAACTGCTACGTCTTTTTTTCCTGCAGAGCAGCTGGTGGGCTTGAACCAGTGACCTTTCAGTTAGCAACCCAACGCCTATCCCGCTGCACCACTGAGACTTTTAAGGACCATTCTGGTAGTTATATTATCATTTGTCAATTTGAAAGGTTGATGAGTGAAGGGGTGGAGTCTAGCCTGTCATTCAGGTCATAGCCAATGAGGCCTCTGTGTGCGCATGGCCTTTTCCTGAGGATTCTGGGAACTCTTGGATTCCTCCTTAGAGGTGGGAGACACTCTTACTCTTGACTCACTCCCTTGGAGTCATTCCTGAGAAGACACTTGGAGCTACCCTGATGCAGCCAGAGCCTTGGGAGCTGAAGAAGCCACGTGGAGACCCCTGCCAGCGCTGAGATGCTTACAATGCCACTAGATCCACAAGACTTCCCACCCACTGGCCTGTGATCATCCTGGATTCAGTGTCATTGCTTGTGTTTCATGAGTCTGAAGAGGACTTTATAGATTGGTATCAGACATATGGGCTAATATTGGACTTATGGACTTGCTCTGAACTGGGCTGGGATGTTTTCTCAATATTCAATTGCTTCTGTATATAAAGCTCTTTCCTATATACATATAAGTCTCCCTGAATTTGTTTCTCTAATCTACTTGGACTAACACAACCACCCACTGCCATCAAGTCATTTCTGGTTCATCGCGATGCAACAGGGTTTCCAAGACAGTAAATCTTTAAAAGAGCAGAAGCCCAGCGCTTACTCTACAAGGCCACCAGACCTAACTTTCTAAATAAATAAAATAAGATAAAAACCTAAAGAAAACAAACACTACCATGTAGGGTTTCTGGGACTAAATCTTTAAGGGAGCAGACATCCTCACCTTTCTCCTGTGGAGCATACCAGACAGCACCAGCGGGGTTCCTTAAAGGTCTCAGGTATATGGTATTTTAAGTCACCAAGTTTTGCTTAAAAAAGATAAACTTTTGGGGGGGAAAAACAAACTTCAAAATAGAGGTAAATTGTGTTGTGATTCTTCATTTTATTCCAAACTTGATAGATAAAATTTTAGTGACATGTTTTGCTTCAGTATTTAATTTCCGAGAATATCTAGAAAGTGTATTCTTTTTAACTTACAAGTAAGTCATATATTTTACTTAGTACATTTTTAACAATTTGAAACATTCTATCAGGTCTGAAGAACAAAGCATGCAAAATGCATTTGTATTCCTTTTCATCTGAAGAATAAGCAATTTTACAGGAAGACCCACTCTGGTTTATACAACTGGAAAGAAAGTAAAAGACTATTGTGTTAGGCTGGGTTATTTAGAGAAAGAAAACTAGTGGCACTCATATTGAGGGGATACCCCCCTCCCCATACACACAAAAATGGGGGAAAAAGCTCCATTGGGCAGAACTTTCATAGTACACATTTTTCCCCAATAGGTGAGCATCAAGCAACTTGCTCTGAGTTAGTGCACCCAGTGGCATCGCCTGGGAAGGTTCTCTCTGGTCACGGTGAATTTTTTCGTAAAAGCAGTTTTGCTCAAACCTAGGGGTTTTGTGTGTGTGTGTGTGTGTGTGTGTGTGTGTGTGTGTGTGTGATGGCTAATTTAAGAGAACCATGAGGCTGTGAAATGTTTCCTGCTGAGGAAAAATGCCACAGCAACTGTTGTCCTTGTAACAGCTGAAAAGGGCAGCACTATGGGAAGAACTCGTGTACTAGTGACTTTCTGGTTTCAAAAAGGGTGAAATGTGGACTGCTGACAAAGCTCATTTTGAACATCAGTCAGCTTCCCAAATGGGCAAAAATATTGATAAAATTCGTGCACTTCTGCTTGAACAGTGTCATCGGGTCATTGAAGAGATGGGGAAGTTATCTGGAACATCTTGGAGCTCATTTCAGCAAATTTTAATGGAAGATTGGGAACAAGAAGGGTCGCTGTAAAATTTGTGTCCCAGGTTCTGCTGACCAGGAAAGTGTGGAGTGGAAACATGCTGTGCTTTGAAAGAACAGCTCCAAAGCTAACTAGACTTTTTTCCCCCAAGGTCATTACTGGTGATGAGATATGGTGCTATTCTCACGACCCCAAAAGCAAACATCTATCAAACCAGTGTCACCTCGCCCCCAAAAAAGCCCTCACGTGATATCCAAGATCAAGATGATGCTCATTTGTTTTGTTCTTTTCTATGAGGGGGATAGTGCATTTGGAGTTTATTCTGCCAGGTCAGACTGGACAACAAGCTTTCTATTCAGAGGTTCTGAAAAGATTGCATAACAGTGTCTGACAAAAAAGGACCGATTTGTGCCAGATAGGGGACTGGTTTTGCCACCATGACAATGCACTTGCTCACGCAGCCATCTACTGAGTTTTTTGCAAAAAACAGCACCCCTGTCTTGCCCCATGCACCTGACTCACCTGACCTTGCTGCAATGCGACTTCTTTTTGTTTCCATGAATGTAAAGAGGAACATGAAGACATCAATTTGATGATGTAGAAGATGTGAAGGAAAAAATGAGGGAGGTGCTGTCAGTCATTCAAACAGATGAGTTTGAAAAACGTTTCCAAGA
>NW_022104553.1:18785485-18786901 GCF_000313985.2 Echinops telfairi | reverse complement strand
GAATTTGTTCATAGGTTTTTTTCCAAACTATAGTCTGGTCCTCCAACGGGTCTGAGGGACAGTGAACTGGCCCCCTGTTTAATGTTTGAGGACCCCTGGTTTATGGGGTTCTTTACTCTATACAGAAGTCACCCAGTTGCAGGCTTCCATGTTTCCCAATTCAGTTGGCTTGATGTTGTCAACCTGTGAGCCCAGCGGCATCCACTCGCCCATCTCATTCAATCATCCACTCAGTCTTCTGATGAAAGTTCGAATTGGGTAATTAATGATTACAGCTTCCAGATAGGGTCTCCAGGTATGACCGTTGTCAGCTAAAACAAATACAGTGCCATCATCGATTCTGACTCACAGTGATCCTATAAGGCAGAGTAGAACTTCTCTTGTGGGTTTCTGAGATGGTAACTTCCCCACCCCCTGTTAAAGTTAATCTTTTATTAACTTTTAAGCTTAATTTATTCTGGAGCCATACGTTTTTGCTTCTTCAGTGTCTCCTGGGAGATCTTTTTCTGCGCAGCCTCCTCTTCTGGTTTAGGAACAATCTGTTCCTTCTCTGTAGGGGTCATTTCAATGTGGCAGGAGCTCTTGGATGGGTTCACAATGAGCTGTGTACATCCGGTCATGCATCTTGGGGACTTTGTGTACCTGGATGGGCTCAGTGACTAGAGAATCCACATTTAAACCCTTAAAGTTCAGCATTATTCTCTGCATTTTTAAGGACGTGAAACAAAAATTCAGTCCTCTTTTTGGGTCAACAACACTGGGCCCAACCCCACTATTTGGCCTGGGCACACCTACCAACGCCACCACTGTAATATCGGAAGGGTACACACTGCTCTGCAAAGTGACATCTTTCAAATATGTGGTGGCTTCCGATACGCATAGCCTTGATGGCTGGGCATTTCATGGGTGTTCTTCAAATGGACCGGAAGATTTGACCCTCTCGATGTGCATGATTTGGTGGGGTTTTCTGGGTCAAGTGAGCAGTGAACTAGTTTGGCAGGTCACCTCAGGCCACTGTGGGAAGAGCTGAGGCTGTTAACTCTTTACAAGAGTAGAAAGCATCATCTTTCTTCCCCAGAACACCTGAGGGTTCCGAACTGCTGATCTCGGGGTTAGAAGCCGAACATGTAACCCTCTATGCCACCAGTTAATCAAATAACAAACATTATTTTCTTTGTGGGCTGGGTTGGCAGTACATATTGAGGAAGATTTCTTCAAAAAGAACCCTCCCTGCCTTGCTCTGTAACATTTATCTACCTATACTTTTGTAATTCATAGTCCATCTAGCCCATCTTATGACAATGAATTACCACTGGAGGTTAGTTAGTTTGCTTTTTTTAAACAGGGTGTGGTAGTTACATAATCTGGTGTCAGTGTGAGAGGATTAAGAGTGAAGGGATGGAGTCCAGTCTGTCA
>NW_022104553.1:18771545-18785019 GCF_000313985.2 Echinops telfairi | reverse complement strand
TACCCTCTATATAAAACTCTCTCATACACATAAGAGTTTCTGTGGATTTATTTCTCTAGTCTATCCAGACTAACACACAGGGTATTACTAATCCTCCTAACTATTATCCTTGGCTTTGATTTCACCCAATTTGAAAAGCAACTAGGGACCAGAGTAGAACCAGTCCCTTTATGCTTAGGGGTGGCACCAAACAGCTAGGTTTGGGTACTGACGCAGCTAGTCCTGGTGGCTACCATGTCAAAAGGCACCAGGACTTTGTCCTTATTAATTACATACATTGTGACATAACACAGAGACTTTTCTTTGGTGACAAATTGGCAAAAGTCAAACATCTTTTGCTCACGGTCACATAGAAGAACTGGCCTACAATGGTTCTCATCTCATGGAAAAGCAATCCTTTCCACAATTTTCGAAACTGAGTTGAAACCTGCCTGGACACAAAGGATTCCTCTTTCATTTGCCAGAAGCCTTGCTTCAATCTGAATTGAGACAGTGGAGATGGCTTCATTTTGTCCTCCTGGAGAAAGATTCCTCTTTTCCAAGTCACTCTCCTGCTGAGGTCACTTTGCTTTGGGAACATGATGTCTGTGTTTCTGCAGAGGACTTCCCAGTTTTTTCGCTTTTGTCCATTCACAAATAGACACTGGACCACCCCAAAGCCTCTTGACAACTCCCTGCTGCTTGCTTTTTCCACTCTTCAGATCTTTCAGGTTGGAGTCAGTCGTGTAAGACTTGCACTTAATTCCTTGCATGATCCCAAAGAGTTCAGGAAGTAATACACAGACATAAGAATTTAGCTTACATTGTAAACTTAGAAAAGGTTGTATGCCTACAGTTAATATAGATCATTTTAGAATACCTGCATCCCACCCTATAAAAGGGGTTGTGAGAACATACTCTCAACTTTGGAAAATTTACTAAAAATGAAATGGTGGTGTCCTTTATAAGAAACTTGAGATTTATGGCAGGGCAAGTTGGGGGTGGAAAATGGGGAGCTAATAACAAAGAATACAAGAAGAAACTTGATTGTGGTAATGATTGAACTACTGAATTGTATGATACCTGGATTATGTCCCAATGAAGCTGTTTATAAACAGTAAGATGTAGGCCTATAAAAGGAAAAATATGCACACTGCAATCAGTAACGGATTAATTCCCGTAGAGACCAGGAAATTGAAATGTGATATGGGTAAGTAGGAAGGATCTTTTTTTTGCCTATGCTCGTAAACATGACTAAGATGACATGTTCATTTATCCAAGAAACTAAGTGGACATTAATTATATGAAATGAGCAGATCTACCATGATCTGAAAGAGCCCTTGTGACAGTGCTTAAAGTTCTTAGCAGCTCATTGTCAGGTCAGCAGTATGCACCCACACGCTACGCTGAGATGGGGCACCCTGCATCCATAGACTGTTGTCTTGGAAACCTTAAGGGGCAGTTTGAGTCTATCCTACAGGGTGACTATGAGTTCCAATCGATTCAATGGTACTGGATTTTGGAACACAACAACATCGTTTTAAGACAACGAAGGTTTGCATGTTTGAGTGTTGAGCTCCTATTTATCACACCTTACATTCACAGAAACAAACACACAATTTTGCTTGTTCACTTTCTAATTACTGGAGGACTGCCGAACTCTTGACAATGGTTTATACCTTTTGATCTAACTTTGATCAAAGGTAACATTTCTGGATTGTTTTTATAAACATAATCAGGGAATTAAAAAAAACAACACCAGAATATGATTTATTTGTACTAAAAGGTTACGCACCGGGCTGCTAATCAAGTCAGTTCAAACCCAATTGCTCCACAGGAGAAAGATGTGTCCGCTCTTAAAAAGTTTCACGGCCTCTGAAGCTCACAGGGGACAGTGCTATTTTGTCCGATATGGCTGATGAGTTGGAATCTACTCAATGATAGAGAGTTTGATATATATTTAAGATGAAAGGTCAGTTAATGAGGTAGAAATCCACTTCTGGAAATGTTACAAAACATGCACAGTACAGTGAACCCTCGCCACTTCGCGCTTCGACTTGCGTGGCTTCACTCTATCGCGGTTTTTGCATAACGGCGCATGCTCTGTCATTACTGCCACTGATTGGCTCATACTGTACATGCTTGATGCCATAAATAATATAATAAATAAGAAATGATCATTGTAACGTCCAAAATGTTTTACTGTATTTTCCCTTTTTCGTTTAATAAATTGGGTAATACGAGTGTAATGGTGACTAAAGGGTGTTTTTTCATGTCCTCTATGCTCTAACTACGAAAATATTTGATTTACAAATAAGGAATCCTACTTCGCGGAATTTCATTTATCACGGTAGGGTCTAGAACCGATTAACCGCGATAAACGAGGGTTCACTGTATATGCATGTTGCACTGTGCTCGAACTATTTTACTTAATTTCACCATTCTCATACATTTGATGTGTATTACTTATGAAAAAATATAGCAATTAATTGTGACATTAGAAAAATGAGTTAACACAGTTTACATTTATAAGGTTTATTTCTAATGTTAATTCTCTCGATCTCAAACATGTAAACACTTGATAAAAGCTTACCAAATAGAAAAGGCTTGTACGGTTTCTCTCCGGAATGAATTCTCAAATGACTTAGAAGGTGCACATTTTTATGACCTTACCGTATACACTGCATTTGTAATTTTTTACTCCCATGAATTTTCTGGTTTTTAATGAGGATTGATCCCAAGTTCAAGGTTTTGCTACTTTATTTGTAACTTTTCTCTCGTGTATGGATTTTCGATAAATTGTAAGATTTAAATTCTGACTAAAGTCTATGACACATACTTATATTTATATAGTTTCTTCAGTATGAACTCTATGATGTGTGTAAGAAACTGAGGTTTTAAAAAAAAGATTTATCATAATGTTTATAAGGTCTCTATTTTAAATTCTCTCTGGACTCAAAATATACAGAATTTGATAAAGGTTTATCAAATATAGGAAATGTGTCTCACTACAGAATGGTTTGGCAACCTGAAAATTTAAGTAATGACTTTATAGACTACATTTATGACTTCACTCTTGGATGAACTTTATGGCATTTATTGAGTATTCAGCCTTAAAGGTTTTGTCACTTATTATATTGGTCCAATTTCTCTCGACCATGAATTGGCTGATGTTCTGTAGCTTTTGATCTTTGGGTAAAAGCCTTATCACATTCATGTTACCAGTTTCTCCCCAGTATGAATTCTGAGTTGTAAGGCTTTGACCTTGCCACATACATGCATGTTTTCTTTCCAGAACAGTCTTTGATGTCTACTGAGATTTGAACAATTACGGACTTTTCCATGATCTTTGTTAATTCCCTCTAGTATAAAGTCTCATGACGCCAAAAGATTGATCAACGGCTCGAATCCTTGTCCTATTCATTTAATTTGTCAGGTCTCTTCTGTGTGTATTCTCAGATGGACTGTAAGATTTGAATTCTGACTAAATTCCATACCACATATATTACATTTATAGGGTTTGTTTCCACTATGGATTCTCTGATGTCTAGTAAGGTGCGAAGCCGAGTTACAGGATGTGCCACATTCCTTACATTTGTAAGGTCTCTGCGTCAAATGGATTCTCTCATGTTCCACAAGTGTGGCTCTTAGGGTAAAAGCCTTCCCACATGCATTACATTTGTAAGGTTTCTCTCCAGAATGAGTCCTCTGATGTTCCACAAGTTTTGTTTTTCGGATAAATGCCTTCCCACATTCAATACACTTGTAAGGTCTCTCTCCAGTATGAATTCGCTCATGAGCTGTAAGGTCGGAAGGGCCACTAAAGTCTTTGCCACACACATTACATTTATATGGTTTCTCACCGGAATGGATTCTCTGATGTCTAGTTAAGTTTGAACCACAGGTGAAGGATTTGCAACATACATTACATTTATAAGGTTTCTCTCCTGTATGAATCCGCAGATGAACTGCAAGATGTCCCTTTTGACTAAAGACTTTGTCACATATATTACACTGATATGGTTTCCTCCTGGTATGCACTTTTTGATCCTTAGTAAAGTTTGAGCCACAATAAAAGGCTCTGACGCCCTCACTACACTCATAAGGTGTCTGCAGAGAATGAGTTCTCTCATGACTTGTGAACACTGGCTGTTGGTGAAAGACATTTCCACATTCACTACATTCATAAGGCTTTTCTCTCGTATGGGTTTTCCAGTGATCATGCGATGAAGTATGCATGAAAACTTCCCCATACTCATTATGAATATTGGGTTGGACACCAGGAGGAATACTTTGAAGGGGTGGAATTAAAGAGCCATTGTTGATAGCGTTCTCTACTCGCTCAATCTGAAATTGTGGCATGTCACCCAGATGTGACTCAAAGTTTAATTCAGTGTTTTTCTCAATACACATCATGCACTTGGTGTCGGCATCCACTCTTCCGCGCTGATCTCTTCTACTGGTGAGAAATCTCTTGAGGACTGTAATGACTTCTTTGTCATTCCTTCTATTATTTCCACACTGACTCTCCAACTCGTTGTCTCTGGAATATTGCTGGAAGTCAATATTCCTGATGCCATGCCTTTCGTGTCCTTCCAACATTACTGTCTGACGTAGCTCTCTTTTATTATTGATCTTTCTTGGTGATAATTCCTTGATTAAACATTGAGAAGAGACATCTAAAAGATATAAAGAACCACAGGGTCCCAATTAACAACAGCTGGAGAATATTTCATATTGAAAACCCTCCTATTACGTCACAAGAGCACTTGAGAAGAAAAGTTATGAAATTTCTTCACTACGGTCTTCAAACATTTAGGAACACAACCGTAATACAATTTCTCAATACAGGGTGGTTACCATGGAAGAATCAGAACAGAAACAACGTGGAAAAGTGAACTGAGGTCAATGAACAATTTATATAAAAACTGTCAAGTAGGAACCTAGCTTACTTGCAAACGTTCACCAAATACAGTTAGATATTAGTAAAAGAAAGAAAAGAAGGATGATTTACACGCATTTCAAATTGTTTTCGAGGAAACTAAGTTCCAAATGCTGTATGAATATACCATGGATGGTATGGAAATACAAGTAAACTGTAAGAGAAAATGTCATTTTTCACCACTATTTCAAAGTACACACCAGCAAGTATAGTTAACTGCTGCCTCTTAAGTGAAAACAAATATTATATTAATGCATACCAATGTAGAATTATTATACACAATCAAGTGCCGAGGACCTACATAACGGAAATAATCCAGAATCAAGTTATCTAATGAATAAAATAAAAAAGGGGGATACAGAATCGCAAACCAAGAAAAAGCACAAGTAAAAAAAATTTTTTTAAAGAAAATACCACTGTCAGACTAATATTTTTCTGAATACTTATTTTTAATTAATATTTTCTGAATACCTATTTTTTAAAGCAATTTATATCTAGGCAGAATAGGCCCTTTACAACCGCGTTTTGAACCAATTTGAACCAGCTCAGGCTAAGCTGATGGAGCATACACGTTGTCAAGCAGTCAGAATCGAGTGTGAGATTCTGCCGATTAGGAAATGTGCAGCCCTGCCCTGTTCGAAGCGGGCAGCCTGCCACACTGCTTTACATCTGCCATCTTCAAACAGGGTACTGGGGGCTGTTTTTCTCTTGGGTCAAAATTCCATGTGCAAGAGTTGTGATGGCTACACAGCACAGATGCTCCATTGATGCTCCATCACTGACTAAGCTATGTTTTGAGAATTTATACCCTGTGTCCCCGAAAATAAGACAGTGTCTTATATTAATTTTTGCTCCCAAAGATGCACTAGGCCTTATTTTTAGGTGATATCTTATTTTTCCACGAAGAAGAATACGGTACATATTTATTGTTTATTGTTTAATTAAAAGAGACCTCATACTTCCTGTCTGCTCTGGCTGCACTGCAGCCCACTGCTATGGTCAAGAGTCCAGAGTTACAGTAGCTTCGGGGGCCCTTATTTTTGGGGAGATGCCTTATATTTCAGCAAAAGGCAAAACTGTAAGTAGGTCTTATTTTCGGGGGATGTCTTACTTTCGGGGAAACCCGGTAGTATATAACCGAAGAAGTCAAGTAGTTGTGGCTAGCCAATTCTAAAGTATTTCTCAGATGAAGGCAGTAACTTAACACATATATTCTATGGATAATGAAAATTGCTCATTTAAGAATTCAACGAACCATAAGTGGAAAAAGCAAACTTTGTAAGAGGACTATATAAGAGTGTGCTGAAACAAAAATTCATAGGTTACATGGGTTTTTGGCAAATGAGTGGTGATTCATAACCCTCAGCCCTCACCTAGGAAGTCCTGTACAACTGTTAAAGCGACACTTATTCAGCCCTGCACCTCCATCACCAGCAGGTCAAACACTTAGTGTAGAACACTATCGTGAAAAACATATAACTGATGACTACATAAATTAAACAACAAGTTCACTCATAAAACAAGCAACCGCAAGATGAATATAGGAGCCGCTGAAATGGGTAAATTAGAACGAATGACGGCAGAGTTCAATAACGGAGGCATTCTTCAACTGCCGAAGCGGAAGACCATCGAAAGACTATTTGTGGACAGAGAGTGAAGAAAGTCACACACACGGATGTTTGTTTGGATAAAAGCCTCCAAGCCAGGAAGTTGTAGCATGATCACCGACCCTCCTAATACAACTAAGTGTAACCAGTATCCCAAACGAGGACTACTATGTATTTCATCACCGCTGGCGCGCAGCTCTTGGGAAATCCCTGGAAACACTTATCAGTCTGACTCTTGTGATCCTTTCTGTCTCAGCTTCCTAGCGCATGTTGATCCCTTTACTCACGGGCTTCAAGAAGCACGTCTGTATTTAGCAAGATGATACTGTTATATACGAATTGTACTCAGTAAGCTCCCTCTTTGGAGAATTTCACCTCCAATTGCTCATCACCTAAAGGAGAGAGAACCCCAAAAGAAACACAAACCAGCCCATCAAGCTGGCTCTCACTTCCAGCAACACGGCAGCACAGACCAGCACTGCTTCCTAGGGTGTCAGCGACTGTAATCTTACGAGAGCAGACAGCCTCATCTTTCTTCCACAAGGTGGACGGAGGGTTCAAACTGCCGACGTTGTGTTTAGGAGTCCAACAGGTAACTGATTACAGCACCAACGATCATTTCACAAAAGAAAAACGGTGTCATTTCAGAAGCTGTACTAGGTGTGTGTACTTACTATCACCTCACGTGCGTTCAAAACGTGGACAATGAATAAGGAGGGCTGAGGAAGGACCCCTGCCTTTGAATCACGGTGTTGGAGAAACATATTGAATATTCCATGATGATCGGAAGAACGAGAAAGACGTGGGATGGGAGAATTACAGTCGGAATGGTCCTTAGAAGGAAGGTGAAGCGTCACCCTGTGCACTTGGGCATGTTATCAGGAGGAAGCGCTCCCTGGGGCAGGACAACACATGTAGAAGTAGAGGGTCCGTGAGAAATACGAAGGCCTTCAACAAGATGGACTGACACGGTGGCTGTCACAATGAGGTCCCACACAGACGGGCAGTGACGGCCCACGACCAGGCAGTGTGTCGTTGGCGTACACGGGGTCCCTGTGAACCAGAGCTGACCTGACCGAACCGAACAACAGCAATGTGTAGGTCCTTCAAAAGGAAATTTCCGAGGGAAAAAAAGCAAACACACGGGGACTACGGAAATCCAGAAGAGTCAAGGTTTTTGAACAATTCGAGTCTACAGAGAGAGCTGGAAGGAGGAAAGTCTGAGATATGGGAGTAAAGTATGGGCAGTCAGAATTGGTGGGGTCCTTAAGAAGGGGCGGGGTGCCCTGCCCTAGTAGCCAGGTGTAGATTTTGAACGATAGAGATGGTTGCCACCTCGGACTGGAGTTCTAAGACAGTATGTCTACTGTTTTTACAGCACTGTTGAGTGAAAATCTCAGAATATTGAATCCATTCTCTGCCACCTACACTTCTTAACCAGTATAGAAAAGTAGAAGACATGGAGGAGGATTTGCAAAGATAGGTCTTGCGAAAGCCTTGGGCCAAATCTGCAATGGAAGAGACAATAATGCTTTGCCAGCTCCTGAGAAGGTCTTTGATGAGCATAAAACCTGAATAAATACTTCCGGGTGAAGGTCTCAGGCTGGACTTTAGAAACTGAGAACTGAAAAGGAGGTACATCAACTACAGGAGGAGCACCCAAGTGGCACCCGCCCACCCTGTCTGTCTCAAAACCAAGGAAGGCCTCACAAGGACCTTAACAAAGGGTTCCACGGCTCATCACAAAGGCTGCGCTCTCCTCTGCCTGTGCTAGCGCTCCACCAAGGGAGTGAACTTTCTAGGCCCGAAGACTGTGACAATCGAGGGACAAGCAGAGAGTGGGAAAGAAAAGAAAAATTCCCCTTGAGAGTTCATAAGAAATAACCTTGTTCAAAAAGTAATGTATGTCTTCTCATTTTGGAAAAGTTTGGTCAAGCACTCTCTGACAGGGGGCGGTGGTGGGTGGGGTGGTGGTGGTGGGGTGGGTGAGGGGTGGGGGGGTTTCTTCTCTAACCATCTGACCTCTTAACATCTCGATACGCTCCCACCTACCTGGACTTTTCCCCATTTTCAGGCAGGCTTCTGTTTCCTTCTTCCGAAAGAACATGGCATTCATCTCAGAAGATAGCCCTGATTTTAAGAAAAAAAGAAGAAGAGGATGGTGAGCTAGCTTTTGCAGATTAATAACCAAGCCAGTTGTTAGGTTTAGGGCACCACAGAGGTCCTTATGAAAAATATGCCAACCATTCATCATCCACTGTTGCCTCCTGCGTAATGATTTTGGGAATGCATTAAATATGCAGAGATCAAGTCCTCTTGCAATAACGATGCAACCCAAAGTACAGAAATACAGTCAAGGAATTCTATCAAAAGTTGGCCCTATGCCTGTGTGGTTGCTTAAGGCCTGTAACCAGCAATGGCCGTAGTGTGAAGCTTTTCAAATAGATCACCTGAAGATCATTCTGAAGCTTGGCATTTTGGAGACAATTGCCGTCTCTGCTTTAAGAACACCGATTTCAAACTCCATCCGGCAGAGTAGAGGCTTACCAGACACTTACGAGGGAAAATACAAACATACAAGGGGGCAGATCCTCATGTCTGAAGAGAAGTGATGCTCACCCAGGAAGACCAGGTTCCTGTAGTTCTCCAACATCACGTCCCAATACAGAGCCCTCTGAGCAGCGTCCAGGCAGTCCCACTCCTCCTCGGAGAAATCTATGGCCACATCCCTGAAGGTCAACAGTCCCTGTAGTGAGAAACACAGTCCACCAAGTGGACAAGGGAGAGGGTGTTTTTCATACAGAATGGAAAATAAGAAAGGTACACAGACTAATTTCACAGGTGATGATGTTGAGTAACTTCTCTGTCCCTATAATAAAACATCACAGTTTCCAAGTAGAAGACAGGAAATTCATTCAATTCCTGAGGATTTCAATTTTGTGGAAAATAAGAGAAATCTGGAAAGGCAAATAAGTCCCACGGGGTGCTTATTTTATGCAGAAGTACTAGACCATGTATTATGCGCACCAAGTGACACTGAGTTTGGCAGTTGAGCTACAGGGATGGTGTCTTCAAGGTGACAAAAGCCAACTGTGGCTTTAAGGAAAGTCAGAACACGTGTGATGAACAGCAAACACTAACACATTACGGACACCAACCATCTGCTAAGTGTTCTCCTAAACGTTCGCCATGAATGAACTCAACTGATGTAGCATTCCCTAAGAAATACATCTGTTCTGAGTTTACAGCGGTGACAACTCTGTTGCAGAGATGAAAATTCTCTCCTCGGTTCGTACAGCTAAATCAATGGTAGAGCTGGCCTCGGAGGCCAGGTGGATGGGCTTTAGAAATGAATTTAAAGAAGCCAACAGTGAATTAACAGATAGAGCATTAATAAGAGGGTCACAGAGGGATTCCAAATAGATTACCTGAGTAAAGTTCAGGAACAATAACTTTGGTCATTAAATTAGCATGCGCCCACATAATGAGTTACTACTCTTTGTACCTGGCTAACATTATACCTGATTAAAAAAATGTCTAAGCTATAGAAAAATAAGACATAGTTTCAAGTGTTAAATGTCTAGGCTACAGAAAAATAAGACCCGGTTTCAATTGTTAAAAATAGAATTTATAAAATTATGTGTTCTGTAAAACCCACGGTCTTGTGCACACACTCACATACATTAAAATTAACGGAATTAAGAAGTCTTCCTGGAACTTGCTCTTTTGTCTGTTTATTCTGATCCTCATACGCATCTGCTATCATAGAGCAGTAATCTTAAATATAGTCTTTTCTAGGATTTCCGTGTTATTCTAGATGGACCCCAAGGTAGCAGGAACCAGCAAGTCAGAAATGAGAGAAGCTGGCTGGGGCTCCCTGACCTTGTGGCTGATATCCTGACAGTGTAGAGGGTACCCTCAAATGTGTAGCTAGTATCAGAAGTGGGGGAGGCCCAGGGGGCTAAAGTTTATGGCAGATTCGACAGTCTAGAACAGGGGTCCTCAAACTACGGCCCGCGGGCCACATGCGGCCCACCGAGGACATTTATCCGGCCCGCCGGGTGTTTTTGCCCCATTTGTTTTTTTACTTCAAAATAAGATATGTGCAGCGTGTATAGTTTTTTTAAAAAAAACTATAGTCCAGCCCGCCAACGGGTCTGAGGGACAGTGAACTGGCCCGTTAAAAAAGTTTGAGGACCCCTGGTCTAGAAGACCTTGTCTTTACTTTGTGAGAGAGGATTACGAGCTACCCATGCAGCTGGTGTCCGCGAAGTGAGAACTGTAATTTGATTTTCCAGCAAACATGTGATCTAAAGAGCTGCCTCTGACTAGGCATGGAGGTTGATTTTCAAACTGATAATGCAATAAAACATCCTCTATTGCTGAATGTTGTTGAACTTTCCCTTCAATTTCAAATCACTGGTATTTTGCAATCAGAAGCATGGGGTCACTAGCTTAGTTTCAAATGTATCAGAAATTCAGGCAGAGCAGGCTTCCATTATAAGTCTTCTTTTCCAGAATGGTTGGCTGTTCTTACAGAATATGGCGCATGCCGTATTTTTGTGCAAATCATGTGCCCATGATACTGCACAAACCCTATGCATGCTACATGTGTGTGCATGTTATTTATAAATTTGTTAAAAAAAAAACCCAAAAACCCAAATACAAAGGTAAATGTGAGGGTGGAGTGGAAAGGGGGAACCAATTACAAGGATCTACATATAACCTCCTCCCTGGGGGGACAGACAACAGAAAAGTGGGTGAAGGGAGACGTCAGACAGTGTAAGACATGACAAAATAAAAATTTATACATTATCAAGGGCTCATGAGGGAGGGGGGAGCGGGGAGGGAGGGGAAAAATGAGGAGCTGATGCCAGGGGCTTAAGTGGACAGCAAATGTTTTGAGAATGATGAGGGCAATGAATGTACAAATGTGTTTTACACAACTAATGTATGTATGGATTGTGATAAGAGTTGTATGAGCCCCTAATAAAATGATTAAAAAAAAACAACAAAAAACAAAGGTAAATGTATGTTTGCTTTAATCCTGGGCCAGAATGTGGACAAAGCAGGCAGACAGGGTTCCTAAAGCCTCTTGGCTGCATAGGCTCAAAGCCTCCATGGGGGTTCACTCCCTGTCTCCCACCCAGGCCTGGTGTGAAACATCTCTTGTGACGCTCCCCACATAGAGCCTCATCCCATGTCTTATGTCACTGGGTTACTGTGCTAGGGAATCTGCCTGGGGGTAACAGGGTGCATGTAAGCTAACGTGTCGGGAGGACACAATAGAATCAGAGGACATGAGATTCTCAGGACAGCATTTCAGCCAGGATATAGCAATCTATTAAAAACATAGCCATCTGGAGCCCTGGTGGTGTAGTGGTTAAGCGTTGGGCTGCAATCCCCATGGTTGGCAGTTAGAAAGCACCAGCAGCTCCTCGGGAGAAAGACCCGGTCTTTCCATTCCCGTAGACAGTTAGACTCAGAAACCCACAGTGGGGTCGAGTTGACTCAATGGCAGTGGGTTGGGTTTGGTTCTTGCTCAGTGCAGTTGATCTAGATGTGCTACTTAGCAGGATGAAACAAAAACATTTAAAAATATAAGTAAATAAAAACAGCTGTTACCTGGGAAAGAGTCATTCCAACTGCCTTTTTCTCCCCTTCTTCTCTGAGCCTCACTCTCAGGCAAGATCAACCTGGAGGATTCAACCTGGAGTGCCAACAATGTGCGGTTAAATACCAAGAGTCAACATACCTTTTCCCTGTATCCCAAGCACACACACGTGGATGCCCTGTCCCATAGGCAATGACCGTCCCAGCAGCTCACTGCCCCAAGATGGACTCGGAGACAGTAACCTCCTACACAGAGACCAACAGGTGAGCATACTGCCCTTCTCGCCAAGTGAAGCCCACATTCCACGACAGCGGTGAACTGGAGGCTGGACCGACCATCCCTTCAGGTGCCAGACCGAGCCTGACACCACAGCCCGTGCAGAAACAGAGAGCCCCTCCTGTTATCTTGCAGCAGGCCTGGTTCTCAGACCCAGAAATGGAAGATACAAAACTTGAACTCCAGACGGGATGCAAACTATAATGACCCGGGGTACGTCTACTTTTTCTTGAGACTGGGGCCCACCCAGACTATTTGAAGAGGCCTCACCTTGTGGGAGGGTAAACTAGCAGTGTATTTACAAAATGCCTCAGTAAACCAGTGTGCAGGGAGAGGCGGCAAGCCCAGCACATCTCCCTTGTGGCTTGGCTCTCCCCTGCAACCCTGATATCACCTGGATCCAGCCAGTGCAAAGAGTGGGAACCGAGAGAAACCTGCAGAGCAGGCCTGATGCCTCAGGAGAGGGGTGCAAGTGTGGCTGGAAGGTTAAATAGGGGACAGAGAAGTGCACCCTGAGATGTGATATGAGAATGTGATAGCAGGGGTTAAAACAACAACAACCTGGTAGACGGGTACTTTTGCCATTTGAATGGGAGGGACCCGAGTTCTAGGCAGAGAAATCAGCCAGGCGAGGGCCCTGAGGAATTAGGGATTCCCACCCCAACGACGAGAAAGGTAAGCCTGTTGGCCTCAGCAGAGGAAGTAAACAAGGAGACTATAAGGACATAAGGGCGTAGGGGGCCTGGAGAGCAGATCCCTAGGGATCCAGCTCTATATTTTTCTCCCACACCCCAAAAGAATTTTGGGGATCGTGTGCAGTAGAATAGGTCTCTCTTTATATGTGGCCCGTGGTTTAGAATTCTGTCCCCCAGAGAGCAGCACTCTGCCTGGTTAATTTACAACGCAAAACCACCCAATAGGATCCAGTGACTTAGGGGGATGGGTCAGTGTGTCTTCCTGCTGGGAAGGCCAGACCTTAAATTTGCCAGGGAGCTTGCTAATGCAAGCAGCCAAACCCACAGTGGTTTGAAAGAGATCGGTGGAGATCTAGCGAGC
>NW_022104553.1:18768702-18769360 GCF_000313985.2 Echinops telfairi | reverse complement strand
ACCCCCACCCCCGCCCTATGTCCCTTTAGACTTTTAATAACTCTCTGTATTGCTCAGAGACAAATGTGTTAGCTACAGATGCCGCCTGGCACAGCCATCCAGACACTACAGAAAATCCTCTACTTGCCTCTCCTGTTGGTTAGTGGCCAAAAGATTCTGCTATCTTGTTAGTCAAAACACATCCAGAGACTGTCCTAACCTTATTGTTCTTGTCTGCTTGCTCATGGTCAATAACTGATTATCCTGAAACCTGAGTTAATGTCAAACATCAGTGTGACCCTACTGGTATGTGAATTCCATAAAAAGTTAATAGTTTATCATTTCAATGTATTCTAAGTACAAGTGGGCCTGTGTTGCTGTCAGTCTCCTTGCTAGTACTACCTTCTAATGACCTTATTTTTCTCTAACTTGGAGCTTAGTGAATTGGCTCAGCTGCTTCAGGGAAAGGACCCCTATTGGAGGTAACAGCAACAATTTACAGACCCAAGTATTTTGAAAATGGGTGACACTGGGAGGTCAAGGCGCTGTAGTGGTTAGATTCAGGAACGGCTTCTGCAATTGAAATTTCATTCAAGAAATTTAATTAAGAGGGTGAGCCATAAGTAACCCAAACTACAATGTGAAATACAAAACATGCAATGGCATTCCAACACCCCTC
>NW_022104553.1:18765250-18766623 GCF_000313985.2 Echinops telfairi | reverse complement strand
CCACTTTCCCCAATAAAACAAATAAATAAATTATGTAGACATTAAATGAAATGAACCCATTTGTTTTTAATGTTCCCCAAGTTCTGGAAACAACAGTATCTTAGCATGAAGTGAGCACATCATTTGAAGAGTTAGACCAAAGTCTAGACACTGCCTTCTGAAGCTTTTCCTTTCTGAAATCAACTCCACTGTTTGTCATGAAAGCAGGGATTTCAGAGCGCCCTGTTGTTCCAGAAATAATGTGTGCATTATGCAACTTTTGTTTTCTTTCCCCCAATCATGCAAACCACCTGCATGTTAATTTCTGATGTTTGCTGTCTGCATTACACGCACATTATCTGGGGAAAATATTGCACACCAGCTGGGTACAGGGTTCCAGAAGACTTGAGAAAATCCAAAGATATACAAGGGCAGATCCAAATTTTTGGAGGGAAGTGATGCTCACCCAGGGAGACCAGGTCCCCATAGTTCTCCAGCATCACCTCCCGGCACAGAGCCCTCTGAGCAGGGTCCAGGCAGTCCCCTCCTCCTGAGAGAACTCCAGGGCCACATCCCTGAAGGTGAACAATCCCTGTCATGGAAAACACAGCTCACCAACTGCATAAGGGGAAGTTCTGATTTTCCAGTAAATCAATAGAAATCAAATTTATGTATGCCGAAAGATTCATATAAGACACATGATTTACACGTTTTGTCCCTAATATTCTCTTCAGATTGATACATGGCATCATGATAAAGAGAGAAAAGATCGAAGTTGTCAAGGATTTCATTTTATTTTGATTCACAATCAGCATCCAAAGGAGTCAAGAAATCAAACGGTGCATTGCATTGGGCAAATCCACTTCAATAGACATCTTTAACGTCAGAGAGCAAGGAAGCCTCATTACACCCGGAACTTCAGTTGATCTGGTGCATTGAAAGCCTGGCCTGCTCGTTTGAGATGAATGTGTGTGTCCAGGAGGGGACTGAAAAGGAGATGCAGCAACGCAGACATGGACCAAATGTAGACATATTCCTGTTCCACTTACTGAGGAAAAAAAAACACAAAGAACTGTCTGTCTGCCAGCAAGAAAGCTATCGATTAGAGATGGCTCCCAGGCAGATTCTTATCGGGTAGCCCCTCCACATACCTGGCATGTCAAACGGATGCTGACAGCTCTGGGAGGCTACACATCCTCTGGACTAGGATTTGTCCAAAAGCCAGGACATCAGACACTGCATCAACTTGGACGGTTTTTCAAAGGAACACGCGTTTACTTCAGTATCAGTTTGATAGAAATATGGACTGGGTAATGGAAATATTTCCTGTCTAAAACAGAGAGGGGAAGGCATGGAGGGCTAGCCTACACACTTTCTGGTTAAGCTGTTGAGGG
>NW_022104553.1:18764061-18765150 GCF_000313985.2 Echinops telfairi | reverse complement strand
CACAGGTTTATGTGACCTCACCGTTGTCATTAAGAGTGTAGAGTGAGCAAGTTATTTAAATCTAGGGTTCCCAGAGGAGTCGTAACACTAAAGACAGCAAGAGACCCAGAAGGCTGGCTAGTGGCAAAGAAACATGGCCAACACAGGAGAGCCAAGTGGTAGATAAAAAAAGCGACATTAGCATTAGTGACAGGAGCCAGAAAATAGAATTAGTGTGGGGTCTATCTCTTTTGAGATATAACAAAGATTAAACATGCAACTGAGCAACTGGAGATGGATAAGAAACATGCTAAGTCACACAAAGATCTCCTATGTGGGAAACTAACACTGAGGGAAATATGAGGAGGACTATATTCCCTAACTTATCACAGAGGGAATCTGGAAAGCTGGTATTCCATGGTAGGAAAGCCACCACTTTGGTCAGTTAGAGGTAAAGTCCAAGTACATGATCCTGCTTTAAATATCATTCCCACAGATTCTCCCCTAACAGCTATGCCACCTTCATGTGAGCACATGGTGGATTCGATCTCCTTATATAAGCAGATATTATCCTTTTTTCTCTCCCTGCCATGACACCCACCCCCACTCATACTTTCCCCCAGTACAGGTATTAGGTTTCCTCACCTGTGAGCTCAGGGACCTTAATGTAGATACCACCCATCCTGTGACACATGTAACTAATGAATATGCATGTCAATGCATATAAATGTCCCAAGATAGGAAAGGTTCTCTCTCACTTCTCCAAGTTCCACGTGGTCCATCAAGAGGAGCTGAGGTGGGCATGCTACCATAAAATGGGTCTGACTCTTTTTATTGCATTCTCTCTCCCATCTTTCTCATCCTCTATGACTTTAATTTTTATCTATTATCGCTGTACATTGGCACATCTCGCCCTTCGGTTGTTGGAGGCTGAGTTCCTCTGACACTTGAGAAGGGATGAGTCAACTGAGGCGCAGTATAGCACTGATGAAACACACAATATTCCTCTGGTTCATTGAGGCTTCCTCACCCCCCACTATCATGACCCCAGTCCTGCCTTCCACTTCGGGCTAGACCGGAGCCTGTACACTGGTACAGATAAGAGCTCAC
>NW_022104553.1:18761495-18762641 GCF_000313985.2 Echinops telfairi | reverse complement strand
TTGAAAGCCTGGCCTGCTCGTTTGAGATGAATGTGTGTGTCCAGGAGGGGACTGAAAAGGAGATGCAGCAACGCAGACATGGACCAAATGTAGACATATTCCTGTTCCACTTACTGAGGAAAAAAAAACACAAAGAACTGTCTGTCTGCCAGCAAGAAAGCTATCGATTAGAGATGGCTCCCAGGCAGATTCTTATCGGGTAGCCCCTCCACATACCTGGCATGTCAAACGGATGCTGACAGCTCTGGGAGGCTACACATCCTCTGGACTAGGATTTGTCCAAAAGCCAGGACATCAGACACTGCATCAACTTGGACGGTTTTTCAAAGGAACACGCGTTTACTTCAGTATCAGTTTGATAGAAATATGGACTGGGTAATGGAAATATTTCCTGTCTAAAACAGAGAGGGGAAGGCATGGAGGGCTAGCCTACACACTTTCTGGTTAAGCTGTTGAGGGCTTAAGCAGTGTGGCAGCAGGGCTCCTTAATGAATCACCACAGAGTACTCTTTGACCTTTGCCCTTGGTTTCCGACAGATGGCACTGCTGCTGGGTGCTGTTGGGTGGATTCCAACTTTTAACAAAGCCCATGTGCTCACACTCAATAGGAGGAGGGAAAAGGGAGACGTCTCAATGGATGGATTCTTAGAACTTTTCTGGTGGCTCTGGGGAGGAAAGGATGGAGGAGGATGGTATTATGATTATGCAATTCTTCCCTATTAATACTTAAATTTTTGTCTCTTTCCTCTCACACAACCTAATCTTCTTCCACCCTTGAATCTGATGCTGCGTTCCAGGACATGGGCTACAACCAGAGTGGGAAAAAAAAAGAGGTTCAAAAACAAGCAATCAAATTGATGCGAAGGAGCGTGGACCAAGTGTGGAGACCCCAAACCCACCTGTAAGATAAGAAGGAGCACACAGAAGGGATGATATATCCAGGGTGCAGTACAGCACTGATAAAACACGTAGCTAGCCTTTGGTTCTTTAATATTTCTTCCCCCCACTATTATGGCCTTAGTGTTGCCTCACTAATCTTGCTAGACCTGCGTACGTACACTTGCACAGTCAAGATCTTTCAATGTGAAAAATCCAAGACAGATTAAACCCCTCAGAAACAGTAATAGGAGTAACAATTCTCTGAGG
>NW_022104553.1:18757222-18758957 GCF_000313985.2 Echinops telfairi | reverse complement strand
GCCGACACTTCGTGATCACTCAGGCTGTTGTGTTTCTTCCATGTGGACTTTGCTGTTCCCTGTTGCCATGTGATTTGATCCTGGCCTGAAGCTAATTTCTGATGTGACTATAGAAATATGTCACCTTCTTTTGACTCTTTGTTTACAGATTATGGTATACACTTGGCCCTGCTGAATACTAAAATTGATGGCTAAATGTACAGGTAATTCCTGGGTGACAAATGTCAGATTTAGTTGTAATCTGTAAAGACTATTATATAAAAAATTTGACATACATACAAAAGTCTGTAATAACAAGTAGCCTTTATTTTGTTATTAAAAAAAGCAAACACTGCCATCCAGTCAAGGCTGACTCATAGGGACCTCCCTATGAGTTTCCAAGACCATAACTGTTTACGGGAGTAGAAAACCCTGTCTTTCTCCCACAGGGTGGCCGGTAGTTTCAAAGTGCCGAACTTTTGGATTGTAGCCCAATGCCCAATCACTACACCATCTGCTACGACTACTCTACGACCACTGCTTTGTTATACATGTGAAAACATTGTTATTAATTATTACTATACTATGAAGATCTTTTAGTGTAACTGGGAGTGTTTCTTTAGTGTTTTTTTATGCATACAAGGGACACGATATACAAAGACAAACATTTGACTAACTGAAGTTAGATATGAACTGTACCTGACTGCTCCAATGTAGGTACAAATTCAACTTAAGGATGGCCTTAGAAACAGAACTCACCTCATCATCTGGGCATCGCCTGTATGGAGAAATCGAGTGAAAGCCTGTTCCAGACGGATCACTACCAGGCCCGAGTGTGGTCGGTGAGGTCATCACTTTGTGTTGCTGGGTGCCAGTAAGACACGCCCAGAGTGGAACCATCCCAAAGGCTTTCCGACGCTGGAACCTTTAAGGGAACAGACAGAAGTGAGAGCCCTTGATGCGTTCAGATCACGGACCTTTTGCTTAGCAGCTGAGGCCTTAACAAGTGTAGTTCTGGAATTCCGTAATGAATCAACTGACAGAAAGAGATCTCCCATTTGTCCTGAGTTCCTGGCTGATGCTGTTGACTATTGTCAAGTCAACCCTGACCCAGTGACCCTATTTGCTTCTATGACTCTGCTGCACTCTGCAGAAACAGGCTACTAGGTCTTTCTCTCAGAGCTGCTGAGTAGGTTCACACTGCTAAGCTTTCATCCATCAGCCAAATGATTAACCATTGCTCTACCAGGACTTTTTCTCCGGACAGATAAACCCACTGAATTTCCTAATTGAGGTTCCACAGAAGTGAGTTGAACTGAGCCATCTGTACTGCTGTGTGGACTAATTAGCTATTATATTCCTTGGCGCCGTGTCATCAGCATATCTCAGGTAGCTAATAAGCCTTGCTCCAATCCTCATTCCATATTCTTCTACATATAATCCAGCTTCTCTGCTTATTTGCTCAGCACACAGATTAATCAGTATGGTGAGAGGATACAACCTTGATGTACGTACACCTTGTCTGCTTATAAACCAGGCATGGGAGATAGCACAAAAGAGGAAGACCCTCAATGAAATGAATTGACAGGAGAGACAACAATGACTCAGGTCTAGGAACAGTTGTGCTTAGGGCCACCACGGGTCCAACAACAACAGTATTCTCTTGTTCTGTCCTCACAACTGCTTCGTGATCCACGTACAAGTTCCACATAAACACTATCTTCTCGAGGTTATCCATAATTTGTTATGATCCACA
>NW_022104553.1:18751947-18756523 GCF_000313985.2 Echinops telfairi | reverse complement strand
AACATGTTCCTCCTTTTTGGTTTTCTCACTCTAAATCTTTGAACACTTCATTGTAGTATTTGACTCTATCTTCTTGAGCTGCCTTTTGAAATTTTCTATTCGGCTCTTTAACTTCCTCCCTTCTTCCATTTGCTTCCGCGACTCAGCGATTAAGAGCAAATGTCAAAGTCTCTTTTGATATCCACTTTGATTTTTTCCCTTCTTACTGTTTAAAATACCTTTGCGTCCTTCATGAGTGATGTTCTGTTGACCTCTCACGGCTCATCAGGTCTTCCATCATTAGTGTCCAATGCCTCAAAACTGTGCTTGCAATGTTCTAGAAATCCAGGTGGGATGTGTTGTCGTTTTCTTCAGCTTTCGCTTGTGTAGTAAACTGAGGGACTGGATGAGGATGGAATCCAGCTAAATCATCCATGTTCATACTTACGGGTCCGGAAAGCCGACTCTGGTGGAGGAAGACTCTCATGGTTAGGAGATATACACGAATCTTAATATACATGCCCATGACTGCACACAGTCCCTCCAATCAGCCCCCAGAAAGGAACTGTCATAAAGGAGCTACCATATAAGAGGAATCATTTCTGGGTCTGGCAACTTCACCATGCCTAAAGGTTCTCTGTAGATAACAGCAATCAGGTTCGATAGCTAACCCACCATACATGTAGCAGCTCCCTGGGGAGGGTTCAGGGGAGTTGAGGTCAACAAGCACAGGGTCGAGAAACTGACTCATCGTATTGCGTATTATGTAATCTGCTTATGATATTACCTATTGAAGATGTCTGATGTTAGCTGTATGACATGCATGCCTTACGAAAGATCTGTCAGCCCCATGATATCTACCCATTGGAAAACACATTTGCTCTCTCAGTCCTGATATGGGACGAAGATGCCCTGTGCCCTGCAGTCTGTCTGTCTTTAATATTTTCCACAATCGCAGTCACTCCTGAGGACCTGTTTGAGTGTTGGGGACCCCCTCACCCTGACAAGCTTGAACTTACATATGAGCAATTGATCGTCTGTTTCACAGTCCACCCTGGCCTGGTTTTAGCTACTAATATTGAGCTTCTCCATCTGCTCTTCCCTCAGATGCATTCAATTTATTTGAGTGTATTCCATCTGGAGAAGTTCATGTGTATGGTTGCCTTTTGTGTTACCGAGAAAAGGAATTCTCTGTGAACAAATCGTTGGCCTTGAAAAATTCTGAAGAGCGCCTTGTATCGGACTTATGGACTTGAGTTGGACTCGCTGGGATGTTTTCTTGATATGCAATCACTTCTTGATATAAAGCTCTTTCTTACACTTATATTGGTGTCACTGGATTTGTTTCTTTAGTCAACCCAGTCTGACACACTTTCTAACACACTTAGAAATGTTTTGTTTTGTTTTCAGGTGAGGATAAAAAAGACTGTGAAATGCATTTGGATTCATTTTCACAGAAAGAAGAATTAAATTTTCAGTATTTCTAAGGAGAATCGATGGATGTCTGTTCATCTTTATATGAATATGAACGCCAACAAAAGTAAAATGAGATGAGCAAGTTTGCAATAGTCTCTATTTGACCAGAGGTATTAAGGCATCGGATGTAAGCTAACATACGATGTGTCTTAAGTTTGACTCCAAGTGGGACTGTGGTCATTTGGTATGATCCATCAGGTGCAGCCTGAGGAAGCGAGTCTCATACCGGAAGGCCAGCAGACAAACAGAATTTGATACAGGCCCTGAGAGGAAACTACAGCACAATCTTGACACAGGACAGCTCAGTGGGCTGCACACTGGGATAAGGCACCGATGTCTTATATATTTGTATTTAAAATTTGTCAAAGCAAGCTTCTTCCCTCACTACTCTTCTTTTTCAGAATTCCATCCCGGCCTATTGATATCATTTCTTCATTCTTGCTCAACCCAGAGGTG
Organism: Echinops telfairi; assembly: GCF_000313985.2. Lineage (NCBI taxonomy): Eukaryota > Metazoa > Chordata > Mammalia > Afrosoricida > Tenrecidae > Echinops > Echinops telfairi. The sequence continues at coordinate 18,754,612 of NW_022104553.1, read as the reverse complement.
GTGACACAGCTTTATGGGCCCTTAATACTAGATGATGTTCTTGATATCCAACATCCAACTTGCTTTCCAATGGGAATCAAAAGGTTCCATTCTTCGAACTCATCTGAATGGCGACCCTACTCCCTTGGCCCGGGTAGGCCTCATTCTTCTGCCCCAAGGTGAACTAGAAGAAAAGAAGAGAGAAGAGGCAACCAGCAAACTCAAACCCAGCAGAACCAATTTCACTAGCTTTTATGGCTTGAAAATAACCTGAGACCACCAGGACATTGGTTCCCCTTCTAAGAGTCTGGATGTTGGCCACACCCTCTAGATTCTGGGTGAAGGCCTTCAGGCATTAGGCTTCAGCTCTGCCCTCAAGGCCCCCTAGAATGGCAACTCCACTCCTTCAGCGACGAGGCTCTGTTCTTCTAGTCTGTCTTACCGATAACTCCACCATCTTTTCTCAGCAGGCCCCTTTGTTATTTCCCATAGTGTGTATCCAGCCCATATCTGGATGGGTCCTAAGGGACGGTTGTGTAATTGAGGGGAAGAAAGGAAGAGGCAGACAAAAGTTTTGGGGTGATCACCTCCTCCCTAGCATCAGGAACCATGTCTGAGTGGGAGAGAGAATGTATTCTTCCAACCAACTTATATAGTCTCAGGGCATACAACCCCCCCCCACCCCCAATTACAGGTGACAAGTGGGCAGTATTTTAACCCTAGGGCTCCCTGAGTTCATTGAAGGAGTAACTCAACACCAGTGCTTTGGGCAGATAAGGGGGCATTGCTGTCCCCTGAGCAGGGAGAACAATAGCAACAAGTCTGTTCCTATAGATAAAGCTGCCGACCAGATAGTAGTCAGCTATGTGCTCCCATGTGCTCCCTGGTCTCCCAGGCCTCTTAAATAGGAGAACAAAGCATTTGTCCACATACACTCTCTTCCTGTTCCTCAGTGTGCCACATCCAAGACACAGTAGACCAACTCCCTCAACTTTAGGATGTTGCCCCCAGGCCCTGATGCATGTTCCCCACGTTCTGGGACCCCACATTCCGTAACCAGGTGGCAAAGAGCTGGCAAAGATTGATCCAACTCTGAATTCAAGAGGACCATGGCCCCACCCTTGGAAAGTGAGCTGTCTCCGCCCCCCTGTGCAATTTTGTTGGTCTCTGAAATGGCTCTGAAAAGAGCCTCAGCATCTGTTCTTTCCGTTTCTTGGAGAACAACAGACATAGGTCCTTGGTCTGTTTCCTGCCTGTAGAATTCCAAGAGCCAATGTTCTTCTCTTTCATGCTTTTTCTGTCCCCTTCTTTCTAAGCTGATGGGTTTTCTCCATTGGTCACAGCTTAACTACTTTTACAAAAGATTCTGTAGCCATATTGTTGGTGAACAAAGGGCATGTGTCCTTTGTATAACAGCATTGTCCAGATCTTTAAGGTCTGCTTTCTATTTGGCCAATTCATATTTAAGTCCATTTCCCTTCTCTCATATTTTACTATAAGCAGCAAGGAGTGCCATGGGAAAAGGGGGTTGGGGGCTGGGGAGGGCCCTGACCTCAGTATGAATCACAGGAGGGAGGGAGGGACAGGCAGGGTACAGTACCTGGATTGCCCTTGGCCTTTTCCCAGGACATTTCTCTTTTTTGACTTTGAAAATACATAAATCTTTTTTTGGGTCCTGTGGATAAAGGTTGCTTTTTGCCTAGTTCAAAAGGTGTGGTCTGGTGCAGACTAGAGTCCCAACCTGCCCCTGGAAGACTGGACTCTTCCATGGCCCTGACCAGCAGGCAGGATATGGGACACAGGAGTTATATTTGTTGTCCTTCAAGAAAAGAAAGAGACCATGCTCTGGAGCAGTTCAGAGACCAGCAGATCTGTGGGAAGGGGCCATGGATCTAATGGCTGACTGAATTGTCTCGAACCTGGACCAGGTGGAGGAAGATGTTTGACCCTGTGAGCTGGTGTGCATTGCTTGCTCACTGGATGGATGGCTTGCTCTAGATTTGACTTTGCTTATGGATGCAGACGCTTAAGGTTCCAACTAGAATTAAGAATCTTCACATCAGAGACATACTCGTCTCCTCAGATCAGTGGGTTGATATACGCAGGCAGTTTAGAAATTGAATACTCAAAACGGGAAGTTAAAGGGATGAAGTGGCTGGCTTGCAAACTTTCATGGGTGGAAGAAGATGTCGCTAGGATGCAGCTGTTGTAGGTGTTCCGGAAACGGTAATTGTTAGGCATAGACTATTTTTGATTTATAGTCTCTGAAACCCGCAAGAGACAGGAGTTCTACTCTCGCCATTAGGGTCGCTATAATTATTTGATTAGGAGTAGAAAAATACGGTATCACAGAGAACCCGAGAAAAATGTATCAATGAAGAAAGAGTAAAAGCAAGCACAGGAAGTCCAGAATCAATATAAAAAGGATTATTAGAGGCCACGTTGTACAACTCAGTGAAAATGAATATGAAAACATAGTTAAATCGGGGGTATTTTCCAAGTCGCTTCGGCCTCACTCACAGGACGCGCCTCCTCAGCTCACAAAAATAGCTTCCGACTGAAACCGTTTTCAAGTTTTCAGGAGGAACACATCCCTCCTTTCAACAAGTGTCCCACAAGCTTTTACCTCCAAGTCCGCGATCCAAACTTAAAATAAGCAGAAAGCAATCCTTCTGTACAGGACACC
>NW_022104553.1:18749870-18751533 GCF_000313985.2 Echinops telfairi | reverse complement strand
GCCTTCAGTCGGTGCTTCGCGGTCCCAGCCCCTCCACACTAGAGACTCAGCGGTCGTTCCGGACGTTAAAAACTCTCCGCACTGGCCTCTTCCGCCCCAGGGAAATCTCCTGAGGGGTTCCGGCCCGGCTCCCTCCGCAGCCGCCTACCCACCCGAAACCCGCAGAGGGGTCCCCGCCCAGGCCTTGTGGACGTGTAGGCGTGTAGACGCGCCGGCACGGTCGTTTTCCTGCTGAGACCCCTTCTCGTCCCTCTGCCCACGCTGCGCCGCCGGGTCAAGTCCTTACCCGGAGAGAGAGCGTCACGGCCTTTCCTCTGTCGCCCATTGAGGGTAACGCCGACCCCCGGCTGCATGGGCAGCTGGGTCCTCTCCTTGATCCCGGGTTCCTGAGACCTCACCTTTTCTCGTCGGTATTCACCACCTCCTCCCTGAACCCCATGCCACCCCTGTGACACCCCGTGGTATTTGTCCCCGATCCCACCCCCAGGCAGCGGGGGCCTTACTCCATCCCTCTAGGGCCCGTGTGGACCTGGGGATCCGAAAGTCATTGCAAGAGAAAGGACAACTGTTAAAAGTCAGAAAACAACCATCGGAGAAGCATCCATAGATGCAAAATAGAGGCTGGGGATGGGGGTGGGGTGGGGGTGGGGCTGGTCTTGCATAGAGACCCTAAAGTGCCCAATTAACGGAGAGGGCAAACAAAAGAAAACAAAAACCAAACTCACTCCCAAGGGGTTGACTCCGACTCATCACCACCCTACAGGACAGGGTCGAACTGCCCCTGTGATTCTCCACTGTAACTTTTTACAGGAGTAGAAAGCCTCATCTCTCCTGCTGAGAAGCCCCCACTCAGCCACTGGGGTTCCTCAACCGAGAGAGTAGCAGGGAGGAAAGAAACCGAGAGTCAAGACGTAATACTAGATTGCGAAGAGGAGGTAAAATAAAGGAGAGGGCCCTTCGTTCCCAGTGGTAGCCGTGTCAGTGGGGTGGCACTTCAGACAGAGTGAAGGGGGCCGGGGCAGAGAAGAGAAGAGTCCTGGCTAGCAGGTGCAGACACTCGGTGTAGGGTGAGCTCAGAGGGAGAAAGAACAGGAAAGGAGCAGGGGCTTGTGGTTGTCCGTAGGGCAGAGAGGAGGTGTGCTGGAGAGGAGATGAGGTGCAAAGATGGAGAGAGTCGCAGAGGTAGATGGAGGGTCAGCTGAAAGACGGGAGAGGAAAAAAAGGAGATGAAACAGACTTCAGGAGTGGGGCTGAACAGGTGGAGGACTCCAGAGAAGGGGAGGAGAGAGGGGAGGAGGAAATGAGCAGAAAGGGAAGGGAGGGAGGTAAAGGATCCCGAAGAGGAGAGAAGCAGAGGCAGGCAGTGAGCAAGGGGAACCGTGGGCAGAAAGAGAGGTCTCCCATCCACCTGAGTGGGGGAGTTGATGGATGCCAGCAAACATATTGTGATGCATTCATCCTGGGAGCCTTTATCATCATTTTGTGTGTGTGTGTGATTATAAAGCTCACATTTTGTACTCTTTTTTTAAAAATCAATTTATTGGGGCTCATTCAATTCATCACAATACATAGATCAATTGTGTAAAGCACATCTATACATTTGTTACCCTCATTATTCCCAAAATTCGCTTTCCTCTTGGGTTCCTGGAATCAGCTCATTTTC
>NW_022104553.1:18736319-18748295 GCF_000313985.2 Echinops telfairi | reverse complement strand
TTGTCTTTGAACCGTGTTCCAACCCAGTGCTTGTATCCATTCTGACTTCTGTTGGCCCCATCGAACAGATTAAACCTGCTGCTTGATAGGGTTTCCGATGCTACTTAATCTTTCCAGGAGCAGTCAGCCTCCTCTTTCTCTCTTGGGATCCTTGGTGGATTTATACAACTGGCCTTGCAGTTAGTAGCGCAGCGCTTAACCCCCTGAGCCACCAGGGTTCCTTTTGTTCAAACAGAGCCCATCTCTAGGATGAGACTGCTCAGAGCTTATTTCTGTAGCAGAACCCTCATTCACCCAATAGCGTGGGGCAGTGCTGATCATGTCTTTTTTCCCTTCTAAAATCTTTTTCTTGGTTTCAGGGTACGTGTGTGTATTCACTTCTATTCTCGATAACGCCTCAGGTTCCTCCTCTGGCTTCTCCTGAACGACATGGTCTCTGAATGGCAGTCTTCAAATCTCCATGCTGCTCTGTCTATAACAAGGCTTTACCCTTGCCAGTTCCAGTCACACCTTTTAAACGCCTCACCATCTTCCAATTTTACCTCTCCAGCCAGATCCCTGTGCTAAAACCCCGACTCATGTGTCCACCTGGCTCCATGGCATCTCTGCTGGGGCCTCTCAGAGGTACCTCCGCCTTAAAACATGCAAGGCTGACCTCCAGAACTTCCCCGATGGTGTCCGTGGTGCTGTGAAGTGCAGCCCTGAGCTTCCTGGGGCTCAGGTGAACATCCTGGTAAGCTTTTGTACTATGCAAGATGTTAGATTATCTACTAATATTTTGAATTATTACATAAATCAATCAGTGGGTGAAGGAAGACAAGGCTTCTGTAATTCCTTGGAGATGCGTGTGTGTGTGTGTGTGGGAAAGCTCTGTCTCTCTAGGGCCTATTTGACTTCATCTTCTGGGCTTCGTACTCCATCTGCTGCAAGTCACTGAGGCCTGGTTGCCTTTCCTGAGGGAGGGACCCTACTCCCCCATGGCTTTCACAGAGCTGGCCCCTCACATACACCTGACAAACACCCTTGGTTTCTTACCTCTTTGTTCTCTGGGGACCCTTCCCCAAATCCCATCTAACATTCTGGTCACACCCTCACCTGGCCCATATGTCTGTTCTGCACGCATCTCTCTGCTCTTGCCCCCTTTTGCTGTCTTGATTGAGGACACAGCAGGCCCCCGGGAGAGTGGGGGCTCCTCTCTTCTGAGCCACCTCAGGCCTGCTTCCACCCCGGAGGCCTTTGCAGCCACTTCCCTAGTGTCTCCATCCAAACAACCCTGGGGGTAGAGCCCAGCTCCATAATGTTGAACTGCCCCAGGTGAGTTTGGTCTGCAAGCCAGCTCAGGAGAGAGAGAGAGAGAGACAGACAGACAGACAGACAGACAGACACTAACCTCTTTCCAAGAGGAGCTGAGGGGCCTTTGCTGTGTATGGGCTAAGGTGTCAGGCCTGGTGTGGGGCCTGAAGGAGAGGTCAACCCGGCCCAGATGTCTTGCTGCAGTGGGCGTTGAGGCTTCACTAGAAGGGGAGGGCAAGAAACTCACCTGTTGGTGTCCCATGTAGGAGGTCATTGTCCCCGAGTTCCTCCTGGGCAGTGGGTAGCCAGGACCGCCTTTCCTTGTTGTGTGTGCCTACAGTGTGGGTGGCTGTCGTACAAGCAGTTGGGCATGCTGATTGGAGCATTAACAGCATATATTCACCCCTCAGGATCGACTTCTTCAGACAGACCTTGCTCGAGGAAGGAAGAAGCATCTGGAATGGCTCTGTCCCAGGTACCTGCCTGCCCTCGGTGGTGGCTCTGCACTCTCTTTCTGGAAACGCTACCTCCTCTCCTCTGACCCTGACCTGTCCTGCTTGACAGATGCATGGGCTACCACTGCTCCAGAGCCTTACCTCGTCTCCTCTCACCTCGGCACAGAGTCATTGTCAGCCTGTCTCAGGGACATGGGACTTAATACCAGGCTCCATTTGGGATTTAGGAGTGTCCTGGGAAAGGCTTCACATCAGGCCTGTGTGGGAGGCCAGGAATGGTCCCCACGGGGGCAGTGAGGGTCGGCAGCAGGGAAGGAGGGTATACGGGCCACATCTGGATACCCTTTCACAGCGTTTTCCTAAGTGGGTATTACTGCCATCCCTCGAACACCCCGCCCACCACTGGATTGATCAGGGTGGGGGTGGGAGATGCATGAGGAGGCTGCAGAAGCAGATCCCTACATACTTCATTATGGATTATGGGCTATTTTTAATTGCTGAGGTGGAGGGCGGGGGTATGGAGCGTGGTATCTGTAAAGGGGCGGTAGGCCAAGTAAATTTGGAGACCTATGCCTTATCTCTGTGGACCACCTTGAAAAAAAGTACATATTTACATGTCCCACGAATATACACGAGCCTCTAGAAAATTCAGGATAAGGAGACTAATCCGGTGACACCTGCTCTGACCGATTTTGTAACCCTTCGAAGCTAATGAGTGATCAATATCTGACTGCCTGGTTCCTGTAAAAAAGGGCTGGCGAGGCATCTGGCCTTTAGCTTCATGAGCGGGAAGAGCCACCATCAGTGGCCCAGGGCTGCCAGCAGTCTGAGCTCAGGGCACTGGCTCTTGGTGAGGACATTCTTCCTCGGTTGTCTCTGTCAGCTGTGGGGCAATCTTCATGGTCTTGGCACCTTGTGCTCGCTTATTCAGTCTTTTTTCTTACTCTCCATTTGATTGAAGCCAGACCCTAAAATGACACTCATTGTCATAACAAAGAAAACCCATCCCCAAGTGGAATGACCCAGGAATAGGGGTTAGGTTTTGCAAAGCATTTTGTTGGGGGGGACGACAATCCGATTCATTATTGTTCCTTATTCACCTTTTTGCAATCTACGCTCGCTTTGCCATGGAGTTGATTTCACAGCGTGGCACTTCTGAGGAACTGACTGTCAGCTGTGCAGAACTCAATATCTAGCTCCCTTCTCTATTGGTGACCCTTCTAGTCGTTGTAGCCCAGCATCTGGATATTTCTTTTATTCCCAATGGAAATGAAATCAGCATTGATTGAGTGGATTTCATTTTTTCCTATGGAGTACTATAGTAAAACAAAGAGGCACATGATTTGTTCTTAATTCTCTTAGGTAGCCCTGTCAACACCGACATCAGCCAAGTTTATTCCCACACCTCCTCTTCCCATGTTGTGTGAAAAGAACTCTCCTGATGGTGTGGGTGTGATATGTTTTCATGACAGGGACTGGTGACCTTCAGGGATGTGGCCATCGAGTTCTCTCAGGAGGAGTGGGACTGCCTGGACCCTGCTCAGAGGACTCTGTACAAGGACGTGATGCTGGAGAACTACAGCAACCTGGTCTCCCTGGGTGAGCATCACTGCCTTCTAGTAGTTGAGACCTTTCCTGGCAGCCTCCTGGAGGCTCCTCCCCTCCTTGCTGCAGATTCAGATCCTTGTCCTTCAGGCAGAGATGAAAAGCTTATCATGGCACCTGCACTTGACCCCACCCACCTTTTCCTTCAGATGATCTTTCTCCTGCTTCAGCCTAGCTCGAAGGTGCTTGGAGAATTTGAGTCAAGAGAAAAAACCTAATGCATACTTTAAAATAACCCGTTTTCTCATTTTTACCCTGGATTTGATTTAGTGAGAGCTGGCTGTTTGCATGTATTTACTCCTTATTGATAATCTCGTTAGTGGACATTTCCCATTTATGATAACATTGAAAAAAACAAAACAAAACTCACCCCAAACTGGAGAACTGGAGGCAGTACCTTTGATGGTCTGGGTCTCCTGTAGCCTCGCTGCCTGTCAGCCATTCTGCATGATAGACCACAGACCATGGCAGTGACCAGGCTGTGTGAGGGATGGTGGTCAACCAGCTGCAGGATGCCTTTTCCTGTTTCTCTGCAATGTCTTAGCTCAGCTATGAAATGAAGGATTCAGCGTGACAGTGTGACCAGGTGAGGGAGGCCAGGCAAGGGCTTGAAGGTGTCGGGAAGGTTGGTGGGAGGAGATGGGAAGGTAGGAAAAGGGACAGGACTGTCCGGTGCTCAGGCTGGGATGACAGAGATGAGCAGGTCTCCACCCAGGGCAGATGGTGGACAGGAGGCAGTGGGTGACAGGCAACTTCTGACTACCTCAAGCCCCAGCCCATGCAGGCTCCACCGTGATGGGGACAGGGGTCCACCAGGCTGAGTGCAATCCTAGAGGTTCAAGGGTAACTGTGGGCAGTGGCCAACCTTGGAGGTCACTGATGCCGAAAATCACTTACCGCTGACTGAGCATAGTGACCTGGTCTTTGGAACCTAACCAAAGGTTGATAAGTGAGGAGTGGTATGTTTAAAATATTCCCTAAGCATTCTGTACGAAGCAGTCAGTAGATGAAGATGTGAAATATTTTTCTAGACCCATCTGTAACATTTCTTTTCAGTTGAACAGATGGCTCAGATGTTATTCAGCAAAAGCTAAAGCACACCGTGTGTTTGTTTTTTTTAACAGGAATCTCTGTATCTGAGTTGAATATTATCTCCATTCTGGAGCCTGGGACAGATACGTGGACTGTAGAGTCGAGGAAGAAAAGAGCAAAATACCCAGGTAAGTAGGACTCTGTCAAATTGTGACTAAGATAAGAGCTTGTAAAAAGACCTATCCTTTTATAAGGTTTTTTATTTTGAAAAATAAAGACTTTCTCTGTGAAAATTTACATTGCTGATTAGCTCCCTACTGAATTTTGCACAGCAAATTAGGTTCCTATTAAACAGTTTATATACCTGTCATTTGTTGGCGTTGGTTGCATTTTCCACATTGTGTCATCTTCTCCATCTTTATGGTCTGCTTGTCTCATTAATCCCAGTTTGTGATCTTCTTTGACCTTCTGTGTGCTTTCCAGAGCAAATCTTGACCTTTTATTTAATATATATTTTTAAAGGAATATGAGACTCATGGATTATATTATTTATTTTATAAGCCAGTCTGTTCTTTCGAAAGTCTCAATATTTCCTTTAGTCTCTTCTGGTCCCATAAGTCAGTTTTTTTGTTTAATAAAAATTACAGTTTTGCTCTGCAATTTCGTTCCATTCTGTTTTTGACCATCAATTGTGTCTCTAGCTGGAACGGTTGGTCGTGGTAACTGGACACGTCTGGGTCTTCTGGTTTCTGAGTAGACGAGGCCATGGTTTGTGTAGGTTCTTAGTCCTGTAAGACGATACTCTTCTTGAGTCTTTGCCTTCCTTCTTCTTTGTTCCAGGTGTGTAGAGACCAATTGTTTTATCTCAGATAGCCTAAGTTGTATTGTTTTGGGTTAATCATTTTATTGGGCTAAATTGTATGTTTTAACTCTTGAAAACATATCTTGTTTTAATGTTGGTTTGTTTTCTGTTATAATGTTAATGACAGTACTACTAAGAATGAGCGACAGGTGGTGTGTATACATAGGTCTGTGCATGACCTGAATGACTTTTCTGTTTCAAATTGTTTACCTTCGACTTAATGTTTCATGTTTCTTGTTGGGATTCCCTTGGTTAGTGTACCTTTAATGTTACATGAAAGGAAGCCTCTGTAAGAAAGAGAGGATGCGGTTAAGTACTGTTTGAGGAATTCTCTTCAATGAGAGCAGTCTATGAGAGAATGAAAGTTCATTTCTTGTGTACTCCCAAAGAGACATTTCTTCTCCATACCCCCATTTATCACTCACCTTTTCACCTAGCACAGACAAAGGTGCAAAGTCTAGAGTATAACTTGTATTTTCTAGTCCTTATAACCTTTTTGGTGTTTTGATTTTGAGGAAAAATCCATTTTTGTCCAACCAATTATAACTTAGAGTAACTGTATAGGACAGAGTAGGCAACTGGTGAAGCTTTAGACAAGCCCAGTGCTACATCCTTTTTCTCTCCAGTGGTTAGCAGATTTGACCTACCCTCCGTGTGAGCAAGCAGCCAAGTGCTTTAATGACTGGGCTCCCAGAGAACCTTTGAGAGCAGCAGTGCCAGGACATCAGATCCACTTCTATGACGGCAACCATGCGAATCAATCGGTCTCACTTCAGTCCCACATTAGTTCGGTTCTAACAACAGACACTAGCCACCTGGAATTTTGTTCTAATCATCCTTCAGAACCTTTATTGAAGCGTCGTTCTTTAGACATGATTTGATTTGATTTTGTCCCCCACGCCAAGCAAACCAAACCAAACTCACTGCCATCGCATCAGTACTGACTTACAGTGAGACCCCCGTGGGTTTCTGAGACTTAATTCTTTACAGAAGTAGAAAACCCAGTCTTTTTCCCATGGAGCTGCTGGTGGTTTCGAACTGCTGACTGTGTGGATCGTAGCCCAACAAATAATCATTACATCACCAGGGGCTCCTTCCCACTCCAAAAAAAACTGACTCGTGCTGACTCATAGCAACTCCTTTGTGGGTTTCCAAGTCGGGAGCACAAAGCCCAGTTGTTCTCCCGGGAGCATCGCAGCCCAAAATGTAGCCACGATACTACCAGGGCGCCCACTCCAAGAGACTGGTAAATATCAAGTGGTGGGTCTTTGTAGCCTGGTCTCCCCAAACCAAAGAGGTACCTCATTAATATAAACTCTCAGGTCTAAAAATACTTCCAAAGACAAATCAATCATGGGGAAATTGCAAGATTTTAAAGGTTATTTTTTCAGGAACTAAGGATAAAGATAAATTTCTTTGGTTCAGTTAATATAAACCACACAGCGGTAATTCAGCCCTTCATACTTTTATCTCCCCCATTTTAGTCAACCAATATTTTCATTGCCCATTCTAATTCTCAGCAAACGATACGTTTTATACCACCCCACAACAGCCCCCCCCATTCTAGTTTTCTGTGTGCACTGTGTTGTCTGCCATGTGCGTGTTATTTTTAGGAGCATGTTATATACAAAAAACAATACTCCAGGGATAAAAGTGTGTTCCTCAGTCTGAATAAATATCACTGGGGATAGGGTGGGGGTGGGAGGGATTTCCAAACGGACTTAGAAGCTTTGGCTTTGGCTTTGTTAAAGTACTGTGAGCACATGCATCTTCCACTGAACAAGTAAAACCCAATCCTGTGTAAATGCTCCTGATGGGACCTATTTGTAGTATTTGTAGGGTACTGTAGTCAGTGTGACTTGTCCTAATGTAGCAGGCCCTTCTCAGGGAGAGTTCGCACTGGAACCGCCTGAAGTGTCTGTTTCTTGTCGGAAAGAACCAGTCTTACTTTCATTTTGTGTTTCAAAGTGCACAAGAGAAATGTCTTTTTTTTTTCCTGTTAAAAATTTTGTAATTTAGAATTGCCATGTATTCATTTGTTAAACGTATTTTAGATGATTTCCCATTTCATTATATAGTGTTGTGCTCTAGCATTTGTTTATGGGAAGTTATGCAGCAAATCTCTACAATGGCATGTTTGTTTCTCATCAAGTGTGAGAAAATCTTATGGCCACCGCCAGTTGGTGTGTACTTTGGTGTCGTTTGGCTATAAGGTGTTTGAATGTAGTAATTGTTTCTTGAGGAATTTAAACATTTGAAGACAATGGTTGATGGGTCTCATAACTCGAGTCAGTGTAAGTATTACTTTTGGTATATACAACATTTATTTTCAAACTGCAGTTAATAAGAAACCTATGTTTCTTTATTTCTTTTAGATGTCTCACCTATGTGTACAATGAAAGTATTATCTGCAAAAGAGACCATTAATAAAGGAGAGTTTCATGAAACAGTGATTCCTGGCATTGAAGATGATGACTTGAGGAAAGTCGGGAAAAACATACGGGAATTTGAGAGGCAGTGGGAAGACACCGAGAGAAAGTACAGAGGAATAGCTATGACCCGTAACAAGAATTTCACTTGTAGGGACGGTCAACATGATCCAACACCTGTAGGAAACAACTATACAAAACGTTTTGAAAGTACGATTGGATTAAAGTCTCAGTTACATCTGGATGAAATAGAGAGTTGTCCAACTGAAGGCAAAATGTGTGATTCCAATCAAGCCGAGCAGTCTCTCTGCACCAGGTCTTCAGTTTTACCACTTCAAACAGCTTCTCCCAGTGTGAAAGCCAATATTCATAATAAATATGGGGAGGTTTTTATGCATCCTTCATTGGTTACACAACACCAAAAAACACACATTAGAGAAAAACCGTATCATTGTAATGAATGTGGGAAGACTTTTAGCCAAAAAGCAACACTTGTTAACCATCAGAGAATTCATACTGGAGATAAACCTTATGAATGTAATGTATGTGGGAAGGTCTTTACACAGAATTCCAACATTGCGTTTCATCTAAGAACCCACACTGCCGAGAAACCGTACAAATGTAGTGAATGCGGTAAGGCTTTTATCCATAACTCAAGCCTTGTGGATCATCAGAGAATTCATACCGGAGAGAAACCTTTCAAATGTAATGAGTGTGGCCAGGCTTTTATCCGACGGTCACAGCTCTGGGACCACGAGAGGCTTCACACTGGGGAGAAACCGTATAAATGTAATGAATGTGGCAAAGCCTTTAACCGTGGCCCAAACCTCACTACACACCAGAGAATCCACACTGGGGAGAAACCTTACAAATGTCACGTATGTGGGAAGGTCTTTAATCAAAATTCACATCTTGTGATTCATCAGAGAATTCATACCGGAGAAAAGCCTTACAAATGTAACGACTGTGGTAAGGCTTTTATTTATAGATCAAGCTTTGTCAAGCATCAGAGGATTCATACTGGTGAGAAACCTTACAGATGTAATGAATGCGGCAAAGCCTTTACCTGTGGCCAGCACCTTACTAGACATCTGAGGGTCCATACTGGAGAGAAACCACACAAATGTAGTGTGTGTGGCAAGGCATTTATCCAAAAATCAAAACTTGTGCGACATCAGAGAGTTCATACCGGAGAGAAACCTTATAAATGCACTGATTGTGGTAAAGATTTTATTCATAGTTCCAGCCTTGTTCAACATCAGAGAATCCATACCGGAGAGAAACCATACAAGTGTCATGAGTGTGGCCAGACATTTTTTACACACTATCAACTTTGGTATCATGAGATAATCCATACTGGAGAGAAACCATACAAATGTAACGAGTGTGGCAAAGCCTTTAACCTTGGCTCGACTCTGAATACACATCAGAGAATCCATACCGGAGAGAAGCCATACAAATGTCACGTGTGTGGCAAAGGCTTTATTCAGAAATCACAGCTTGCAAATCATCTCAGAATCCATACTGGAGAGAAACCCTACAGATGTAATGAATGTGGGCAGACTTTTTTTACAGGCTCTCAACTTTGGTCTCATGAGCGAATCCATACCGGAGAGAAACCTTTCAAATGTAATGCCTGTGGCAAGTCATTTAACCGGAGTTTACAACTCACCAGACACCAGAATATACACCTTGGGCAAAAAGCCCACATGTAATGTCTGCCAAGACATTTTTCTCTCCCAGAGATCAAAACTTGAGAATGTCAGAGAATCCACAGCAGGTTAACTCTACTTTTATACTGAGTGTATCAGATCATACATCCTGGAGAGAAACTTAATGAAAATAAGGTGTGGCAGGACTTTTATCCAAAGTTCTGGCAGTGTGAATTCATGCTGTAGAGAAACCTTACAAATACAGTGACTGTCCGAAGGCATTTTATTTTATTATTCACCCTTTGGAGGTTATGAGGAAATTCATATTAGAGTGAAGCTTTATAAAGGGCGTGTGCCAAGGCCTTTAAATAGTGAATTGACTTCAGACATTCAATTCTTGAAGGATACAAACCTTACACATGATCAATGTTGTGAGTCATTTAACCAGTTCTCACGATGGACTATCAGTCCGTAAGAGGTTAGCTTAGTTTCTAAGGCTCACAGATTAATCAACATCAGATGTTATATTTTACAGAATAATTGCATTTCTAAATCTATGAAAACTCAAATATATCTCAAAGAAGGAAACACATGGTAGGAACTCAATCGTGGTTTTTGGAAAGGATGACATTTCTGTGAGTTTCAACTTGGGGTTTGAAATCTGATATACCTGCACACTGACTTTTCATGTGTCACCATGATTCTCTGTGAGAACAGATCAGTGAGATGAAATATTTAAATGTGCTTTTGGTTGTCACTATATGAGTGACCAAACAGTTACAAAACAATCTCCACAAAAAAAAGGTTAAAAAAAAACAATCCCCACATGTATAGTTCAATGGTATTAATTACTCATTGGATGGAGTTCACTTACTTTTATATTCCCTGGGGAAAACAAGGACACTGTATTTTAAGATAAACTATGGAGAAAAGTCCTGTGAATATAGGACTGGGTGGAAAACACAGGCTTTGATATGCCATCGGTATTAAGGTATTCAAGAACACGTTTAGTAGTTCCTGTGGATCACAGGGAAGGGGCTCTCTGCCGGCAGATTAGGACATGCAGAAACAGATTTGGTGAGAGCGGAAGGGTGGTTATTAAGAACATAATGAAGGGAATGATGGTGAGCTCTCTTGAATGACAATAGATGTCATAGACAATAGTAAAGAAATGTGTTTTCTCAGAAAGTGAAGAGAAACTTTAATCAGAAGAATTTAATCAAAAGGCCAGAATTATGCCCAGGATTACCATTTAACATCTGGGAATGCGTTTTGGTAATGTTTTATTTAGAATGTGTCGTTAAGAGTCATTTCTAATAAAATGTAATATTTTTCATAACCTCAAATGGAATATATTTCTTGAATCAGTATACATCTCAGAATGTCATCACAACACACTAATGCACAATTAGGCTCTCAAGGTTGAATGGCATAGATAGCAGTTACTTTCTATGGTAAAATACAGTATACAATTCTGGGAATATATACCAGGATTCTGTATCATTGCTTGTGGCTGCATGAGTTTGAAGAGGGACTTAAGGACTAGTATTAGATGAAAGGACTTGGCACGGACTGGGCTTGGATGTTCTCTTGATGTAGGATTGCTTTTTGATTTTAAAGCTTTCTCTTAAACATATATGAGTGTCACTAGATTTGTTTCTCTAGTCCAACTGTCCTAACACACTACACGTGCAGGCTATAGCTCCCCACCACTTCCCTAGGTCTTGGTGAGCAAGGGGAATGGATGCAGCCATAGAGAAATATGGGCCCAATGATGAGTAATTGAGGAGCCTTGGTGGCACAGTGGTTAAAGGCTATGCTGTTAATTGATGGCCCAGAGGTCAAGCCTACCAACTTTCTGTGGTAGATGTGGTTATCAACCTCCCTATGCACTAAAGCCTTTGAAACTCTATGGGGGGCAGTTCTACTCGTCCTACAGGGATGGCAAGGTAGGAATTGACTTGATGGTAATAGGTTTGATTTTATTTATTTAAAGATGGTGGCTAAGCACCTGATAAACTTAATGCCACAGAATTGTACATGAGAAAGTTGTTGAAATGGCAAATGTTTTACCACTGTATTTCCTATGATCAAATGTATGTAAAATTTGATTGTGGCAAAATTATACTTAAGAAAGAATATGCCATCTCAATAATTTCTACATGTACAATTCAATGATAGCCATTACAGTCTCCATGTTGTGCGACCAATCTCACTGTAATTCTCCAAATCATCCCACCAATAAAAACCATTCCTTTAAAGTCACTTGCAACAGTTTGAAAGCATTGTGTCAGGGGCAATTTCTTTCGTAGAAAGGTTCCAGGTTTGGTTCGGAATGCCAAAATACTACCAATGCCCCTTTAAGCCATGGGGTGAAATGAATTCCTTTATGTGACCTTTTGCCTTGCGTCTTTGAACTTTAGATCAGTAGTTTGATAAAATTCCCCCCCTGAAGAGTTATCTTTAGCCCCTTCCTCCCCCACCAGACCGTTAGAGTTCTTTTTCCAGGTTGATTGATATATCCTGGGTAAACTGTAAACAACCTGATTACATTCTATGTTACTATGCCGAATACCAACAGCATAGCATTCTCAAAACAGCACAACACAAAACAAAGCAGCACATTCATACACAAGTATCTATGTCGC
>NW_022104553.1:18727495-18735223 GCF_000313985.2 Echinops telfairi | reverse complement strand
TTTCTGAAGAATTCTTGACAATTGCATGACAGCAGCTACTGCATGAGTAGAGGTCTCGGCTAATCCCATTTTATCAAGCAACATGCTTTAAAACAGGCTGGGAACCACTGCCTTTCCCCCTACCGCTCCATCCACCTCGAATTTCTTGCAAGATCTGGTGACTCCAACCCAAACAGGCAGCACAAAATCAAATGGCAACAATTCACGACAGTGAAAGTGTGTCACAACAACACCCCGCGAAAACATGCAAGCAAAACATAACAACTGACCTAGAGCTCCTTGAACCTAGAATAACTCCCATTAAATGCTGGAAGCAAGCACTAATTTTTAGATTATCTCTGGGTTACAACAATTGAAAAATCCTGACCAAACTGAGAGAGCAGACAGGCATATAAAACTGTAGGCTGGACGAAACGGCAAGAGACCCGCCAAATGTGTTTCCAAACAGGTCAAACAGAAATGAACAAACTTCTAACAATGTAAAGATGAGAAAAATGCAACAAGATTTAACATGACTTAAATAAAGTCTCAGAAAACTCTGAAACACAGTTTCATACATCCAGGAACACTTACCTTGTGGGTTCCCCAAGGTCCATGGAATGTTGGATGGGACAGCATTCCTTTCTCTGGCATCAATCTTCTACATCTTGGGATATTCTACCCCTAAAAATGGCTTTGGATCTTAGCGGAATATGTCTTTTTTTGTTTGTTTGTTCTGGAGGCAAAGGAGACCCCTCCCCCAATTGAAATATAGTTCACAGAGACCCATATACTAATTCTTAAGCAGGACAAGGACAAGAAAGTGGGTGTTAACAGTTTGAACTCATCAGCCACTTCTTGGGAGAAGGATGAGGCTTTCTGCTCCTTTAAAGAAGTGACTGGTGGGTTCAAACGGCTGACTTCACAGTTAGTAGCCTAATGCATACCCCACTGTACCTCCAGGATTCCTTAAGCGAATATAGCTGAAAGCCAACTCACCACCATCGAGTCAATTCTGACTTACAGAGGTCCTACAGGACAGAGCAGAACTGCCCCTGTGGGTTTCCAAGACTAACTCATTATAGGATTGGAAAACTTCAGGCTTGTTGGTGAAGGAATGCTTGGGTAAGGCCAATGGTTAAGCACTCTACTGCTTACTAAAAGGTGAATGGGTGGATCTTGCCAAAGGTAGCTGGGAAGAAAACCTATTTGCTTCCAAAAGGCCACAGCTGTGAAAACCTGTGGAGCACAGTTCTCCTCTATAAGGAATCTCCAGGACTCAATGGCACCTGGTTTCGTTTTGGGTTTGCTGTCTTCCAGGGAGTCCAGAGTGACCCACCTCAAACAAGAATCAGGCAGAAAGACAGAAGTCCTTCATAGTGCAGGCTTTAGAGTTGACAAGAGTTTAGGAGTGAGCTAATGTCAGACTTTCAAAAGCAGTGTACCCGAAAATTGTGTCCAAGACTTTTTGGCAAACAAGTCTGAACCCCAATGGACACCTCCAGGTGAAGGATACTTCCATTTGCCAGTGGATCCAAAGATCAAAATCATTAGCATTCCTTGGCTGCTGGAAGAATGGTGTCTTGTAAATTCAGCAAAGACATTTGCTTTTTATGTCATGAACAAAGGACTATGACATTTATCCCAGGGATTGTTGAAGAAAATCATATTGTGCCCTGATTTATAGGACATTAACCCCTCATGTATGATAAAATAATGTAGCATAAAAGGAAATGATTACTCATTTCAGATCCCAAGTCTATACATTAATTCCTGGGTTAAGCAAAAATAATTAGCAATGAGGTGAGATTCAAACATTTTTAACATGTCGGACATATATGCCAAGTGGCAATTGTTAAGGTGGGAAATCACGTACATTTTATAAATTGAAACAATAGACATTTAGATTGTTGTGGGAATTATTTTTTTCAAGATTAGCTCAGAAGATTCATTTGGCCCCAACTGCTGCTGTCTGGCACCATGATAATAGTGTTCTCTTTTCATTAAAAACTTCTTCCCGAAGTTCAAAAAAAGAGCCCTGATGGTGAAGTGGTTAAGTGCTCAGCTGCTAACCGAATAGGTGGCAGTTCGAATCCACCAGGGGTTCCACGGGAGAAAAGATCTGCTTCCATTGAGATCATAGCTTTGGAAGCCCTCTGAGGAAGGTCTATTCTGTCCTCCAATAGGGTTGATAGAAACTGGAATTAACTCAACAGCAATGACTTTAGGCTTTTCTGTTTGATTGTTTAACTTCCAGAAACAAACCACTCTCCCCACATTCACCAGACCGCATGTATTTTCAGTACACATGCAATGACTGGGACCCATTCCATTAATCACTTTATTCTTCCAGAGTCAGAGAAAGCACTATGATTTTAGCAACTTGAAATCGGAACCGCTATTTTGGCACAGGATTAGCTCCATGACACCGATAGAGTGTGTCATCATACTTTTTATTACAAGGATCTGTAGATGCGTGTTATAAGCACATCTCTTGTAATCCAACACATCTGTTCTGAAGGAAGTACAGCAGGAATGCTCCTGAGAGTTGAGGATGCCATGGCGTTATCGCATGTACTTTGGGTAGGTTCTCAGGAGAGCGCAGTCCTTGGGAAAGGGCACCATGCTTGGTAGAGAGTCATCGAAAAAGAGGC
The DNA here is from genome assembly GCF_000313985.2 of Echinops telfairi. Classification (NCBI taxonomy): domain Eukaryota; kingdom Metazoa; phylum Chordata; class Mammalia; order Afrosoricida; family Tenrecidae; genus Echinops; species Echinops telfairi. Next base: position 18,732,590 of record NW_022104553.1, on the reverse strand, counting down.
AGGGCCTCAGCAAGATGATGGACACGGTGGTTGCAACCACGGGCTTAAACATAACACTTGTGAGGACGACCCGGGACTGGGCAGCGTTTGCTCTGCTAAACAGGGTCATTATGCGTCAGAACTGCCTTCCTGGCACCTAGCAACATCAAGTAAGCCTGGAAACTTGGACTGTGGTTTTTGAAAGGCGGGACGAACAGTGGATTGATTTCAGAACCACACTCCTTCCGGTTGCCTTTTAGTTGATCGTGAGTCACTTCCAACTCACGGTGACGCCACGTGTGCAGTGCAGGAGTGAACTTCCTAGGGGTTCAAGGCCTTTGAGAAGCAGATGGCCAGAACTGACTTTCAAGGCACCTCTGGGTGTATTTGAACCGCCAAACATTTGATTAGCAGCCCACCCCTGAGCCTACAGCGCCACTCGACTGTTCTATCATCCATAATCAAGAACCCATAGCCATTGAATTCATTCAGACTCATAGAGACCCAGTGTGGCAGAGTGGAACCGCTGCATCATGTCACCAGGTGGTAATTTTTACAGAAGCAGACTGCTGCATTTTTCTCCAGTGGAGTTGCTTTGGATTTGAACCATTAACTTTCTGTTTAACATTCAGGACTCAACTGCATCGCAGGGCTCCCCAGTAATCATAATCACCTTAAAATCAGGTCTTATCATCACATGGATGAGACATCAATAATCACTGTCAACGAAGAATTCATTAAATGACAATGAGAGCCATGAAGCCTTAGTGTAGGGTCTAGGATCTTTATATTTCTTTACTAGCCCAACTTGTGCCGCAACAAGGAATCTTTCTTTCCTTGTAGCTTTGACCTCAACCAAGTTCATGCACAGAAAAACTCCCTTTTCTGACACGATGACTCACTACTGATACTATTTCCCCCTGAGAGACTCTTTCTCTCAGACTAAAGAAAGAAAATGCTCAATGGCCTCCTTTTCATTGTCAAGATAGTGGGTCTAGTGGGATCATCATGACAGCCAGTGAATACATGTGTGGGTATGTGGTTCTGCGACCTCAGCTCCCCAAAGAACTTCAGTTATAGTCTTATTTACAGTGACAATGACAGTGTAAGTTCTGGGAAATGAGCACATCTCTAATTAAAAAAAGAAAAGATTCCCCACCCCAACTGCTAATTACCAGACACAATTAAAAGTTTCTAGGTAGCATCTGCCAAGAGACTATTGTAGTACTTTGGAGACTCTTAATTTTCCACAATCTCTACAGTCAGAGCCTCACACACAAGTTATCGGAATCTGACAGCTGCTCCCTGGTACCATAATTATATTATCTTTCCCTTACAAATGGCTTTCCTAACTCCTGGAAAAGAAGGCTGATGGTGCAAGGGTTAAAAGCTCAAGTAGTAACCAAATAGTTGGTGGTTCAAGCCCACCAGTGGCTCCACAGGAGAAAAGACCTATGTCTGCAGAGATCATCGCCTTGGAAACCCTGAGGGACACGTCTACACTATCTGGTACCATAACCTCAGGAAATGCTGAGATCTGATACGTGAAAGTTCTAACAGCATCGCAGGTGCGTCGCATTGGATGCTTTGCTCCCATGAGGAGTTCTTCAACCTCAAATGAAGTTCTTTCCTGTTCTTCAGACCACCGAGGTACAACATGATTCAGGCAAGGAGCAGAGAAATGAGATGCAGGACAAGTACTTGAGATGACTTTCAAGGAGATCATGGAAAGACAGAACCCAATGCCAATAGTCTACCTGGGAAATCTATGGACTTACTTGCACAGTTCAATGCCCACCAATAGAGAGATCTTGTAGGAATGGATACTTGAACAATATTGATCCTTATTAGGGATAGGATCTGACCCAAAGGACAGAGGTTTGAATGCACCCACTGCTCCACAGGAGAAAGATGTGGCATCCGCTTCTGTAAAGAAGCCAAGGAAACCCTATGGAGTAGTTCTACCGTCCTATAGGGTCACCATGACTTAGAATAGACTGGATGGTAATGGGTGCTACTGATAGGAAGTCGATAGAATGGCATCCATAGAAAAATTGAAGTCTGTGAATTCATCACACATTAAATCATGAGAATCAGACGGGTTAGCAGGAATTTTCTAGCCTTATTGTCGCTATCAGATAAGTCAGTGCTGTGTACTTAACTCAGGACTGTTGAGTAGTTATCAGCCACTACATGTATTTTCTGATTTTTTAGTAATGAGTACTGATTATTTTTGTAGTTAATTAAGATATATATGCTATGAGTTCAAATTAATAAGGGACACTTATCCCATCTCCTCCCTTCCCACTTACCAATAATAAACATAGTCTATATGCACTTGGCTATTACACATCATGCAAACTGATGCATACAATATGTGTCGCTCTCTGATTGCCTCATTCCACCCATCATAATGTCTTAGCCTGGAAGGGTCCATCCATGTCATGTGGCATGCATCACGACTGAATTTTTCTTTGTGAGTGAGCAATATTCCTTTGTATGTATATATCACATTTTGTTCATCCATCCATCCATCTGTGGATTGACATTTGGGCTGCTTTCCTATTTTGGCTATTGTGGTGAATACTGCTGCAATGAAGCACTGGTGTATAAGTCGATGTGGTGTGACTGTTCAATTCCTGTATTTAAAGTTTTGACAAACTACCCAACTGTTTATAATCCCATCCGCAGTGGATGCACGTTCCCACCTCTCCACATTGTCACCAATACACATTTCTTTCTATTTTAAAACCAGAGCCATTCTAGAGGGTCTGAAGTGATAGCTCACTGTGGTCTTGATTTACATTTTCCTGATTACTGAAGAGTCAGATGGTGCACTGTGGCTCCCTGCATGCTGCCGTGATGCTGGAAGCTGCCACTGATATTTCAAATCCCAACAGCATCATCCTGTTTCAGTGGAACTTCCAGGCTAATCCCCACTAGAACAAAAAAGGCCTGGTGATCTACTTTTAAAAATTATCAATAAAAACACTGTGGACCAGCATATTGGTCGACTGGAACCAAACATAGGGTGGCCATGAATCAGAACGAACTCAGTGGTAACTAACAACAGTATTTCAGTTTGAAGCAGTTTTGAAATCTTTTCAGTTTTTAAAAGTTGTTTTCACTTTTACAATTTCCTGATGATTCCCCCACCCACCTACCTGAAATCTCTAAATTTGAATTTGTCTAGTGTTTTGTAATGATTAGATTTGCTAACACACATACCCACCTGCACCACCCTGCTTAAAATTTTTTTTTATTGTGGTTTGGGTGAAAGTTTACAGAGCATATTGGATTTTCATTCAACAATTGATACATTTTAAAAAATCATCAACCTTTTAGGCCATCATTTACTTTCTTTTCCCCTACCACTCCTGGCAAACATCTAAAATGCTTCTTTTAGTGTGAAAACCTTATTTTGACTTTTTACAAACAGTGGTCTCATATCAGATTTATCCTTTTGTGATTGATGGACTTGCTTCAATTCGCATAATGTCCTTCAAGTTCATCCATAAGACGAAATTGTTTCCTTTATTCATCCTTATGCTTAAAAAAAAATCATCCTTATTCTTTAACATTGTGCGTAGGTACCTTAGTTTGTTCATCTATTCTTCCACTGCTGAGTATTTAATTTATTTCCATCCCTTTTTGCCACTGTGAATTGTGTGGCGATGAACATGTATGTGTCTAATGATTAGAGTTTGGTTGTCATCTTTATTTTTTCGAAATTCACAGGGGGGGAGGGGATAATTTATAGCATTCTATTAGAGCTCCTTATTATTCTATTTCTTCTGAAACACAACAACTCGCTGCCATCATCAATGCCAACTCACAGCAATCCTATACAATAGAGTATAACTGCTTATTTGAGTTTCTGGGACTTCAATCTCTACAGGAGCAAACAGACTCATCTTTCTCCTGAGGAGCGACTGGTGGGTTCAAACCGCTGACCTTGCTGTTAGGAACAGCTCAATGCACAACCCATTATGCCACCAGGGCTCCTTATTACTCCTGATATTAATATTAATCGTTTTTTCTTTCACATTTCTCAACGATAAAATAGCTATTCTTTTTAACTAATAACTGGCCTGTAGGGATTTGTTTTGTGTTTATATAAATACCCTATTCTCATCCAAATGCCCCACTAATTTTTCCTGAGGCTTTTGGAAAAAAGTTTATGAGTATACTACTTCATGGATCACTCTGATTCATCTGATAACAGAAAAGAAGACCAATTCCATTCCATTTGTCTTAGGTGACATTTGATTAAGATTATAGCCAGCAGGATTCCAAGGGTGCAGAATCCAGCTAACCTGCTTGCTTGAATTTAGAAATAACCCCATGGACCTCGGACTCAAACATAATCCCATAAGCCAAATCCCATAAACCATCAAGATTGTTGTTGACCTTGTTCAATGCCATTAAATAAAGTTGCTCCAAACTGATGGCAGCTGATGGCAAAACTGTGCTCCATGAAGTTTTCATGACTGTGAGCTGTCCGAAAGCAGACCTCCAAATTTTTATCTCAAGGGGTTTCTGGGTGGGTTTGAATTGATAACCATTTAGCTGGTAGTTGAATGCTTAACTTCTGTGTCACCCAGGTGCCACCTGAAATACAGGTATTTTATTCTGAGGCAACACAGCCAATTTACGCATTCTAAGTCAGAGGAAGAAAGAGAAGTTTTTATTTAGAAAGTATCCCAGTGAGGAGACTACAGCAAGGCAAAACAGACTGCCTTTGTATTGTCCTCTTTGAAATCAGAATACATAAAGAATATGTACCTTTTGGTACACTTTGGAGTCACATATATATATTTTACATGAAAACATGTTTCAGGGTAACCATGGCAAACAACTGTTGACCATGAGCAAGCAAAAAGAACAATAAAATAACTCACTGCCATAGAGTTGATGGTGATTCATAGTGACCCTATAGGGCAGGGCCAAACTGCCCCAGTGAGTTCCCAAGACTGCAATGTCAGAGGAAGCCAGCCTCTAACAACCGCTGATGTTCCCTTTTCCTCTCTTGCTCTGTCTGCAGGGGTTCTAAAACCATCTTAACTGAGCCCACAGAGAGCAGGTCTCCAGGGGGATACTCGGCCCCTCTCTGTGT
>NW_022104553.1:18724399-18726277 GCF_000313985.2 Echinops telfairi | reverse complement strand
ATCTGAGTGCTCTGTTAAGGTTCTTCAAATCTTAGGCCAGTCCCAGGATATTTTTATTGCCTAACCAGATAGCTGGGCCTAGCTTTTAATTATTAGCATCTAGGTAAATGAGAGAAGACTGTCAGCATGATCTGGCCCATTTAGGCAACATCAACATCCAACCCGTCTGCTTTTGAGCAATGTAGTGAGTTCTAAAATTTCCGTAGAGCCTGCATTAAGGAAAGTACCTTAGGTTAACTGTATTTTGTAAAGGGGATTTTCCTAACAGCATTAAGTTAAATAAGTTGGACCCCATAGGTATATTAGAGTATGCCTTTTAAAGCCAGTGGATTTCACCTTACGTCTCTAGAGTAACCTTTCCATTTGCCAGGGTCATGAATTCAGGCCAAGCAGCATGTATTTGTGATTATGCAGAATGCCAAGAATGGTCAGAGGTGTCCCCCAAACATGAGACAAACAGACCAGACTTTCAAAGGGAACCACAGGTCTGGTGTTCAGGGCTAGCCTCTGCTTCAGAAACAGAGACAGAATCAACCAGCAGCTTGATTGCCTCAGTCTCTGCAGAGAAGAGGGCTTCCTGATGAGTGACCCAGCCACTTCGATCTGCAGACGAGATGTGTTTCCACAGTTTACAACCCAGTCAGAGGGGCCATCAATAAACCAGCCTATTGTTTTCAAAATGGTGGACCAAATAGCAAGAACATGAATACGATGCTAAAACCCTACGTTTCTGACCACTGAGTGGTGAAACCACTTCCGTTTTGGCCTCTTCGCGACACCGAGGCAAAGTGTTGTCATTAAGTGCCATTGAGTCACTTCCGACTCACAGTGGCCCTTTGCACAACAGAGCCAAACACTGCCTCGTCCTGTGCCATCCTCACAATTGTCCCTTTGCCTGAGCCCATTGATGCAGCCACTGAGGCAACCCATCTCGTTGAAGGGCATCCTCTTTTTGCTGCCCCTCTACCAAGCATAATGTTTTCTTTACTGATTGGTATCTCCTGATAACATGTCCGAAGTAGGTGAGATACGTTTCACCATTCATACCTCTAAGGGGTATTCTGGCTGTACTTCTTCCCAGACAGATTTGTTTGTTCTTTTGGCAGTCATGGTACTTTCCATATTCGTTGCCAGAACCAGAATTCAAAGGCTCCGATCCGCCTTCGGCCTTCCTTATAGTCATTGCGGCAGTTACATCATCTCCTGTCAGCTTGCAAAGGGATGGAGTTTAGCCTGTCAATCAGGTCTCGTTTTGGAGGTGCTATGGAAATAAATAGCTCGCTGGAAGTGGGACACACACTCTCTCTGCTTCATCTTCCTGCTGACAAGCCACATGGAGACATCTGATGGAACCAGAGTTCCGGAGCTAGAGCCACATGGAGACCCACGCCAGTGCTGAGATGCTTCCACCACCACTGCAACCACAAGACTTTCCACCAACTGGCCTGTGGTCATCCTACACTTCCTCGATCATTGCATGTGTTGCATGAGTCTGAAGAGGAAATTATAGACTGGTATTGGGCATATGGGCTAATATTGGACATATGGACTTGATCTGGACTGGGCTGGGATATTTTCTAAATAGACAATTATTCTTTTAGATAAAGCTCTTTCTTATACACATATGAGTGTCTATGAATTTGTTTCTCTAGGACTAACACAGTCATACATGTTTACATATACACAAATATATGTGTGTGTGTATTTATATACTGTCCTTATAATGTTATGCATAGACAATTATATGTGTGTGTATATATACCATTCTTATAATGTTATGTCTACTAATATCTTTTGATCCCATGAGGATGAGTGAGTGAAAGTTGATTATTGTCCGTGAATGTACAATTTATATATATATGTGTATATATATATATA
>NW_022104553.1:18721873-18723472 GCF_000313985.2 Echinops telfairi | reverse complement strand
TAGAAGATCCAGCACAGGAGTATGGAGGAGCCAGTGTACTTGGGGGCTTTCATTTCATCTTTACCCACCTGGAGTTCATAGGGCTGATGGTGATGGTCTGGAAGATACTCCAGAGGCAGGTGGTGCCCATGGACACGCCCCAAGACAGAAAATAAGTTGACATCCAATGTCATGGAGGAAATCATCCCACTCAAAGGCCGGTATCGCCTGGGGAACTCCTTCAGAGAGAAGGACTGTGGTGGTAGCTACAGTCAGATGTCTGTGAATCAAATCTGTGGACCTTAACCTCCATCTAGAGAAGAGGAGAAACATATAATGGTAAAATAGAAAAAAAATTCCCTAGATTCCCAATAAAGTCCGTGATAAGAAGATCATTCCTATTGTCAAATACTTGGAAAACATTCTCTCAGTTCTCGGTTACTCGGATTTGTCTTCAGGCCAGAAGGTCCTGCGTGGGAACATGAGACATGGACAACATGTATCATGTCAACCAAAATTCACTCTTCTCCAGCTCCCATTCATTCTTACTTAGAAACACTTCCTTAATGCTTTGAAATCAATTCATTCGTTAATGTTAGCAGTTTCATTGACATATAATTCACACACTATGCAATTCAATAGTTCAGTGTATTAAAAAGAACTGTGCAATCATCACCATAATCAATTTCAGAACATTTTCTTCTCTCTTGTATTCATTGTTATTAGCTTCCTATTTCTGCTCAACCTCCTCTGCCATGCTTCCAAGGAACTATTAATCCAGCTACTGCCTTTATAGATTTACCTGTCTTGGATTTCATATACAGAAAAACATACAAAATAAAAACAAAAACAAAACAAAAAACCCCATCAATAATGACAAAATAAAACAGACAAACTGACAATAATGACTAATGAAAACCTCAATTGGAAAGAAAGTAGAAAAAATACTGAAAACTAGAACAAATTTAAAATGGGCCAAAGGTAGATCAAATGATAAGGTGTTAAATTTTAACCTAACTATGCCCTCAATAACCCACTTGCATACCTATTCAAATCCCTGGTCTATAATCAAAGGTGATTCACCCGAGGCTTAATCCATGCAGGGACTCTGCAAATGGATCTTGGGCTTTCACTGTCATTCATAGCTTTCTTCAAATCAGGGTGCTCAGAATTTAAGTTCTAATGCTGTTCCCTCTTCCGGTCTTAGGTTTTATTATTTACAACCCTTGGATCTCACAGGTTGGAGTGCTTCCTGAGTGTGGACTTAGCTGACATATCAGTTAGATAGCTGCTTGTTTTAAGACAAGTCTCTAAGACTCACGACACCTTTCTGATACCTGGACACCATCTCATTTCTTCACCATACTTTGCTATAGTATCCATCTTTAATAATCTCTTCATGAGAGCAAGTATCAAGTAATACATTAAATGATTTATTTTTTATTAAGAGGGTTGCAAGATTATACAACTTGTGTAGAAATTGTTGAATGGTGTGCTTCTTCCATATGGGCTTTGTTGCTTCTCAGCTGGCCGCTTGTTTACCTGAGGATAGAAGGGATCAGGTAGCAGGCACCAAAGAACAAAAATCATCATTGTGTGCTCACCTTCCCCATACAAACG
>NW_022104553.1:18719098-18721190 GCF_000313985.2 Echinops telfairi | reverse complement strand
ATGAAGGAGGGGGGGAGCGGGGAAGGAGGAGAAAAAAAATGAAAAATGAGGAGCTGCTTGCAAGAGCCCAAGCGGAAAGCAAATGTTTTGAAAATGATGAGGGTAATGAATGTACAAATGTGCTTTACACAATTCGTGTATGTATGGATTGTGATAAGAGGTGTATGAGCCCCAAATAAAATGATTTAAAAATATATCCTGATTTTTTTTATGGGCAAGAAGAATGAATATTGGCATATGACATATGCTCTGTACTGTATCTCAAAAACTAGAGCCGATCACCACGCCAAATATACCTGGAAACAATTCTAACATTTCAGGTACCAAAACGTGTATTGGTCAAGATTATCAATTCATCTTGATTGCATGTTTGATCACTTTCAAACTGAGGATATTGGTTTTAATCCTACAATTTCTTCATCACTAGCTCTAGTGGTTGGTACATGAATCTGAATAATAGTTGTATCGCTTTGGATGTCCAGGTATGCAGATAGAAGTGATCAGCGTGTGAGGGCTTTACCCCACGTATATCATTGTGGCCGAGTTTGCTTTCAGAAAGCAACTTTTCCTCTGTCATATTTCAAGTAACTTCCATCCTGAGGGGCCCATCATCTGGGACTCTGGCAATGTTCCACGCTCTCTATAAGGTTTTCAGGGACGGATTCCTCAGAAGCGCACAGCCTATTCTTGTTTCATAACCCGTTCTTAGTCTGGAAGCTCTGCTGAAAGCTGTCCACTCGGCGGCCCTTTTCTGAAATCTTAGAAGTTCTGATTCTGTTAGAAACACCTGTGCCAAAGCTCCCAGCATCACAGCAACATACCAGCCACCAGAGTCTGCCAAACCGACAGGCACGTGGTGGTATGGACACACAACAAAAATCAAGCCAAATCAAAACAAAACTCCCAACTCATTGACATCAAGTCAGTTCCAACTCACAGTAGAGCATCCCCTGTTGTTTTCTAAGGCTGTAGATCTTTACTGAAGTAGAAAACCTTGTCTTTCTCCTGTCGGACAGCGGACAGTTTCGAACTGCTGACTTTGTGTTGACTATATCATCGCAGCTATTGACACACACACACGTTTCTCTCAAGAAAACATACCACACAGTAGTAAAAGAGGGCAGATTTCAATTCTGGGTAAGTTCCAAGTCCGTGGGTCAGATCTTAGACAGAAATCTTGTCTTGATTCAAGTAGGTGTAGTGATTGACAAAACCAAGATCAGCAGGAAGATTGTGGCTGCAGAGGCTATGTATAAGGTGTAGAAAATATTCAGGTCACTGTTGACTTGGGTATGTCTGGCAGGGAATTCGACAGGCCATTGGATCAAGTCCAAAGAACTGGAGGTCAATGAGGTAGCTGCAAGATGCAGATTCAGCAAAAAAGCAAGCAAGCTTTTCTACCATCTCTCCTTATATTGGAAGCAGGCCGCATTATCAAAGAGAATTACACGGGGTAAACTACCAAACCACTGAGGGTCCTAGCCCAGCCATGTTGACACAAAGTTGTAACTATCACAGGACCAATTAAGCTTTTATTGGAAATCAAGAAACTTATTAGGGTTATAAAGAGGATACTCACTCATTTTCTTTTAAAAGATAACTAGTCTTATTTCCTCCTTTTGTTATTACACCCTCTCCACACTTTGGAGGTTTTCTTGGCTGGGTGTATCATATCATGTGACCTAGGATTTCTTTTTGGCACTGTCAATTGCCCAAGGGGTGGATAGAATCCATTTTTTGGGTGGTGGCCAATGTCCCCTGTGCTATTGGTTGATGTTTGTTCATGGTCACCTGTCCCTGCACACCCCCCCCCCCAGTGTCATCCCATCTAGAAACAATGGCTGAAAGTTAGAATGGAGATAGCTACCTTTCTTACATGCAGGATGAGTTCTATTATTCCCTCTTTACATTGCATGCCACAACCAATTGTCTTCTTTCCATGGGCAATGCTTACTGGTATCCTGAGCTATAGTACATGCCACTGGCATTCAACTCTGTCATGAACATTAAAAATATTATCTTCAATATCCATACAGCTTGACCTATGAGCGGATCACTATCTAACTGCTGAAAGGGTGCCCTTCCCCCTGTA
>NW_022104553.1:18716697-18718682 GCF_000313985.2 Echinops telfairi | reverse complement strand
GGGAGGGGGGAGCGGGGAGGGAGGGGAAAAATGAGGACCTAATGCCGGGGGTTTAAATGGAGAAAAATGTTTTGAGAAACGATGTACAAATGCGCTTTACGCAATTGATGTGTGTATGGATTGGGATAACAGTTGTATGAGCCCCTAATAAAATGTTAAAAAAGAAAAAAAAACCCACAAATAACCGAATCAAAAACTGGTAGAGAAAAAAAAAAAAGAAAAGAGGTAAGTACTAGGACCCTTGTGTGCTAACTAGCTAGGCTGCCCTTCGTTTGTCCCATCTGACTTTCACACCCACTCCCCATTCCTATCCAGAAAGTGTCTGCAGCAAGCTATATTGCAACAGGGGGCTGACCTGCAGTAGACGCATGTATGCACTAAATGTATGGAGGTGTTTCTACACCTATTTAATTCTTGCCTACCACCTGCAGAGTTTTAAAAAAATTAATCATTTGACTTTTAAAGTTAAATAATTGTTGTCAATGTATAGGATGGGACATTATACTGTTTGTTGAAAAAATTTCAACGATGCTTTAATTTTCCATGAATTTTTGAAGCCGTGGTAGCGTAGTGGTTACACGTTAGGCTACTAACTGCAAGGTCAACAGTTACAAACCACTAGCCACTCCATGAAGAATGTGGGGGACCAGCCTCCGCACAACTGAATGGGTCTTAGGGGCAGTTGTGTAACAGAGGGGTAAATTATAGAGACATCAGACAAGATAAAGCATGCAAGGGCTCACCTCTCAGTCGACTTCAGGTACCAGGTCTGAGCAGAGAGAGAGAGTAATGTAATCTCATGAGCTTACATAATCTTGGGCATGCAGGCCATGGTAGGCACATACATAGCAGGAAGGGGTTGTACAATAGGTGTACACACAATAGGAAGGGGTTGTACTAGAGGCATACATGTGACAGGAAGGCACATACTTAACAAGATGGGCGCACTTCAGAGTCAAGATGGCACCCTAATTGCGGTCGTCTGAGTTGACTTGACCTTAGGTGTCTTTGAGCTCTCCTTCAGGTGAACCATCCATTATCCTCATCAGAAGGGACTTTGTCAGGGTAAGGGGTGTCCCCAACATTTGAACGGGTCCTCAGGAGTGACTTTGCAATTGTGGAAAATATTAACAACAGACAGAGAGCAGGGCATTGGGGCCCATTTCATGACTGAGAGAGAGAATGTATTTTCCAATGGGTATATAATGGGGCTTTCATAAGGCAGGCACATCACACAGATAACATACATAATCAACGGGTAATATTGTAAGCAGGTAATAATAAACAGGCAATTACAGGAGTCATCTTGACCTAGTGCTAGTTGACCTCAAATTCCCCTGAGCCCTCCCCAGGGGTAGCTATTTCTGACCAGTACCATCAAGACATGTCAAAACCGAGTTTGCTACATTTTACAGTGGGTTGGCTATAGAACCTGATTGCTTTTCTCTACAGAAAACCTTTAGGCATGGTGAAGTGGCCAGACCCAGAAAGCTGTCATAGCTCCTCTATGACAGTTCTTTTCTGAGGGGTTATTGGAGGGACAGTGTTCCGTCATGAGAATGTATATTAAGACATATCTATATCTCATAATTGTGAGTGTCTTCCCTCACCAGAGTCAGCTTTCCAGACCCACACTTATGAGCATGGATGATTTAGCTGTATTGCATTCTCATCCAGTCCCTTGGTTTACCACAGGAGTGGGTCTCACTTAGGGTGGGACAGACAATAGGGTCTGATTGCCTTAGATGGCCGACAACCTTCAGGCAGAGAACCTTCAAGCAGTTGACCTCCAAGTGTGTAGTCAGTGACCATGTCTTTGCAAACGGTACCTTAAAATTGGCATTATTATGGGGGGACATCAGGGGGAATAACTTTTACTTAGGAGAATGTGAGTGGGACATGTCTTCAACCCATGAACATGAAGGTTTCCTTCATGGGAGCTTTGGCCTCCCACACTCCTTAATGTACGAATGTTGAGAGCTTGT
>NW_022104553.1:18706850-18715030 GCF_000313985.2 Echinops telfairi | reverse complement strand
TGCTTGTGTCTGTACAGGATGCAAATCATGGAGCCACTGGCCCAGGTCATGAATCCCACACACAAAACATCATGGGAGGATATCAGCGCTACATAGAGTGAGAATGTGACATTGTCATGGTGGCTGGCACAGTATTGCCACACAGTTTTCTTTGTCATGGTTTTATTGCTCCAAGTGCCAGACCCATAAATCGGAAAAATGGCATTTACCAGCATGGGCAGGATCCAGCAGAGGGTATTGGTGGGACTGATGTATTTTACAGCTTTCACTTTAAATGTTGCCCACATGGAGTTCGTAGGGCTGATCGTGATGGTCTGGAAGACACTCAAGAAGCAGGTGGTGAAGGTGGACACGCTGCTGGCCACCCTTTCGAGGTAAAAAACAAGTTTGCATCCTGCATCACTGAGGAAATGGTCTACCCCGAACGCAAGCATCGTCTGTGGGACTCCTTTCGAGAAAATGACCAAGAGGTTGGCTGCAGCCAAGGTCCTGAGGATCAAGTTTGTCGACCGCGACCTGCCTCCGTGGAAGCGAAAGAAGACACGGAGAATGAGGAGTGAGACATTGCCCAGTGTTCCAAGGGCGACCTGGAATAGGAGAACCACTGCTATTTGTAGATTGATGGAGGCCATTCAGTCCCTTTCTAGAGCTTTGACACTCGAATTTGCAAACAGGTGGTGCTGCATGAAAACATGGGTTTGGGGATCCACTCTGCAGGGAAAATATAGTACAAAAGTTTCCACTTAGGATGATCTCACTGTGAGAAGTTCCCTTTAAATAAACTTCCTTTTTCCTCCTTCTTCTTTTTCAGGTAGTCCTAGTTATTTCCCCCGTCAATGTTCGGTTCTTAAGCATTGCCAAAGCATCGGCCACTGTTTGGAGTGCATTCTTGACCTCTCCTCTTATAGTTTATACTTATGACTGCATGAGGTAAGTGGCAATACTATTGTCTTTTATCAGGCAGGGGGTTTTACTTACAGAGAAGTAAAGGCACCCATATAAATAGTCACAGCGTCAGGGCCTGATCCCTGGTCGAATCTGGCTGCACTGACACTGGACTTTATCATGATGCTATTTTATCATCGAGCCTTCAGATTGTACTTTCAATAATCCAAATACATGTGATTTAAATACATGTGAAATTCTGATTGTTGTAAGTTGCCATTTGCTCTAAGTATTCTAGAGAACAATACCATGTATGGGTCAATTTAAATCTTAGTAACACATGGCTATTCCAGGTAGTTTTTAAAGATCCAACTGGGTTTATTCAATAATTATTAATATAGAAAGGGAATCAGTAATTTTTGTCAGGAATTGCATAATTCCTTTCAACACAGAAATTATTGTACAAAACTACACAGTCGAATCAGTAAAGGACACAGAACAGGTATAAGAATCGAGTGTTTGGGGGTAAGTAAGAACAAAGTTAGTCATCATCATAGATCATGGGAACATGTACCATATACAAGTTTTCAGAGAAAAATATAAAATAAGAAGTAACATGTCTTGGAAACTATAGCCAAACGTAAGATAAATTGCGAAATTACAGAAGCTCGCAACCTTTTTCCAACTATCAAGCAGTTACACTGAGTCTCTGCAGAGAACTATACAATTTAATTAGCTCCGCCATGACATGCACGAAGTGTTTAGTGAATGAATTATACTACTTGGGAAAAATCCCACTGCTTTTCACACGCCACTTGGAATGACAGCTCAATTTTGAGATCACAACCCGGAAGCAATGTAACATTCCGGTTGTTACAGCCCTTGCCTCCGAACCAAGAGCCATCTTCCTCGAGGATTTCATTAAAGAGTAGCCCAGGACGGGGGTTGGATCAGATACCCCGGTCTCTCTCCAAAAGCTCAGAAATTGCCACCCTTTCTGGTGACACCATCGCTAGATCAATATCTGCACTCCGAGAAACCTCCTTCAGACATGGTCACTCACCCAGCCCGGGCTGTGCGTCTCTCCCTTCTGGAACCTGCCTTCCTGGTTGAAATACAAAATACTCACCGACATCCTACCTCCTGTCTGCGTGACAGGCTCAGCGAAGGTCGCAAGAGCTACAGCAGGTGCGAAAGAGAGGGATATGCGGGTTCTGATAGATGAGCTAGTCGTTCTGTGACCTCCCCTCCCCACAGAACGGCAATTTTCACTTCACCTGTAGCAGGCATGAAGCGACACCACTGGGGATCTAAGAAAAGTTCTGAAAAACGTTACCCCACTTTCTAATTTCCGGAAACTCCAGGGTCTGGGGATCATCTGCAAAGAGACCACAGGGCATCTGGGAGTCTCTTCTTTTTCCATGGCTCCTGGAGGCTGACGGGCGTTCACTGGTAGGGAGCAGGGGAGGCTGAGGTCTGAGCCAGAGGGATCGACAGACAGGAAGCCTCACGTGTCTTACTGGGTTTCTATTTCTCCCGAGAAGCTCTACTATCACAATCTAAAGCCATACTCGCCTTCACACCCCTCTCTATCATGAGCATGTCGTTTATTGACAGTGTAATGGCGTCACATAAAGTATCTCCAAGGGATTTCCGATGTGTAATTGTGAAAGTGAGTGCGTGGAATTAGTGCATTGTGGTGGTGGTTGTTAGGGGCTGTCGAGTGAGTTCCGACCCAGAGCGACCCTATGCTTAACAAGGAAGCACTGACTGGTCCGGCGCCGTTCTCATAACCGCTCTTATCTTTGACCCATTGTGGCAGCCGCGTGTCAGTTCATCTAGTCGCCGGCCCTTCTCTTTTTTCCGGCCCCTCCACTTTCCCAAGCCCGATGTCTTCTCCAGGGACTGATCTTTCTTGATAACATGTCCAAAGTAGACGAGACGAAGTTTCCCCCTATCGAGGGGTGATTTATTAGGGACTGATTATAAGGGTTATATGTAAGCAGATTACAATTTTTTTTACTAGGCAACAGATGCCTCACTGGACAATAGTGATTGTGTTCAAGGGCATCCAACGTTGTCACAACACCTTCCATGTGGTTTCAGCTTCTCCACTGAAGGCAGCAAATCATGCTCGTTGGTGGTCAAGGTCGAGGAGATCAGTTTCTGAAAATTCTCAAATGTAACCATAATATTAATATTTTCCATCAGTGGGGGTGCAGAGAAACCAATTAAGCATTTGTGAAAGAAACTTATTAGGTACATCCGTAGGAAACTCATCCTTGTATATTAATATGTAGCTAGCATAATTACTTGTTTTAGCTATGTACATCTGTAGCTTGTGGATATTTGCCTTAATGTGCATAATATATCTTATTACAGATTTTGTCAACTTGTAGCATTTTGTCAGCTACCTAAAAAGATGGTCAGATATATCACAATCTTATGGTCAGTGTCTACCACGCAGTAGGCTGATGTTTGTCCCATTCACACTTGCTTTCTTCCAGTGTTATCCTATTGCAAAGCAAGACCAAACGTTTAGATTGGAGGTATCCATCTTTTTGGCAGTAGGAGTTCAACCTATTCCCTGGGTGCCTGTCATTAGGGGTGAGATTTGATTGTCTCCTGTCCAGGGGTGATGCTTATTGGTGTTTGAAGCTGCAGTTTAAGAATATTCACCTTGGGCATGGCTGCTGAGATATTGTCTTCCATATCCCCATAGCTTGGCTGGTGGGTGGCTCACAATCTCACAACTGTAAGGAGGATCACTACAGAAGGAGCTTCAGGGATTGTTCTGATAGCCGCAGACAAAACAAATGCTCAGTGGTGCTGGGTTTGTTGCCAGCCACAAATGTGTTCATTTGTTTGTTAAGGAGGCCACTCTCCCCAGTGAATACAACCACTTGAGGCTGATAAGGTAGGGGAACAGGACAATCTAGACCTGGCTTCTGAGCCCATTCTTGCATAAGGACGCCAATGTCGGGTAAGAACCCTCATGACTATTAATATCATCCTCAGTATCATACACGGGCATGTTTTCCAAATCCGAAATGGTGTCCAGCTGATAAGCAAAACCACACCCATTTCTATTAAGTGCAATCCAATTCACAGGAACCCTAGGGGTAGAGGAAAATGACTCCACAGGCCTTCCTTGGGATTTGAACCCCTGAAAGTGCATGCAGTGCTCCAACACTGAAGCTACTGTGCCATGACAGCTCTGGATCGACTCAGATAGTAGGGTAATGTTGCAGTCATTCACTCTAAGACTGACATGCAGTCAATACTCATGGTAGTGAACATATAGGGTTCTGGAGACTTCCAAACTTCACAGGAGTAGACAGCCTCCTCTTGGGGCAGTTGGTGGGTTCAAACCACTGACCTTGTGGATCATGTATAACCCACTATATCACCAGAGCTCTTTTCTGTAGCTATCCACATATGTGAGAGCAGTATGGCCTGTGAAATAAATTCGATGAATCTGTTAAGTAATTGTGTGTTTTCCCAGGTTGTCTAGAGAAACAAATTCAGTGACACTCATCTACGTATAAAAAAGTGCTTTATATCAAGAAGTAATTCTGTATCAAGGAGGTATCTCAGTTCAGCCCAACTCAAGGCTGTAAACATGATGCTAGTCCATAAGTCCATCTTCAGAATCAAGTAGTTACAGGCTGGTGATGCAGAAAGATGCAGAGAGAAAGAGGGGTGCAAGAAGAGCACAGGCTAGTAGGTGCAGAGTCCCATGGCTCCCCAGTCAGTGGAAATATGGCAGGGCACTGACAGCTCTTAAGGCCGGAGAGCCCACATGGAAAATTTTATATCAACAATTTAAAATACAAGCTCCAAGGCGTGCTAATACTCCACCTTGGAAGAAGTACAGCAGGAGCGATACTTAGAAGCAAGGATGAGCAGACCTGGTCTCGCTTTTGTTGGATGAGTCATCAGGAGGAAGCATTGGGTAGAGAAATAGATAATGCTTAATAAAGTAGAGAGTCAGTAAAAATCAGATTGATACAGAGATTACAACAGCGGGCTTAAACATACCCACATGTGTTCTGGTTATGCAGGACCAGTATCATGATGAATGTAAGTTGATGAGCTAGCAACGAACCAAAACAATCACTATATTATTTTAGGGCTAGTTATTTTTTGGACACAGATTTTCCATGAAATCGTTAATAAAATGGAAGACTTACATGACCATGGAATTCAATATCATTTACTACTGCTAGGCAAAATCCCAGTCCATCTCTACAATTACACTGGTTCTTGAGATTCTACGACGGATGATTTTGTCAATGATGGAATTGGTGTAAAATAGACACATGATATTTTCCCCATGAGAGATGGTATCTATGTGTTCTTCCTATAACAGAAAACACCATGTCTAGCCACACGAGAGTCACTGCTCAGGAGGACGAAGGGGCTGAGAGTTGGGAAACACACAGTGATAAAAATGGATGTGTTCACTACCCACCAGCTGCGATCACCTGAAAGAGCCAAATAAGCATGAAGAGTGGAGGAGAGGGCATAGAACAATACAAAGATACTCACCAGGACAAGGATACTTTGGGTGGCTCTGGTCTCAGGGGATGATCTGGGGGACATGTTGTTTGTATGAATGTAGTGAACCTGCTTTTTGTGTCTGTGCAGGATGAAGACCATGGAACCACTGACCCAGGACATGATCCCCAAACATACAACATCATGGGAGGATATCGGTGCTGCATAGAGTGATAAACTGACATGGTCCTCGTGTGTCGTAGAACAATATTCAAACACAGTTTTCTTTCTGATGGTATTGTTATTCCATTTGTCAGACTCATACATTGGAAAAATGGCATTTGCCAGTATGTGTAGCATCCAGCAGGAGATAATGGAAGGGTTCATGCACTTCAGGGCTTTCAGTTTAAACACTGCCCCTGTAGCGTTCTTAGGGCTGATGGTGATGGTCTGGAAGACACTCCAGAGGCTGGTGGTACAAATGGACACACCTCTGGCCACCCTTTGAAGATAAAACACGAGTTCACCTCCTCCCTCATTGAGGAAATGATTTAACCCCCAAACAAGCATTGTCCTGGGGACTCCGCTAGTGAGAATGACCAAGACATTGGCTCCAGTCAAGTTTCTGAGAATCAAATCAATGTAGTTGCCTTGGCCTGCAACTACAGAGATGAAGGAAGATCCAATGAATTACGAGTAAGAAATTTGCCAGGATTCCAATGATCATCTGGAATAGGAGAATCATGGCTATTTTCAAATCCATGGATGGTTCCAGTCAATTCCTCGAGTTTGAGATTGAAATTTACATATAGACGATTCTTCATGGAACCAGGCTACATCGTTCACGGGGAAAATGGTACACTATTTTCCACTTAGCATTATGTTGCTCTGAGCCATAATCTCCAAACACTACGTTTTTGTTTGGAGATTGCTAATGATTTCTGAGTATCTTCCTGCAGCATTCACAAAGTGTTGGGTCACAGTTTTGAATGCTTTACCTGTTCTAAATCATTTCAAGTTTATAACTTCATAAGTTATGAGCTAATACTATTCTCTTGTCAGCTGAAAAAAATTTCATTACACAGAGGTGAAGAGAGTCAAATCAATAGATACAGTCAGGTCTGAGCCTGCGTAACTGGGTGCAATGACTCGTTGTACTACTCTATCGTAGCTCTCTCACTGTGTCCGTCTCATCATCCAAGTACTTGTTTTTTTAAATATACTTTATAATTTCAGTTATGATAATGTCCTATATTGTCAAAGTATTCTGTAGTGCAGCACTTATGAATCGAAATAAAGGTCTTAGGTAGATGTCGATATCTTGAAACAAATTAAAAACAACTGGATTTAGCCAATAATTACTAATACCATAACAAAATCATTAATTTTTTGGTCAGAAATTAGTGGCTGGTTACTCCCATTAGAGAAGTTACTGTCCAAAAGTGTGCTGTAGTCCAAATGATAGCTCTTGGAACATAAGTAAAAATGTAATGTCATGAGGTGAGAACAAAATTAATCCTCATCTGAGATCATTAAATGATATGTAAATGTGTTTACAAATAATGAAGCAAAACAAGAACTAATTTCTGTTTTGTACAATATATTACAACATGAGACAAATATGCAAAATTACAGAACAAAATATATTTTGAATTATCCAGTTACACAGTTTCTATTGAGAACCAGATAATTCAGTCCACTCAATCACATGCATCAGAACATGCACAGAACATTTAGAGAAATACCTATAATGCTTCTGAAATTTTCTTTGTGATTTTCATGCATCATATTGACTAACCTATGAAGTTTGAAATTTCAGCTTTGAATCCCTATAAAGTCAGATTTTGATCAAATTTGGATCCAACCTTAAAAAGTAGCTTTCTTCAGGATTTCATTAAATCCCCTTGAGGGCAGTCAAGGATTAGTGTTAGGTCGTCACCTGGCAAACTCTCTAAAAGCTCAGCCCAGGCCTTATGAAATGTCACCCTCCCTGGTGACACTAGCCCTGGGTCAGTGTCTCCCCCCGGGTGAATTTCTTTGACAGACGTTATCGCTCACCCAGCTCCTGATCTGCCTCTTTCCTTCTCGAACCTTCTTTTCAGGCTGAATTAGAAAATACTCACCTGAATTCTATTTCTTGCCAGGATGATGGGTGAAAGTCACAGTGGCCCCAACAGGTGTGAAAGAGAGGGCATCCATACCCTGAAATACTGGTTGGAGACTGTGTGACCTCCCCTCCCTACAGATTTGAAATGATCATCTCACCTGTAGCAGCCATGGCAGTCCACCACTGGGGACCTGCGAAAAGTTTTGAAGAAGTTTAAATCCTAATACCCAGAATCTCTGATGTGAGGTGATCATCTGCAAAGGGACCATTTCACAGTGTCTCCAATTTCTAAAATGTTTGTTGGCGGACAGGTGCTCCCATGGAGGGAGAGGGAGGGGAGGGGATCTGAGTCAAGAGGAGAAACACATTGCCTCATTGGACGATTTTCTTCACTGAAAAGTTTGTCCATCAAAATTCTGAAACTTTGCTAGGCCTCATGGCTCAGGACCATGATCATTTAATTTAGTCACAGGGCAATGGAATCACAAAAAGTAACTGCCAATGATCTTCCATTTGTAATGGTGAAAATAAGAGCAGGAAGTCAATCGTAGCTCAATCTTAACTAGCAAATCTAGAAGGAACGGACATTTTTTGTTCTTTTTAATCATTTTATTGGGGCTCATACGATTCATCACAATCCATACATCAATTATGTAAAGCATACCTATACATTTGTTGCCCTCATCAT
>NW_022104553.1:18691541-18706356 GCF_000313985.2 Echinops telfairi | reverse complement strand
CGCCACCCTCATTGACGAGGATATGATTTTTCCCCTGGAACGGAAATTTTTGAAGAAGATGCGCTATACCAACATCCAGTTCAGTTGAGATTATAAATCTATTTTTATTATTGCATATCTATACATATATAACAAACTACGTTTTAATTTAACATGTTGATACAACTCAGTGATCGCGATGACATCGTTCATGCTCTTCGATCATTGTCTATTGCAGAAAAAATTTCCATCACACTAAACAAAAACTCAGTGGTTCCCCCCAAATGGCCTCCCTTCCACTCAGGGTGGCCACATTTACATATTCTTGTCATTTCATGTAAGTGAAACCATATAATATTGTCCTTTAGTGATACAATTGATTTAATGAAATTCCCCCCCCCCAAAGAGCCATGAAAAGGGTCACCTTTTTATAGCAGGTGCTTCGATGGTCGCTCCGACAACCGCAGAAAAAACATCGGCTCCAAAGTGCAAGGGTTGTTAGCCAGTCAGTGTGGGCATGTGCTTGCTAAGGAGGCCACTTTCTATCTCTGGTGAATCCAGCCACAGGAAGCTGAGAAGGTAGCTGAAAGTGCCCTAGCTTAGAGCTAGTCTGGGCTGCTTCTTACACAGGGACCCCATGTAATGTAAGAATCCCCATTGCTGTTAATTTCTTCAGCAGTATCATACATGGGTATCAGTTTTCTAAATCTGAAATGGTGCCCATCTGATTGATCTGATAAACCAAATCACGCATGATCCACTTAGTGGATTCTGATGTATAGAAATCCTATTGGCTAGAGAAGAATGGCTCCACAGGGCACGTCAGGGTTCAAGTCCTTATCAGAGTAGACTTTTTCTCATGGGATGGCTGGTGGGTTTGAACTTCTGACAACGTGTTTAGTACTCCAACACTGAACCTACCGTGCCACCACAGCTCTGAATCAACTCTGACAGGGGGGTAATTTTGGAGTCCTCCACCCTATCACTGCCATCGCGTTGATTTTCAATTTGTAATTATAAAGGTAAGAACATGAAACAATTCACCGATAAGAGAAACCATTTGACTTATTGGTCTGGCTTATTATTAACTAGGAAACCTAGTTGAAATGAAAATCTTCTAGGAATATACACTATGCTAACATTCAGTTCCACTGAGATTGTACATTTTTTGTAATAATAATAATATATCTATATATGTATATAACACAACACTTGCCAATTCAACATTGTTAAGATATGCATCTTTTTAACATCAATTGCATTAATCTGCTGTACAGCCATTGTCCATAATTGATGACAGATTTCCCCTCACATTAAGCAGAAGCACTGCGACTTTGGATCCTCTGGTCTCTTCCCTTCCACTCCTGGTGATCAATCATAAACTTTGGTTTTAACATATTGGCTTATTGTTGTCTTGTCATATGAGTGAGGTCATATAAGGTGTGTCCTTTAGCTATGCCATTGGATGATTGAACTTGACTTTCTCCGAAGAGTCATGATCTTTGACCGAATGTTTCTGGGATATTAATGACTCAGGTGGGCACTATGTGTGTCTTTGTTTCAAATAGAAATATACACTGGCCATTCCTTGGCATGACATGCCTTTCTTCCTCCTAACCGCAAGCTCAGGCTGGTCTAAAGGGTCTACTTTCTGAGTGGCAGTTTGGCCCAAATGGTGTCTCTTAGATGAAAACAATTCTGCTTATGTTGTATTCAAGGATCCTTGCACCTGGCTCTCACAGGTGAACTACCTGAGAACAGCGAAGGCTGAACAAAAGGTGAAATAAGAGGTATGGTAATTGGATACACTAGAATTGCCAATCAAGTTGTGTGTGCCAAGAGGAGGGGAGAGAGTTGAAAAGATATGGCCAGTCCACTTTTAGTAGCATTTGTGATCAAAGGCACGTACTGCTGACAGTGTAAGTGATCTGGAAAGCTTAAAACGACACAGATTCATTTCCCAGGTCATAAAGGTGTTGTATGTAACTCTTCTGTTGCTGATGTTATCAAAAGGGGTGAGCTAGATGGATAACTCAAGAGGGGGTTCTTCCGAACTGAGGTGTCCTCAAACATGAAAAAAACAAAGCAGGTCAACTTCAAAACAGAAGGAGCCACACGCTTGGCTTTCAGTAGTATTATCTGCCTGAGAAACAGACTCAAAACCACCCAGCAGTTTGATTCCATTCAGACATCAGACAAGAGTCTCTCACCTTGAACCTTCACCTGCGTGATCCAGACAGTTAGATCCACAGGTGACACCTGCTTTCACAGTTTAAAAACAAAAACCAAACCAATCCTGGACTAAAGCACAACAAAACAAAAAGTTGACATTGCATACATTCTGACTCATAGTGATTGTGTTAATCCAGGTGGACTAGAGAAACAAATCCAGAGACACTCTCGTACATGTATAAGAAAGATGTTTATATCAAAGAGTAATTGTATATTAATAAAACAACCCAGCCCATTCTAGATCAAGCCCATAATTCCAATATTATCCCATATGTCTGATAATAGTCTATAGATCCCTCTTTAGACTCATGCAGCCACACACAATGATGCAGAACACAGGCAGATCACAGGCCGGTGGGTACAAAGTCTTGTAGATCCAATGGCGGTGGACTCGTCTCCAGGGCTCTGGCTGCCATCAGTGTGGCTCAAAATGGCTCATCAACAGGAAGGTGAAACAGAGAAGGGGAGGTCCGCCTCCAGAGAGCCATTTATCTAGTGGGAATATCAGTCAGGGAGCCACAAATCCCTCATTATGTGCAGTTCGGAGTTTCCAAGAGTTGAGGAGCAAGATGAAAGGGGACTTTTAAAAGCCGTGTACCTGGGTATCGTCCAAAGCTCAAGGGTCTCATCTAGCTTCAGACTGCTTCCACTTTCCAAATAAGTAAATTATCAATGAAATCTTTTTTCTTGAATCCAGAAGGAATTCAGCGTTGTACATGTGACCACATGTCTCCAACAAATGTTAATTGTTAAAACAGGACTCTGCATTGTTTCAGATTTTATCAAACATGCTTCCTGACAGAGTTGGAATAGCATCCGAATCAGACTAATCAGGCCTGAGGTTTTGGTCCCAGTAACAAACAACATAATAAACATAGAGAAAAATTTGGACATCAGGGAGCAACACAAACCTACCAACCAACCAACCAACCAACCAACCAGCCAACCAACCAACCAACCAACCAACCAACCAACCAACCAACCAACCAACCAACCAACCAACCAACCATTTGCTTTCTAGTTGACTCTGACTCATGGCAACTCCATATCTTGCAGAACAGACTTCTGCACCGTAGAATTCTCATGGCTGTAAACTTTTGGAAGCAGATTCCCAGATCTCTCTTCAGAGGTCTCTCTGGGTGTGTTTGATTCTCCAATCTCTCAGTTAGTAGTCAAGTGCTAAATTGTCTGCATCACCTAGGCACTCCTGAGAGTAGAGACACTTATTCTAAATTTGGACTCATCCACTAATGATATATGGTAGTGGAGTTCAGCTCACGAACACTTTTCTGTCTGCTTCTTAGACTTGTAACCCATTAGAAGGATGAGTGGGTCTGAGGGGCCCAGGTCAGGTAAGACAGAGAGAGATAGAGAAAGAGCCAAATTGATCAGATAAGGTTTTATTAGAGATCTTACAGAGTGCTCAGCATCATACTTGTAAATCTCAGGCTTGACAACATCATGACAAGGTTTATCAGGTAGAAATTTGTGCACAGTTGGAAAGACTGGATGTTTATACACTTTATCATTCAGTACTATCAGTGTATGAAATCTACATGTAATAGTCTAAATGATATTGATGTGTTGTGTTTCTTTTATTTAAAATCTTTTTTATTATTGTTTGGGTGAAGATTTACAGAGCCGATAATCAATTTAACATGAAAAAAATGTATACAGTGAACCCTCGCCACTTCGCGCTTCGACTTCCGCGGCTTCACTCTATCGCGGTTTTTGCATAACAGCGCATGCTCTGTCATTACTGCCACTGATTGGCTCATACTGTACACGCTTGATGCCATAAATAATATAATAAATGATAAATGATAATTGTAACGTCCAAAATGTTTTACTGTATTTTTCCTTTTTCATTTAATAAATTGGGTAATATGAGTGTAATGGTGACTAAAGGGTGTTTTTTCATGTCCTCTATGCTCTAACTACGAAAATATTTGATTTACAAATAAGGAATCCTACTTCGCGGAACTTCATTTATCACGGTAGGGTCTAGAACCGATGAACCGCGATACACGAGGGTTCACTGCATACACTTTGTTTCATTTCATGGATTTCAATCCCCTCAATGTAACATCACTTCTCCAACTTCGTCCCTATTCATCTTGTTTAAGTTCCTTCATATTTTATAACCCATCTGAACTTGTCACTTTTGGTAAATACTGTTCTTTTGATATCAAAGGATTGATTAGTCCAACATGTACATACCTTGCTAGTGTTATTGTTCCCTTATAGAGCTTTCTAATGTTTGGTGGAAATTGAACCATGGCAGTGAATACAGTACTGGACCTGAAGGGTAACTAAGGGTAACTTGGGGTTTCCACTATCTCTATCTGACCAGCAAGACTAATATCTTTTATGGATTTGAATGCTGTTAAAAATTTTATCCCACTGGTGTTAGGCAGGAATCTTTAGAGAAACAAAACCAGGACACAATATATAGATATGTTTATACAACGAGAAGAAATATAACAGCTGATTAGTCCACACAGCAGTACTGAGGGCTCCGTTCATCTCACTTTCATGGAGCAGTTAATATACTGGAAGTCCTTTGACTCATGTGGGCTTCTGGGTCCAAGGTCAAGGAAACAGACAGTGGAGTCTTCTATCAGGCAAGGCAGGCAGAGTCTGCTCTAAGGTAGCAGACAGCAGGGTGGGTTAGCAACAGTCAGTAGCTTGGGAGCTTAGCAAAGTAAACCTTGATGGGATCTCAAACTCAAGCAAGGTGACAGGATCCACCACCTCTGGTTCAAGCAATGTGGCAAAGCAGGTCTCAAAGGAGCTGCAAGCTCTAGCAACACAATCCATGGGTTGGCTTGGCCCACAGGTACTGTAGCACACAGGTTGAAGCAGAGGCAGAGAACTAGCTAAAACAACAGCATGCTGGTCCAATCACCTGGGGGCAAGAGAAAGATGGGATGCTGGCTATCTTTATTTATTTTGGTTGTCCTCCAATCAAATTGTGGCCTGATTAAACTCCACCTACATGTTCCCATTAGCCTAATTGGCACAATAAACCTGACTATCACACCACTCTATCCAAAAATATTATTCTAATAAGATCTTTTTCAGGGTACTTGGTAGTGGTAGATAGACTCTATCTAGCTCTTCTGGTATCTGAGTTGGAGATGTTGTATTTCTTTTAGTGAATTGGTTTCAATTAGTATTAGCAGGGAATCAAGTGTTTAATGTATATCTTCTTAGTTTGTTTCACTGCTTGTTAAGACACATAGCTCTTCCCCAGAGTACTTACTGAGCAGGAATCACCTAATATTTTACATGACTCTGCCAACCCACTCCTTCCTGCCTGATTATCACCTACTCTCTTCTTCTCCGATTGTCCCTTAGTTCCTATAGGAGGATGGGTAATGTCACTAAGGCCCTATATAAACAATTTCTGGTGTTATTATGCAAAATAAGCTAAACAGTAACTCTGTCTTCCATGTTTCCCATCCAGAGTAAATCCTTCATCTCCCAAGTACTATCTTTCAGGTATTTAATACATCTAAACACCAAACTCACTGCCATCGCATTGACTCTGACTCATCACAACCCATTAGGATGGGGTAGAACTGCCCCTGTTGTTTTCTGAGACTGTACTTATTTATAGGACTAGAAAGTCTCTTTCTCCTGTGGAGGCACTGGTGATTTCGAATTGCTAACCTTGTAGGTAGCAGCTCAACAAGTAACCACTAAGGTACCAAGACTCCTTTCCGGTGCTTAATACTACCTACTTTTGTTTGTAAATGCCTAGGGAAGTGGATCCATAGTGCATCACGAGCAGTAACGAACACAAGGCAAAAGGTGACTCCTTAGACCTTAGTGATCATATCCAAGGCCATCCAGTTTCTAAACACCTGGCTGCCCTTCCTTTATTTAAGTCAGCAATCCGAGCTCATTACTTTTAAGGCTGAGGAGGCAAATGTATGCCAAACTTCAAACTTAACATTTTCAAACAGTGAGAATACAGAGATAAAGAAGACCAAATAGACCTTTGGTGGAAATAAAGAAACTTATTATGTATATGAGTAAGATACTCATCCAACTATATTAAAATGTACTTAGAATGATTTCCTCCTTTTGTTAACCACATAGTCTGAAGTTTCTGGAGGTTTTTTCCTTAGGGTATACCGTACCTTGTGTTCGAAGGGTTGGATGAGATCCATCTCTTTGTTGTTACCAGTCAACCATGCTCTGGGTTGATGTTGGACCCATTGCTACCTCCTTTCCAGTGTTGTCCCCTTGAAAATCAAGGAGCTGAAGGCTAAAACCAGGATATCTTCCATCTTTAAGGGAAGTAGATGCCCTGTATACCTGCCATTAGGTGCCCCATTTGATTGTCCGCTGTCTACATTGATGCTTACTTGTGTTCAAAGATAAAATACATGTTGATGGCATACAGTTTGGGCATGAAAGGTACTGTCTTTCATGTCCTTATAACTTGACCTGTGAGTGGCCCACTATTTAACTGCTAAAAGGACAAGTTTCATTTAGTGCTCTTAGAACCTTGGGCATGCGACCACCAATTGGCACAAATTTGGTAAACCAGCCACTGTCTTCATTTGTTTGTTAAAAACCATTTGATTTTTCCCAATGAATCTTGCTATCAGAGAAAAACAATAAATGAAAGTGACAGCATAGACCTTTTTTTTTATCTCATATCTGCACAACAATCCCTATAATGTAAGAATTCCGATGCTGTGAATTTCTTTGGGAGTTTCTAATCTGAAATGGTGGCCATCAAATTGACTCTGAAAAGCCAATACCAAACCCACTACCATCAAGTAGAATCTACTGCATAGCAACCCCATGACACAGAGTAGAATGGCTTCATAGATTTTACCAGATTGTAAATCTCAATGTCATCATTTGTCTGTCAGCTTGTTGTGCTATGATGACATGTGTGTTGTTGGTGTGATGCTGGGAGGTGCACACAGGATTAGGATTGGGGGAAGGCATATGAACCAGCCATGCTATGCAGATGGCACAACATTGCTTGCTGGAAGCAAGAAGGACTTGAATCATTTACTGATGAAAGTCACAAGTGGCAGCCTTCAGCATGGATTGCAGTTCAATGTGAAGAAAAATTAAAAATCCTCACAAATGGACCAATAGGCGATATCATGATAAAAGACTGAAGAAAATGTTGAAGTTGTCAAGGAATTCATCTCACTTGGATCCACAATCAATGCTCATGGAAATAGCAGTCAAGAGATCACATGACACATCGCATTGGGTAAATCTGCTGCATAAGACCCCTTTCAAGTGTTGAAAAGCAAAGATGTTACTTTAGGGACAAAAGGGGTACTTGACCCAAGCCATGGTATTTTTCAATCACCACATATGTATATGAAAGTTGGACATTGAATAAGGAAGACCAAAGAAGAGTCCAATGCATTTGAATTATGATGCTGGCAAAAAAATAGTTAATGTATCATGGACTGCCAAAAGAACAAATCTGTATTGAAAGAAGTACAGGCAGGATGCTCCTTACAGGCAAGGATGATAAGTCTCACATGCTTTGGACATGTTATCAGGAATGACTAGACCCTAGAGAAAGAACATTCTAATGCCTGATGTACTACTTTAAGAGAACATTTTACATAAGTCCCGCGCCAATGTGGTAGACACGTCCAACACAATACTTTGTGGATTATTATACAACATAATCTAAATAGTAATCTTATCATGGTTCCCATTCAAGAAACATTTCATCTCAGTTCACCAAATTATCAGTTCCCGGGTGATTAGTTTTACCTACTTTTGTTTGTAAGTATATAGGGAGTGATTTCCTAGTGATTCACTAGCAGGAATCGATATACATGAGGCTTTCCATCCATAGTAGGCAGCAGGTGCCTCCTTGGGCAAGAGTGATCATGGTCAAGTCCATCCAGGTTTTTCACACCTTCCACATGGCATAGCAGTTCATTTATTAAAGGTAGCAAGACCCGCTCATGGTTGACCAAGGCCTGGGAGGCAAATTTCTCCAAAACCTCAAACTTAACCATAATATTAACATTTTCTATCAGTGAGAATGCAGAGAGGAAAACCAATTAAGCTTTTTAGGAAAATATAAAAACAAACAAACAAAAAACAAGAAGAGAGAAACCTAATAGATACACCAGTTGGACACTCATCTTTTTTTTTTTTTTTTACATTTTATTAGGGGCTCATACAACTGTTATCCCAATCCATACACACATCAATTGTGTAAAGCGCATTGTACATTGTTTCTCAAAACATTTTCTCTCCATTTAAACCCCCGACATTAAGTCCTCATTTTTCCCCTCCCTCCCCTCTCCCCCCTCCGGCATGAGCCCTTGATAGTTTATAAATGGGTATTTTGTCATTTCTTGCCCTGTCCGACGTCTCCCTTCATCCACTTTTCGGTTATCTGTCCCCCAGGGAGGAGGTCACACATGGACACTCATCTTTTTCTATTAAAATGTAACTAGTATTTTTTTCCATTCAAAACTATGTACCTATATCCTTGAGTGTAAGCCCACCCGAATATCAGCAGAGGCACCTAATTTTACCACAAAACTGCATTAAAAATGTGCTGAAAAACTTGGCTTATACATGAGTAGATACGGTATATCTGTAGCTTGTGGGTGTTTGCCTGAGTGGGTGGAACATACCTGGTGCCCCAATGGTACCAGTTTGGCAGTGCTAACTGCTTATGAGGTTGGCTAGATGGATCATGGTCAAGAGGCCAGTTTCCTCCATGCATTGGGTTGATGTCCCCTCCATTGGCACCTGCTCTTTCCCAGTGTTGCCCATTCGAAAAACAAGGGGTAGAAAGTGAGGATAGAGATAGCCTTCTTTTTTTGGCAGCAGGAGTTCAACCCACTACCCGCTTCTCTGTCATTGTGTGCCCATGTATTTCTTGGTGTCCTGACAGCAGTGCAATATCGATGGTGTTCACAGTCTTCCTTCTCTTAGAGTGGCTCACTAACTAACTACGAAGATAAAGATCGCATACTCATAGTGGGAGCTTCGTTTAAGGTTGCTACAGTCTTGTATAAAACAACCACCTAATGGTGCAAGGTTTGTAAGCCAGGCGGTATTTACATTTCTTTTTCTTCTCAATGAATCCTGCCGCATGAGGTGGTAAGCAGTGGGAAATTACTAGCTTAGACCGTGCTTCTTGGCCTAGGATTGCACATGGCCCCTGCAATATACCAAGCTGGACCACTGTTCATTTCTTTAAGAGTAGCATGCATGGGTATTCGTTTTCATAACTTGAAAGGGTGGCCATCTGATTGACTCTGCTAAATTAAACGAAACTAAACCGACAGCCAGTGAGTGGACTCTGACTCAAAGCAGAAGAGAATCGTTTCCATGGGTTTCTCAGGCTGGAGATAAATGGATGGGAACCAAAAACAGCCCTAACAAAATCTTTACGTGAGTTGATCGCCTCATCTTTCTTCCACGGAGGACATTATGTTTAACAGCCCAACATTGAACCCAGCACTTGGCCAGGGATTGTAAGTGACTGATTGTAAAGGAATTTTGGTGAAATCCACTGTAGCTACCCACCTACATGAAAACATGTTGCTTTATAAAAATTATAACAGTTTTATGACACATAGCTCAGAAATCATACAATGCAGTAGTTCAATTATATTAAAAAGAGTTGCACAACCAATTTTTAAAACATTTTCTCCTTTGTTATATTCATTATTATTAGCTTCTCTTTTCTTCCAATCTCCCCTGACTTAACCCTGAGAAACCATTATTTTGGTTACTGTCTATGAATTTACTTATCCTGGATTTAAATATCAAACAAACAAACAAACATCCCCCAACAGCAATAACACAATAAAAAGAAGACAATAATAAAAAACAAATTTAAAATGGACAGTAAATGATAAGGTGTTAAGTTTTAAGCTGCCTACATCTACATAAATCCACGTTTCCATGAACTCTGTTTGATAGAAGACTAGTCACACCCTTGCTCAGTGGTCAGAGGGGATTTACCAGAGGTTTTGTTTATGAAAACAGGTTACTTTTAAGGACTTGGCCTGCATAAATAATTGGCTAAATCGGAAAGCGACACTTTCAATGGACTTATTTTAATACGCTTTTGCTTATACATAGGAGTCTTGGAAGTGTAGTGATTAGCATCGGGCTGCTAAGCACAAGGTCAGGAGTTTGAAACCACCAGCCGCTCACTACTCCTGCAAAAAGTGATGGTCTCAGAAAACATGAGTCGGCATCAATTCAAAGACAGTGAGTTTCTTTTCTGTTTCTTCAAAAAAAAAATCATTTTGTTGGGGCTCGTACAGCTCTATGACAATCCATACATCCTTCCATTGTGTCAAGCACATTTGTACATTTGTGGAAGAATACATTTGCTCTCTCTCTGGTCCCTGACTCCATGGAAGAGGTGAGCACCCTGAACTTTTGTCTGCCTCTTTATTTTTTACCCTTCAATTGCACAACCACTCATTAGGATCCATTTGGTTGTGGCTGGTTCCTACACTCATCATATGAAAAAGAATATTACTCCACACATCTTCTATTTTACCTTGTTTCCCCACATTTTATTTTTCCAATGTTTACCTGCAAACATTTTTAATATATTAAACTTCCTTCAGACACATGATCGTATTTCAAAGAGCCATTATTTCTCTTATTATCAAAGACACACAATCCAGATATTGGCAACAATACTTATAATGCCATTGGTCCAATTTTTCTTCCAGTTTACTCCAACCTACTTCCACTGCAATAGGATCATATAGAATCATACCCCCACCACAAGAGGACAATATCCCAAATGTTCTTCCCAGATGATAATTTCATTTTCTGAAGCAGACTTTAGATTTTCATGTCTTGTTAAATTTCTTGACATGTCCCTATCACAGGTTAAATATGTGTGTTCTAAGGCACATCTTGGAGAAAGTGCAACCAGAATGATCCTTAGAAGCAAGGATGAGCAGACTACATCACAGTTACTTTGGATACCATTGCTGGAGAAAGACATCATGCTGGGTCAAGTAGGCGGTCAGCAGAAATGAGTGAGACCATAGTCGCTATAGCAACGGGTACAAACATACCAACAACTGGGTGATTAACATAGACCAGGCAATGCTTCCTTCCATTCCTTCCATTAACCATGGATTGAAGCTGACTTGACAGCAACTAATCAGAGCAAAGACCATGTTATTTTAGGACTGACTCTTTTTTCCTGATCCAGAGTCTGACCATCTTTAATGTAATTATTAGCAAAAATGCAAGTCTATTAGTTTTGACATAATAAGTACATTGGTTATCATTTACCCGTGTTACTATTATTTACCATTTTCCATTAGGGCAGAATCTGTCTATCTAGTTCTCTTTCTCTACAATGAGACTTGCTCATACTGGTTCTCAACATTCTGCAAGGTCTGAGTAAATCAGTGGTAAGGATGGTACAACATATAGAAATCATATCTTTCTTATGAGAGATAGAAATGATGTACCGGTATTCTTTCTATAGCAAAAAGCGCAGAGTCTAAACACACGGGAGTCACTGCTCATAAGAACAAAGGGACTGACGGTTGGGAAACACACACTGATAAATGCAGACATGTTTGCTATCCATCCACTGGGATTATCCAGAAGAGCCAAATAAATAAAAGTCATGTAGGAGAGGCTATAAAATGATACGAAGAGGCTCACCAGAACGAGGATACTTTGGGTGGCCCTGGTTGCAACAGATGATCTGGGGGAGATGCTGGTCACATGTAAATGGTGGACCCGCTGCTTGTGTCTGTACAAGATGAAAACCATGGAGCCACTGGCCCAGGACATGAATCCCAAACACAAACTATCATGGGAGGATATCAATGCTGCATAGAATAATATTATCACATTGCTGTGCTGAATAGTAGAACAGGATTCCAACACATTTTTCTTTATGATGGTATTGTTGCTCCTATTGCAAGAGTCATAAATAGGAAAAATGGCATTTACTAGCATGTGTAGTATCCAGCAGAGAATATTGGAAGGACCAAGGTACTTTAGGGCTTTCAGTTTAAACATTGCCCACCTGGAGTTCATAGGGCTGATGGTGATGGTCTGGAAGACACTCAAGAGGCAGGTAGTACAAATGGACACACCTCTGGCCACCCTTTGAAGATATAAAACAAGATTGCATCCCAGATCATTCAGGAAATGTTTAGACCCCAAAGCAAGCATTGTCTTGGGGACTCCTATTGAGAGAATGACTAAGAGGGTGGCTGTGGCCAAGTTCCTGA
Organism: Echinops telfairi; assembly: GCF_000313985.2. NCBI lineage: Eukaryota > Metazoa > Chordata > Mammalia > Afrosoricida > Tenrecidae > Echinops > Echinops telfairi. The sequence goes on along the minus strand of NW_022104553.1, from coordinate 18,693,889 downwards.
TAACTAAATCTGTAAACCGTGACTTGCAGCCACAGATGTGAAGGAAGGCACAATGACTTATGAGGGAGACATTCCCCAGGATTCCAACGACTATCTGGAATAGGAGAATCACTGTCATTTTCAAATCCATAGAAGCCATCAGGTAAGTTTCCAGAGCTTGAGATGCCAATTTACAGACAGGTGATTCTGCATGGGAACATGAGTTTGGGACTACATACTTTATGGAAAAAGAGAAAGATCCTCAAGGAGATGATGGAGTGACGTAGTGGCTGCAACAATGGTTTAAACATAACAGCAATTGCGAGGATGATACAAGACTGGGCATTGCTGTACACAGGGTCGCTATGATTTGGAAACCACCCCATGGCACCTAACGACAGCATTATCCGCTCCCCTCTTTTTAAAAATAAATCAATGTACAATCATTTCCATCACAGATATTATTGTACAAAACTGTGCTGTGACCCAAATTATAGGTCAGAGAACATAAACTAGAATGGAATGTCTAAGGATGAGAAAAATCTATTCCTTATCTAAGACCACAGAACCACATTACATGCCCCCTCCAAAAAACTTCCATTAAAAATATATGACAGATCTGCAACATTACAGAATTATATATTTTTTCTAATTGCCACCCCATTAAACTGAGTTTCCATTGAAGACTAGATAGTTTAATAGCTCACTTATGCCCACCACTGCATGCATAAAACATCCAGAAAAATAACTTGTAATTCTGATTCTTCGTGATTTTTACACACCAAATGGAATGACAGCTTAATTTTTAAATTTCAACCAAGAAGCACTATAAAATTCATATTGTGATACAACTTGGGTCTAACACTTAGAACCACCTTGCTTGAGGATTTCGTTAAATTACCTCATGAGCAGCTTATCCCAATTGTTGGGCCTGAGACCTCCCATCTCTCTCCCAAAGTCCAGCCTCATGCCTCTGATGACCCTCTCACCAGATCAATTTCTGCCTCACGGAAATCTCTTTGATGGATTTTTATAGCTCACCCAGCTTATGATCTGTCTCTTTGCTTTCTAGAACCTCTTCCTGGCTGAAGTAGAAAACACTCACCTAAATTCTATGTCTCACTCCGGCGATGAACTTGGGGACGATTGCAACAGTCAAAAGAAAGAGAGGGAGCCAGAGCCCGTGATATGGGTAAGAGACTGTGTGACCTCACCTCCCCACAGATTTGCAATTATCATCTCAGCTGTAGCACCCATGACAGTCCACCACCGGGGACCTGAGAAAAGGTCCGAAGAACTTTACTCCACTTTCTAATTCTTGTCAACTCCAGTGTCTGGTGAGCATCTCCAAAGGGACCATTTAAGCACCTGAGACTCTTATTTTCCAAGCCTCCTGGAGGTGGACAGGGGCTTCCATGTAGGGAGCAGGAGAGACTGACGTCTGGACCGGAAGAGACTAGCAGAGAAGTACTGTCTCACTGGCTCCCCTTTTCACTGGAGAGTTTTCCCATCAAAAATCTACAAAAATGACATTTAATTTGTTGGCGGTGGAATGGAATCATGGAAAGAGCCTCCAAGAGATTTTTAATGTGTAATTGTGACCGTAAGACCATGAAATCACTCACAGTGATTTAGAAGAGATTTTCCTTATTTGTCTATCTTAATCTTAACTAGGAAATCCAGATAAAGTGAAAATTTTCTAGGAATAGGTACCATAACAGCATAGCATTCCATTGAGATTGTAAATATATAGATCACCACCTGACAACCAAGGCTTTGGGGACTTTTTGTTCTGTGTTGGGTCTAAGATGACCCACCCTAGCAGTGTGGCCACACATCTCTTGTGCTTAGGCTAAAAGTGATAGAACCTTAGGAGCAAGCTAAAAGTGACTTTTCAATGGTCCTGGTGTCAGAGTGATCAGAGTCTAAAGTTCGCGACCCTCCTTGTAGGTGAAAGCTGGTTCCATTTCCCATAGACTCTAAATAAATAACATTATCAGTCAGAGTTCTTCATTTCGTTTTGGAGAAAAATGAGGTTCCGCACAGAGTCCACTTTGTTTCTTCATTTTTCGTGCCTTTATTTGTTTATTTGTTTTTGAAAAATGAAAAAAGAATTGTGTCTCTGTGTTATGCATCAGTGGAGGAGCTCTGGTGGGACAATGCTACTCGTTGGGCTGCAATGAGTAGCCTCATTGGGCTGCAATGGGCTTCAAGATCAGCATTTCGAAACTGTCAGCCATTCCTTTGGACACAGATGGGGATTTCTACTCCTGTAAAGAGTTAGTCTCAGATAATCAGGGGCAGTTCTAGCTATCTTGTCCTCTAGGTTACTATGAGTTGGCATCAGCTCAATGGCAGTGAGTTTGGGT
>NW_022104553.1:18687958-18689261 GCF_000313985.2 Echinops telfairi | reverse complement strand
GGCAGGGAGGGGGAAAATGAGGAGCTGATATCAAGGGCTCAAGTAGAAAGCAAATGTTTTGAGAATGATGATGGCAACCAATGTACAAATATGCTTGACACAATGGATGTATGTGTGGATTGTGATAAGAGTTGTACAAGCCCCCAATAAAATGATTTAAAAAAATAGTGAAAGTGGTGAGATTTGGTCTCAGCTACTTTGGACCTGTTAGTAGGAGGAACTCCTCATTGGCAAAGGGCAACATATTTGGTAACGTAGAGGTTCAGCCAGAAAGAAAGAAAAGGTGCTCCTAAGGAGACAGATTGACATCGTGGCTACATCACAATGTGGTCCAAGGTAACAAGGAGAGTGACGGTGGTGAAAGATGGAGCAGTGTTGTGTTCTCTTCTAGGGAAGGTCATTTTTGAGTGACTCAATCTAGGGCTCCTAACAACAAAAACAACAGCACTCAAGAGAAAATCATTGAAACGAAGCTGCTTTTGTGCTCATGCAAGATGTCCTGTTGGTGTAGGTCTGTGATACAGAAGGTCACCAGTTCAACACCACCAGCCACTATGAGGGAAAAAGACAGGGCTTTTGACCCCCAACAGGAGTTCCAGTCTGGGAAGCTCCCAGGGGCAGTCCTACCCTGTCCTGTCCTGACACTGCGTTGGCACCCACTCTCTGGCAGTGAGTTGCAGGTGAGTGCAGTACACGTGACCATACTTGCTCTAATTCCTGCCCCGTGTGCTCTTTGCCAAGTTAAACAATGTGCTCATGACTATTTGCTTTTTGGAAATCTCAGTTCTTTCCAAATTCCACAGTGGCGTGTGTGTGACAGAAGTTTCCATTTGAAGTCGTGGAAACCGTCTCCAACAATGAGATCAGGTGCTCCCCCCAAACCTGGAAGGACGTTCTGCTTCAGCCATCCCAGCTGTGAAGCTTAAGGACACGAAACATTAATTCATCAAGCCAGGATGCAATAATGCTCATTGGAAGCTGAGATCCCTACCCAAGGACACTGCAGAAGCATTGTTGGGACTCTTCAACCCCTTCAAGGCCGTCCATACAAGTTTAAGTGAATCCCAGGATGAGTCTTCCCACTTTGCTATTCACGTCCACCAACGACTGATTCGATAAATAGGCTTTCTTTTCTCAAGTAATTTCTGTACTGTTCTCAGGAAAGATGGGTCTGTAGATAGACATGTTTCTCAGTGCGGTAGTTACAGAATCGTGTGCAACTTGAAGGTATTAAAGTGATGGGGTGTCGTTTAGACGGTCAATCAGGCTCCTTATGGAACCTTCTGGTGGGCATGACCCTCTC
>NW_022104553.1:18678775-18685569 GCF_000313985.2 Echinops telfairi | reverse complement strand
GTTTTGTTTTAATCTAGGAGCTACAACTGCCAGTGTGCTCAGTCTGTAAAACTTCAGTGATGTCCTATGCATGTATCATGAACATTTTTCCATAATATAAACCCAGAAACAGAGAGATATGTGATTATTGTTAATGCCCTTTCGTAAAGGTAGAGGTTAAATGAAGTTTTTATTAACTTTACATCGTGAATAGTTTTTAAAATGTTGCTGTGATTCGTAGTTCAATGTGTTAGCCTGTGTTGATTAGAGAAACAAATCCAGCGACACATATATGTGTAAGTGAGTGCTTCATATCCAGAAGTAATTATATATACATAAAAAAAATCTCAGTTCAGTCTAACCCGAGTCAGATTCTAGCCCGTCCCACTACTTGCCTCACAGAAACACATGGAGACTCTTAGTGCAACTGAGTCATGAGGACCACAGGCACTTGCCCATACACTTGGGGCCATGACCACATGGACAGTCAGTTCGGTGACCCAGAAGACCCTCCCGATAGCCATGAGGTAGAGCTTGGGGACCCAGCCCCTCATCAACCCTAGATTAGCACTGAGAGCTGCATCCTTTGATTGAAGTTGGAAGCTCTCTCCAGGTGAGGTTGGAGACCATGTGTAGTAGAGCAGATACTCATCTTTAATTCGGCATTGGCTTTGGGGCTCATTGTCCGTGAGGTCTGACTTTCGAGGCTGTTGCTGGCAGCAGGAAGACTTCAAGATATGACTGAGACCTGAGTCAGAACAGGTCCAGGGATTATCTATGTTTGAAAAAAGAATGCACCATCCAGCTCCACTAAGTGTAGGTGAGAGCATGGATCAAAAGCCTCTCCGCCTCCTGCCAGGTGCTTTCCGGGTGTACTCCAGGGGGGAAGTCTCTCTTCAGACTCATGTAGCCACATGTAGTGTCAAAGAATGCAGAAAGATCACAGGATGGAGGGTGCAGAGTCATGTGGGTACAAGGCAGGAGGAAACACAGAAGGGCACCAGCAGTTCTCAGGGTGGGCAGCAGAGTCCCTGTAAGCAGGAAGACTGAGTGGCAGAGAGAGAGAGAGAGAGAGAGAGAGGTGCCAGACCTCTTCCCCCTTCTTGGTTTATAAGAAGGCCACACCCCAAGGAGGCATCGTCAGGGAGTGACCTGATTGACAGTTTGGGTTCCACTCTTATACTTTCCTTCATCTTCAAGTTGACATACATCCATCTAACTGCCAGTCAAACAAGAAAGAGATACAGTAAACTGTAGCATGATCCAAATAAATGAACATAGATGAAGTAGAGTTAGCTAGGTTAAGAAAGATGTGGGGTCCAGCCCCACAGTTGAACAGACGCAGGAGTAGCATGCACAATTAAAGAAGACAAAAAAGACAACAAAGGGGTGCAGGGGACTCAACTCCATGCCTGTGAGAAGCAAGAAGCGGGAGAAGAGCCCAGAGTTTATTCAACAATGGGATATGGTAGCTCTTGAGGCATGCAAGCCTTTCGTTAATCATATACATCACACAAATGGGCAATGTATTCGTCTTGGTATTCTAAGCATTTAGCGGGAATAAGTCAAGGGGAGCACCAAGCATACAAGAGTCAGGAGGAACAAACATTCCTTCAGTGGCAAGGGAGCAAATGTTCTTGGAGATAAATGCGCTGTAACTGTGTACGGGAGGCGTCCGGCATCTGGAGCAGAAGCATTTCTGAGGGCAGAGGTTCTGTGGAGAAACGTCCTCCCTGGAGTATTTGTATTGAGGCACTTTTGCCATATGTCACATTGCGGAGGTGTGTCTCACGCTAGGGATTGTGTGCCAAGTGCTTTGGTCATGAGTCCTGGGAGCAGGCCACTTGCACGTCCTTCCAGGTCCACAAATTCCCACAGAAAAACAAGTAAGCTAAAGAGCCCCAATTAAATTTGTAAATTATTCTCAACTACATCCATTAGCATATGAACTATAAATCATCTCAATAATTGACTGAACTCAGTTTATTTTTTAAGACATGAAATTAAGATATGCTAATCAAACTAGATAAAACAAACACATTCCATGGAATTGTAACCATTTAATCAATTATCAGGGAAGGTTATTGACCAGGGAAGTAGGTGTCTGGAGAGGAAACGTGATCATTGTTATGATTAGAATGATTTTATGTTTTACATTTATTGATGCACAAGTTTTCAATATTATTGCCTGAAGGGAAAAAAAAGAACTCTCAATAAGTAACACCATGATAAACAGAGAAAAGATTGAAGTTGCTAAGGATGTCGTCTTATTTGGATCCACAACAATGCTCCTGGAAGCACCGTGAAGAAATCAAGATGATGGAAAAGAAAAAGAAATCAAAAGGCCAGTTGCATCGGGTAAATTGGCTGCACAAAACTTCTCTAGAGGCTTGTAAAGAAGGATGCTGCTACTCTGAGAACTAGCGTGTGCCTGACGCAAGCTATGGTGCTTTGCATTGCCTCAGATGCATGTGAAGGCAGACTTTGGATAAGGAAGACCCACGAAGAATCAAGGCATTTGAAATATGTTCTTGGAGAAGAATATCGAAAGTACCAGGGACTGCTAAAAGGACCAGCTGATCTGTCTTGGAAGAAGTACAGGCAGAGTTGTCTTAGAGGTAAAATGGCAGGAGTTCTCCTTCATCTGACGTCCTTTGGACATGTTGCCAGGAGAGACCAGTCCCTGGAGAAGGACATCATGTTTGGCAAAGTAGATGAGCAGCGAAAGCGAGGACGTCCCTCAGGGAGATGGATTGGCATTGTGGATGCAGCAATGGGCTCAAGCACAGAAACAATTGTGAGGCTGACATCAGACCGGGCAGGGTTTCCTGCTGTGGAGAACAGGTCGACTACGGGTCAGAGGTGACTGTACGGCATCTAGCGACAACATTGCTTGAAGGATTAGAGACATCATCTGACTCATGTACATACATAGGCATCGATACAAGATGTGTCGATGTGGTTGTGTATACCACCACTACTGAATGGTATGATATTTAGACTTTATCCCAATAAAACTGTGTGTATCTATCTATCTATCTATCTATCTAAATACATATATATGAAACAGACATATATATATGAAACAAAGATGTGAGTTGAGGACTAAGACACTTCTGAGTCAATACATGATCTTTTCAGTTATGTCATAGAGAGGGGAAGGCTGGACAATAAGGGAGAAAATCTCAAGAAGAAAAAGAGAGGACACTGATGAACTCCGGACAAAGAGTAAACAAAGGAATCCCGAGAAAATCGCACAGTTTACACGGTTCTCACAGGGGCAGGACATTTTCTTTTCTTACCTGGGAAAAGCATAGAGTAGATACACTGGAGCCGTGACTCATGAGGAGAAAGGGGCTGACGGTTGGGAAACTTGCAGAAACGAGTGCTGAGAGGTTCACCAGCATCCAACCGAGATGATTACCAAAATAACCATAGATCTGTAAGACGGTGGAAATGGCATATGAAGATACGAAGGTGCTCGCCAGGACACGGATGCTTTTGGTGGCTTTGTTCTCGGGAGAGGATCTGGGGGAAACATTGTTGCTATGAATATGTTTGACCCGCTGCTTGTGTCTGTACAGGATGAAAACCATGGAGCTGCTGGCCCAGAGCATGAGTAGCAGAGAGATAATATCAGAACATTGTACTAGTGTAAAATATAGTGAGGCCGGGATTTTGTCCAGAAGTTTAGAAGAAGAGCAGTATACTAAATCCGTTCTCTCTGTGATATTTTTGTCGCTCCATTTACCAATCACATGTACAGGAATCAAGGCATTTATCAATAAGTAGAAGATCCAACCAAAGACCATGGCAAATTCTTTGTACTTGGGAGTTTTACCTTTTAGGTCTGCCCACCTGGAGGTCCTGGGGTTGATGATGAGGGCTTGGAAGACACTCAAGAGGCAGGTGCTAAACACGGACATATCTCTACCCACTTTGTGAAGATAGAAAACAAGTTTGCATCCAAAATCATTGAGGAAATGCCACACCCCAAAAGCAGTCGCTGAACTGGGGATTCCTTTAGTCAGAATGACCAAGGAGTTGGCCACAAGGACGTTCTTGACAATCACATCTGTGAACTTCAGCCTGTACCCAGTGAACTGAAGGAAAACATAGTGGCAAAGAAGTGAGACATTCCCCCAGATGCCCAGTACAGTCTGTGATGCAAAGATCATTCCTATTATTAAATCCCAGGCAGCCAGTCTGTCACATTGCAATGATTGATATTTATCTTCAGAGCCAGTAGTTCCTGCATGGAAATATGAGGCATAGCTTACATGCATTATGGCAACTGATATATAACAGTGCACACTTACCATTAAAACTGTCTGTGGTCATCAAGTTCATTCAGACTGATAGACACGCTGGAAGACAGAGGAGAACTGCCCCCGTGGGTTTTCAGGACCATGAATCTTTACAGGGGGAGAAAGCTTCTTCTTTCTTCTTGTGGAATCACAAGTGGTTCTGAACGACTGTGCTTTGTGTCAAGAGGCCACCATTAGTCACAATTTAAGAAAATCTAAATATCCTTTTCTTTTATTGCTCTCCAAGACTGAACATATAAACTTCAAAGAATAATGATTCATTAAAAAAAATGCAATGTGTACAGCATGAAATCTTAAGCATTTCAAAAATTGAAGGAGCATTTTGGATTGATCTCTCTCTCTCACTGCCATCAAATCAATTGCACTCACAGCAACCTTAAGGATCAGAGTAGAACTCCCTCCGTGTGTTTCTGAAACTGTCCATCTTTATGGGAGCGGGAAGCCTTGTCTTTCACCTGAGGAGCAGACCTTGGTTTTGAACTTCTAGGCTTGCAGTTAGCAGCCCAACACATAACCCACTCTGCCATCAGAGCTCCTTTTGGTTTGAGGGGAGAATATCAATAAGTGAATACATCACAAAAAGAGCTTCCTGGCTTTTACCTGAAACTCCTCATGATGCTCAGTTTCCCTCAAACGCTGTTTCCCTAACTTCAACAGGCAACATCATTTGGCAGGAATGAGGCATGTGTGCGTTCAGTAAGACACAACTACTGTCATTATCGATTCTGTCTTATATCCAGAGATAGAAGAACATATTTTGACCCAAGCAATTGTCACTGAATTACATATTCTGCACAGGGTTGGATGAATCCTGTATATTCATCTTATTCTTTATGGGACGCAGAGAATAATAAATCTATTCCTTGTACTGTATGACGCTTGTGAAATAGGATGCACAATGGGATGACTTTTGAATAACAGTTCCTAGGATCCTTAACATCAGGACTCAATAGAATTAGGATTATCTGTGAACAATTATTGTGAGTGAGCTTTACCTTACCTTACATTGCATTACATTACTTTGGAAGCCATCAGGGACTGGCATAGGATCTAGGCCCCACATATGTCTTACCAGTCATGCCTCATGGCACAGGGATTATTCCTTTTTCCAGTGTGGACCCTGTTCTGCTGCTGTTCATGAGCTTTGCAGTAGCTGATCCCTCAGAAGTGGACAATATACTCCTTTCTTTATAGTGTGTTCTTATTCAGGAACCTCCCTTGAATCTTGGTCACCCTCGGTGAACCTGCTGTATACCAGCATCCCAGCAATACATCATCCACCACAGTAGGACAAAGCGACAGACGAGTGTATGTGAAAGTCAGACAATGAACAAAAAGGCTGCAAAAGCGTGTATGCTATCAAATACGGTGTTGGTGGAGAATGTTGATAATAGTTTGGATGCCAGAAGAACAGTCTTTGACAAGCAAGAACCAGAATGCTCCTTCGATGTACTTGGACAGGTCAGGAAGACAAGTCTCTGCAGAAGGACATCAGGCATGGTAAGTAGAGGGTCCGTGAACAACACAGAGCCCTCCATGAGATGTGCATTCCCAGTGGGTGCCACAGCGAACTCAAACAACAATGCTTGTGAGCATGGCGTAGGACCCGACAGTATTTTCTACTGTTGTGCAGAGGGTGCCTATGAGTCAGAGGCCGCATACTGGGACTGTGTAATTGTGGACCAGGTCTGTGCCCTGAGGGATCCCGTATTCCCACATAATCACCTGCACAGACTTCAACACACCCTTTCCATGAGGACGTAATAGGAAGCACTCACCCAATTCTTTCCACTGTCAAGACGGTGGGCTCAGGGTGAAGGACAGGGTAGCCAGTGTCAGACAGGGAGGCAGCCTGACTTTATTTATGAGCGTGTGATTTTGTGACCTCATGTCCCCATAGATCTGTCATTTTCATTTCACCTTCAGTGGCAATGACAGTTGCAGCCTGGGGAGATGAGAACATTTTCCCAATAGTTTTCCTCACTTGCCAATTACCAAAAGCAACAACATGCTTCCTCTTAGTCTGTCCAAAGAGACCATCCGAACATTTTGGGAAGTTCTTGGCAAGATCCTTGGAGGCCAACGGAGTCTCAATAGAAGGGAGCAGAAAATACTCAGCTCTGATCCACGAGGGACTGGTGCCCAAACAGGTGTGTTTCTCTAAAGCCCTTCTCCCTGAGAGGGGTGTGTACTCAAGCTCTGTCTCAAACTTCAGGAGAGTGAGTTGCATCATCACATACATTGTATACAGAGAAAAGGAAAGAGACAAAGTACATGGGAAAATGTTCAAAGCAAGTAAATGAACGAAAGTCCATGGAAGGAAACTGTGTGGAGCTTAGCACAGGGTAGTAAGTGTGCTCAGAACAAAGAATTAAGTCTCCACTACCTGTTTATCACTTTGGACTAAATCAGACGGCATTGGAAAATGCCCTTTCCTACCCATTCTCCCTCTACCCTCCCTGTTTCGCCACTCACACCACTGGTCCT
>NW_022104553.1:18674964-18676465 GCF_000313985.2 Echinops telfairi | reverse complement strand
TCCTCAAGGCCTGGTGGGCCAGGATGTGCTCCAGTCTCTCCTCCTCCCCTGTCATCTGCTCCTGTGTGCTCTGGTCAGATATATCCTTCTCCCAAAGCTGCAGATTCAGTGCCATCCTTTGAGATAAATTCTTCTCGGGGAGGGGGAGACATCCACTTAGTATTTGGGGCTGGGACCAGCCCCCTAGACTTCTCCACTGATTCCCTACTCCATGCCGGCATGTTGTCTTCACACCTTGGAGCACTGGGTTGAAGTTTGGTCCCTCTTTTCCTGTGGAGATATAAACAATACCCTCCCCTTGGGTGGGTTAGTGCCCCGTACCCCCACTACCCATGGGGACTTGTATTCTATGGGCACTTCTAGTCTCTCATTAGGGGTCTCCATGGAGTCATAAATGACTCAAGAGAACACGACTACAACTCAAGATCAGATAAAGTGTAATGAGTGAAGAATGGATTAGGGGGTCATTAAGATTTTTTAAATCAACAAATGCATTTCATCGCACAGTTTTAGTATGCCTTGTCCTACCTAGATGTCTTAGCAACAAACATTGATATAAATTCTTAGCTTTTGATTTCAGATCGGAGAATCAGAATGTTTCTTAAAGAGCCGTTGTACTGAAACCTATTCTTCAGATTCCTCGGTGGAAGCCAGAGAAGTCATTCCTTGTGCCGCCACTGACTACTGCCTCAACCAGGGCACACGGCAGGAAATCAGAAAAGAGCATGAGAAAAACACATGATGTCTAGTGACCGAGATCACCCAACAGGCTTACTGGGCCTTTCCGGGACTCCTGACTTCCAATCATATAGAAATATTATCCCGTTGCCCTTTGAGAGAGGCACGTAGAGGAAACACTCCCTGTATCTCCAGGCTGTGATCAATCTCACAGCACATCTCTGTTTGCCTTTAGCAAAAGTCTGTGTCAGAGTATTTTGTTTTAACTTCCCCAGAAGGCAGACGTCTAGCTTTTCTGGATGCACCAACAAGGGTAGAATTTATGTCCATAAGAGTCTATTTGTGTGTGCTTGACACAGTGGATGAATGGATGGATTGTGATAAGAGTTGTATGAGCCCCAATAAAATGATTTTAAAAGAATAATTTATTTTTTAATAACACCCTTAATATTCTTGACTTAATGAATAGAGACGTCCCGTCCACCTAAAATGAGAACCCATGTATTTTTTCCAGTGTGTGTTTCACAGGTATGGAAACTGGCCATGTGCTCGGCCACAAGAGAAATGCCAACAGATTTAAAAAGCAAGAAATCATCTAGACTGCATTTTCTCAATATTGTGGAATGAGTTTAAAGATCAAGAAAAAGGAAGGAAAATCCCCACTGCGCCACTATTTTCGTTTCAGATGTTCACCTTTTCTCTTGGGATGAAGGAAAAATTTGAAAGCCTACCCTCCAATTCCTTTAATAGTTAGTTAGGTTAATTTTTCTTACATTCTGCTCTAGGTCACTTGCATTACAGTAGGAAGAAACAGGGCTATCTC
>NW_022104553.1:18659766-18674682 GCF_000313985.2 Echinops telfairi | reverse complement strand
GAGGAGGTCACATATAGTTCCTTGTAATCGGTTCCCTCTTTCCTACCCACTCTCCCTCTACCCTCCCCGTCTCGCCACTCACACCACTGGTCCTGTAGGGCTCATCTCGCTCTTCAAGATACTAATCCCACAAAGGTCTATGTCACAGGACATTCAACAGTTTATAAAACTCCCCATAATTCCTCATATATACTTGTGGTGTGAAAATTTTTACACCTCAGATTAAAATTACACGCTGCAAGACAATTCTACAAATTTCACATCATTTCATCTGGTTGCAGGAAGACTAGCCAGAATATGCCTGAGAATCAACGATGGTGAGATTTAGTCTTAACATTCGGCGTATCATCAGCAGAGCCCGATAACTGTTAAGAGACGTTGAGCTTAGTAAAGAGTCATCCCAAACGAGAGAGATTCTTCTGGAGGTAAGTGACTTCAGGCCTACAACAATGTTCTCCAGCACACTAACAATGCTGAGGACAATGAAGTAACTGCCAACTTTCATTATGTTGTTTGACAACGTTGCCAGGACATGGACCTGAGTTGACAACCACTAAGACGTATTTTGGAACTAAACGGACTAGGAACTTCTCCATTGGAACCACTAAGAAATACAAGTCTATCAGTACTGACCCAGTGACACCAGTTTTGCTTTACTCCTACTATAATTATTTGGAAGAAAGATGGAGTTTTCTACTCTATCGTGCTCTAGGTCACTTGCACTACAGTATGAAGAAACAGGGCTATCCTGCTATTCAAGATACCAATCCCACAAAGGTCTATGTCACAGGACATTCAACAGTTTATAAAACTCCCCATGTTACAGTCTCAGAAGCCCACAGGGCAGTTCTACCCTGTCCTACAGGGTTGCTATGAGATGGAATCAACTCAGTAGCAGTGAGAGGACTGCTGACTATTTACCAGTGGGGTAGAAGCCCAGTCTGCGTAGCTCCTAATTTTCTCTGCATTGAGACTGGCCTGTAATCATTATGTAGATTCTGTGAAGGAAGATTCCATCTAGAATATTATAGTATATAATATATAAATCACATTTTTTTCTGAGAAGAGATGGAAATTATGCATTCCTTTTAGAACAAACATAGCATAAACTCAATACACGGGTGTCACTTTTCATGAGAATAAAAGGGCTGGCTGTTGGGAAACACGCAGTTAATAAAGCATACATGTTCACCAGCCACTGACTGGGATGATCAAACAGAGACAAATAGGTGCCAATAACAGAGGAGAGGACATAGAAAGATACAAAAGTGCTCACCAGGAAAATGATGTTTTGGGAAGCTCTCCTCTCAGCGGAGGATCTGGGTGAGAAGTTGTTCGTGTAAATGTGCCGGACCTGCTGCTGATGCCTGTACAGGATGGAAACCATGGAGCAGCTGGCCCAGGCCATGAGTCCCAAACACACAACATCATGGCAAGACACCAATGATACAAAGAGCGCTAATGTAGTGTTGTCATTGTTTGGAAAAGAACAGTATCCCAAATCATTTCTTTTCATGGTGATTTTGTTGCTCCTTTTCACAGACGTATAAATAGGGAAAACGGCACTGACCAGCAGGTGCAGTACCCAGCAGTGGATACTGGAGAGACCAATGTGCTTGAGGGCTTTTTGCTTAACATGTGCCCACCTGGAGTTCCTGGGGCTGATGGTGATGGCCTGGGAGACACTCAACAGGCAGGTGCTGCCAATGGACACCCCCCTGGCCACTCTGTGAATGTATAAAACAAGCTTGCATCCAAAATCATTGAGGAAATCTTTCACCCCCAAAGCTGCCATTGTCTTGGGGACTCCATTAGAGAGAATCACCAAGGAATTGGCTACAGTGAGGTTTCTGAGAATCAAGTCTGTTGACCGTGACCTGCATCCATGGATGTATAGGCAGAAGTAATGAACGATGAGTATGAGATTGCCCAAGATTCCTACGACTATCTCAAACATGTAGATTATTGGTATTTTCAAATCCATGTTGTTATCTTCCAGGGCTTTGATTCAAATTCACGAGCATGAGATTCTGCACAGAAACCAGAGCTGTACACTGCATTCTTTATGGAAACTATAATTCAAAGGATTCCACTTAATAGGATCTCATGATGAAAATTAATTTCAATATATTTTTTTCTTTTAAGAACAATCCAAGTACTTCTGTATATTGCTGTAACACAAAGTATCTGATTATTGCTATGAATTATCATATCAGTATCAATCAAAATCAAACTTTACCTATTCTAATGATTTCATAAACATGACTGTATGCATTAGGGGGTAATTTTATGAGAATTTATCTGTAGAGAGCTTAAGATACTCATCTAGAAAAGGTAGAGTCATGATTGGAACCTGGATAACCTGGTTATAGTGATGTTGATGCTTATTGCCAGAACACAGTCAACAGGCCGGTGCTACCAATGGACACATCCCTGGGTCTCTGTGAATGTATAAAATGCTATTCTACCATAAATCCCACTTTTTTTCATCAAATATACCAAATGTCTCTTTTATCTTAAATAGAGTTCATAAGTTTAGTTGTGATGATTTCCCATAAGTCTAAGTTTGACTCTGTAGACCAGTATTACTTTATGGTTCAAGGTTTAGAGTTGTTGCTACAATATAGATACCATGAACAATCTTCCTTGACATAACTGGATTTAATCAAGGAATATCCATATTGTAACAGAATTGTTCAATTTTTATACATCATCAATTAAAGTAAAATGGCATCTATTACAGAAATCACTGTGCAAAACTAAGCTGTGGTACAAATTGTAGGACATACAACATAGGCATGTAATATTTTTGACATTAGAAACTAAGTTACTTGTTTTCAGATATTCTATAATCATGTTTGTTCTTTTAAAAAAAGTTAAGTTAAATTATGACCATTGTTTTGATTTTCAATAGATTTTAAACCATAAGATAAAAAAAAAATCAACCTTAAATTTGGAGGAGTAAAATGTTCTATGCTGGATATATTGAAATCAGAGGGAAACGAAGAATGAGCTGGGAAATAGCATCGGGTTGTTTTCCAGCTATAGAAAATACCACCGGAAACACTTGTGCTTCAAATTGGTGGTCTGAAGTCCTGACTTTTTCCTTGCTCTCTAAAATGCTATGATGAAAAAAAAGTCCTGAATGACAGAATAATGATAAAATTACAACATTGAGGCACCATAAAATTTGGATTTTAATACCAGTTGGATGCCACACCAAGAGCCACTAAATTACCTCAGGAGCAGGCAGGCATTTGTGTGGTATATGAAACTTCCAGTCTCCTTCTTAAAGCTCAACTTACATCTCAGGACGACTTATCCTCCCAGGAAAACACTAACAATGGACCAGTAGCTATTCCAGATGGATCTAGTTTTTCAGATATTATCACTCAACCAACTCCCATCCCTCCCTTTTAGCCTTTCAGGCTGGCCTAGAAAGCACTCACCTGGATTGCACCCACCTGGCTAGGACGGCGGCCTCAGTGAGGGCAGCAACATCCAACACAGGTGTGAAGGAGCAGCAGGCAGGCCCTGAGATATGGGTAGAGATTGTGTGACCTCATCTCCCCACAGAACCGCAATGATCATCTTACCTGGAGCAGCCTTGACAGCTCCTCATTGGGGAGTTAAGAAAAGTTTGCCCTTTTTAATTCCTGGAAACTCTAGTTTCTGGTGAGCTTCTCCAAAGGGACCATGGGAGTGTTTTGGAGCTTCTTCCTTTTCCATGTCCCATGGAGGCTGGTGGGCTCTGCTGAAAGGACCAGGGGAGGCTGACGTCGGGGCCAGGAGGGCCTGGCCGAATAACTTGTGTGTCTCACTGGATTCTCTGCTCGTTTGAGACGGTCTATCAGAATATTTTGGTTATCCTCATTCCCTTTAGCACCATTATAATATCCTTCAGTGTTACAGGAATGAGGTACACCGAGTAGGCTAGGAATTCCAACCTGTGATGATGAGCCCAGAGCAGGACACTGAGAGGCTGAAAAACATTTCCATCATTTCTAATGCGACACAACTTCACTAAGACACCCAGAACAAGTAGGTTTCCTAGGGAAAGATAGTACATCTATATTGGCTGGTGAAGCTAGTGTTGACGATTATCATCAACCGCTTTCCCGACTCATGGAAACCTGTCTCCTCGCAGAGGAAAACTGCTCTGTGGAGGTTTTCTTGTTGTGCAATCAATTCTCAGGGCATTTGTTCAGCGGAGGCGGTCAACTTTAGGCTAGTTACTGATGGCAAACTGTTTCCACCTGCAGGGTCCTGCTGAGTCAACCAAGTCCAAGGGCAGCACTATCAATAGAAGAATGAGAGAAGTTTACAACCGAGGGTTTCTCACCAGAGAAGCATTATGAGAAACACCATAGAAGCACCATGTTTATGAAAGAAAACAAGAAGGAAGTCCTTTTTCTTTGACTTGATTCCAATGTATGGCGATCCCATGAGTAGTCACACAGTGAGACTTCTGAGTAAGTCTCATAGTGAGACTTCTCACGAGTAAGCCACATAGTGAGACTTCTCACGAGGAAGCCACATAGTGAGACTTCTCACGAGGAAGCCACATAGTGAGACTTCTCACGAGGAAGTCACATAGTGAGACTTCTCACGAGGAAGTCACATAGTGAGACTTCTCACGAGGAAGTCACATAGTGAGACTTCTCATGAGTAAGTCACATAATGAGACTGCTCCACGTGAGTTTCTGGACTATAATCTATATGGAAGCAGGTCACCAGGCTTTGCTTCTGTTTCTGTTGGTTGTGTTCAAACGATCAACCTTCAATCTAGTCTCACTCATTGCCATCAACTCCATTCTTACTCATAGGGCCCCTATAGGATAGGGTAGAACTGATTCATGGGTTTCGAACACTGGAACCCTTGATGCCAGTGCAAGCTTTGCCTTAACAAGCAAAGGGATCGGTGGTTTTGAAAAACTGACCTTGCAGTTAGCATCTCTAAATGTAACCACTTAGACACCAAGACTCCATGCTGAGTTAGTAGTCAAGGGCAAATCATGGGTGCTGCCTTGAGACCGTTGATACGACAGGCTTTAAGAAACAATCTACCTAATATATATATATATAATTCTTACAGGGTTCTGTGATGATATAAACCAAAAGTTAGACTTGTCACGCTAATAAATGCCCACGAATAAGTGTGTATTCCCTGGAGAAGCTATTTGGCCGGTTGCCTGGAAGAGATCCATATTTGTACCCACTCAAAAGAAAGGTGATTTGACAGCATGCTCCAATTCTAGAACAAAAGCATTGGGATCACATGAAAGTAAACTTGTGTAGAAGAACATCCAACAATGGTTGCCGCAGTACATTGACAGGGAGCTACCCAAAGTTCAAGTGGAATTCCAATGACAACAATAAATAAGCGATAACATCACTGATGTCTGGTGGGTCTTGACTGAAAGCAGAGAATGCCAGAAAGATGTTGACTTGTGTTGTATTGACTGCGCCAAGGCATTGGACTGTGTGGATCATAATGAACTATGGATAACCTTGAGAAGGATGGGAATTCCAGAACACTTCGTTGTGTCCATGAGGAATTTGGATCAAGAGGCCGTTGTGTGAATGGAACACGGGACTACTTACTGCATGGTTTAATATGAAGAGAGGTATGCCACAGGTTTGCATCTTCTCCTTGTACTTATTCAACCTTTATGCTGAGCAAATCATCAGAGAAGTTGGCTAATGTGAAGAAAAATGTGGCCTCAGTATTGGAGGAAGCTTAACAACCTGAGATACGCAGATGATACATCCTTGCTTGCTGAAAGTGAGGAGGACTTGAAGCACTTTCTGATGAAGATCAAATATTGAAGTCTTCAGTGTGGATTACAGGTCAATGGAAAGATCAAAATCCTCGAAAGTTGATCATGACAAACAGTGAAACAGTGAAGTTGTCAAGGATGTTGTCTTGCTTGGATTCCCAATGAATGCTTCTGGAAACAGCAGACAAAATATCAAAAGATGCTTCGAGTGGGAAGAGAATGATTTGAAAATGGTGATGGCGGCATATGTGCAAATGTGCTTGACACACTGGATGAATGTATGGATTGTGATAACAGATGTAAGCGCCCCCAGTAAAAGGGTTTTTTTTTTGAGCTAAATGTATTTTCAGAACAATTTCTGTAAGTTCAGCAGAAGTAAAAATGGGTTTTCAAAATGAGCATAATATGTTCTGAGAAGAGAAGTTACTTAACTGCTTCTCATATATCAAGCACATTGACTATTGTCTAATTTGGCCTACCTCTGAAGCAGTGGTTCTCAACCTTCCTAATGCCGTGACCCTTTAATACAGTTCCTCATGGTGTGGTGACCCCACCAACCATAAAATTATTTTCGTTGCTACTTCATCACTGTCATTTTGCTACTGTGATGACTCGTCATGTAAATATCTGATAATCAGGATGTATTTTCATTGTTACAAATTGAACCTAAAGCATAGTGATGAATCACAAAAGCAATATGTAATTATATATTGTGAAATATTTATTTCTAATTACAAATAAATGAAATGTTGTCTTAATAAAAGATATCAAACGATGCAATGCACAGTGTAAATCTGCTACTCAAGACCTCTAATTTAAAGTGTTGAAAAGCAAGGATGTTACTTTGAAGACTAAGATCCAGCTCTCGGACCTATGGTATTTTCAACCGTCTCACATGCATGGGGAAGTTGGACCCTGGATAATAAAGAGCACTGAAGAATCAATGTATTTGAATTGTGGTACTGGAGAATGTTGCAAGCACCACGGACTACGAAAAGGGAAAAAACCCCAATCTGTCTTGGGAGAAATATGATGAGAGTGCTCCTTAGAGGTAAGACTTTATCTTACATTCTTTGGACAAGTTGTCTGGAAAGACCAGTCCCTGGAGAAGGACATCATGTTTGTTTGAATAAAGGGGCAGTGAAAAAGAGGAAGGCCCTCAAGGAGATGGATTGACACCAGGGTTGCAAGAATCGGCTTGAGCCTAGGAACAAGCGTGAGGATGATGCAGGGCTGGGCAGTGTTCTTTGTGTTGTGCGTAGGGTCACTATGGGTCGGAACCAACTCAATAGAACCTAACAACAACAACAACCAAGTCACCAACTCTAATTCGAAGAGAGAATGAGAAATCGCTGAAAGAGTTTAACCCACAGGGAGACTAACTGCAACACAGGCTTCTTAATGCAATCAGAATACATAGAGAATATACACTTTTTACTTTGAACTTCACACCCTGGGGAAGTCGTATGTAGATATTTTACATCAACTCAAGTTTAAGGATTTCCGCAGGAACCTATTGTTGGCCATGAACAAGCAACCAGAACAAGCAGGTCCTTTAATCCGGAGGCCAAGCCGAGGGTGTCTCTGATGACCAGCCAGATGACCAAACAAGGTACAGAAGACTCTCAGGCATCTGGCCCATCGAGGTGAAATCCCTGTCAAACCTGTTTGCCCCTGACCCATGTAGTGAGTTATAGAAATTTCATAGAGGTGGTATTAAGTGAAGTCATATAGACTAACTGCAGTAGGTAGAGGAATTTCGGCGGCAGAGGATTATATGAAATATTATAGCAATGAATGGAACAAGTAGAGAATATGACAGTGAGTTGTGGAACATGGAGTCATCAAAATGGCATGGTTTAAGAGAACGCAGGTTCTCTGAGCAGTGAGTTCTCCATGGTGACAGGAATGAGGATTCATGGCAGGAGCCTACAGACAGGGGATATGAGGTGGTGAAACCCGGGCTCAGCACGTCAGCCAGATTCCTAGTTGAGTACTGTGAAACCCATTTTCTTCGTGATACAAGAAGGGAATTTTTTTTATCACACAAAAGACGATACAAAGTATGTTTCCTTAATGGGAATAAATAGAGAAGGCAGGGACTTTGCTACGTAGCTACCCCAATAATTCAGGTGTGAGGTAGATATTGGTTCCACTGGTGGACATGTTGAAAAGAACAATTGAGTTGAAATTTGAGAAGCTGAACATCCCTCGGCTGTGGCATGTGAAGGGCAGGACGAGTGTAGGAGATGGTAAATGAAAAGGAGCATGCTAAAGAAAACCATCATTAATGATAGGACTACAGTGACTGGCTTAAGACTACTTATATAGGGTTGCTATGGACTGGGTTATGGAAACTGGAGGAGGAATAATCGACAATTGGGAAAATAAAGCTTGCGTAATAGTTCCTGGTGTTCCCATATTAACTGAAAAAAGGAATAGCAACAGTATCCCAACTTATGTTTCCTTGTGTTTTTCCCCTTTCCTTTTGCCAGATGTGTAAATAGGAAAATGGCACAGAGCAGCATGTGCAGTACCCAGCAGCGAATACTGGAGAGACCCATGTGCTTGAGGGCTTTTTGCTTAAAATGTGCCCACCTGGAGTTCCTGGGGCTGATGGTGATGGCCTGGGAGACACTCAACAGGCAGGTGCTGCCAATGGACATAGCCCTGCCCACTCTGTGAATGTATGAAAGAAGTTTGCATGCAATATCATTGAAGAAATCTTTGAACCCCAAAGCTCCCACGGTGTGGGAGACTCTTATAGAGAGAATAATCAAGAAATTGGCTACTGTCAGGTTTCTGATAATCAAGTCTATGGCCTGTGACCTGCATCCATGGACAAATAAGCAGATGTGATGTATTATGAGTGAGACATTCCCCATGATTCCAACGACTATTTCAAATCCATGGATGACTGCTATTTCCATTGCAAAGACATTTTGTCATTACTCAAGCATTTTGATTCAAATTCATAAGCACACGATTCTGCATGGAAATCAGAGATATAGACTGCTATTTTTTGAAATGATCATTTAAATGTTTCACTTCATATAACATTACTCTGAAAATTAATTTCTTTATATTGTTTTTAATAATACAATGTGTGTATTTCTGTAGCAGTCACAAAAGCTTCTGATCATTGATATGAATAGTTTATCTATTTTATTGTATTTTATGCTCATGACTGTACACATTATGAGGCACTATTACCCTCTTTTGTCAAGCAAAGATCAATGATCCATACAGAACCTAGAAATACTGTAAGCTTTCTCGAGTGGGCAATACCTCGGTTCTTGGCTTCATACGATGAAATAATTCACATCGAAGCCTGTTTTGTAATCCAAGTGGGTTTTTTTTAATGAAGAACAGGGCAAGCTTCAGGTTTTACAGTCTGAAAGGGTACCTGCTATCCCTGGGAAGCTTGCCCAGTGGAGTGGAGTTCACAACTGGGTACCAGCAACCTTGTGAAAAAGAGCACCCCCATGTGCAGAATGGGGACCAGAGAGGCTGTGGAATGAGTGGGGACCAGAGAGCAAGGGGAGCAAGAGAGAGGGTATGGGGCCCCAAGCAGGTCCAGAGTGGACCCTGAGGGGACATGCCCAGAAGGTGGCCTGGGCGCCTCCACCCTCAGACCCGTTTCTGACCAGGAGCAGGGTGGAAGAGACTAGCCTTCCCATAGCCAGGATGTTTCAAGCCTCTGGCTGGGGAGGGGTGGTTGAAGGTATTGATTGACCCCATTGACTGGGTTAAGCCCACCTGGGTGAGGTCATGAACCCGGGCCTAGTTTGGACCCCCCAGGTGTACCTCCCACCTGGCTGGGGGCTTGAGTAGGAGCATGCTCAGTTTGGGGATCTTCACAGACATCTAATGGTCACCTGATTTCCCTCCAGGGGGGCTTGTGCAAGCATGGGAGGGACAACTCCCCTGTCCCCGAATCTAACTACCTACTAATACGTCTAGAAGACGGCAGGACAGGATTTGAACTTGGGTATTCTGGTTGCAGTGATTGATGTTGATTGACAGCTCTGCTGTCCTATGACAGCTCACACTTGGTTTTCCTCAAATAAGCCAAATGCTTTAAATATATATTAGAAGTTTAGGCCATATATTAAAAATATTTCTTAAGCTTAACTATGATCATTTTACATTTATCTAAGTCTTGACTCCATAGATCAATATCATTTATGAATCAAGGTGACAGATTTTTACACAATAGATACCCTGACTAATTTTCCATAACCGAATTGAATTTACTCAGTAAACACCACTGCTGTAATGAATGATTCTATTTCTTGGGTCCACAATGAAAGTAAAATGACATCTATTATAGAAAATATTGCACAAAACTAAGCTGTGAGCCAAATAGAAGGACATGAAATAAATATACGTGATAATACGTTTTGAGGTAAAAACTAACGACTCCTTTTCTTTTTAAATGACTCCTTTTTAGAGATGCTATAATCATATATTTATTCTTTCTGGACACTGAAGATAAATCAAAACTTATTTTGTATTTTCAATCATTTCAAAAGACAATATAAATAACCAACATTAAACGGGGAGGAGAGAAATCGCATATGTTGGACAAATTGAAATTAGGGAGAAATGAATAATGAGGGGAAAAATAACATCAGATTATTTTTCAACTATAGAAAATACCACAACCATTAGGGTACGAGGAAGGTGTGGGGAGGAGGGTAACAAAGGGGGAACCAATTGTAGTGATGGATTTACAACACCACCACCTGCCCCACCCCACCCACCACAGGGGGATTGAGGGGGGGTGGGGCGGAATGAACAACAGAAACGTTGGGGAAGGGAGACAGCGACACCTACTGTCCTTATTAATCACCTGATCCCCAAATTACAGACAGACAATTCCCTCTTACCTGTTTCTAAGAAGTTTGGGAAAAGTGAGGACTGGGAAGAGGATGTATGTGCACATTCTCGATGCTCATAATCTTCTGGAAGATCAAGACGCTGGTGGTAGGTCTTCTTATCTGTGGTTGGAGATTAAGCCCAGTCGCATTCTCTTAACTAAAGATCATTCCCTGCAATATCCCTCCATAATAGGGCTACTACAAAAGTATTTCTTACAAGCTCATGGCTGATCACTATGCAGCGGGAGGCCTTTATCTATAGGAGCAGACTTGATTCTATTGTTCTCCCTGCTCAAGAGGTGATCGGCTCCCCTCTGCCTGCCCCCTAGTACTAGTATTAACTTTCTCCCCGCAAAAGCTCAGGAACCTCCAGACTTCAAATACTGCCCACCCCGTAAAGCATGTGATTGAAGAGGCCTGAATGCCCTGAGACTATATAAGCTCGTTTTTAAATATATTGCAATCTCAATGCCCTGAGACTATATAAGCTCATTGTTAAATACATTGCAATCTCAGTCTCATTCCAGGCTTCATGGAAGAGGTGAGCGCGCTAAACGTTTTGTCTATTTCCTTTCAATTGCACAATCGCTCCATAGGCTCCTCTCAGTTGTCAGTCGGACCTCTTGCGAATTTACTCAGGTACTGCTGAGAAGTAGAATTCCATGAACGCCATCATAGCCATGAGTCCTTGCACCGGACATTTTCAGACATGACTCCAGTACCATGCAAATGTGTTCATGATTTTGTTCACTCTATCGAGTAGCAGAATACCGTGAACCCTCATTTATCGCAGTTAATCGGTTCTAGACCCTACCGTGATAAATGAAATTCCGCGAAGTAGGATTCCTTATTTGTAAATCAAATATTTTCGTAGTTAGAGCATAGAGGACATGAAAAAACACCCTTTAGTCACCATTACACTCGTATTACCCAATTTATTAAACGAAAAAGGGAAAATACAATAAAACATTTTGGACGTTACAATGATCATTTATTATTTATTATATTATTTATGGCATCAAGCGTGTACAGTATGAGCCAATCAGTGGCAGTAATGACAGAGCATGCGCTGTTACGCAAAAACCGCGATAGAGTGAAGCCGTGGAAGTCGAAGCGCGAAGTGGCGAGGGTTCACTGTAATTATAAAAGTAAAGCCTTGAAGCACCATAGAAAGTATATTTTAATATCGCTGGATGCAATACCAAGGACCATTAAATTACCTCAGGAAGAGGCACAAGCAGGGATTGGTGTGGCACAGCAATCTTCCAGTCTACTTCCTAAAGCGGGACTCACGCTTCAGGGATTTTGAACCTTCTTGGAAGATACTCTCTGTGCTCCAGTGGTACCCTAGATGGAGTGATCCCCCTAGATGGAGTGATCCCCCAGTGGTACCCTAGATGGAGTGATCCCCCTAGATGGAGTGATCCCCCTAGATGGAGTGATCCCCCAGTGGTACCCTAGATGGAGTGATCCCCCTAGATGGAGTGATCCCCCAGTGGTACCCTAGATGGAGTGATCCCCCAGTGGTACCCTAGATGGAGTGCTCCCCCTAGATGGAGTGCTCCCCCTAGATGGAGTGCTCCCCCTAGATGGAATGATCCCTTTTTCAGACCCTGTCACTCAACTAACTCCCAGTTCTCCTCGTTTCATCTAGAACCCTAGGCCTTTCAGGGTGGCGTAGAAAATAGTCACCTGAGTCCTACCAAGTGCTAAGACCTGGCACCAGATAGGGCTGCAACAGCCAACACAGGTGTGCCACAACAGCCTGCAGACACTGAAATATGGGTGAGATTATGTGACCTCACTTCCCCACAGAACTGCAATTATCATCTCATCTGGAGCAATCTTGAGAGTTCACGATTGGGGATGTAAGAGAATTTTGGGAAAACAAAGGGGGGGTTTATACTTTCTGATTCCTGGTGAGCATCTCCAAAGGGACCGTGGGAGTGTTTTGGAGCCTCGTCTTTCTCCATGTCCCAAGGAGGCTGATGGGCGCGGCTGAAGGGCCTAGGGGAAGCTGAGGCAGATCCTGAAGGGCCTGGCAGAATAACATGTGTGTCTCACTGGATTCTCTGCTTGTTGGAAATGTTCTTCTATCAAAATGGAATATTTGATGATCCTCTTAGCCACGAGCAATTGAATAATGGACTTTATTCATGGGGGCCTGGAGGCACACACAGACTTTCCATTTGTAATTATGCACTTAAAAATCAAGACAACTATAGACGCTCAAAAACTTTCCTCTCCCTTTCAAACGTATACAAATTAGCTAACAACCTGTCAAGAGACAGGTTGATTTTCTGTGAAAAGACATATAACCACATTGATGTGTAAAGGAATTGTTGAAAACTATCATCAAACATGCTCCCAAATCATGACATCTCTTTATGCATTGTAATATGCTCCATAGACTGTTTTTCTTATTTTAATCTTTATGGAAACAGATCTCTGGGCATTTGTTCAACTAAGTCACTATATGTGTTTGAACCTCAAGCTCTTAGGTTTAGCAGCTGATGACAAACTGCTTCCACTTGCAGGATCTTTCCGATGAAACCAAGTGTTATTCATTGTGCCGGGTCAGACTGAGAGCAATGCAGGCTCCCTTAGTGAAATAAGGATACATAAAGAATACATACTTTTTTCACAATAGGGAGAAACTGGAAGCAGCCCAGGATGATCACAGAAACTGACCTGGCAGATAACAGGGCTCAATGAAGTGGCTACACCAGAAAGACTTAAGGCCACAAAGAAGAAACACACAGCTCATGTGATCCACATGACAATTGAAATATTTGAATGACAATTACAATATTTGAATAGGGCGACTCCAAACGTATCAGAGCTAACATTAGAAACACCCAATTTGTAGAAGGCTTCGGAGAAAGTGGGAGCCGAAACGCCTTCTGCAGTGTATGGAGTCAGACTGAACCATGGGCGGGTCCACTCTAACCACAGGCAAGAGTCTCCAACAGGCTTACCATCAGAGACCATTGTGATCTTGAATATGCAGTATGGAACCCAATACTTGACCAGAGGAACCCCACGGAGACCCCATCAATTATTTCTTACTTGATCCACGGCATAAAAATTTCCCTGGCTTTTTGAATGTTGATGGGGGTCTTTTCTTTCTTACTCATTATTTCTATTTTGGTCTTTATATTATTGTCATTATTATTACATGCTTACCACCTTTTATTTCAATTTTTTTTAATTGTTTCTGTTCGGTTTCCCAGTTTGTGATGCATAGGAAGAGTGTATGCATAGTGATAATAACTGATACAGGGGTTGATAGGGCATGCCGGGGTGAGGGGTGGATGATAGGGAGGGAAAGGGGGTTTCAGGAATGAAAAATGAAAGCTGGCAGGGGGAGGGCGCACTAGACCTGACTGGGATGGCACAACTCACTTTAAGGATGTTTTAACCATGAGTGGGGGAACTATCTAAAATTGATATAGTAATGATTGTACAATTCTTCTTGATATGATTAAATGATTGAATTGGATGTCATGTAAATTATGGGCCAAGAAAACTGTTCTTGAAAAAAAAAGAATACATGCTTTTTATGTTGGAATTCACACCCTGGAGGAATCACCTTGCAGATGTTCTACATTAACTCGGGTTTCAGATTGATCACAGGAAACAATTGTTGACCAAAAAGAACAATAAAGTTCTCTAAGTTTTAGGTCAAGATCAAGAGTCTCTGTTGACTCTCCAGATGGTCTACCAAGTAACAGAATATACTCAAAATAATGTGGCCTATCCAGGTTTCATCTACATGTATCTTGATAAATACAGTAGATATAGAGATTCCACAGAGACTGGGTTAATGAAAGTAACTTAGGCTATCTGGATTAAGTAAAGAAACATAGGCTAAAGACTGTTCTATAGTAAATGCCATTACATTTAATGGAATAGCTATCGGTGGCATTGCACAGTTAATCAGCAGAACGACAAGGTTAACGAGCACTCAGGTGGAATTCTGAAAGAGAGGAGTGCTCCATGATGACAGGCAGGAGAATTCTGGCATGAGTCTGCAGACAGGAGATAGAAGATGGCAACTGGACCGAGATGACTACTAAGCAACTCACTTTCTTCATGATGCAAGGAGAGGAGAAATGATTAGAACCCCCAACAGAATGTATATCCTCAGATTTGTTTTCTTTTTCCTTTTTAAAAATAATTTTATTGGGGGCTCATATAACTCTTATCACAATCCATACATACAACAATTGTATAAAGCACATTTGTACATT
>NW_022104553.1:18657857-18659267 GCF_000313985.2 Echinops telfairi | reverse complement strand
AATGAAAACCATGGAAATGAAGTGTTTGAATTTCAACATTGAAGTTAATAGAGTCACTTAAAAATAATTTTATTGGGGGCTCATACAACTCTTATCACAATCCATATATCTATCCATTGTGTCAAGCACATTTGTACATCTGTTGCACACTTAACAAAATTGACCACTTACTGAACCCAGTGGGAAATCCAACAGATTCCCAAAGGTTTTTACCTAGACTGTGTTTACTGGATACCCTCAAATTGGATTATAGATCAATAAAAAATATATTTTAATCCTCACTGGTTTGTAATTAAACGAGCCAACTTTAAACATCCACAGACCACTAACACTACTCAGAAAAATAAGAGAATAATTTTACTGAGTGTGTTAGGGGACTACAGAAAAAAGTCCAGCGACTGATATATGTGTGAGAGAGCACTTCATATTAAGAAGTAATTACACATTGAGCAAACATCCCAGCCCAGTCCCAATCAAGTCCATACGACCGACACTAGTCCATAAGTCCAATAATAATCCATGAATCCCTCCTCTGACTCACACAGCCACATGCAATGATCAGAGGCTGGTGGGTACTAAGTCTTGTGGATCCAGTGGCAGTGTAAGCATGCCCAGCGCTTGCACAGCCCTCAGCATAGCTCCTCAAGAGGAAGGTGAAGGCACAGAGCGCGACGAAAGATTCCCAGGACCCTCCTTATGAAATGGTCAAGACCACAAAGAGGGACCATCAGGCTGTAACCTGATTGACAGGCTACACTCCACCCATACGTTCTTACAGGTGCCATCCTGGCACAGAAAACTTAATGATCACACTGAGGTTGTTAGTTGCCATCATTGGTTCCCAAGTCATGCCAACAGAAAGTTGTACCACAATCAGTTGAGGATGAGACCCTTGTGATCTATAGGGTTTGTCTTAGTGTGGAAACTTGGATGAGATCTGTGTATTATCAGAGCAACTTGCAAGGCTCCATAGACAGCTGCTAGCTGCCCATGAGGATTTCTAGCCAAGTTCAAACTCTCTTTCTCTTTATTCTTATTGTTTTGAATTGGGTGAAGGTTCTACAAGCAGATCAGTTTTCCATTCAACAATTCATATAGATTTTGTTTCATCTCATTCATTGCATTCACAATAAAACACCACTTAACTCACTTCTTCCGATTGTTGCCAGGTTCCATTCCTCCTGAACCCTGCTGAACTTGGGAAAATGCTGCCATTTTGATCTCAAATGGTATGTGTACCTCTATTGTGTCATTGCTTTTCTTAAAGATTTTTTGTTTAGTTGAAAAATTTAGTGATAACTTTCCTCTAGTTCTTAAATGCTTCCTTCCCGCCCCCACTATCATGATCCAAATTCTACCTTGCAAGTCTGGCTAGACCAGAGGATGTACACGGGTACAGATAGGAACTGG
>NW_022104553.1:18652641-18657757 GCF_000313985.2 Echinops telfairi | reverse complement strand
GGTCTTAAAGGCTTGAAGGTAAACAAGCGGCCATCTAGCTCAGAAGGAACAAAGCCCACATGGAAGAAGCATACCAGCCTGTGTGATGACAAGGTGCCAAAAGGACCAGTTAACAGGCATCAAAGAACACAAAATCATGTTATAAATAAAGAAATAATTTTCTTGTTAAAAATAAATTATAGCGAATAGACAAGACATGGACTTGCTAAGTAGCCATGGTAGTAATTCAGGTAAGACCAGTAGCCTTCAGTGTTTGAATGATGTTGCTGTTGTTCCTTGCCTTTGAGACAGCATGATCATCAATGAAATGATAACAAGGATTATTTTCATGGAAATAGAAAGACAACCTGCCATGTTTCTGACCTCTCACATTCTTGGTACCCATTATTAATAATCTTTGGTCTCCATCCCTTTGCCTGTTTTAAGTAGCTCCTGTCAATGGGATCGCACGATATTTGTAACTAACTTAGTGCATTCATCATGTCTCTATTTCAACACATAATTCTTTTTTTAATCGTTTTATTAGGGGCTCATACAACTCTTATCACAATCCATACACACATCAATTGCAACCCATAATTCTTATGTCCTCATTTATTGCCCTGCATTTCATTTCATATTTCCAAAATTTACATGAACATTTTCTTTTTTTTAATTTTATTTTTTTTATTATTATTTTTTTTACATGAACATTTTCGTACGTGTTTACCTTTCTACATATGCATTCTTAGATGCCCAGATTTCTCTTTTTAAATTCCTGCTGTTACTCTTAGGATGTAAGAAGTAAAACCAGAATCCTACTTAAAATCAAGGATGGAAAGACTTAATTTCATTTTGATTATGTGTATAATCAGTGAGATCAATCGCTTTGGAAGAACATTAGATTGGTCGAAAATCATCTAAAGATGGAAAGATTCTTCGTGAAATGCATTAACAGATTGGCTACATCAACGAGATCAAATATATCAATAATGATGATGATAATGTAATATCTGCTAAATCTCTATGCAATTGAATAATATTGGCAGAATATGCGTCTGAGGTAGCAACAAAGCATAATAATGCCAACACTAATCATTTCATTATTGTACATACCCTGAACACAACTCTATAAGTACTTCCATAGCAATGATATCAGATTGAATGTACAATTATTTACAATTTATGAATGGAGCCAAATCTTTGTCGTCTAGTTCATCATATTCTCTGCTGTGAGATAAGCCTGTCAATGTTCTTAAGTTACTGTGAGTGAAGAGTTCATCTGCAACTGAACTTGATGAACACATGAACTCTCTTTTCCTGAGGATTGATGGAATCAGTGCATTGCTTTAACAGAGAGAGCATAGCTTCAAAACCCGAGTGTTGCTGCTCATGAGAAGAAAGGGACTGAGGGCTGGGAAACAGGCCTTAATAAATGCATACATCTTCACCAGCCACTGACTGGGATTATCAAAATGAGAGAAATAAGTTCCAATAACAGATGAGATGGCATAGGAGAACACAAAGGCGCTCACCAGGACAAGGATGCTTTGGGAAGCTCTGGTTTCTGCGGAGGATCCGGGTGAGAGGTGGTTGCTGTAAATGTGTCTGATCTGCTGCTTGTGTCTGTACAAGCTAGAAACCATGGCGCCACTGGCCCAAGACATGACTCCCAGACACACAACATCGTGGGAGGATATCAATGCTAGAAAGAGTGCAAATATTTTACCGTCAGTAGGTGCCAGCCGACAGTATCCGAATTTGTTCTTTGTGGTGGTTTTATTGTTCCTATCGACAGACGTATAAATAGGGATCATTGCAAGGACGACCATGTGCAGTCCCCAGGAAAGGCTACTGCAGAGCCCCATGTGCTTGAGGGCGTTCTGCTTAACATCTGCCCACCTGGAGCTCCTGGGGCTGATGGTGATGGCCTGGAAGACACTCAACAGGCAGGTGCTGCCAATGGACACAGCCCTGCCCACTCTGTGAATGTATGAAAGAAGTTTGCAGGCAGTATCATTGAGGAAACCTTTCAACTCAGAAGTTCCCATTGCTTGGGAAACTAATAGAGAGAGAATGATCAGAGAATTGGCTACAGTCAGTTTTCTGATCATTGAGTCTACGGATAGTGACCTGCACCCATGGACGTATAAGTGGATGTGATGAATTATGAGTGAGAAATTCCCAAGAATTCCAGCGACGATTTCAAATCCATAGATAATTGCTATTTCCATTCCAAGGACATTCTGTCATTATCCAGGGATTTTGATTCAAATGTATAAGCACAGGAAGGGGTTTTCATGGAAATCTGCATGAAAATCTAAATCAAAGATATAGACTGATATTTGGGGGAAATCATGATTTAAAATGTTCCACTTCATATAACCTTACTCTGAAAATTGATTTCTAAATAGATATTCTTTTAAAAGGCAACCCAGTGTTTTCTGTGTGTATTTCAGTAGCAGTTACAAAGCATCTAAGCATTGATATGAAGTTTATCAATTTTAATGTATTTTATGCACATAACTATGCATTAGGAAGTAATGTAACTTTTTTTTGTCAAAGGAAGCAAATGTATCTAGAAGAGGTCAGGTCAGGATTTGAACCTGGGTACCATGGCTGCAATGACATTGTGTCAATTGATGGCTGTGCTGTTCTATGACAGTTCTCACTTGGTTTTCCTGAAGTAAACCAAATGCCTTAAATATATTTCAAAAGTTTACCGCATACCTTTTAAATAGTTCTTACGTTTATCTGTGATCATTTTACATTTATATAAATCTTGATTCCACAGACCAATATCACGTATGGATCCAGGTTACCGGTTTTGATATACTACACATGCCCTGACCAATTTTCCACAACAAAATTGGATTTACTCAGTAAACATCAATACTGTAACAGAATCATTCCATTTCTTGGATCAGGAATGAAAGTAAAATGACATTTATTACACAAAATATTGCACAAAACTAAGCTGTGATCCAAAACGTAGGTCTTGAAAAGAAAAAAATGTAATAATCGGTTTTGAGGTAAAAAACAAATGATTCATTTTTACAGATGCTGTCATCATATATTTGTTCTTTCTGGAAACTGAAGAAGAATCATAACCTATTTTGTAATCCCAACCATTTTAAAGAGAATATAAGTAAGCAACATTAAACTGGGAGGAGAGAAATCTCATATGTTGGACAAACTAAAGTTAGAGGGAAATGAATAGTGAGGAGGGGAAATAGCATCTGATTGTTTTCCAACTACAGAGAGAAATATTTGTGCCTTATGAGTTGTCTAAAGTCCTGAAAATTTTCCCACTTTATAAAATTTTCAATTAGAAAAAAATATTGAAAACCCCTGTGCTCATTCAGAAAGGTGAATACATTTATATTTACTTCCCAGTACACCAAATATATTGGAAGCAACTATACCTGTACTGTCATCATTGAGCACATGATAAACTTACAGACAAATAATTCCCTTGTATCGATTGCTATGAATTTTGGGAATACTGAAGACTGGAAGAGGATGTATGTGGAAATTCTCAATTACCTCAATAATAAGCAGGAACTGAGGTTGGATAGCCATCGTCTAGTCTCCTTCCTAAAGCTCAACACTCTCCTCAGGAACTTGGATCCTCCCAGTATGACCCTGTCACTGCTCCAGTACCTGCCCTAGATGGAGTGACCCCTTTTCCAGACACTACCACTCAAGTAACTCCCCATTCTCCACTTTTCCATTCAGAATCCTAAGCCTTTCAGGCTAGCACAGAAGATGCTCACCTGAGTCCTTCCCCGGGCGAGGACCTGGCCTCATTGAGGGCTGCAACAGCCAACACAGGTGTGAAAGAGCAGCAGCCAAACACTGAAATCCGGGTGAGGGATTGTGTGACCTCCCCTCCCCACGGAACTGCAATTATCATCTCACCTGGAGCAAGCTTGACAGTTCACGTTGGAGAGTTAAGAGAAGTTTAGAAAACAAGTGGTTCCTACTTTCTGGTTCCTAGAACACCAGAGTCTGATGAGCATCTCTAAAGGGCCCGTGGCATGTTGGAGCCTCTTCCTTTACCACGTCCCATGGAGGATGACAGGCTCTGCTGAAGGGACTTGGGAGGCTGAAGTCGGGGCCTGGTGGGGCTGGCACAATAACATGTGTGTCTCACTAGATTCACTGTTTGTTGTAGACGTTAAAAAAAATCAAAATGAAATACTGATGATCCTCATAGCCTTGAGCTACTTAATACTCTACTTTATTAACGGAAGCATGGAGACACACAAAGTACCTGAGGACTTTCAACGTATAATTAGGCACTTAACAAGACAACTACAGAAATTGATAAACGTCCCTCTTTGTGGGCAGCAGAGACCGAGAATGCATATGGATGAATCCTGTAGTCTCATCTATTAAGGAGCCTGGCAGGCTGGGTTTCTGGGCTGGAGGGAGGCCTTCTCCCTTGTGAATTGAAGGTGCGTCCCAATCACATTCTCATTAATATTGCTGCCCACTGTATCCTCCCATCATAGTGCTACCTTAAAGCTACCTCTTACAAGCACCTGGCTGATTGCTATGTAGCCAACAGCTTTATCGCTGGGGGCAGACATGTGCTGTTGCTCTCTAGGTCTGAAGACAGACGGAGACTCCCCCTTACCTGCCCCGGACGCTTGTGTTAGGTTACTCCTCGAATGTCCTCAGGAACCTTTAGGGTTAGGGTACAGCCCAACTTGTTATGTATGTGTTTACCTGTAATTAGGGAGGCTTGCGTGCCCCTAGTGTATATAAGCCTTGGTGGGAAATATATTCTCTGTGTGTGTGTGGATCTGGCTCCTGAAGTCATGATGTTCCCAGGGTTGAGCACGTGCATGCATTATCTTTTCTGATGTCTCCATGACAGAACCGCCCCGTGGACCTATTTGATTGTTGGGGCTGGTACCCTACACCTCTCATTTCTAACACTGTACAAATTAACTAAGAAATTCAGGAAACAGGCTGTATTTTTAAGAAAAACACCACATCCATATTGATGTGTGAAGCAACGTTGAAAGTTTTCATCAAACATGCTCCCAATTCATCAACGGTTCTGGGGGGACACAGGGGAGGGGGAGACGTGGGTAAGG
This sequence comes from Echinops telfairi, assembly GCF_000313985.2. Lineage (NCBI taxonomy): Eukaryota > Metazoa > Chordata > Mammalia > Afrosoricida > Tenrecidae > Echinops > Echinops telfairi. Next base: position 18,652,670 of record NW_022104553.1, on the reverse strand, counting down.
AGGTGGTGCTGACCAACCCAGGGACAGGG
>NW_022104553.1:18648003-18652541 GCF_000313985.2 Echinops telfairi | reverse complement strand
CTCATACATAGAATTGTCCCCCTGAGCCACCGCTATCTGGATGATATTATAATTGTTAGTTGTATTTGAGTCAGCATCAGCATTATCACAAAAATGACAAGGATTTTTCTCACAATAATGAAAATTCTAAGTCCCCCTTTTCCCATCCTATCCACCCCAGGTCATCATGAATAACCTTTACTCTCTGTATTGACCTTTTCTAAATAGTTCTTCTCAGTGGGGTCACAAAATATGTATGACTGGCTCATTTCCCTTACCATCGTTTTCTCAACTCAGTACACATCTTAGTATGCTTTTCTTTGTTCTCCCACATCTCATTTGTCCATAGTTCATATGAAAATGTATTACCTGCTAACCACTCTGCATGGGCATTCTTATCTAAAACATGCCCACCATTCTTCTTAGGGTGTAAAGGACAAAACTGAAACCCTGACCTCCAATTCCTTCAATAACATTATGCTAATTATTCCTCCAATGTACTCCAGGCCACTTCCGTTACAATCTTGTAATATGGGGCTGTATCCCACTCCATGAAACCAGTTTCCCAAAATCTCATCTCAGATGATTCCTATTTTATGAAAGTCATCTTGTTTCCATGTCTAGTTGTTAGTCCAAGCTGTTTACCTCTTAGATTAGCAATACACACTCTAAGACACTTCCAGTAATTCTACATGATTTCTCCAGCCTTGGCGACGGTAGAGTCAAGAGATCTTTAGAATCAAGAGTGTTGACATTTAGTCTCATTTACATTGGGTGCTGCATCACCAGGAGAGATTAAGCTCATTATGTGTATGTGTTGGAGGGGAATCTATAAATAGGTACACATTCCATGAGATGGGTTAACACACAGGGTATAACAATGAGTTGAAATATACCACTAATTGTGAAGCTGTTGCAAGACTAGGCAACATTTCACCATATGCTAAGTTCAAGTTGTCCTGAGTGGAAGGGGACTTTACAACAACCACCATCACCACATTATTGAAGGACTAACTAATAATTTAATGATTGCCCTAAGTAAAGTTTTCCACTGCAACTATCAATACAATTGAATCCTGTATTTGCTTGAATAACAGGGACGTAAGATTTCATTTACTACTGCTAATATGATTTGCAACTATTGTTCGTCTAGTTCATCATACTCTCTGCAATGTGATGGGTCCAAAATTGTTGTTAAGGTATTCTGAGGGATGAGCTCATTAATGACTGAGCATGGTAAAAAATACACAAATACACTTTTCATACAAGAGGCGGAAATTGCACATTCCTTGCACAACAAACACAACATAGTTTCATCACGTGGGCATTGCTGCTCATGAGAATAAAGGGGCTGATTGTTGGGAAACACGCAGTTATTAATTTAGACAGATCAACCAGCCACGAACTGTAGTTTTCCACAAGAGCCAAATAGACATAAATAATGGAAGAAAATCCATAAAAGAATACAAAAGTGCTCACCAGGAGAAGGATGCTTTGGGAAGCTCTGGTCTCGGGGGAGGATCTGTGTGAGAGGTTGTTGCTATAAATGTGTCTGACCTGCTGCTTGTGTCTGTACAGGATGGAAAGCATGAAGCCACTGGCCCAGGACATAATTACTATACACAAAATATCATAGGAGGATATCAACACAATAAAGAGTGTGAAGGTATTATTGTCATTACATGGCACAGAACATAATCCAAAATTATTTTTCTTTGTTATGGTTTTGTTGCTATTTTTCACAGTCATATAAATAGGGAAACTGGCATTGACCAACACCTGTAGTACCCATAAGAGTTTGTTGGAGAGACCAATGTAATTTTGGGCTTTTATCTTACTGTATGCCCATCTGGAGTTCCTGGGGTTGATAGTGATGGCTTGGAAGACACTCAACAGGCAGGTGCTGCCAATGGACACCCCCCTGGCCACTCGGTGAATGTATAAAACAACTTGGCATTCCCGATCATTGAGGAAGTCTTTCCATCCGAATGCTGCAATTGTCTGGGGGACTCCTTTGGAGAGAATCACCAAGGAATTAGCCACAGTCAGGTCTCTGAGAGTTAAGTCTGTGGACTGTGACTTGAATCCATGAAAGTACAGGCAAATGTAATGAATGATGAGTGAGAAATTCCCGATGACGCCTATGACTATCTGAAATACCTGAATCATTGCTATGATGATTCCGTAAGTATCCATTTATCTATTTATCTATCTGTTGTGCTTGTTGCTGTTGTAAATAATACCCGAATATTTGCAGGTTTTCTTTGGAGCATGACAAAAAAGGTATTTTGTCACTCTTATGAATACTCTCATATTCTAAATTATTTAGTATGCATGACTTTTTCTTGTTGGAACAAGGACTCTTCGTTGTCAGACAAAGAGGATTTACCCATAGGGAGGTTGAAGGACTCATCTAGAAGAAGTAGAATCAAGATTTGAACCTGAGGAACCTGGTTGCAGTGACATTGAATTTTTGCTATTGTGCTATTCTCTCATAGCTCTCTCTGTCTCAAGGTCTCCAACTAAGCCAAAAACCTGTAATACATGAAATATATTTCATAAGTTCAGGCGTGATCATTTTCTATTTGTTCTTGATATTTATTCCAAGGAGCAGTATGACTAGTGTATCAAGGTTTACAGATTTTAGTATAATTTTAATAATATAAATTTAATAAAATGCCCTGAATACTGTTATATGACTGAATTGAAATTTTTTGATAAATATTACCATGGTAATAGACTCATTCAAATATTTTTCACCAGGAATCAAAACACAGGTAAAATACAAGGCCATCCATTACAGAAATTATTTTACCAAAGGATGCTGTTGTTCAAAGCATAGGTAAAGGAGCATGAATACAGTGTCTGGGGGTAAAAACTAAATTGATTCCCATTAGAGATCGTGTAATCATATATTGGTTGTTTCTGAAAAATAAAGAGTAACTATAATTAATCTTGGTTTTGGAAAAGCATAAGAAAAATATGCATAAGACATAAAGCATAAGACAAATATGCAACATTGCTATTGGAGAGATAGAAACTCCTGTGTTGGATATGTTGAGGGGAAGAGAGATGAGTAATTACCTGGGAAATAACATTAGAGTATTTTTTCAACCAGAGAAACTATGACAAGAAAAACATGATTTCAATTGGTGTCATGGAGTCCTGAACTATTTCCTGCTATCTGAAATGCTCTATTAGGACAATAAAATTTTCTTAAAGGCTCTTTTTCTCATGCTGGTGGAAAATATTCTCACCATTATCTCCTAACACATGACATGAATTTTCAGTGGCAACACATGTACCGCCGTCATTAAGCACATCACATCCAAATTAGAGACAAGTGATTCCATTTTATCCTCTGACGCCAATGTTCATGGTCTCTGCGGGTGATTAGATAATTCCATTAGTTCCTCTATACACATTACTGCAGGCATAGAACATTTACAGTGATAACGGTAGAACTCCAGAAATGGCATTTGTGCTACTGGTACACCATATTGAATGGCAGACGGATTGTAAATGAACACTTTGAAGCACCATATAAATCAGGTTTTATACCACTTGGCTCCATCATCAATTGCCACATTCTGTGTGGTTTTCATACCTTAGGAAGATCAGGGATTGGAGCCGCGCCTCAGCCCTTCAGTCTCCTTCCAAAAGCTCAGCTCAGGTCTCAGGAACTGTGTTCCTTTCTGGTGGGCCATTTCTACCCCAGAGATTCTCTTTTCCAAGCATCATCGTTCACCCATCTCCTGTTCCTCCTCTTTCTCCTATGGAAGCTACCTCTGTGCTGACAGAAAACACACACCTGACTCCCACCTGCTACAGATGCTGGGATCAGTGATGCTCACCTGAGCCAATACAGGTGTGAAAGAACAGCAGGCGCACACAGAGATATGAACTAGAGATCGTGTGACCTCACCTCCCCACAGAACTGCAATTATTATCTCATTTGGAACAGCCTTGACAGTTCTCAATTGGGTAGTTAAATGTTGTTGTTTTTTTAAAGTTTTTTGTACATCTAATTCCTGGAAACTCCAGTGTCTGGTGAATTTCTCCAAAGGATGTTTCAAAAGCTTTTAATTGACATTTCAATTATGTGTGAAAGGCATTTTTGAACCAGAAGCTCATTTCTCAAATAAAGCTTGTGATAATGAAAAATCTATTTTCTGAAAAACTTCAGATGAAGCCAACAATAAAATAATTTCAAAACAATTCTTCTTACTTCAGAGGACTCGTGGAGAATTATTTCTTGTACCAACTTCATAGAAAAGTAAAATTGTGCTGGATTCCCTTTTTGTGGGTTTTTCATTCACATTATTATTGGACCACAAGAGCAAATGTTTCCTTGGTTTCCATGGATTTCTGAGAGGGTTGAGGTAATGTAGCTAAGCAAAGCTGTGGGGCCAGGCAGACAAGCAGACAGTGGAAAGGACTAGTTTAATTCAGAAATAACTGAACTTAATTCATTCCCTTGGATTTGTTTGTAATGGCTTCATGAACTTACTTTAGATTCCCTTCTCCTGAACAGTGTTTTCTTGAACATCTTCTGGACA
>NW_022104553.1:18644916-18646934 GCF_000313985.2 Echinops telfairi | reverse complement strand
GAGAGGGAGGGGGGAAATTAGCAAACGATATTGAGGGCTAAAGTAGAGGGCAAATGTTTTGAGATTGATGAGGGCAACAAATGTACATGTGTGCTTGACTCAATGGACTCAACTGTGATAAGCATTGTATGAGCCCTCAATAAAATAATTTTTTTTGAAAACATGCTCCCAATTCATAGCAACATCTCTAGGTGCAGAGTAAAACTCTTCCATAGATTTTCTTTCTCTTATTGCAATCACTGTGGAAACAGATCTCTGGGCATTTCTTCAGCCACACCACTCTATGTGTTTGAAGTGCAGAGTTTTATCTTTAGCAGCTGATGGCAAACTGTTTCTACACCCAGGATCTTTCTGATGAAACAAGTCTTCATGGAGCACGAGCAATAGAAGAATGGGAGGTGTGTACAAAAGAGTTTCTCACCACAGAACACCGTGTTTACAAAGTTATACAAGAGGTAAACACACTGCCTCTGGCTTGATGCCAACTCACAAAGACCCCCACACGTAAGTAACATAGTAGAACCGTGCTGTAAGGTTTCTTTAGTCCTAGCCATGGGGATGACTCAGGTCATGGAAATGACTCATATCTGGGCCATATTCTGTTCTATTGCGTAGGATAGCCACGAATCTGTGTCAACTCAGGGCAGCTGAGAATTGCAACAACTGATGCTGAGAACATATGGTGGAGGATGTTGGATTAGCTTTGTAAAAAATTTGCTTCCCTGCCATATAGTGTTTGTTCCATGTCAGATAGTGTTCTATAATTTTTTATCATTTTATTAGGGGCTCATCCAACTCTTATCACAACCCATACATACATCAATTATGTAATTTGAGAATTCGGTTGGGTCATCTTTCCTTGGAATGAGTACAAATGTGAACCTCTTCCAGTCTTCTTGGAAAAGACCAAGCGTGGGCACTTCCAGTGTTCGATCAGCTTGTTGAAGCATTTCAATTGTTATCCATCCGTGCTTGGAGCTTGCTTTTTGGCCACTGCCCCCAGTGCAGCTCGGCCTTTGTCCTTCGGGACCGTCGGATCTCGGTCATATGCTACCTCTTGAAATGGTGGGCTATTGGACAGTCCTCTTTAGTACAGTCACCCTTTCCATGTCTCGGACATTGTTACGTATTTGCTGCATTGATTCTTCCACTATTTCAACGAGAAGCTTGACGTTTTCCCTTCAGTTCTTACCGTTTCAGACGCGCTGAGTGTGCTCTTGTGGCCTGACACGTTTTATTGGCACACTTTAGTTAGTTTCCTCGGTCTTTGTCTTCCTCATGTCTTCAGTTGCTGCCGCTGCTCTACAAGTAACAGCAAGTTTCGCAGTTACTTCTGACACCCACACTGATCTTTTCTTTCCTGTGTGCTTTTTAATGATCACTTGCTTTCTTCAGGAAGATGGTCTTGATGCCATCCCACAGTTTAGTAGGCCGCCTGTCATTAGGGTTCCATGCATTAAATGTGTTCTTTTTATTTAAAAAATCATGTGATCGGGAGCTCTTGCAGCTATCATAATACTCCATAGCTCAATCCCATCAAGCAGTGTTGTACAATCGCTACCGCAGTCAGTTTCAAAACATTTCCTTTCTTCTTGAACGCCTCGATATCAGCTCCCCTTTATCCCATCCAACTCCCCTACATGCCCCCCCCCAACCTTTATTTACTTATTTGCTGTATGCTATACCATCCAATATACCCATTCACATACAATTCTGTTGTTCACTCCTTTCAAGTGCGGTTACACAGTCATCCATGCTATCAGCTCACCCCCTCTTCCCAGCCCACTCTTCTGGCCCCCTCAGGACTGTTGGGGTTGGAAGGGGATGTGAGGGTGTTCCGTTTAATCACCTTGCTGCCGTTGGCTGAAGATGTCCTCAGAAACTGACTTAGACCGGTATCCGCAGCAAAGAAAAGACAAGAGCTCTGCTCCAGATCTCTGGTCTGCTCTAGATCTCTGGTCTGCTCCAGATCTCTGGTCTACTCTAGATCTCTGGTCTGCTCCAGATCTCTGGTCTGC
>NW_022104553.1:18643297-18644816 GCF_000313985.2 Echinops telfairi | reverse complement strand
CCCCCCCCTGTCTTCTCCCTCCCTCATTAACCTTTGATAGTTATTTAACATTCTTAAGGACTCATTCCCCAACCTCTCCCCTCTTCAATCATATAAAAATGGTCTCCTTTGTCTCTTCAGAGAAGCAGTTTGAAGAAGCATTACTTGTGTTTCCATGAGATGACCAATGTTGCAATAAAATTCTCCTTCTCCTCACCCAAAACCCATAGCAGAATCCATCAAACCAAAAAAAGCAAACCCACTCCCACAGAGTTGATGCCAACTCTTAGCGACCTTATAGGACAGGACAGACCAGCTCCTGTGCATTTCCAAGGCTGAAATTTCTGCAGAAGTACAAAGCCCCATATTTCTCCCACAAAGCAATTGGCCACTTGCTGGGGAATTTGAAGAATGCCATCAGCTTCCAAGAGATTGGAATCTTCTAAATTGTATTACTATCTCAGCACCTTGGAATTAGATCGATAGAATAGACCATAACTTTCCTAACTGCTTATAGACTAAACCAAATTCAAACACCCACAAGGCATCCAATATATGTAAAAAGAGAAGATACTTAAACTGAATGTTGCTGCCTTTAGTTGCCATAATTGATTCCCTATTCATACCAGCAGAAGCCTATGCAATTGTTTGTTCAGAATCAGAGCCTTGTGATCCATGGAGTCTGTCTCAATGTGGAAATATTTTTCTCATCAAAGCAAAATGCAAGCTTCCGCTGAAAGACAGTTGTTACTGTGTAACGTGTACTGGCTGCATTAAAACTACTGTCTTATGTAGGTGGTGAGAATGCTTTCATTACGCTGGCTGACGCAAATGGAAGAAATAATGACGTCAAAGAGCTGACTGCAGTAGGTAAATGGGCTGTCTTGCTTCAGATAAAATACCCATGTTTCAGATAACAAGAGCCTGGGTGGTACAAGATCCTTGGGATCTGTTGCTAATGTAATGGTTGGCAGTTCTCACATCCATAGATCTCTACTAAGCAAATACCTAAAGATCTGGACAAAGAGTACAGTCAAGGAGTCCGCATAGAGAAGATTTACTCTGGAACAAGAGAGGTTGCCATGTAACTGGGAGCAGAATGGATGACAGCTAACAAAATAATTTCTTCAGAAGCCGACATGGATGGATATTCCTAGAAAGTTTCCATTTCATCCGGGTTTCCAGGTTAATCAGAACTGAGTTAGAAATAAAGAGAATGTTTCCCAAACTCTTCTGCTAACCATGCACCTTGGCTCATAATCTCCTATCCAAAGTCCTTCTGAGGTGACTCCTTTCCTCTGGCAAAAAGTAAATTACAACAGAAGTCACAGGTCTGAGGGTTACCGGAATATTCCATTTTGATAGACCCAAATGTCAAATTCACTGCCACCAAGTCAATTCTAATGCAAAGTGATCTGAGAGGGGAGGGTGGAACAGCCCTCGGGTTCCTGAGACGAATTTTTCAAGGAGTAGAAAGACTCCCGAGTAGGATAGAAAACTCAAAAACCAAACTCATTACCCTCTAGACGATCGCAACTCA
>NW_022104553.1:18638945-18640758 GCF_000313985.2 Echinops telfairi | reverse complement strand
AAAGGCCCTGTTTTCTCTTGCCTGACTAAAACATCCTTGAAAAATTAGCAGGCTTTACAAAATGCCAAGATCTTTAATAAGTAACAGGTTGAAAAGCATTTTTTTTACTACAGGGGAAGGGGCTGTCACATCTGGGGGATTTTTTCACACACTAAATCCCAACAGACCCAAACCCAAATAGTTTTGAATTTCCAGTGTTTGACGAACAGCAGGCTAACTCTATCAAGACACTCCCTTGACTTTACCAGGCCTTTGAGCCCCTGCAGTCCCCCCCTTCTCAGACATCAGTCCCTCTTATTCCCTCCATGGGAACCCGTCTTCCTGCAGGAGTCATTAAAGGTAAGAAAGTTTGAGAAACCCCCATGGTCTCTTTGGAGACACACAGCAGACACTGCGTTTCCTGGAATTCAAAAGTTGGACAACGTGTTTCAGATCCTTTCTTAACTAACTCCCCCGTGTTGAACTGTCATGGCTGCTGCAGGTGAGATGATAATTGCAGTCTCGGGGGAGATAAAGTCACACCATCTCTCGCCTGGATTTCAGAGTCTGCCTGCTGCTCTCTCACAGAACTTTGCTGTTATAGCCCTAACTGAGGCCGCCACCCCAGCACTGGGGTAGGAGTCAGGTGAGTGTTTCCTAGGTCAGCCTGAAAGGCTTACGTTTCTAGGTAGAAAAGAGGAGAATCAGGAGTTGGTTGAGGGATAATGTCTAAAATATGGACCACTCAATGTGGGGTAGCTACTGATCTAGTGCTAGATAAAAATTCCGGCGATGGGAGTGGAGCTTTCTGAAGGAAATTGGGAGGCTGCTCTGCCATACCAACACTGCTCTTTCAGAGGTAGCTTTCAAAATTTTGGAGCACAAAAAAATGCTATAGATTAATTTCACTTTTTATAAAACACAAATATATGATTATAGGATCACTGAATAACAATAATCCAGTTTCTGTTTTAAAGTATAGTATCCTATATATGTTTCACGTCCAGCAATTTTGATCACAGCTCAATTTTGTGCAATAATTTCTGTAATGGATGTTATTTTATTTTCATTCCTGTTCCAAAATTATGTAGTCATTCCATTACAATACTGATATTTCTTGAGTAATTGAGTTCTGTAATGGATAATTGTTCAGGGCACTTGGATTGTATCAAATTCAGTAATGTTGATACTGATGCGATATTGGTTTATGAAATCAAGTCTTGGATAAATAGGAAATGACCATAGCTAAGCTTATTAAATATGTCGAAGATATGCGAGGCATTTGCCTATGTGGAGGAAAACCAAGTGGGGGCTATCAGAGCCTTCCAACAGTAAACATCAATGTCGTTGCCACCCGGCAACCCAGGTTTGAATCCTGACTTTACCTCTTCTGGATGTATCTCTGAAGCTCTCTATGGATAAATTCTCTTTTCCTGACAAAGGAGAGTAATACTACCTCCTAGTGCATACAGCCATGTGTGTGATATACATTAAAATACACTAACGACTCATATCAGCTGTTTGGGAAGGGCTACAGAAATATACACAGAAAACATTTGAATGACTTTCAAAAGATAATATATAGAATTAATTTTCAGAGTGACGTTATAAGTGCAATATTTTTATTTATAATTTTTGTTTTTTAAAAAAAGTCTCTAACTCTGATTTCCATGCAGAATCCTGCGCTCATGAGTTTGAATCAAAATCTCTGGATAATAACAGAATGTCCTTGCAATGGAAATAGCAGTGATCTATGGGTTTGAAATAGTCATTGGAATCACGGGGAATTTCTCACTCATAATTCATCACATCTGCCTCTATGTCCATGGATGCA
>NW_022104553.1:18636446-18638281 GCF_000313985.2 Echinops telfairi | reverse complement strand
GCTTTTATATTTGCATATACCCTCTCATTTGCTATCGGGACGTATTTCTCTTGTTTTGAAAATCCCAGTGAGTGGCTGGTGCACATGTATACGTTTTTAACTATATATTTCCCAGCAGTCAGTCCCTTTATCCTCATGAGCAGTGACACCCACATTTTCAGACTCTGCTGTGCCTGTAAAGAAGGGAATGCATGGATTCCATCAATCCTCAGGAAACGATAGTGCGTGTATTTTCATCAAGTTTAGTCACCGATGAACGCTGCACACACAGAAACTAAAGAAGTTTGACAGGGCAATCTCACTGCTGAGAAAGCGATGAACTAGATGGCGGCGAGTTGGCTCCATGGATAACAAACTATTAATAGTAAATTCAATCTGATGTCATTGCTGTGGAAACATTCACAGAGCTGTGTTCCGAGTACATACAAAAATGAAATGGGTACTCCTGATAGGAGTATTAGTTGATGCCAACTCAAACCATTATCCTAGCAACTTTATTGAATAGAAGAATGAAATTTAGCAAATAATGATTTATCTTCACAATTATTAATATATTTGAGCATACAGTTGTAGCCAATCTCTCACTACATCTCAAGAAGAGTCTTTGCATGCTTCAATGACTCTCAACCAAATACAATGTACAGCTATTGGGCTTTCCTGACAACACAACCAATCACAATGAAACTTCTCCATCCTTGATTCTAAGTAGTAATCTGGCTTTAGTTCCTCCAACACAGACAAAATAGGCTGGAATTACTAGAATTGTCTTGGAGTTGGTATTGTTAATCTAATGTAAACATGTTCAAACAATAACTAAACACTAGAAGTCATGTATAGTTTCATGAACTATGAATATCATTTTCAGTAGACCTTTGTGAAACTTAATGAGTGGTTTGGCTCCTGTAATGCAATCTTATAATACAAGTGGACTGGGGTAAAATGAAGGAAATTTTTACTTCATATTATTAAAATATAATTGAAAGGTAGGCTGTCTAAATTTTTCTTAATTCCTAAGAGTAATAGTGAGAATTTGCAAAGAGAAATACTGGGCATATGAGAATGCTTATGTAGAAAGGTTAGCATGCAAGAATATTTCCTTTTGATATATGCCAAAGTAAATTACTGTTTTAATATGTTTAGCAGAAATACAGGGGAACACTTGTTTTTTCATATAAGAATATTTTCATGTGGAATTTGGAAATATGAAATGAAATGCAGGACAATAAAAGGAAACATGAGAAGATATATCACAACTTAAAAAAATAGAAAAGGTAGTGCGATAAGTCAGTCACAAGTACTATAAGAACTCTTTGATTGGAACAACTTAGAACAGGAAAATGGAACAGACCAAAGGCTATTCTTAATAGGTACCAGGGGTGTGACATGCCAGAAAAATGGAAGTTTGTCAGTACACTTTCATGAAACTAACCCTTGTCACTATGGTATGGGATTAGTAAGAATGCTGGTGGATGTCTAGCAACCACAGCACTATCATTCAAACAGTGATGGTTTAATGGTTGGTCTCTCTCAGCTTTCATGTAAAACACCCATTTTTGTCCTGACAGTAGAACTCCTTTGGTCATCAGCTGGCCTTCAGGGAGCTTGCATGTTGTTCTGAGTATGTTCCATTGGGTTTCCAACAGTAAAATAAACTCTATGGGGCAGGGAGGGGTGTGTGGGGGGATGTGGGAAGGAAATGGTGTTAACAAACCCAGGGACAAGGGAACAAGTGATCCAAAATTGGTGGCGAAGAGGGCGTAAGAGGCCTGGTAGGGCTTGATCAAGGGCAATGTAACCAAGAGGAAGTACTGAAACCCAAATGAAGACTGAGCATG
>NW_022104553.1:18633960-18634926 GCF_000313985.2 Echinops telfairi | reverse complement strand
GTGTGTGTGTGTGTGTGTGTGTGTGTGTGTGTGTAAGAGGGGAGTTAAGGTAGATGCATATAAGGCAGAATATGTTTCTAATTGTCAAATAATAGCTCGAAAAATCGCTCCTTGAGAAAAGAAAAAAAATACTACCCACATGACGATAAAAGGTTTTGACCCTAAACTCGATTTTAAATCGCCCCAATGGAGCCCTGCTAGCTGATTCGTTGATTAAAGTTATACAGGGAGCATTTTCTGGCTTCCAGGTCACGGTTTCAGCTGTACTGTGTGGCTTAAAAAATGCCCCAGTTGGATATAGCCAAGCACTCCATGGGCTTGACAAGATCAATGAGTCTATTTATGTTCAGTGTTAAGAATGGATAGACTTGAGATTCAATTTATCAGTGAATTCTGTGCTCCCTGGCGCCTGCTCTCGATTAGTATTTCCTCCACTCCTTCTGAGTTGCTTTGTAAATTGTTTTACATTTCACCCTTTCTGTGGTGGCTGAACACTAGCTTGCTCTGAAAGCTAGAAATTACAGGACACTTTCAAACATGAATAACAGTTGTCAAAGCATTTGACTTCCACCTTGGTGATCAGTACAGGGACAAGAGTACAATGTCGTTCATTTTCCTCCAGCCCAAAATTTTAAACATGGGGCAGGGCTGAATTTAAAATATTTAAATAAATGTTAAAAGTAAAAAAAATAACAAGAGATCAAAGATATATTAAGGATGTTTCCTTGGGCCCCCTCCCAAGAGTAACCACCATGCTGATGACTCAAACTACAGTGAACCCTCGCCACTTCGCGCTTCGACTTCCGAGGCTTCACTCTATCGCGGTTTTTGCATAACAGCACCCACTACCTACACCCGCTCCTTCAGAGGAAAAAGACGGCGACCCACCTGTAGAGTACATCCCTAAAGTCATTTCATAGGCTATTGATTACAGTATTTGTAAGAACTATGTATAATAATACTGTA
>NW_022104553.1:18627377-18632951 GCF_000313985.2 Echinops telfairi | reverse complement strand
GCATAACTCCATGTGTCTTGTCATCAGGAATACAAAGCAGAGAGTGTGTGTCCCGTCTCCATAGCATCTCTGAATGAGGTTATCAAGCAGTGATCTGATTGACAGGCTAACCTCCACTCTTATAGGTGGTCTGATTGCTCTTGATGGCAGACAATGTTGAGGCAGATGACCTTCAAGCAGTTAACCTTCAAGTGTATAGTAGCAACATGTGCTTGCAAGCAGCATCTTTGGGGTAGTTACATAATCTCATGTCAACTTGAGGATATTAAGAGGGAAGCGGTGGACACTAGCCTGTCAATCAGGTCACAACCTGATGATGCTTCCTTGTGTGTGTGGCCTGTTCATGAGGATTCTGGGAACTTCCTCCCTTTCTGCCGGAGTCCAGCTCCAGGGGGGTTGAACTGAATAACTGAAGGAAGTGTGGAGTCGGCAAACACAGACGAGACAGACACGAGAGATGTTCTGGTGGAAGCAATCTCAGCTGAGTTCTTCCAAACAGCTTTATTTATAGCATAAAAAGTTTTGCAGACCACTACATAAAAACAATGCCTTATGATTAACCCAAAAAATCACTCTTATTGTTTCCACTAAAACCTGATAAAAGACTATTATAAAGGCTGTACTTTTTTCTGTCACTTTCTGTCCTCTTCCTGGTTTTTTCTTCCTGTACTGTCACATACTATTCTTGATTGAGGTGTTCAGAAAATTTGGTTAGACTCATATCCTACTCACTGACCTATTTTCTGCTCACAATGTTTCTTTCCTGGTTGACTAACTTAATATAATGAAATTGCCTCACGTGCTACTTCAAAGCCTACATTATTTTAAACCTATCTACAAGCAGAGTTAAATGCTTCTCAAATATTTTCCTTTATAAGCTCTCTTACGGTAACTGTTCCATAGTCTACCTATGTCTCTTTAATTTTTTTGTACTCCCAAGGCACCATGGGGGCTCAAACCGTCTGATTCTTTGCCAAAGACTTAATGTTTCCCATTTTACATGTTTTCTATTAAGGTTAACCGTTCTCTCGTTCTATGTAAGCCCCTGTCCAAGGTATCAGTTGGGGGAGGCAGTCTATAAGGTCCTCTATAATGGGGAGGCCAAAAGAGTCCCCCACTACCTAATCTGAATGGAATCCAGGGTTATTTGGTGGGTTTCATTTTCTCCTCTGACCTCAACTTTGAGGTTTCTCCCTCACTCAATTCCCCCATATCCTCCTCAGAATTCCCAAAGTTGTCTTGCTGTCTAAGCCTCTCCAATGCCTTAGTTAAGGAAAGCCCCATCATCTTGAAGCAGGTTTTACACCTGGTTTCAAGGTTTTACACTTCTCGACTGCCCTCGCATCCACTCCAGGTGCTGTAAACATGACAATGCACAAAATTCCTAAGAATGGAATTAACAACAGAAAATATTTGAGGGATGTTGGAAACCGGCCCTGGGAAGCTCTTCTCTGCAGATGCTCCTTCCACCGGGCTGGAGCTTTGCTAGCAGCACGGCCGGGATGGCTCCCAACACCTTTCAACCTGGAGGTAGGCCAACTCTCTCTGCTTACACCTTCCTATTGACAAACCACACGGAGCCACGTTGATGGCAGCCACAGCCCTGGAGATGTGTTTATCCCCATTAGACCCACAAGACTGCACCCACCGGCCTGTGAACTTCCCACATGCTGCATCATTACCTGTGACTGCATGAGTCTGAAGAGTGGTTTATGGACTAGTTTCAGACTTAAGGGCTAATATCTTACTTAGGGAGTTGATCTGAACTGGGCTGGAATGATGTATTGATGCATAATTACTTCTTGATATAAAGTTCTCTTTTACACATATATGAATGTCCCTGAATTTGTTTCTCTAGTCCACCCAGACTAACACAGTCTTAAAGTTGGGTGGGGTGGGGGGTGGGGAATAACTTTAGTTAGGAGAATGTGGCTGGTATTCACCTCCAACTCAGGAATGTGAAGGCCTTCCTCCACCAGAGTCTACCTCCCAAACTCCTTAAATATGAACATAGAGAACTTGTCCAGTTACACTCTCACTTTCCCACAACTTTCTTCGTCGATTACTGTGGTGAATATATTAGTAACAAATGATTGCCACTTCAGCCATCTTCACATGCACAGTTCAGTGACATAAAATATGGCTATCGTGTAATGCAACCATCACTGTGAACGACCCCTCAATTTGTCTGTCTCCCTTAACAGAAGCTCAGTGTTGCCTGAACATTGTATGATTCTTTCCTCCTCCCTTCTGAGTGGTCCCGGTACTCACCCGTGAACATGGATCTCTATATGAGATATTTCATATATGGTGGAACCAAGATATTTCAAACACCTTGGTATTGTACCATATTGGTCACGTGACTGACTTATTTTGTGCTGCGTCATATTTGCAAAGCTCCTCTATGTGTAGCATGCATTTGAATTCCACATCTCTTCATCACTGAGCCATCTGTAGTTATGGATCCTTCACTAACATTGGTGATGAATTCCAATGTATATATTTCAGGCAATTAATTCAATGATACCACTGTGTGATACATGTGAGATGCCCATGTAAGTGTTTTTCAGTTCAAAGCTATTAGAGTGTTGGTATGTAGATTCTGTACTATGTGTTGGTGACACATGTATAAATCTTTTGTGTAGTAGCAGAATTGTTGGGTCATATGTTTAATCCTTTCATCTTTAGGAGATGCCATCATTATAGCTTTCAAAATTCCATATTAATTTGTACAACTTCTAACAATAAATGAGGGAGGCCTGGTTGCAAAGTGGTTACGAATTGGGCTACTAACCTACAGGTCTGAAGTTGAAAAGTACCAGCTACTCCATGGGAGAAAGATTAGTCTTCCGAATTCTAGAAAGAGTTAAAGTCTAGGAAACCCACAGGTGCAATTCGACTCTGTCTTAAAGGATCGCAAAGAATCGGAATGAACTCAATGGCAGTGAGGGTTTTTACTGTGTTGCTCTGTTTGTTTTGCTTTGTTTTTTTTGTTTTTTGAGCAGTGTATGGGTTGCTTGATGTAGAAAAAACACTTGGTAGTTTCTTTTAGTCTTCTTGTTAATGGCTGTTGTCAAGTAGTGGCTTTATTGGCATTTCCTCGCTTGCGTAGAAAGTTGAGCACGTTTCACATATGCATTAGTCATTGCTCAGGCTCTTTCTGAAAGGTTGTTGGTTGATTTTTACCAGGTTTGATCTATCTACCTATCCATTATCTTCTATCAGAATTGACTTGGTGGCAGTGAATTTTGGTATAATTTATCTATTTATTTATGTATCCATCTATCTCTATTCATGTGTCTTTTGAGGAGCATATAGTCTTAATTTTAATAGAATTTGTAATATCCCTCTGTGTGATATACAGGCTTTATTCTATTTAAATATATACTTCTTTATTTAAAGATCCCAATGCTGTCTTACTTGTATCTTTCTTACCAATATCCTGCTTTTTAACTTTTAAGTTTACATCAACAACACATTTTGTTGTTGATTGCTCATTCTGAAAACATTTTATTGCTTTACTTTTCTCCCTTGTTCTCACCTAGCCTGACCAGGTGAAGAGGTGTTTGAGCCTGTGAACTGGTGCATGTTACTGCTGACTTTATGGACGGCCTGTCCTGATTGGACTTTGCTTAGAGATGCGGATTTCACAAGGTTCCAACTAGAATGAAGAATCTTCACGTCAAAGAATATGATTGTCACCTTGGAGCACTGGGTTGATGTAAGGGGGAAGTATAGAAATTGGATACCCAAAATGGGTGGATAAAGGCACAAAGTGGCTGGCTTACAAACTTTCATTGGTGGGGGAATATATTCATAGGATTATAGGCTTAAGGTATAGGTGTTACTTAACTGCAATTGTTAGACATAAGATATTTTTCTTTTGTTCACTTATAGCATGTTATGTTTAAATGAGGGTGGCACACTTTTTAATTGTATGCATTTTCGTTTTATCCTATTAGGTACAGATATGATTTTGATTATTGTTTGAAAATTCTATATGGCTAGAGTTATGTAAAAGTTTCAAATTGACAAGGGGTAGTCTGTGATAGTTACATAACCTGGTGTCAATTTGAAGTTTCAGAGTGAAGGGCTGGAATCTAGCCTGTCAATCAGGTGATACCCAGTGAGTCTGTGTGGACATGGCCTTCTCCTGAGGATTCTGGGAACTCCTGTATTTCCTCCTTGGAGGCAGGAGATACTCTCTCTCTCTCAGCTTACTCCCTGGGAGACATTGCAGCTGACAAGACACATGAATCTACTCTAGTGCCCTGAGCTAGAGAAACCACATGGAGACCCCTGCTAACGCTGAGATGCTTACAACTGCCACTGGATCCACAAGATGTCCCACCCACTGGCCTGTGATCTTCCTGCATTCGCATTTTGATGCTCCTTCTAGAATGGATTAGTGTTCAGGTTCTGGGTTATAATATATACATATACATATATATATATTCACAGTAGAACCCCAGACCTCTAAGCTAATCTGTTCTAGAAGGAGCGTCAGGGTGCGATGCAATCGAGTTCCGAATCAATTTTTCCCATAAGAAATAACTGAAAAAGGATTAATCTGTTCTTGACCACCAAGTTTTTACCCTAACCTTGCCTTTTTATTCAAAATATTACACAGAAATTTCAAAGTAAATAAGTTCAGAGTTAAATAATATAATTTAAATAAGAAACACATTTTTTACAGTTTTTAACAACTACAGTATGGCCCAGAGATTAATGAGGATCTAGACCTGCGGACATGGATGTGGAGAGGAGGTGTGGAGAGAGAGTCATTGTTTGGAATCACCTTCCATAAAATCAACTGGTAGCTGCTTTTCTGGAGTTTTTTCCCCTTCTTTGCCTTTTTTTCACAAGGACTTCGCTGGCTTTCTCTATAAAAAAAAGTCTGTCTAACGTGGTCTGCTGTTGGCGTTTTCTTAACTGTTTTCTGAAAGGGTTTACTAAATTATCAACAATATCAATATTATGATTAAACAGATCCTTATCATGATGATTCTTTTCAAAAAACTCTTCTATCAAAAGATAGTGCCTGGGGTCTTAAAGGCTTGAAGGTAAACAAGTGGCATCTAGTTCAGAAGCAACAAAGCCCACATAGAAGAAGCACACCAGCCTGTGTGATCACGAGGTGTCGAAGGGATGAGGCATCAGACATCAAAGAACAAAAAATCTTATCATTGTGAATGAGGGGGAGTGCGGAGTGGAGAAGGGGCCAAAGCCCATCTGTAGGCAACTGGACATCCACTTATGGAAGGGACACGGGGAGACGAACCAGTCAGGGTGCAGTGTAGCACCGATGAAACATACAACTTTCCTCTAGTTCCTTAATGCTTCCTCCCCCGCCCTACCCCCCATCATGATCCCAATTCTACCTTACAAATCCGGCTGGACAGGAAGATGTACACTGGTACAGATAGGAACTGGAAGCACAGGGAATCCAGGGAGGATGATCCCTTCAGGACCAGCGGTGAGAGTGGCAATACTAGGAGAGTGGAGGGAGGGTGGGGTGGAAAGGGGGAACCGATTACAGGGATCTACATATAACCTCCTCCCTGGGGGATGGAG
>NW_022104553.1:18623634-18625738 GCF_000313985.2 Echinops telfairi | reverse complement strand
CGTCTTTGCCTATAAGGAGCACTCTGGATGTCTTACTTCTAAAACAGATCGTTAGCAGTCTGATGCCTTCAATATCCTTCAGCAGCACCACAGTTCAAACTCATCATTCTTCCATCGTCCTTATTGAGTGTCCATCTCTCACACATACATATGAGGCAGTTGAAAAGAAACATCAAGAAAATAGCTCACACTGTTATAAAAGTAGTCATGTCCAAATCTGAGCAAGGCCAAGTCCATGGGTCAGATGTTAGGCTGGAGACTTGTGGCTCATGCAGCTAACTGCAGGGTCTGATTAGCCCAAGACAGAGATAGACAGGAAGGTGACAAGCTGGTGATTAGAGAGGCAAAAGTTAGCAGGCCAGATGAAAAGCTACTGAACACTACCCGCCCACTTCTTGGCAATATGCTAGGCCTTGCAAAATCAATGTACCAGATGCAGGATCCAAACCCAGCAAGAATCAAACAACCTTATGTTAGACAGGGTTCTCTAGAGAAACAAAACCAGGACACATGATTTTAAATTATATATATATATAATTTAAATATATATACACACATACATACATATATATGGAAGTTTAATTCAGCATGAAGGAAAATAACAGCTAATTTAGTTGACAGCAATACAGAGCGTTCAGTTCAACTCACTTCCATGGAAGAGTTAATATCCTTCAACTCACAAGGGCTGCTGAGTCCAAGGTCAAGGAAGCAGACAGCAGAGTCCTCCCTGGGGCAAGGTGAGCAGTCTGCCCACAGGCAGCAAGCAGCAGGATAGGTCACCAGCAGGCAGTAGCTTGGGAGCTTAGGGAAGCAGGCCTGGATGGGATATCGAACTCAAGCAATGAAAGCAACCAGCCTCAATGCACGCACCAGCAGCATGGTGAAGCAGGTCTTGAAGGAGTCTCAAGCTCTAGCGACATGACCCACAGGTTGACCTGGCCCACAGGTAGTGCAGCTCACAGGTTGAGGCAGAGAACTAGCTATCGAAGCAGCACACATGCTCTGATCACCAGAGAGCAAGAGACAGGGATGGGCCGGTTGTTACAAAACCCAACTAACACTGCTTAACAACTAACCCACTGGTTCCCGCCCACCCCACCCGGCTCCTTGATGCAAAGAAACGCAGGGGAAAGGAAAATAGAGACATTTAGAGAAAAGAGGTAAGAGGAGAAAAATAGGGAGGGGCGCCTTTCAGCATGGGTAGGGGGATGTGTCATTGTCTTGACAGGGAGAAGACGAAAGAATTGAAGTCATGGCCGACAGAGTGACTTGGTGCCTGGACAGACAGAAATAGAAGGGATGACATGGAGATCAGAGGGAGAACGAGGGAAGAGAACTCAGCTGAATGGACCAGAGGAGGAGGACGGGGAACAGAGATGAGAAAGGAACAGAATCACATGGAGACGGGGATGAGGAAAGCGGTAAAGCACTTGAAACGTTGCAAAAGAAACTGAGCTGATGGAGTAGGAGGAGGATGAGAGCAAGGATGGCATGAAGGGGTAACGCACAGGAAAAGAGGGAGGGAAACAGACCAAGTGAGCGAGGGAGACACAGGCATGCAGAAAGAGGAGCCAAGAGAGGAATTGGGCAGGTGATGGAATATGAATAAATAACCAGTGATGTATTGATTGATTAATTTCTAATCAGATTAGAATTACTTGGAAGTATACAGAGAACGAAAAATAGGAAACTCTAATCTGTAAGGTTCTTATATTTTATGATCACTCACCTCAAGAGATAACTTTATCCTAACTCCTGATTAGCAAGGGGGCAGTGATTTGTCACAGTCAATTTGGGGTCACTGCCCTTTACCTGGGACAGGTGGGTGAAGAAAAAACATGCGACAAGAAGGTACCGAGCCTCTTAGTTTCAGAGCACTGTTATCACAGAAAATGCCACAATAAAAAATGTGGAGGAAGTCCTGCTTTCCATGGGGTGTCCCGTCAGACCTGGTTTGAGACCAAAAGGTGAGGGGGGTGGGGGTGGGGTCAACCCAGCCCAGATCCACCTGCTGCAGCCAATATCGGGCTTCACCAGGAGGGAGAGCGCTGTAAACTCACCATGGTCTTCATCTAAGACAGTGGTTCTCAACCTTCCTAATGCC
>NW_022104553.1:18598308-18623443 GCF_000313985.2 Echinops telfairi | reverse complement strand
GTTCGACCCTCAAAGGGGTCGCGACCCACAGGTTGAGGAACCGCTAATCTAGGAGGTAGTTTCCCCCAGAGTCGCTCCTGAGCAGTGGGGCAGCAAGGACCGCCTTGCCCCCATCGTGTGGTCCTCCGGAGTCTGACGGTGGCATGAGAAGGGGGGTAGTCATTCTAAGCATTTCACACACACCCTTCTAGACATTCGGGATTCACTCCTGAAGACTGGTCTTGCCTGAGACCGAGACTCAGAGGAGGAGGCAAGAAAGAGATCTCCGGAATGGCTCTGTCCCAGGTAACTGTTAGCGTCTCTGGGTGACTTGGTCCTGATCTTCCTAAAATGCCATGCGGAGGATTTGTCCATCTCCTCTGACTGCCCTATGCCTAACGCTATGTTAATGTTAAATCCATGCAAACAATTAATGCTTTTGCTAATCCCGAATCATTGTTTTTAGTGGAATGAACTCCACTTGTCTTTTGCGGAACATCTAAATTTAGAGACAACCTTTTTAAATATTTTCCTACCTGCCCTTTTCTGCTGCGAAGTTGGGATCCTGGGCACCGAATGATTCTTGGAAGCTTGCAGAATCTGAGATAAAATGCCTAATGTAAAAAAAACTGAGTTTCTTGAAAACTAGTGTATAGTATCTTTTACTAGAGAAAAATGAACTGTTTTACTTGAGGACGTTTTCAAAGGCTTTAAAAATGTCAGTTGGCTAGGGTGCAACGTGAACTGTTACCCTGTTCCACAATAATAAAATTATTTTTCTTAATAAAAAATATGCCCTCTTTTTTTTCTTCCATAGATTTTAGGCCAATTTATGGCCAGATTTGTTTCACTTGCTTTGGCTGTGCTATCAGGAGGGACCAGTCTCTGGAGAAGGATGCATGTGAAAGCAGACAGGTAGCAAGAAGAGGAAGGCCCCTGACAAGATGGATTGACACAGTAGCTTCACCCGTGGCAACCATTAGGAGGATGGCACAGGCCTGGGCAGCATTTCATATTGTACGCAGCGTCACTTTTGAGTCAGAACTGACCGCCCTGGTTTGGCGATAGGGAATTTGAAACTGTAACAGGGTTATCGTGAAAATATGCACGAAATGCATAATCACACTCTATTAAGAATCTTACTGTCTTTATATGTCAAACATTTTAAAAGTAAGGATTGAGAAGTTTCATAACTGCTAATTGCATTACTTTTGGTATCATTGACCTTGTCAGTGTTCAACATTAATTTCTTGAAGATTAGCTCATAAAAGAACTTAATTTTAACTATCTATTTCAAACCTCTCTATAATATCTGAGACCAAAGATTTCACTCTTCTAGGGACACCAGTGTTTCCATTAAGCTTGTAAAGACACCCAGAATTTTGTCTAGAAGCTCTACTTAAGAATCAGACAATAAAAGTCAGTTTGAGATGCTGCAGGCCTGTAATTTTTAAAACTACCTAAGTGAACGCTAACAAAACCCCCAGAAAGGGAAAGGTCCAGAACATAGGAAACCCCCCAAATCACTTCCACCCAAAGCCAGATTCTTTTACACAACCACGTGGTGTAAGGGAGGGAGGAAGTGAAGTTTCTCATAACTTTTATAAAACTCAATATCAGCAAGGCCTTGAAGGAAACAAATGGGTGGGACCATTTGAAAATAGGACTGCATGAAGCTTCCAGTCCCATCGACCTGAGCTCTAGAGATTTCATATTTAAGACTGCTAAATGTCATCAAGTGAAGAATTTTCAAAGTGGCAGAAAAGGCATGAAAACAATTATGTCTGAACCCTATTTCTTCAGACGTTAGCACATAAATGGGACACTTTAGGTAGCAACAGGAAATCTACAAAAGACTCTGGCTTCTAAGGACAGCTGTGAGATCAGAGATGAAAAACAAATTGGATGAGATTAGTGGAACAGCAGACAAAGCAAATGAAACCATTAGTGAGCTTGAAGTATGATCATAGAGAAACCATCCATAATGGGGAGGGAATGACTCCAAACGTAGGCGAGGGCTTCCAAAAATTCATGGGAAAATTCCATGATCTTTCCATTCCATTTTTCCATGACCTGTTTGAAGCCCCCTCAGACAGACACACACCAGAGGGAAGAGAAAATCGGAAACAACAAAGTTAACTATTTTTAAGCAACAGTATCACGTCTTAGCCCTCCATACCCTAGTCCCCAGGTCTTGACCTCGGAAAGTCCTAAAACCTGAGCACAGAGGCAATCTTTGTCTTAGGTGCACAAGGGGTAAAATGGAAAGGTTGGGCGTCAGGATGAAACCACACGGACCCTTTGAATTTCACTCTTTAGTTTACAGTCCCCATACAGACAGCTCCAGCGCTTCATTCATTTTGAATGGCTTACTGTGTTAGGGTTCTCTAGAGAGATAAAACCAAATTGCTGATAATTTAATATACTTATTTATAAAGATAATTAGATATATAACAAGAAATGAACTGTTAAATCTTATACAGATAAATATATAATACAAGAAATAAACAGTTAAATTAGAAAGCACTACATACAAATGGCTCAGTGCAACTCACGTCCATGAGAGAAAGTTGAGAGACTAGCAGTCCTTCAAGTCTAGTCTGCTGCCAGATCTTCCTCTATTTGTAGAGAGGGCTAGGCTATGTCAGCACAGCAGACAATCACAAGGCAGGTCACCAACCGCCAGTCCCCAGCTCCAACGATGTCTTAAAGGGACCTCAACTTACAGCGACACAGTCCACAGGCTAGGCGTCCCACAGGCAGTGTAGCCTTTAAATTGAGGCACAGAACAAGCAAGGCAGCCGCACACTGGTCCGATAATCACAGAGCGAGAGACAAGAAAGGCAAGGCTCACTAAGCCATTTATCTCTCTGCCCTTCAGTTAATCCCACTTGTGTTTATCAGCCAGGCTGGCACAATAAACTATCTCACTTACATTAAACTTCGTGCCAGGAGATAGTCCTAGATCCAACCATGTCCACCTATGGACCCTGACCAAGGTTTTCAGTGCCCCTAATAACTATGAGTCCGCATCAAGTCGAGGGGAGTGAGTTTGGGTTTTTCCTAGTTAATGGAGAATCACTACCACCTCAATCTATTACTTCAGCCTCCACCCTTTACAAAAAATAATTTAGACTCTAATTGTCTTCAACTTAAGAGGAAAACACCTCAGCTTCCAATATAAGTGCCCCGCACAACTCTAAGCTTAAAGTTCCTAAAACATTCTGTTAAAATAGGCAGAGAGCAACCATTCTCCACAGGACACTGATGGGATCCAATGGTTCCAAGCCTGAAAAATGCCCTAGGAAAACCCAAGGATATTTGAATTATGGTGTTGGTAAAGAATTACCAGGGGCTGCAAGAAAAGCCACTGCCACCTAGTGGATGCTAGCTCACTGTGATCCCATAGGACAGGGTAGAACTGCCCCTGTGAATTTCTGAGACTAACGCTCTATGGGCATAAAACACCCAGTCTTATCTAAGACCCAGAACAAAATCATACCAAATATGAATTGGGAGGGGGGTGTTCCTGGAGTGGAGACCCAAAGCCCATCTGTAGACAATTGGACATCCCCTCACAGAAGGATCACAAGGAAGAGATGACCCAGTCAGGGTACAGTATAGCACTGATGAAACACACAACTTTCCTCTAGTTCCTTAATGCTTCCTTCCCCCCCACTTTCATGACCTCAATTCCCACTTTCATGACCTCAATTCTACCTTAAAAATTGGATTAGACCAAAGCATGCACACTGCTACAGATAAGAGCCTGCAACACAGGGAATCCAAGATAGATAAACCCTTCAGGGTCAACAATGAGAGTAGAGATACCAGAAGGATGGGGGGAAGGTGCGGGAGAAAAGGGGGAATTGATCACAAGGATCAACATATAGCCACCTCCCAGGGGGCCAAACAATAGGAAAGTGGGCAAAGGGCAACAGAGGATGATGTAAGATATGAAAATAATCTATAACTTATCAAGGGTTCATGAGGGAGGGCAGGTGGGGGAGGTAGGGGGGAAATGAAGAGTTGATATCAAGGGCTCAAGTAGAAAGAAGACGCTTTGAAAATGATGGCATGTGTATAAATGTGCTTGACACAACGGATAATTGTCTGAAATGTGATAAAAGATGTAAGTGCCCCCAATAAAAGTATTTAACTAAAAAGTGTAGCTCAGTCCTTTTCCCTGGGAACAGCTGGTGGTTTCGAACTGCTGACCTTTCTATTAGCAGCCCAATGTGTAACCACTATGCTACCAGGGTTCTAGTAGGGACTACCAGAAGAATGAATAACTCTGTCCTGGGAGAAGTATAGCCAAGAATACTTCCGAGGAATCGGTGTGGATGACATACCTGCCTTCCTTCAGCTGCACACGTGGGGAGGAGAATTCTCCTCCCCATATCAGCCCATGGCCAATGGGCCCATTAGACAGTGGTTGGGCATCCTTCAACTTCCTTCCCCTTATTCCGACATCATCTGTCTCTCCCAGGGCATGCTCTTTTTCAGGCGTATTCTATGATCTGTTGCACGGGCCACACAGAACTCTGATACTATTCACAAGTATGGGGGCTTGTTAGGAAAGCTAACGGGTTACATCAAATCGGGGTCAGAAAGGGTTAAGGATACAGTCCTTTTGTCCACAGAACCTCTTCCCAGCCAAGTTGGCTCCTTAGTCTCTGGCCCGCTTGTGCAACGCTCCTTTAATGCTGATAAATGCCCTGATACACACCACTCTGCAAGGCAGCCTCTTGGCCAAAGGCAGCCAGCCTTCGACCTTGGGTGACAAAGACTATGGACAGAAGAGGCCCACCCGAGTCATTCCACTTCACCTTTGGAATGAGGAGGATGGAGCTGTCTCAGGTACTGTGGGCGTGATCCAGAGGAGGAGCCCACGCTGGGTAAAAATGGAAGGATGGAAGGTCAGAAAAGAGCGTGAGGATGTGTCTAGAGGATGTGGCTAAGGTGCCGCAGACGGCGTCACCGTCTGTAGTACACAGGGTCCCTGGGAGGCAGGAGAGATGGCTGTTGCCTAGCAACAGGAAGTGGCAAGGAGACCAAGGAAGATGCAGGCCTGGCCATCCTCGCGCCCCGGCCCCGCCCCGCCAGGCCCCGCCCCGGCCCCGCCCCAGCGCCACGACCGCCGCAGCCCTGCGCCTGCGCAGTTCCCCGCAGACGCGGAAGCGGATCGCGCAGAGCCAAGGTCACGCGGAGGTAAATTTCTTTCTTTTGGTTTAAGCGCGCGCTCCCCGGCCAGTTGGGTCACGCGCGGCCCCCGGCGGGGGGGTGTCACTCTGAACGTCAAGGTCCCCGTGACCCTGAGGCGTTCCCGGCCTGTCCGCGTCCACTTGGGTGTCAAGCGCGTTGAGGCGGCCCTTCCGCCTCAGGGCCGAATGGACGCCGCCGAGCGGGTCGTTTTCCGAAGGAAAACCCTTCTCAGCGCCCCCCCTTCGCCCGCGCTGGGTCAAGGCCTCACCCCCAGAATCTCTGGGGACCCTAGCGACCTCCCCTTCGGTGGCACCTGAAGCCAGCGTAGGGGACCCGGAGACCCACCTGCCCTGGGAGACGCCGGTCTCCCCTAGGGAGTCCCCATCTCCTCACTGCCCCCCCACCCTTGTATGGCAAAGGGGGTCCTGATCTCCCCCTGTGAGACCCCCGCGTTCTGCACCCCTGACCCCACCCCCTGCAAAGTACGCTCTTCGCGGGTAATGGGCACCTCACCCCATCATTGTGCCCGTTTGGACGAGGGGACGCGGTGAGAGCAGTCACCGAGAGGAATAGTATTAAAAGTTAGAAAAGCAATGTGGTTGGACAAGGATAAACAGACCACAGAAAAAACGCGGGGCGCGACACGCAAAAAGACCACACACACACACCCCCGCAGACCCCGTTTTAGCACCCTGCCACCCTTCAGGGCAGAGGAGCACTGGCCCTGTTTGGTTTCACCGGAGCAGAAAGCCTCGTCTTTCTCCCTCGCAGCGGCCGGCCGTTCGGAACTGCCGACTTGACGCCCAGCCCACTCCACCCCTGGGAGTCCTGGAGACAGTAAGCATGGAGGAGAATAAACAGAGTGGCCAGGAGGAAAAAAGAAAGGAGAAATCTTATAACTAGAGGGGTTCTTGAAGAGAGAAGACAAAGGCCGGGAGACCCCAGTAGGAGTTAGGGGGAGGGGGGTTGGGGTTAGGGAGAGGGGACACCGCAATAGGGGGACAGAGGTGGAAAACCAGCAAGTGATCTGCAGGGACAGAAAAGATGGGAGAGGTGATGAGAGGTGACAGGGAGATCCGAGGGAACTGGAGGAGGAGGGAGAGAGGCGGTGAGAGAGTGAAAATAGGGGGTTATAACCCAGGAGTTGTGGGGCTGTCTGGCTGAAGGAATGAACCATAGAAGGGAGACAGGGCAGGAGTGGGCCTAAGGGGACGGGACGGGGGAGGAACTAAAGAGAAAAGGGGTGGGGGCGCATGAGGAGGAAACAGGTAAACCAAAAGGAAAGAGAGACCGAAAAAACAAGTTGATTCAATGGTGGCGTGTTGATTGGTACTTTTATAACCTGTTTACGATTTGCTTAAATCATTCAGATCCAAGTGGTGAAACTGTAAGGCTTGTACATTCTGTCGCTATTTGCATTGGAAAATGACCATCACAACTGTTTTCAGCTGGCTGGTAGCGACTTGTCTTGGAGCGTTCTGGGTCTTCCTTGCCACTTACTGTGGGCTGGGGTGGGTGGAGGGATGAGGTGAAGTAAGAAAGGACTCGATTTCTGTCATTGCATGGTGTCTTTGAATTGCCAAACACCAAACTCATAGTGACCCTATGGGACAGTGTAGAACTGGCCCCGTGAGTTTCTAAGACTGTAACTCTTTACGAGGAGGGGCTGGTGGTTTCGAACAACCAACCTTGCAGTTAGCAACCCACTGTGTAACCACTATGCCACCAGGGCTCCTCAGGGTCTCTTTGAATGAGTGCATTATGACTCTCGGGTCTGTATTTTGTGGATGTGTACTTTGATCTTAATTCATTGTTCTTTTTTCAGGCTTACTGAGATAAATCGTAATTTATGGAATTTCAACTTGATTCTTTAAATAGTCATTAACTTCTGAATTACACATTAGTGGCATCCTGTAATCGAATCATTCTTTCCTAAATATGGTGTGCCATCAGTTTTCTTTCCAAAAAAAATATGGGACCTCAGACTGGAATATTTTACTTTCTGAATGGTTTTTCTTTTCAAGTTTCTTGTGTGCAGTTCCTAGTATGAGTCCGACATGCTTTCTGTTCCCTTTCACATATTGGAAACATTCTTTGATCACCTAGTAAATACATTTGAAAAACTGAAACTCACCTCACTGCCATCTGGTCTATTCCAACTCATAGCAACCTAATAGGACAGGGTAGAACTGTTTCTAAGACTATAACTCTTTACAGGAGTAGACAGCCTCAGTGTGGCCCCTACGAGTGGAACACTGGTGGTTTCAAACTGCTGACCTTGTGGCTAGCAGCACAGTGCATAACCACTATACTGCTAGGGCTCCTTTAAATAAATTTAGACTCGGAACATGCCTTTGGGAAGGATGTCAGTA
Source organism: Echinops telfairi (assembly GCF_000313985.2). Taxonomy (NCBI): domain Eukaryota; kingdom Metazoa; phylum Chordata; class Mammalia; order Afrosoricida; family Tenrecidae; genus Echinops; species Echinops telfairi. The sequence goes on along the minus strand of NW_022104553.1, from coordinate 18,615,887 downwards.
TTTTATTGTATTATATTAACCAGTTAGTCTTACGTTCCATTGTCTTCCTGCCTGTGTGTCATCTGGAAGGTATTAACCTATGAAATTTAGGGTAGATGACCCCCTACAAGTTCTTCTGACCCCTTGTGTTAGACAGGTTCACTAGAGAAGCAAAACCAGAACGCTAAGAATTTTATATATATTTATATAGATAACATGAGAAATAAACAGTTCATTAAATTAGAAAGCAGTACAGATGGCTCAGTGCAACTCACTCCTGTGAGACACTGGCAGTCCTTCAAGTCTAGAGGGCCGCCAAGAGGAATTCAGGCTATCCGGGCACAGGCAGCAAACAGCAAGGCAGGTCACCAACAGTCAGCCAGATGACAGGGTCCGACAGTCCTCAGCTCAAGAGATGTAAATTCCAATCGTGCGGCGAAGCAGGTCTTGAAGGAACCTCAAATTACAGTGACACAGTCCACGGGTTAGGTGTCCCCCAGGTAGTGTATCTTGCAAACTGAGGCACAGAACAAGCAAGGCAGCCGCACACTGGTCCGATGATCAAAGAGCAAGACTCGTTGAGCCATTTTATCTCTCCGCCCTTCAATTAATCCCACATGTGTTCAATGGCCATGTTGGTACAATACACGTTAACTATCTCACCCTTTTTATCCAAATGTTGCCAGGAGACCTGGATTGATTTGTAACCTTATTCCAACAGAGCCCGTATATGAATGAAATTTCCTCTAAACTTCTCTCCGTAGCTGGCCACCCATGGCTTATGCTTTAGTGATTGTATAGTTAAATGTTTTTGCACATTTGATTGGACTAATCTAGAAATGAATGAAGAATTAAGTTACTTAGGAGCAACGTGATGAAAAACATGAAAGGAACATTGCTTTTACTCAGACCTTTGAAAAGTGGCCCTGGATTTGTTTTTTGTTTGTTTGTTTTTCATTCTTGTGAAAATATAACTCATTGCCATCAAAGTGATTGTGACTCCCAGGGGCCTCACAGGACAGAGTAGAACTGCCCCTGTGGGTTTCTAAGCCTGCGAATCTTTATGGGAATAGACCGTCTCATCCTTCTCTGCAGAACGACTGGTGATTTTGAACTGCTGACCTGTGGTGATCCATCATAAACATACGCTGGGCTGAAAGGTGGAAGAGTGACAGAGCCCAACTTTGTCCACAGTTGTAAGCCTTCAGGCAGTTTTGCTTTTCTTTTTGTTAATAGAAGCTCGGTATCCAAAAGCCAAGGAGTCTTACCATTTGCTCAGTGTCAGTGGAGAGAGAGGGGATAATAGTGCCTCCTCCCCCCAAAAATAATAATGTGACTTGCTCACGGAAGTCCATTCAGCCACCCCGAGCTGCCTTCAAACCTGGCCTTTGTGGCATCCCTAAATCCTGGCAAGTTTTCCCAGCCATGCGCACTCCTTGTTGTTCATACTGAAGGCCTAGTGTTGCCCTGTGAGCCCATTCTGGCTGTGTTGCCCTTGACTTCTTCACACACATGCACCAGGGGTAGACGGGAATGGACAAGGGAACCTTTAGAGCCCCCCAGGAAGGGTGTGCTTGTTTCCTCTTGCTGCGGTTACAGAAATGCCACAGTAAACCGCTGGGGGGGCTCTGTTCTATGTGAAATGTGGTCTCCGGGCTGGTCTGGGACCTGAAGGATGAGAAGTCAGACCAGCCCCTCGCACCCCTTGCTGCAGCGGAGTACAGGCTTCACCAATAGGCGAATAAACCTACCTGTTGGCTCTGGGGGAGGCTACATTGTCCCTATGAACCTACTGGGGCAGTGGGCAGCCAGGGACCCGTGTCCCCCCGTAGTGAGGCCCTCCCTGTGTGTGACTGTGCACAGGAAGGGGGCTTCAATCCGACTGAACAGTATCTATTCTGTGCTCAGCATTGACTTCTTCAGCCTGACCTTGCCTGAGAATGAAACCCGGAGGAGGAGATAAGGAAGAGACGTCTGGAATGGCACTGTCCCAGGTAACTGTCATGGGCTCGGTTGGTGGCTCTGCCCTCTCCTTCCTGAAACGCTGTCTTGAGAACTTACTCGGCTCCTCTGACTCTTGACTTATCGGCACTCACCCAGATGCTCCCCTCATCCGCCCTCATCTCCGCATCGATTCCATGATTCCATCTCACCTTGACCCTGGGGCACGGGGCTTGGGAAGACGCTCCATTTGGAGAGCGTCCTGGGAAGGGCTTCACACCAGGCCTTGGGGGGAGATGGAGAGTGGGTTCCAAAGGGTTTGGGAGCTGCATCCGGAATGCCGTCAGATCTGTGGACCAGGATAGAAGAAAGCTCACATTTCTTAATATGCAGGAACACATGAAGATGAAAGGGGGAAAAAAAACTTTAAAATATCCTCTGCCTGGTTTTATAATACATTCAAAGCCGAATCTGTGTTTCTGGTTCCAAAATATTAGCAATCTGGAATGGGATAGAAAGCTTAGAAACTGACTTCTGTGATTGTGTTTAATCCATGATTGGTTTTAAAACATTGAATGAACCTAAATGCCTAAAGATAGGAACTTTGAAAAAAAAACAAAACATTGCTAGTTCATCTCTTCAAGGGAGACTTGTGATGTTTGTTCAGGGACATGTTTGGTAAAAGTCTTTCAAGTTCAGTAAAGGCCCAGGCTTCCTGGTCTGTTAGAGAATGGCAGAACCCCCGAGTCTGTGGCCCTTAAACATCTTTCAAACCTGGACCTGAACCCACCCCTGGGTTCAGACTTATACCTTTCAGCCAAACCATACACAGACCTAGAAAGTGAACAGTAACAATGTGAAGAATGTACTTTTCAGAACAATCCATCATGGGAGACCAAAGTAGCCCTAAGACAAAGGTTAGCCGGCAGGAAGAGGCAGGAAAGGAGGAGAATTGGAAACAGAAATCAGGGTGAGAGTGGTATACATATATTAATATTGAAGGAATTACAACTAATGTCACAAAGCAAAACATGAGTAATTTTTTTTTAACATGGGTAAATTGATGGATAGGAAACGAATACCCTCTGTAAACTTGCACACAAATCACAATGAAATGTGATATATATATATATATAATTTAACTGCAATGAAAGAAATAGATTTTTTGTGGGGGGGTGGGGTATCCAAGAAGGTAGAAGCAGGAGTAGAGCCATAGTCTGATTTTACCATTATTACATATTTTAAACATCACACGACAGATTTGTTTTATGGTACAACTCCAGATCCCTCACTGGTATATAGAAACCCTTTAGGACAGAGGAGAACTAGCCCGGAGGGTTTCTGAGGTGGCAAATCTTCACAGCAGAACGCCTGCTTGCCCTCCCTCTCTTACTTCACTCTGATGTTTTTAGGTTCGATTCTAAAACCTGACCACCTGGGTTCTGGTTGCTGGCTCTACCATTTATTACCTGGATAGGAGTTTTCTGTATAAAGTGGGAACAGATTAGTCTCTTGAGGGCTATTAGGTCCTTATGTTGTTTAATCCATATAAAGCATTTATGTGTGTACATAAACACAAGAAAAATCTAAACTGACTGCCATTGAGTCAATAATGACTCAAGCCCTCTAGAACAGAGTCAAATTGCCCCTGTGAGTTTCTTAGACTCTAACTGTTCCCAGGAGTAGAAAGCCCGGTCTTCCTCCCGAGGAGCGGCTCAGGATCCAACCGTCAGCCTTGTGAGTGCACCCCTAACCCTAACCACTATGCCCCCAGGGCTATGTGTTTGGACTACATTTAAATCATTGAGAGTAAAGTTCTGCCAATCAGTGTGTTTTAAATTTCGTAGTTATTGCTGTTAATTAGCATCAGCATGTCTTTTTCACTCTTTCCGATCTTTCTTTAAAGCTACAGTGGACTTTGTCATCCCTGAAGACAGCACTCTGACTCTAGTTTCATCCGAGAAACTCAATGTCATTTGCCATAAAGAGCACAGGACGTAACACATCTACATCGATGACACTTTCTGGATTTTTTTTTTCTTTTTTCTTTTTACTTTCTGGATTTTTAAAAAATCTGTACTTTTTCTTTTACTGTCCACCAAAATAGGAAGTCTACCATAATTTAGTGGACTTCATGTCCTTTGTCAGAAAGGTTAATGAAAGTGGGAGAGCGCATCTTGCCATGAATTTTCGTATGGATCTGTCAGTGTTTTCTATCCGATTGATCCCCTGCACATCACGCTTTCTCACCCATGCACGACCATCAGGTCGCTTCCGACGCCTAATGACCCTGAGGACAGGGCGGAACTGCCCCCGTGCGTTTCCAAGACTGTCAGTCGTTATGGGAGTAGCAAACCTTGTCTTCTTGCCACAGAGAGAGAATGGGGGCTTCAAACTATCGACCTTCTGGTTAGGAGCCCAACACATAGCCCACGACACCACCTCCCCAGGGCCCCAGCACATCAGTGCTTCTCATGAGAAAATCACAACTCTTGCTGTGTCTCCTTGGCTGATTGCAGGAACTGTTGACCTTCAGGGATGTGGCCATCGAGTTCTCTCAGGAGGAGTGGGACTGCCTGGACCCTGCTCAGAGGGCTCTGTACAAGGACGTGATGCTGGAGAACTACAGCAACCTGGTCTCCCTGGGTGAGCATCACTGTCTTCTTTGGGTTGGGTTCTACTCTGTGTTTTCCTTTGAGCTTCTCTGCCTTGATGGATGTCCTGTCACATCCCGGTCCTAAAGCCAAAGATGCAGTGTATTCTCAAATGAAAGGCTTCATACGGTGCCATCTGAGGTTTAGCTTTCCCCCTCTTGCCTGCCTTCCACTAGAGCAGAGCTTCGGTTGAGCACAACATCTGACAACTTTTCCTGTGCTTTTGAATGTTGGGAAAGTGAGCAAAGGAACAGCTATGTAAAATACTCCTCAAGCACTTAAAAGGAGGCAGTAGGTTTATAAACCCATCCCGAACGGCCTCTCTTCTCAGTTGGAACAAAGGACGTAGATCCTATCTGAAAAAGTCATAATACAGCATGTTCCTTTTGTCTTATACTGAAGACGGCTCCCTGCCAAACCCGAATACTATTCCGTTTTGGAGTAAGAGAAAGCGCCCTGGGCTGTGGAGATGACAATAGCAACAAAAACCACCAGAGTGAGTGAGAATGGCTCACAGGTGTGACCACACGGATGAGCTCAGATGGGCAGCGAGGACACGGATCCATTAAATGAGAGTTGTGAGAAAGCTTCCAAGGTGGGAGAGAACTGTGGGAAAGCAAAGTTCCCGTGAGCCCTCGAAGGAGAATTTTCTTCTCCCTTGCTACTTATGACTCTCCTTTCCAGGCTGTCAGTCAACTCCAGTAGTGTGTCAGCGTAAGAAGAGATGAAGCCAAGAGTGATTATTGTGACTTACAGGACACGGTCACCTGGTCCCTGTGAACTCTAGGCTTTCAGAAAAATTGGAAGGGGCAGTTGAAACGGTTTTTCCTTTTGTACTTGAGCCCATCCCAACTGATCCTCCGCTCATACGGGTCCGAATGAGGCCGCCACAGTCCTGATCTCAGAACATACCCTGGTTCTATTCCCATTTTAACTACTTGGTGGGGGCACCTTCTCGGGAATGGGGAAACATTGATTGCTCTTCTCTTACATCAGAGGCCCCAGGAATTGCAGGGCTGTCTCAAGCTCTCTGCTTCTTCAGGTCCTTCAGCCATGATTGTTTGTTTTTACTAATGCCAATCCAAACTTCAGGAGTGTGTGTGTGTAAAAGGAGAGTAGGTTAGATCAGCAGCTATCGTTACTCGGCAGTACTGTAAAGACAGTGGACACAGCTTATTTTGGAATCTTAGTCCTACATCAGGACCTTACCTGAGTCTTTTATGGACAGAACAAGAACCCCACAAAATCTTACCCTCTGTGTTAGACAGGGTTCTCTAGAGAAACAAAACCAGAATGCTAATACTTTTATATATATTTATACAGATAGATAGATGTATAACATAAGAAATAAAGTTAATTAAATTATAAAGCAGTACAAATAGCACAGTGCAACTCACTCCCGTGAGACAGTTGTGACACACTGGCAGCCCTTCAAGTCTTGAGGGCTGCCGGGTAGTCCTCTGTAGAGCAACTCAGGCTATCCGGGCACAGGCAGCAAACAGCAAGGCAGGTCACCAACAGTCAGCCAGATGACAGAGTCTGACAGTCTCCAGCTCAAGAAATGTAAATTCCAATGGTGCGACGAAACAGGTCTTGAAGGAACCTCAAATTACAGCGACACAGTCCACGGGTTAGGTGTCCCACAGGTAGTGTAGCTTGCAAATTGAGGCACAGAACAAGCAAGGCAGCCACAAACTGGTCCAATGATCAAAGAGCAAGAGACAAGAAAGGCGAGGCTCGCTGAGCTATTTCTCTCTCTGCCCTTCAATTAATCCCACAGGTGTTTATCGGCTAGGTCGGCACAATAAACTAACTATCTCACCCTCTTACCTTGGTCCAACATGTTGTATTTTTAGACCTCACCTAGCTCTCAACCCAGTCTGGGAATGTTTTAAAAAGCAAGCAAAACTTGGCTCTTCCTAGTACTGTATCCTGCTCATTTTTAAGATTTTTGCCTCTGAAACTTACCGTATATACTCAAGTACAAGCCAACTTTTCCAGTACATTTTTTATGCCGTATTTGCCATAAAATAAGGTGCCTCGGCGGATATTCGGGTCAGCTTGTACTCGAGTGTATACGGTAGGTAGTTTTGAAATACCTATTTCTAGAGAGAAAGCACTGTGACATTGTTGATCAGCTTTCTTAATGATCGTTCCCTGTGAGCTAGCAATCACAACGGAAAGAACTTCTCTCAGGGAGCACATTGTCCACGTTTATAACGCTGCATCTTGACCAAACTAGTCTTCCTGCCACATTGTGGCAGCCCATCGTGTACCCACTGTGCCATTAGGATGCCCCCAAGTGTTTGGAAAAGGTAACCTTGGATATTTGGTTGTACTCTCTTTCACCTGACATGGTGCTGACTCTCAAAATGCACTTTTCTCTATTAAATAGATTGATCTTTTTTTTTTAATTGGGAAATTGGACTCTCTTGAGAGGCTACTTTTTATGCTTGGTCACAGTCTTGGTCCCAGAAACACCACCGACTTTATCTTAGTTGGAAGTGGTGGGACAGCAAATTCCTGGTTTTGTTGTTGTCGTTTTCACGGAATTAGTGAAAATGTAGATAAACATTACAACATCTCCATAATTTCTACACATAATTCAATGGCACGGATTGTCTTCTTCAAGTTATGCATATGCAAATCTATGCGCCCACGGTTTTTATTTGACAGTTTATATTGCCCTGTATAAATGGCTATGATTGTAGCAGGGTAGCTCAAATCTTGTCCTTGGAAGATGAAAGAAACTGGTAAGTTTCTCTTCAACCTTGAGATTCCCACAGGTCAAATGCCAATATGGGTGTACTTTGGAGTGATGGTAGAAAAATACCCCTGCTTTCCATACTTTATATTCTGTAAGTGGTTTGGTTATACAGTATTTGAAACTAGGCTTTCCTATTTAATTACATATAATAACCATTTCTTGACTGAAGAATCTGCTTGCCTGGGCTTTCCTAGTGATATGAACACTATGATTGACGTTTCAAAACGTCATAATAAATACAGGCAGTCCCTGGGCTATGGGCAGGCGATCCATTCCTAAGTGTGTCTTTAAGTTGAACCTGCAGGCAAGTCGGAACAGGCACATATCATTTAGCCTTACTTTAGTGCAGTAAAAAAAGTTCAGGCCCAAAGCCTTGTCAGTGACCTCAAAGCTGCGTGTCCAGCACGTGTGCCTTCAGCACTTTCGGTGTAATGTGTTGACTTATCTCCCAATTCTAGTTCCTAGGTTCTCTCTGTGTTTCAGATACCTCTTCTAGATGGATGCTGCAGAAATTATCAACAGATGAAAATCCCCTTAAAGAATTCCAAACAGTGACAATGGAAAGACAGGAAAGCCCCGGCATAGAAACCGTTGACTGTGAAAAGAGCCTAGCAGGTGTGCCTGAATTGGAGAGCCCGTGGGGCTGTAAAGAAAGTCACCCCGAAGGGATGACTGCATCCCATGATGACCCTCTCACGGGCAGAGAGCCCCGCCCACATGCTGAATCCTGGGATAGTTTTTCTCTAAAGCAGGAAGTTTCTAGAGGAAAAGGTACCTATCAGTTTTATACATGGGAGGATCCATATGAGAGGAATTTACTGGAAAGTTCCGTAGGTTATGGAGAAAGCAAATATATGAAATATTTGGAAAATAACATTGGTTTAAGCTTTTCATCTGCTTTGGCTGAACCCCAGAGATTTCAAACGGAAGAAAACATGTTTGGATGCAGTCAGGTTGAGACCAAAAGCTTCCCCGTTTCATCGGGTCACAGATTCTCAGCTAGTGTTGAACTCAACATTTGCAGGAAGTGTGGGGAGGTTTTTAAAGATCCCCTGTTGCTTACACAGCACCAGAAAGCACACGGTGGAGAAGAACCCGACGGAGGGCACGAATATGGGCTTTCTTTCCACCAAATCTTAAATCTTACCAAGCATCAGGGAGTGCCTTCTGGGCCAACCCTTACCAACGAGTGCGGTGAGTGTGGCAAAACCTTTACTTCCTTTCCCAACTTAATTAAACATAAGAAAATCCATACTGGAGAGAAACCATATCCATGCCATGTATGCGGGAAGGCGTTCAGGCTTCGGTCTGACCTGAGAATCCACCAAAGTATCCACTCTGGGGAGAAGCCTTACAAATGTAGCGAGTGTGGTAAGGCTTTTGTCAGGCGGTCGCAACTCTTGGGCCACGAGAGGATCCACACTGGAGAGAAGCCTTACAAATGTAAGGAGTGCGGCAAAGCCTTTACGCTCAATTACTCGCTGACCCGCCACCAGCGGCTCCACAACGAGGAGAACCTTTACAAATGTAACGACTGTGGCAGGACGTTCGTCACGCCTTCCTACCTTCTGTATCACGAGAAAACGCACACTGGTGAGAAGCCCTACAAATGTCTCGAATGTGGTAAGGCCTTCCGGCAACAGTATGACCTTCGGATTCACCAGAGAATTCATACCGGCGAGAGACCATACAAATGTCTTGAGTGCAGTAAGGCCTTTCGGCAGCATTATGACCTCAGGATCCACCAGAGGGTCCACACTGGAGAGAAACCCTACAAATGCAACGACTGTGGCAAGGCCTTCACCTATTTCTCACACCTCAGTAGACACCAGAGAATATTTTCGGAGAAAGGACACTCGAAGCCTAACCTGTCGGCCAGTGCTTTTATGCAAAGCTCCTCCCTTGGGGGCCATGAGGTCATTCACAGCGAAGAGAAAACTCACAAATGTAACGCCTGTGGCAAAGACTTTAATTCCTTTTCCACTTTCATTAAACACAGAAGAATCCATACCAGAGAGAAGCCCTGTCGATGCAATGTCTGTGGCAAGGCTTTTAGGTGCCTGTCGGAAATCAGGACGCACCAACGAATCCACACCGGGGAAAAGCCGTACACGTGTAACGAGTGTGGTAAGGCTTTCGTCAGGCGCTCGCATCTCTGGAGCCACGAGAGAATCCACACTGGAGAGAAACCTTACATATGCAACGTGTGCGGCAAAGCCTTTAGCCACCTTTCCAACCTCAATAGACATCAGAAAATCCACGCTGAGAAGCATCACTATCAATCGACTAGCGCCATCAGTGTATTTACCCAGAGCTCCGAGCATTGGGTATCATAAGATAAATCATGACGTTAAAAAAAACAACAAACACTTTGCAAAGGCAGTGAGCTTGACAAACCCTTTGGTCATCTTTTAAGCCTTGCTAGACTGACAGTAGAAAAGAACACACCCCCACCCCCCAGCCCCCCAAAATCCCTCCCATCAAGTCAATGCTGACTCATAGCGACCCCCTGTGGGTCGCCAAGACTGTTAACTATTTACGGAAGTAGAAAGCCTCGTCTTTCTCCTGGGGAGCTGCTGGTGCTTTTGAACCGCCAAACTTGGGATCGCAGCCCAAACGCATAACCACAACACCCCCAGGACTCCTTTAGTATAGAAAATACTTAGCGAAGACAGGAGCGTTGTAAATTGAATATCTATCGTTGCCTTTATCCATAGCTAACGCATTGGGTTCCATCAGCTAATTCGTAGCTAAGTGTAACTTTACAAATGCAGCGAGTGTGGCAAATGCTTTATCCTACATTTTAACCTTGCTAATGGAGAGAAGTTAATACTGGAAAGACACCTTACAGTTGTGATGAATGTAGCAAAAGCCTTTGCCCATTTCACAAACTTCACTAAACAAAACGTGTAATGCAAAGGAATACTGTAAATATATATGTCAATGCGTTTATCTAACACTCAACTTGGGAATCAAAGAAAATTCACACCGGAGAGAAATCTTACTAGTGAATTTCATCAGTTTTGTTGTTTGTCCAATGTTGACCCTTTGCATGAGAATAAATACTAACTGAAAAGAACCCTTTGAAGTGTAATGTCATAAATGATTTAGCTCGTTTTCACAGTGGACCACCCGAGCCCATTGTCCTTGAGCACTTTCAGTCACAATACTCCTTTAGGACAGAAACAACCCACAGGATTTCCCAAGGTGCAAGTCTTTACAGGTAAGTTTGAACCGCTGACTTTTCGATGGCAGCCAAGCCCTGTGTCTGAAGGGCTCTTTCATTGGACGACACAGCAGAGAATTCACGGTTCAAAGAACTAAGAATCTAATTCTCAACATCCGTCAACTTCAGCTAGTAATCCACTTCCGATTAGTCTGTAAAATTGATAGTCAATGTTATTTAAATCTTTTGATCTCCTAATCGCAAGGACACCTGTGGAAAGATCCAAATATTTGCAGCATAGACGATATTTGTATTCAGATGCCTCTGGGTTCTTGAAAAGGTTTTATTGCTCTTAATGACGTTCAAACCCGCCTCCCAGGTCTTTTCATGCGCTGCGCTGCAACATCTCTGGAAGGGATTGATCAGGACCTAGTTTCAGATGTGTACATTTACATGGAAAGAAAGAGCTGGCGGAAAGACACGAGGGTTCCACATCAATCATCCCCATGCTGGTGTTCAAATTCCTCTTCTCCAGATTTTTTTTTTTTTTTGGGTACAAAAGAGCTAACAGAAAAGGAGTGCTCGACCAAGTCACCGAGAAACAGAGCAGGCTCAGTTTTCTTGGGAACAGAATGATAGGTTACTAGTTACTGCTAAGATAGTGGGAGCCCCGGTGAGGTTGTGGGTTAAGTGCTGGGCTGCTCACTAGTAAATGGGTTTGAATCCACTGGCTGGTCCACAGGAGAAAGATGAAGCAGTCTTCGTCCATCAAAGTTTACAGCCTTGGAGAGTAAATAGCTTATAGGGTCACAGTGAGTCCCAATCGACGTCCTGATTACAATGGTTTTTTGAGGTACTGATGTGGCGCAGACAGTCTTGGCACTGTTAGGTAAGCGTTGGACTGCGAAAGATTTACAGCCTCTGAAACCCCACGTAAGGTCACACCGAGTTGAAATAGACTGGGGACAGTGAATGGGTTTGTTTTCATGTGACAGAATAAAGAGGGAGGAGTGATGGTCTCACCTGTGAAAGGAGTCCTGGTTGCTACCACCCGGCAGACAGCTCACTGGAATCATTTGAGAAGAGAACTACACGGGCCTATGTCTCAATGAGCTTACATAAGATGCAGAAACTAGGGAACTCATATGTTGCCCAACACCGTTTCTGTGAACTGCAAGGACACGACGCTGTGTGATACATGTGGAAAAGCGTCTTCCATAATGAGACTTGGGCAGCCTTGACCACCTGGTATGAAATGGCCGGAGAGACCATGAATAGGAAACTGGCTCCGTGTTGGTGGTTAGGAGGTGGGATGGGAGTGAGGGTGCTTTGAGCTTCATAGACTCACAAAGCGGGGAGCGCTTCAACATTTTTTTTAGCTTGCCCTGAGGTGAATCAGAAGAACAAGATGAGTCTTCAAAGCTGTCAGCAGTAGAACACCAAGAAATTGGAGTGACGTGCACTGATAAGAACGCTAAGTCCAAAAGATGCCCCTCCCCCCCAAAATCATGGAATTCTTCCTCCTGACCTGACATAAGAACACCTTCCCCTAAAGATCCTGTCCCCTGAATTTGAACTTCTCGCCTCCTACTGTCGGGCAGTACGTTTTCATTAAAGTCACCCCTCCTGATAAGTCAGTTTAAGCAACGTTAGAGAACTCAGACACCATGATGTGATCACCACAACCTCACAGAGAGTCCTTTTGTCTCAGACACCTTCCCTAGGAGACTGACCGTGTGTCTGTCTCTTTACCACGATAAGGGGAAATATATTATGATACGATCTAGCAGCGGTACTTTTTTAACGTACCTTCTCATAAAATTGTGATAGTGGCAAATTCTGCTTGTGATTTTTTCCAGCTGCCCTGTGTATGCTTAACCGTCATGGTGGTCCCTTGAATGACCAAGCCAAACCCACCTAGTCCTGCACCATCCCCATGATTGGCGGCAGATCAGACTGTTGTGATCCAGAGCGTATCAGTGATTGATCTTCAGAAGAAGTTTGCCAATGCTTTTTTATCTTTTTTTTTTTTAATGTAGAAGAATGCCTTTAACTGTTAGGACAATATTACCTACAATGACTACAAGTTTTAAAGTAGGATGTATGTCCTGATCACCTGATAATTGTAGAAATAAAATGACCCAATATAAGTACCCCGATTGAAAATAAAAATAGCTCGTGATGGGGGTGGCAACAGAAGAGACATTTCCTTTGTGTCAGGGAGGAGAACAATGCTATAACAGCCCTGAAATCAGTCACAATATGCTGGGAAGAGGTGTGAGCCTGTAATGAGTAAGGGAAAAGATGTTTGATAGAAATGTATTTTTATTACACATCATACATTTGTTTACGGATAAATGAGTATCTCGGTGACTCTTCAGGCCTGAACCACTCTTACCCCCGGGGCTGGTGTTCAGTTGAACAGTAAGTGGGTCTATAAGGTGAACAATCACACTAGGGGGGTGTACACTCCTTAGAACAATCGACCAAGATCAAAAGAGCATCATATGCCCAAGGACAACATTCATAAGGCAGGAAGGGTTAGGAAAGGAGGAATGGGAATGGGAAACACGGAGGAAATACTCTGAACTTTCCCCAAATTCATAATAAAAGAATGAGCCTTCTCTAGAACTATTGGTGTGAGATTGCCACGTTCAAGTACAAGACGTATAAAGCAAGACGGCACTAGAAGGCACAGAGACATAGACTCAGTGCATGGTATGAGGGATTTGTTATAAACCCGAGGTTAATCTTCAAATCTCTTGTCTTTAGCCAAATAGCACAAAATGTAACTCAATCTGAAAATTGCTGAAGTCCCTTAGGGCTTCATTTTTTGTTTGTTTGTTTTTTACTGAAACCCCAAATATGGCATTACCCTTGAACATTTCTGACCTAATTTCAAGGCTGAACATAGCCTCCCATAATAAACAGACCACTGTACAGACACAATGGCTGTCTCTGAAGGAGTATTAAGCATGCTGGTTAAGTTGTTGGTTTCCAATTGGTGGTTGCAATCTACCCGTAGCTTCACCAGAGCAAAGGCTGGCAACCTGCGCTCGTAAAGATTACAACCTCATGGCAGTTTCTCTCACCCGGGGTTGCTCTGCGGCAGCGTAGACGCGACTGCAGTGAAGAACCTGGCGACACTAGATTTAGTAAGCAAGATCGGTGAAATAAATATTTATGCTGCAGCCTAGGTCTTTCCATGTCTGCACAGAATTTAATTGGTCAATTGCTTCCATGTATCCATCATGTACACTTAGGTTATATCAATGCTTCTGTTATGGTCACAACAGTGTTTCCTATATGGGCCAGAGTCACAGGGAGTGCTAGATATCACAAGATCGGATAGTTGGGTTTGCAGGATTAGGATCACAGGCAAAAGGCAGCTCGATCAATGGGTACATTATAGTTCGTAAGATCATGTTCTGCATCCTAGTTTGGTGAGGGGTCTCTAGGGTGTTGAAAGCATGTGAACAGTCATCTACGATACAACTACGGTTCTCTGCTCATCTGAGGCAGAAGAGAGAGAGACTCACAGAAGAAGCTCGTCTCTCAACCTAAATGAACCCCAGCCACATTTACCCTGAGACCAGAAGAAAATCAATGATTCCCAGCTACAACCACTGCCCATTCTAATCGGGGCTATTGTAGATTGACCTTGACAGAATGGGAGAAAGAGGTGGAACTTCAAATTCAGAATAGAATAAAATAGGAGGGGAAATAACCCTACTGAACTGTTGCGACTGCAAGACTCCTCAACATTAATCCCCAGAGACACTCTTCTAACCTTGAACTGAAGCTAACCCCTGATGTCATCCTGCGATACACTACGAATTGACCCCCCCCCAAAACAATGAGCATCACTGTGAGTATTGGGCTCCGAGCCCAAATAGCCAATGATGACATCAAAACAAAGAGGAGACTGTAAGAGGGAAAATAAACTAGATCAATAGGAATGTTCCTGCACCCTGGAGAATGTAGCCCATGCCACTGAAAAATATCCAGGGAACTTGTTGAATGGAATCCACCAACTGCTGTGTAAACCTTCAACGAAAACACATGAAAAGATCATTAATGTTTAAAACCGTGCCCTAATTCAGGATTACAGGCCTACACCGATTTGAATATCAGATTTTATTCTTATCCGAAGGAACCCTGGTGCCGTAGTGGTTAAAGCAGCTCACTTGCTAACCCAAAAGTTACCATTTTGAACCCACCAAGGACTATGGGAGAGAGATGCTGTCGTCTGCTTCCATAAAGATTTACCTTGATATAATTTGACACTTCTCTCTTGACCTAACCTGAACTTGCTCAAAGCTCAAAGGCTTCTCGATTGTTCCAAGAAAACTTTCTTCTCTGTTCTGTAAAATTTTGTTGGTGGTTTTTATTTTTTACTCTTTCTTTTTATCTTTATATTATTATTGTTGTTGTTTTCTTCTGTTTAGTTTAGATTTTGTTTTTTGTTTCTGCTTGGTCTCCCAGTTTAGGAAACATAGGAGTGTTTGCATGGAGACCATAACTGAGGCAGTGATTTACAGGGAAGGGGATGGGGAGGGGAATTAGGGAGGCATCAGTGGGTGCTGAAGCAGGAGGGAGCATCAGACCTGATGTGATGATGTATATACAACTCTTCTTAGAAGCAGTTTATGGAACTGTATGATATATATGATATCAAGAAAACTAATAAAAAAGAAAAAGAAATCCAATTTGACCTATGGTTATCATGGGTGAAGGAGGAAGAGTTTTTGCTTAAGGGGCATTGAGTTCATTCTAATGGTTTTGTTTCTTTTTGCTAACATGGAAAAAAAACATGAATAACATTGAGTACTGGGATTGGGGAGGGGAGGGAGAGATGCTCTAAAATTTATTGTGGTAGAAATTGTATAACTCTTCTTGATGTGGTTGAGCTGTTGTATGATATGTGGACGAAGTGCCAATAAAACTTTAAAAAATAATAAAAGGTTTACCTTGGAAAAAAAAATTTTTTTTTACCCTGAAAATTTGTGGGGCAGTTGTACTCCGCCCTGTAGAATTGACCCAAGGACAATGATGGTTTATTATCATTGTTATAATAATAATAGTTACTATTATTATTACTCAGACAAAACACCAACACCTAGTCAGTGAAGATTACATTAAATTACTTAGAACCCCTGAGATATTGGTGTACAGTCTGACACCAGTCTCTCCACAAGGTCCACCCTTGTCTCAGGGATTTGTGCACCTTCCTGAGCGCCTCTGACACTGGACCATTTTCTATTTCAGAAGAATTTCTTTTCCAACTTGTGGGAAAGTGAGGAACAGAGAGTGTATGCAGACAAATTCTGTATTCCCATAATGAAGCCTGGGAGGCCAGAATTCTGAGTGGAGGGAGAGCTTCCCATTTGTGAGTTAGAGATGAGTCCCAGTCACATTGTCATAATTAAAAATAATCCCCGCCATATCCTCCCATCATAGTGCTACCTTAAAGTTACTTCTTACAGGCACATGGCTGGTGGCTATCTGGCTGGCAGATATAGGAACAGGCATACTGCTATTGCTCTCCCTGCTCAGGGGACAGTCAGTCCCCCTTACCTGCCCCGGCTCTGGTGTTAGGTTACTCCTCCAATGAGCTCAGGGACCTCTAGGGTTAAGGTACAATCCATTTTGTTACCTAAGTGGTTTACCTATAATTAGGGGGACTTGCATGCCCCCAAACAATATAAGAATACCTTTGCCCTCTCTCCCTCTTGGACCTGACACCGTGGGGGGGAGATGAGCACCCCAAAAGTTTTGTCTGTCTCTTAATTTCTTCCCTTCAATTACACACTGTCGCTAGGATCCATCAGGCTGTGGGCTGGCTCCCACACCAATGTAAGCCTGTCTCCAGATCCCTAACATGTTTATTTCCCAATCCAGCGACTGAATTGGAAACAACCTACCAACTCCTTCCAGGTTGTTAGTGGGCTTTTGGGGATGGTCTCAGCAGACAGTGTGAATATGAGAGGGCGGCAGACAAGCCCTGAGATGTGGGTTAGCAATTCTCTGACCTCACCTCCGCACAGACTTGCTATTATCACCGTAGGTTCCTGATGGCTTTCTTGGGGCAGGGGGTGGGGGGTGGGGGTAGTCATATAAATTGGCCTGCTAACCACAAGGTCAGCCTTTTGAACCCGTCAGCCCTTCTGTTGGAGAAAGCTGAAGCTTTCCTTTCCTAGGAAGATTAACCACCTTGGAAAGCCCTACTGCCCTTATAGGGTCGCTATGAATCAGAATTGAGCCTATGATTGTGTGTTTCCTTTGGGATTGCTGTATATATGTAGATAATTTCAAAAGCACTCTCAATCCTCTTATCTTTCTTCATAACAGTCCTTTGTAGGAAAAAGAAACTATTTTAGACAATATGATTATGAAGCGGAAGAGGCAAGACAGTAAGTGACTGGTTCAGTGTTCTAAAATAAATAATTAAAAAAACCCAATTATAGTCACAAACGAATAACATGGATTACATGGAGAACTCTTGTTTAGATTTTAGCCCTGAAGGAAATCTCGAGAACAAAATTAAACTGGTTAAACTTCCTATAAAAATATATTCGATGAACAAGCGGCCATCTAGCTCAGAAGCAACAAAGCCCACATGGAAAAAGCACACCAGCCTGTGTGATCATGAGGTGTCGATGGGATCAGGAATCGGGCATCTAAGACCCAGAATAAAACCATACCCAATATGAAGGGGTGGGGCAGAAGGCATGGAGTGGAGACCCAATGCCCACCTGTAGACAATTGAACATCCCCTCACAGAGGGGTCACAAGGAAGAGATGAGCCAGCTCTTTGGTGCTTCCTTCCCCCCACTATCATGACCTCAATTCTACCATACAAGTCAGATTAGACTGGAGCAGGCACACTGCTACAGATAAGAACCGAGGGGAATCCCTCAGGGCCAACAAGGAGAGTAGAGATTCCAGGAGGATTAGGGGAGGGTGGGGGGAGAAATGGAGAATCGATCACAAGGATCCACTAGAACCCCCTCCCACGGGGATGAATAACAGAATAGTGGGTAAGGGCGAGGGAGGACGATGTAAGATATGG
>NW_022104553.1:18595254-18598183 GCF_000313985.2 Echinops telfairi | reverse complement strand
GAGGGAGGAGAAGGGGAAACTTATAGGCCCACCCCTCTTCAGATCCTGCTGCCCAACCACGCCCTACCTCCTTCCCTGAACACTTTCTGTTCAGTTTCAACCAATCAGAGGACACGGCATCAACCAGGCGTCATCTCTTCCGCCTCACATACGATTGGTTGGGGCTGGGAGTGGTTCTGATGGATTTCGAGGCCAGTGGCCCGATGAGTGGGTTTTGGGGTGTCTGCTTTTCAGCCTCTCACTTGGGGTTTTGTGGGTCTCTTGGGGTTTTGAGGGTTGCTTTAGATGTTAAAATCCCTGAATCTGCGTTTCACACCTGCGGTGAGTCCTGGGGTCCCCCCGAACCATTCTCAGGCTGGGTCCAGGATCCACTTCCCTTTCCCATTAAGTTCATTCTGAGATGCGCCCTAGAAGTGGCCTCTGTGCCCTTAGGCTGGGCCAAAAAAAAGTCAGTTTTGACTTACAGAAACCCTATAGGACAGAGTAGAACTGCCCCTGTGGGTTTCTGCCACTGTGATTCTTTATGGGAGTAGAAAGCCTCCTCTTTCTCCCAAGTAGTGGCTGGTGGTTTTGAACTGCTGACTTTGCACTTAGCACTTCGACTTGCTGCCCATCCATGTTTTGAGCCTTCATACAGATCCAGCTTCCAGCAAATCCTAACTATGTTACCGCAGTGTGAGTAGCCTTGCTCTCAGGCAGTGTGACAGAAAGTGGTTTAGTACTTCTCCCCCAGCTAGGCCAGGTAAGGGCTAACTAACGGACTTGGCCTTGGCCTGAGTGTGGCCTTGATGGAATTTGGGGAGCAAAACGTTTCAAACCTAGAGAAAATATGGCGCGATAAATTCGAATGTACCAAACAGTAAAAAAAAAAAAAAAAAAAATCCCTGCCATCTCGAATTCTCCATTTTGAAAATACTTTTTCTTTCCACACAGTTTCTCAACTTTCAAAGGGAAAGGTTGGTTGTTCATTGCCGGAGGGAGGGTGGACGCTAACTCCGGGCAAATGTTCCAACTATAGAAAGAAAGGATGTCCACGCCGCACTCTAATCAAGATATTACAAACCGTTTCCGTGGCTGTCTCCATTAAGGTCACCAGCCACTAGATTTAACAAAAAGAAATTCCGTTCGGCGGCTGCTCTGACGCCATGTTTCTGTGCAGAATTGGAATCTTTGACTAACTCCATTACTTCATGATCATTGTACGGCGGTTGACAGGAAAACAACCGATTCTGACCATGTTTGTGGTGATTTTGTAGGGAAGGTTTTATAACAAATTAATGCCGACATTCTAATTTGAAGCACAGAATTCATTTCGGCGTGTCCTAAAAAAACGACAACCAATACGAGGCTTACATTAAATTACTTTGGGGACAGCTGGGGATTTGCATAGTGTCCAGAACATGAGTCATCACACGTTTAACTCTTCGTCCTGTGTGGCTTTGGCAGGGCACTTATTTCTGCCCCAAACTAGGAGCCATCGAGCCAGTTTGACTCCAGGTGACCCTATGTATGACAGGGTACATGGGGTTTGCTTGGCTGTGATCTTTATGAGAGCCTACAGTCAGCAGTTAAACATTATGAAAAAGTCTGAAAGAGTGTATTACCAAAATGTGGCACAGAGGCACAAATTCAGCAGATGCCCCTGGAAAGAGGGCACCTATAGACGTATCTAAGGCCACAAACCTGAAATGAGGGATGTGGAGTTCAATGAACTGAGGCATGATTGGACTTGAGTACACATCCTTCCCTCCCCCCAAGAAAATATTAGTTATTTATAATAAAATTACAGAGTAGACTAGGGACATGGTAGACTAATTCCTTTAAAAAAATGTTTGTCGTACTACTGCTTGGATAATTTTTTATAGTAGTTGCCTGTTAAAATGCTTTTTCTTTCACCGGCTTAAAAAAAAAAACTCATTGTATTAGCTACACATCCTTTTTTGCCACTAAAGGGTCACTTTTCTACCCCAGGAAGATCTTTTTTTTCTGGACATGAACCGGTTCCCCCTAGGTTCCAATACACCTTCCCTTACAGACTGCCCTGTTCCAACAGAGATTGAAAATATTTACCTGACAACCCACTGCCACGGCCATGGGCTCTGTTAATGGTCTTAACAACCATTGAGGATGGTTGGGGCACAACCACCCTGCAATATGAAGGCTTGTGGGGACCCTCCCTCCCCACAGAACTGCAATAATCATTGGTCTGCAGCAGTAATGACAGCACTCACTGTGGAGCTTACCTTTCAGTTTTGTTTTTGAACTTGTCCCATTGCTAATCCCAGAAACTGGGAGTATATCTCTTTCCATGATCTGAGGAGGCAGGTGGGCTTGCAGGCAGAGGGTAGAAAATGCTGTGGGCTGAACCATGAGGGACAACCAGAGAAGCGTAGGGGGTTCCTGGTATCTGAGCTTCCCGAGGAGTTCTTTAGCCCTTTTCCGGGCCCCTAAGTCTCCTTTAATTTTTGCTACATCATCATCTTTTGATGGGCAGAGAAATACTGTGCCACAAAGAACCCAAGAAGGAATTAACAACAGGGAAAGAATGGAAGTGTGAGCAAGCAAGAATCAATATTTTTTAAATTAAAGATCCAGTTGTATAACTCAGTGCCAATTAAATTTAGAACATATATGAAAGCGATATATATATTGGATTGGTCTATGTTTTACTGTGTGTGAGGGCTGAGGCCCCAAAGAGGGAGACCCTTCATAGATGTGGAGACTAAGGGCAAAAAAGTGACCCGGAGGAAATGTGAGGGACATCAGTTTATTTGCCTCAGTGGGGTTTGCAAACCTGAGCAGCCCAACTGCATCAAGGTGGCCTGAGGGCTTCCCTTTTCTATCCGTTATGGTAATAAACAACTTTAAGGTGGGAGGGTCCTCAAAACTACCTACACTGTGACTTGATGTGATGTCGCTGCTATTTTGT
>NW_022104553.1:18593295-18595154 GCF_000313985.2 Echinops telfairi | reverse complement strand
CAGCTGACTGCAGCCTTCTGTCTCTGGTGGTTTCAACCAACTAAAGATCAAAGATCTTGGGAGAAGGCGAGCATGGAGCAAGCAATTCCGTGATCAAAGCAGTCTTCAAAGGCTGAGGGATCTGCAAGTGCTATTTACATGGCATGAAGTGGAACTGGGCATCCTAAGTTATCTAGAGGTGATTTCAAGTACAGGAGAAGATGGTATGTAGTTTCTATGTAAATACTATGCCATTTCACCAAAGAGACCTGGGCACCCTCCTATTTGGGTAATCCCAGGGGGTCTGAGAATTAAATCCCTCCATAATTAGTAAGGACTGTTCATTGTTCAGGCCTTCTCCCCCAGGGAAGCCCCTCCAGTAGATGGGGTGGGGTGCATCGTAAAAAATGTTTAGTCACCTCTGGTGTTCTCCTCTGCAGCCAGCTTTCAGCTCAAAACTCTGGGCGCTTCATTTCTGAGGTTGAGACCCCTCCCTGGTCCAGGGGAGCTGAGGGCCCTCTGCTGTGAACAGGGTATGATGCCAGGCCTGGCCTGGGGCCTTAAAGGGGTGGTCAGTCCAGCCCTGCTGCAGCCTTGTAAGGGTGTCTTTAAAAGGGGAGGGCAATAAATTCTCCCACTGGTCTCCATGTACGATTTGCTTGTCCCCAAGTCCTCCTGGGGCAGTGGGCAGCAGGAACCCTTACGGGGAGCAGCTGCTGGTTTCCAACGGCTGACCCTGCAGCTAGCTGCCCCAGCTCACGACCCACGAGTTCCCCCAGGGCTGCTGCTCCCATGTGGATATTCTGAACAGCAAAATTTTAAAAAATTTAATGTAAAGGTCAATCTTGTACATTTCTGGAAAACAAACGCAAACAGCGGGATAGAGGGGCAGCAGCACCGTTCCCCGGGAAACGAACGAATGTGACACGACAGTAGCGGTGGGAGCCTTAGGTTGCAAAAGGCCTGGAAAATCATCAAACATGCATCCCTTCTAATACCCCATTGCTCCCCCATGAGCAGCCGGGTCCAGCCGGGTTAATTAAATGTCTGCCCAAATACATCGGGCCAATTGTCAAGTTGATAATGTTGCATGACGGGGAATGTTATAAATATCCAAACATCCCTTGCAGTTAAAAAAAGGAAGAAAGAAAGAGGTTCCATAGCAGGCGGGGCGGAGCGCTGGACCCATTTTTTGCCTCGGGCCCCGCCCACGGGCCCCCCGGCCGCGCGCGTGCGCAGTTGCCCCTAAACCCGGAAGTGGGTGCCGCCGAGGGAAGGTCGCCCTGGGGTGAGTTAGTTTCCGTCTTTTCGGTTTAAATCTGCGCTTGACTGTCTCCATCCTCCACCCGCGGCCCCGGAGCTCCCTCGGGGCCGCCAAGGCCACGCGATCGCCGTTTCTACAGCCCCCCGAGGCCCCCCGCGCGGCCGCGCGAGCTTCCGCGGCCCTGTGTCCACGTCCGTTTTTGTTCAAAAAATGGCGCTGAGGCGGGGTCCTCGCCCCGGCCTTTCGGACCCCCCGGGCGGTGCAGACGTTGCCTAGGGGGTCGTTTTCCTCTTGGAAACCCTTCCCTGGCCCCCGCGGCCCGTGCGCCCGCTCAAGCCCCCCCGCCGGAGAGTCCCCGGGGACCCTCGCGGCCTGTCCCTCGCGAGGCCCAGGAGGGCAGCGCGGGGGCCTCGGAGACCTCGGCCTCGTCCGTGCAGAGGCCGCCTCCTCCCGGACCCCCGTGTGGACAGGACCCGGGTCCTTCCTGGGACACCCGCCGGCCGCCCTTGGTCCCCGGACCCCACCCCCGGAAAGTGCCCCCTTCCCGGGCAGCAGGGACGTCACCCCATCCCTCCTCCTGGGCAGCGGGCACCTCGCTCCATCCCTGTGCCCGAGT
>NW_022104553.1:18569969-18591827 GCF_000313985.2 Echinops telfairi | reverse complement strand
AGTCTTCAAAGGCTGAGGGATCTGCAAGTGCTATTTACATGGCATGAAGTGGAACTGGGCATCCTAAGTTATCTAGAGGTGATTTCAAGTACAGGAGAAGATGGTATGTAGTTTCTATGTAAATACTATGCCATTTCACCAAAGAGACCTGGGCACCCTCCTATTTGGGTAATCCCAGGGGGTCTGAGAATTAAATCCCTCCATAATTAGTAAGGACTGTTCATTGTTCAGGCCTTCTCCCCCAGGGAAGCCCCTCCAGTAGATGGGGTGGGGTGCATCGTAAAAAATGTTTAGTCACCTCTGGTGTTCTCCTCTGCAGCCAGCTTTCAGCTCAAAACTCTGGGCGCTTCATTTCTGAGGTTGAGACCCCTCCCTGGTCCAGGGGAGCTGAGGGCCCTCTGCTGTGAACAGGGTATGATGCCAGGCCTGGCCTGGGGCCTTAAAGGGGTGGTCAGTCCAGCCCTGCTGCAGCCTTGTAAGGGTGTCTTTAAAAGGGGAGGGCAATAAATTCTCCCACTGGTCTCCATGTACGATTTGCTTGTCCCCAAGTCCTCCTGGGGCAGTGGGCAGCAGGAACCCTTTTTCCCCACGGAGATATTTTCTCTCTCTCTCTCTCTCTCTCTCTCTCTCTCAGTTATACATGTGGCCGAAATAGGATAGAAATAACTTCATTCTATGCCCTTGACAGCATTTTTTTTCCCCAACATGCAGAATTGACTTCTCAAGACTGACCTTACCTTCAAAGGAAGCTAAAAGAAGGAGAGATCAAGGCATCCAGAATGGCTGAGTCCCAGGTAACTGTCTGAGTCGGTGGCTCTGCCCTGTCCCTTCTGAAAAGCTATCACCTGACATTTGTTCATTTCCTCTGTGCCCTGAAACATTAGCTCCCCCTCACCCATGGCCTTCCTTCATCCTCTCTCACTTCAACGCAGAATCCATGTCATCATGACATGTCATCCCAGGGAACTGGGACTGTGAGCAGGCTCCATGTGGGGAGCATGCTGGGAAAGACTTTACACCAAGCCCGAGTGAGAGATGGGGAGTAGGTCTAATGGGAGGAGTGAGGGTGGGCGGCAGGAAGAAGTCAGGGGCCATATCTCAATCCCCTGTCAGCTCTGTGTGGACTAGCACATATGTGTGCTGTACTGATATGCTAGAGCCCATGGAAAAGTCTAGTAAGGAAGACTAATATGAGAATACCTGCTCCACCTGACTTACAGTACATCTGAAGGTAAATGAATCAAGCAGTGCTTTTGGTACGAAGCAGTAAATCATTTGGAATTGAGTGAAATCTTCAAAATAGACATCCGTGATAGAGAATATTGTATTCTATAATTGGTGTTGAAATATAGAATCGAGTTCTCTTCTGACAACAACATTTAACGAGTCAATGGAATAATCATTATGTGTGAATGCACTTAATTCTAGTACTCTTTTATCCCGTTCTATGCTGTTGGCCTTGAACTTCTTTTTTCTTTTCAACTTCTTTTCACATTTTCTCAGGAGACACTTTTTCAACATATTTTTAGTTATTTAAATCAGAATTACCTTTGTTGTTGTTATTTACACTCAGACGGCCGCTGGGCATCTGTAGTCTTTGTACTTGATTTTTCTGCTTCGTCAGGAAAGAAAACGGGAACCCATCACAGGGTTGGATACATAGCCCACCCCCCACGGGGACCCATTACAGACATGTGGGTGAAGGGAGACTGCAGACAGTGAAAGATACGAAAGAACATCAATAATATATCATTGATCAAGGATTCATGAGGGTGGATTGGAGGGGGAAGGAGGATACAAAAAGAGGAGCTGATACCAAGGGCTCAAGTAGAAAGAAAATGTTTGGGAAATGTTGATGGCAACGTATGTCCAAGTGTGCCTAACACCATTGATGAATGGATTGTCATAAGATTCGCCAGAGCCCCCCGATAAAATGATTAATAAAAACAAGCGATTTCAACAGCTTATGGCTAGTTACGTTTTCTGAAAACATAATGTGCTTAATTCATGAATGGTGACATTGTTTTCCTTTATTTGTACCCAAAAAAAAAATCCATCCACTTTTGGAGCCTGACTCTACATCCTGACAGCCATCCCCCTCAACTTCGAGGAACGCCGCTTGGCCATGCTTTTCAGAGAGGGAATATTAGAAAGACTTGGTCATTGTGCAAAGCTCACATTCCATGTGGCCGAGAAGTCAACTATGATAAGTCTCTCTCGAGCATTGCGCAGCGCTGCCTAAGAACCGCCCTGCCTTTGACCCGCGTCACCATTGTGATCATTGGGCTGTGACTGGTGACCAAGGGAGCAGAAGAAAGAGAGCCGACGTGCTGAACAGAGCCTGAACCCTTCCGCCTCCCTCTAGTCCTATTCCATTTCCTAACGCTCTGTGTTAGCCTCTGCCGGGTCATCCGCGTTCAGGCTCTGACTGTCCTTTATTAGCTGTTTGACCTGCAGGAAGATGGTCAGCGTGTCAATGTTCTCCTTTGTAACATGTGGACATACCCATCACTAATGGATTCTTATGTCATTGCCTTAGTTCATACATGTACGTGGGAAGTATTCAAAAACATATTGCTTGTTGGTACTCTCATTATTACCATATTTAGATTTTGACCTTTCTTCAGGACCCCGGGTGGGACAGTGGGCTACACGTGGGGCTGCCAACGAGCGAGGCTGGCAGTTTAAAATCATCTACACGTGGGGCTGCTAACAGCCAGGCTGGCAGTTTAAAATCACCCAGCTCCTTGGGCGAAAGATGAAGTTTCCTTCTGCAGTAAAGACTTAACAGCCTCGGAATCCCACAGGGCCGGCTCTGTCCTGTCCTATTCGGTCACTGTGAGTTAGATTTGACTTGATGGCAGGGAGTTTGGCTTCTCAGGGGAGACCTTTTTTCGAAGCCACCATGGATTTTGTCTTTCCTGAAGACCCCACTCCTGCTCTGACCTTCTAGAAATTGAGGATCATCATCTGATGAAAACGTCTAACAAAATTAGGCACATAATAACTTGCTCCAAGTTAGCACTTGTGGATCTAAGCAGTCCTTAATACCTTCTCTTCCGCTCATTTATTTTTTTTGTGTGAAGATAGAAAGTCTCCCGTGTCCACTCGGTGAGGTGTGCTTTCTGTTACAGGAACTGTTGACATTCAGGGATGTGGCCATAGAATTCTCTCAGGAGGAGTGGGACTGCCTGGACCCTGCTCAGAGGACTTTGTACAAGGACGTGATGTTGGAGAACTACAGGAACCTGGTCTCCCTGGGTGAGGATCACTTCCCTTTCAAAGGCAGGATCTGCTCTGTGTGTCGTTTCCTTGTGAACTCTTGAGAGCCTTTGCCTTGAATGGTATAATTTCAAACCACAGTTCTCAAGGCCGACGTTGAACTTGATTAGCCACAGAAAAGCTTCTTAGCGCAGTGTCCCGACTTTGAGAGGTTCCTTTTCTTCTTATGATCTGTCCTCTGCAGACCAGGTCAGCGGTGGCTCTGGAACTTGAGTATGTATGGGCAACCTTAAAAGTATGTATGGGCAACCTTAAAAGTACCTGCTTCCCTGGTTTTTACCCCCTGAGCTTCTGATACATTGCTGCTTTCTTAGAAAAGGGCTGTCTGCATCTTTTAAGAATCTCAGTCCCTGTAGAGATTTGTGAACCCCCAGACCCATCTGTGATACCGTTTCTTCTCAGCCACACAAAGGGCTATGGCCCTGAACAAGTTTCAGTCAAGGCCCCAGACTGAGATGGACTAAAGTGGAAAGGCCTACTGATCTACTTCTGAAAATGAGTTAATGAAAAAACGTATGATCACAAAGGTTTGATTGGATGCCTGGGGTCGCCATGGGTCAGGGCCCAACTCAGCAGCAGCCAACAGCTGTAGCAGTAGACAGAAAAACGCAGCTCAGTCTTGAAAGGCTTTTATTCCGGGGAGAGCCTTTCTCAGAATCCCCACAAAATCGGGCCCCTTCCTTTACTCCATTTTCTGTTGACGTGTGGAAAAACATAGACCTTCCAGCTTTTTTTTTTTTCTTCTAAGTTTGTGATTTTTTTTTTTCTGTGTTGTGTTTTTCTCTCTTAATCCATACCGTCCATGTCTGCTCTTTACATGGAGAATGTAATCCACTTACTCAGTTACTGATGAGGAAGCAGTTTTGCCATTGTAATTTTTGTATCCTTAAAAGCTTTGCTTATCAAGGATTCTCTTACTACTCGTGTTGGGTAGTAGTTTCGACTGTACAACTCATTCTCTTCTGCTATCTTTTAGGGTGGCTTTTTTAGTTGCCCTGGCAATTACCATCTTTCCACACAAATCACTTCCACATTTCCTGCATGTTGGGCCCGCCACCTCCTCCCCCCACCAAAGTTCTTTTCATAAGCATGCTATCTCATTTTTTAACACATGTTGCTGTCAAAAAATTAGAGTAATGTGCTTACAAAAACACCTCGCAAGGGGTGTGTTTAGCACAACAGCCCTTATATATGGTGTTACGTTTGCCTAACAAGTCAGTACTGTATAGCTAATGTCATAATTTATAATGATCTAGTTTGAATTAACCCCAACTTAGTTTTCATCGTACAGTTGACCCTTAAATAACATGTATTTGAACTTTGAGAATCTACTTGCATTCGAATGTTTTTAAAATCACCATGGGAGCAGTTTGTCTCTCCAGTCAAATGCATATTACTGTGAGAAAATCCTCTTTCCCAGTGCTTGGATATTGCTCATTGAGTTTGGTTCAATACTGCACATCTTGAGTGACCTGGGACCCATAGAAGTGCCACACGAGTATTGGTGGCAGTGCTCCCAAGAAGAAAAACTTAAACAGCTTGATAACAAGATTGAGATCTGCAAATGGGTTGCCCGCCATTTCAGTATAACTGAATCCATCATAAGGCCTATTGTAAAAGAAAAGAAAATTTGTGAAGCCAAATTGCTTTACTGGTAGAGTCAAAAACCTTACACATACTGCAAAATTCCTTTCTGTCTTATGTTGACAATACAGCTTTTATGCGCATGCAATATATAATAGGCAGAGTAGAACTACCTCTTTGAGTTCCCAAGACTGTAAATCTTAACAGCCATGTCTTTCTCCCATGGCGCAGCTGGTGGGTTTGAACTGCTGACCTTATGGTTAACTACTCAGCGCATAACCCACTGCCACCAGAGCTCCTTATATAGCAGAACATGCAAAGAATGTGTTCATCAACCATTTATGTTACCGGCAAGACTCCTGGTCAATAAAGAGATAATCACAGAGGTGCAAAACATACATAAAACAAATAGCAGAAGTCCTTCCATATCAATAAATTAGTATAATGTGAGTGGGTTGCTTTCCCACTAACTGACAATTCTCTGTTGGTTAACTTTTGGGGGAATAAAAGGTTACATGCAGATTTTCAGCTGCATGGAGCATTGGTATCACAACCCCCTGTGTTGTTCAAGGGTCAACTGTATGCCGTAACTGCTACCTTACAGCCCCATTCCTCTCCATCTTGTTCATGTCACAGATTACATCTTTAAGCATTGTGTGCTGATCAGCATCGGTTTGTAGTGGTTGTTTTGTTTTGTTCACCCTCTTTTGGGGATTAAAGGGTTATAATTTTAAAAGAATGTATGGAAGGCTTCTGGAAATGGGTGGTCATCCTCACACAAAGGCCATGCCAGTCTTCTGTACATCATTCCAACTTTAATGTATGTGCTGCTGAAGCGAGCACAATAGCTCTTTTTTGAATCAGAGGGGAAGAAAAGGACTTGATAAAAAATACATTAATAATCAGTTTATCCCTAAAACGCCGAGTGCAATGTTTTCGGAACATTTAATTAAAACGTTTCTGGTACTGAAATTATAAATTACAAATGTGACAATTTGGTTACATTTTAAAAACATTGCAAATTTTATATATTTTTATTTTATTTTTTTTTAATATATTTTGGTTGTTATATATGTTGATAACTATGAAAGTAAAGAATAAAAACAAAAAAAAATGTTTTTCCTGAAATTAGAAATTCAGGCATTATAGGGTTAAATGGACTTTTGCAATAATCTTTGGTTTTGTGTGTGTCTGGTTTTGAGTTCGTCTCTGATTTGCTTTCATTTTAGCCTACATAACTCCTTTTCCTTTTCCTGTAGGAGGGGACCACTAGTGATGAACTCCCCGAGTTTTCATTATCTAGTAATGTCTTCACTTCCTCCCTGCCCCCACCCTTCCTGAGGCCCAAATCTAGGACCACTGTGTGTCATCATCCGGTGTAAAACAAAGGGTCACTTACCTCTACAGGAACACCCGTGTTTTGACCAGTGCTTGAGCAACACGCCCACAGATGTTCTTTTAGCTACCTCCGCCAATATTCTTAGTGATAAACACCAGTGGGAGTCGATATTTTTATTGCGGGGGCGTGTGAGACCGCGTTATCAGTAACGTTACGATCCCAATTGTTCATTAAGACTTTACCACTGTTTAATAAGTCCTCCGACTTCTCATCAGACTTATCTGGTCAGTTAGAAGTCCATGCCGACGCCTAGAGACTTTGTAGGACAGCGTAGAACCGCCCCTGTTTGTTTCCGAGACGGTGACTCTCGACAGGAGTAGAGAGCCTCATCTTTCTCCCTCAGAGTGGCTGACGGTGTCAAACTGCTGACCTTGCCCTCAGTAGCCCATTGTGGAACCACTATGCCACCAGACTCCTTGGTCACTTACAAATGTAGAATACCTCTGTGTTGAGTCTGCGTGATCCACTCTCATGACAAAGAGGGTCTCTGGTGAAGAGCGGGAACGGCCAGGGAGGAGAAGAGAGACGGAACGCTGAGGCGGGTTCCTTTCACGACGTCAGTCGGAGCCACTTAAAAAACTTTTAATACTTTTATCGGGGGGCTCTTATCACCATCCATACATTCCTCCAATGTGTCAAGCACATATGCCGCCATCAGCATTTTCAAAGCATTCTCTTCCCACTTGAGCCCCTGATATCAGCTCCCCGTTTGTGTTAGAACATCTTAAAACAAAATTAAGACCAAAAAACTTTCATTCTATAAAGGCCATGATGTGTGGCATTCTCTACAGGATCTAATACTCTGTTGCTTCTCAACTTGACCGCGCGTGATAATCCCCAGGACAGACTGCTGGGCATCACCGCACAGTCCCGAACTCATTGTGTCTAGTGTCGGGGCTGAGCATGTCATGTCTCAAGGATGGCTGATGTTCCAGGTGTACTTTGTCTTCCAACTCACTGAATCAGAAATTCTGGTCATGGCACCCAATAATCTCTACCTGATTAAGCCATCCAGGTGACTGATACATGTGAAAGCCTGAGAATCACTGACATTAAATTGAGCAAATGATCATCCTGATGAATTTATCTTTACCCAGTCAATGGACATAGTTCCAAGAAGACATTCTAACTCCATTGACCTGTCATTTAATGAGAATTTCTTATTGAATGAGGATTTATGTTCTTTTTTTTTTTAAACCCCACTCCACACTCTTTCTGTTCCTGATAACCAAGCTTTTGTTTTGAAGGCTCTGCTTCTTTTAGATAGTTCCTAAGCACAGCCATGCAATATTTATGCTTTCAGAGCTGATGTATTTTAGTTAGCATAATGATTTTAAGTTTCAATCGTGTTAACATGTATCAGAACTGGATAACTGAGCAATATTTCATTGTGGTGCCCTGAAAGCTGGAACCTGTATAAGGCAAAAACTTGTCAGACATGGAAAACTCAAATATTTCCCACTAAAAGTAAGTGATAGAAAAGTGGTAAGGAAACAAGACAGTCTTTCATTTCCCGGCTCTCATAGCTTTCACAGTATGTACGAAAAGGGAGCTTGGGTCATAGCTGACCTCCCCCGGCTTCCGTGAGGAAAGGAGTCCCTGTCTCTACCCCATCCCAGAGCCATGTGCCACCAGGCAGAGGTCAAATATCTCCACCTTCCCATCTTTCTTTTCCCCTGTTCTGACCACAAGCGCTCCCCACATGACGTAACTAAGTTTCTACTGGGTTCCGTAATTCATTGCGACGGCAACACAGAACTCAAAGACGACCCTCACACTTATGGGGACTTATTAAGGAAGTTCTTAGGTTACCATAAGTCAGGATCAGCACACAGTGCGGATGCAGTCATGCCTGTCCTTAGCCAGCAAGCCCACCTGCCATTCCACCTCACTGTCTCCAGTCTCACCGGTACACCCCTCCGCTCTGTCGTGCCATGGCTCCTCTGTTCTGTGGTCTTCAGTCTGCAGCCTCTGGTGGCTCTGTTCTCCGCCTCCGCCATTTTACACAAATATGCTAGACTGGTGGTTCTTCCCTGGTGATCCTGGGATTCTCTCCTTTCCTGCTTCTGAGATGCCCCATTCTCATAGCTAGAGGAACAGCAAAACTGCCCGATCCTCCCCTATTAGTATTTACACACCCTATTTGCAAAGTCGCACCTAGTCAGTTGGTGGGAGTTAGAGGCGTGGATAAAAGAACCGTATTAAGAAATTTCACCTCATCACAGTGTACCACATTTTCCTTATCCCTTCATCTGTTGATGGGCACTTTCACTGTTTCAACCTCTGGACTGCTGTGAGTGATGGCAGAGTGCACAGTAGTCCACATGTGTCTGTCTAACTTGATGCTTACAATTCTTTGGGGCATCTAGGTAGGTGTGGTGTTGGTCGATCATATGGAAATCTATGTTTGGCACTGCCAAACTATGTTCCACAGAATTGACACCACTTTGCATTGCTACCACTGTGCACTAGTGGTTCAGTTTCTGTACATCCTCAACCACAGCACATTTTAGCACTCTAATAGGGAATAGCTACTGATGAACTTTCAGCTATTGTTAACCTGAGGATGTCTTGATTTTTCCTTCCTTTTTAAAGGATAGTTTTGCCTAATGCAGAATTCTTGGTTGTCAGTTTTTTTTCTTTCAGGACATTACATGTCTTTTTACTACCTTCTGGCCTCCAGGGTTTTAGAGGAAAAATCAGGTGTTAATATTATTAAAGATCCCTTCCCTCCCCTATTCTGTGACTGGTTGCCTTGCCCTTGCTGCTCTCAGATTCTTTCGTTGTCTTCCTCTCTGAATGCGTCTAGGTTCACATTTCCTCACGTTTCTCCTGCATGGGATATGTTCAGTGTCTTATATATGTAGACTCACGCGGTTCTTCATATTTTGGACGTTTTTAACCATTTTAACTTCAAAATTTGTGCTCCTTTTGGGACACCCATTATACATATGTTGATGGTACTGGATAACGTTCCACAAAATACTTAAAAGTGTTTCTCTAGTAGTCCATTGCTGGAACTTACTCAGGTCCGATTTTTATTATTATTTCCGCCGTATGGATACATTCTTACTTTTTGCCTCACCTGCCCTGTGTGTTCTAAAAGCTAGCATTTTTAATATTGTTAGATGCCCTTTCCTAGTGGCCCCATGTACACCAGATGAAATTCTCACTACCCATTCCTGCACCATTCTCAATCATTAGTATGTCTGAGCCCATTGTTACAGCCCCTGTGTCAGTCCATTGTCACTCACTAACAGTTTTCTTTTCCACTAACCTTCGACTTTACAACGCACGATGTCTTCTTGCAGGACGCCTGATAATATGTCTACAGTGTGTGAGATAAAGCGTCACTAACCCCACTTCTAAGGAGCCTTCTCATTGTACTACAAATTTATTCACTCTTCTGGCATCCCTGGTAGATTCAATATTCTTCACCAATACAATCATTCAAAAGCATAATTTCTTTATATTTTTTACTATTACAAAAGGGCTTCAAAAAGTTGTGGAAATTTTGAACAAAAGTAATGGAATTTTCCCACAAACTTTTTGAAGCTCCTTTTTATGTTGTGGCAAATCTGAAAATCCAATTCTACTCCTTCCCTGGATTGTTATTGAGTGTTATCATTGGTGATATTTGTTTATTAACCCCTAGGCTCTCATTTTATATCCTTTTTTCCTATGTGGCCACTGAAATCTCTCGATTGCTTGAGTCATCAGTACTGATTTGCAGAGATTGCCTGAAACCCTGGAGCAATAACAACAAAAACCCTCCCACTTCTAGCAGATTGACCTTGTGTGTATGTTGGGAACATGTTAGACACTTAGCCAGACAGTGAAGAACTCCGCCACAGTTTCCCTTTCTGCTGGCAGAGTGCCTGATTCTCTCTGAAAATGTGAACGCTTTGGTGATTTCCAGAGCTTTTCTTTAGCATGAATGAATCCACACGCAGGTATGTGCAGGACCTTATAGAGTCCAAAGAATTACGTAGGAGCTGTCAAAACACTTAATCCTCAAAACAGCATCCTAGTTTTTATTCCCAGGGGTTTCCATTTGTCTGTTGTTCACTTCCGTTGTTTTCTCTTGCTCGGGATAGATGAGTGTTTCTGTCCATAAATGTTTACAAACTCAGGAGTCTGGAGGGCAGTTCTGCTCTGTCCTGTAGGGTCACTGTGAGTTAGAATGAACTCAATGACAATGAACTTGGTTTTTTAGTTTGGAATCACACGTCCATTTCATCTCAACTATAAGAGCTCCCTACGTCTCTTCTGAGTGGATATGTGCTTTGGGATGACTGGGGGAAAATGCCAATAATTACATATCATCACCTATTTCTTTATTGAGAAATCCAATTCTCTATGCTATGGAAGTCTAATTGCAAAGTTTCATACGCTCTCATTTGAAATTATTACTTTTTCTGTAATATTGTTTCTCAATGTAAAATGTTTACCTTCCAAGTCTAATAGGAAGCCCGGCTTTTATGTATCTTTCAGATATCTCTACTAATTCTGTGATCAAGGAATTACCATTGAAAAATGAAAATAAAGGAGAACTATATCAACCTGTGATAGTGAAAGAACAAGAAAGCCATGGTATTGATGATTTTTATTTCAACAATGTCAGGGAAAACAAGTGTGAACTTGAAAGTCAGTGGACATTTGACGAACAAAATTATGAAGGAGTGCTTATGACCCATAACAAAAGCATATTTGGTACCAGAGGCCAACAGCTTAACCAATCCTGGACTAGTTTACCACTAAATCAGAGTATCTCTGTAAGCGAAAGTGCATATCAGTATTTCAAACAGTACTCATTTGTAAAAAATTTGTTAAAACTGAAACATAACATAGACTATGCAGGAATAAAATATAGGAAACTTTTACAAAATACAATTGGATTCAGCTTTCAGACACATTTAGCTGAAATGCAGAGGTTTCAAATTCAGAAGAAAATATATGATTGTAATCAAGTTGAGACATTTATCAACAGTGGCTCATCAGCTTCACCACCTCGCAGCAGTATTCCAGATAACAAAGTGAACATTTTTAGTGAATATGACGAAGTGATTGTGCATCCTTCATTGTTTACCCAACATCAGAAAATGCTCACTAGAGAAAAACCTTACAAATGCAACGAATGTGGGAAGGCTTTTAGCCAATGCTCAATTCTCACCAAACATCAGAGAACGCACTCTGAGGAGAGACCTTACATATGCAATGAATGTGGCAAAGCCTTTACTGGTCGTTCAAACCTCACTCAACACAAGAGAATCCACAGTGGAGAGAAACCTTACAAATGTAATGAGTGCGGGAAGGAATTTACCAGACGTTCTTACTTGTGGGGTCACGAGAGAATTCATACAGGAGAGAAACCTTACAAATGTAATGATTGTGGTAAAGCCTTTAACCGCCTCTCA
This sequence comes from Echinops telfairi, assembly GCF_000313985.2. Lineage (NCBI taxonomy): Eukaryota > Metazoa > Chordata > Mammalia > Afrosoricida > Tenrecidae > Echinops > Echinops telfairi. The sequence continues at coordinate 18,580,145 of NW_022104553.1, read as the reverse complement.
AATCTCACAAGGCATCAGAGAATCCATACTGGAGAGAAGCCGTATAAATGTAATATATGTGGAAAGGATTTCACCATAAGTTCACACCTTTGGGGACATGAAAGAATTCATACTGGAGAGAAGCCCTTCAAGTGCAATGACTGTGGCAAAGGTTTTACTGAGCGCTCAAACCTTACTCAACATCAGAGGATCCATACTGGTGAGAAACCTTACAAATGTAAGGTATGTGGTAAGAACTTCCCCACACGTTCACACCTTTGGGGTCATGAGAGAATTCATACTGGAGAGAAGCCTTATAAATGTAACGAATGTGGGAAAGCCTTTACCGGGAGTTCAAATCTTACTCAACACAAGAGAATCCATACAGGAGAGAAACCATATAAATGTAATATATGTGGCAGGGCCTTTAGTCAGAATTCAAGCCTTAATATTCATCAAAGAATCCACACTGGGGAGAGACCTTACAAATGTAATGAATGTGGCAAAGCCTTTAAGCAGTACTCAAGCCTCACTCGGCATCAGAATATACATCCTGGAGAGAAACAATACAAATGCCATGTGTGTGAGAAGGCTTTTCTCAAGCGGTCCCACCTTTGGGAACACGAGAGAATGCATATTGGAGAGAAGCCATATGCATGTTTTGAATGGCAAGGCCTTTAGGCCATGGTGTGGCTTCCGGATCCACCAGAGTCCACAATGGAGAGAGACCTCACACAAGTGCAGCGAACGTGGCATATTGTTTAACCAACTCCACCACGGACCAAACATCAGAACATCCATTCTTAAGTGAACTCAATCTGTCGTTCCACTTGAAAATTAACTTCACTTGTGCAAGCTCCTGAGTAAGTGCAGGTCAAAGTCATTGACAAGCCGTGCATTGTTGAGTGTCACCTGAGCAAGAGGGTCTGCTGGCAAGTCCCATTCGGTTGAGTTTATCATCTACTTGTATCTGAGGTTTCTTTGGAAGCTTATACACTATTGCTGTCAATCAGCCAGAGGCGTGGAAGATGATTGACGTTAGGCCTTCTTCACAAACATCGCAAGGGCCCTCGTGAAGTCCGCCAGAAAGGGACCAGCATGCTGAAAGTGAGCCTGCTTCCCGTAGAGGTCATTCCTACAGTATGGCGTAGCGGAAAGACACTGGCGTAGGGGAAGGGGACCGATGTAAAACTATGACCCTGAGTCATTATATTTAATACGTGCAACCTTCCTTTCTACCAGTGTGATGTATGGCAGAGGGCCACCAGGTGTTATCGGAAAGGAGTGCGGATCAGCCAGCCGTAAAACCGAAGGGAAAGGGGAGAACATGGAGAGCATCTTAGTGAAGTGTTTTCCTGATTAGTAGGGACTGCTAGGGGACACTGAAAAGTTTGTGGCAAAATGCAGTAGAAAGGCCATGGAATTTTCCCACGGACGTTTGAAAAGCCTTCCAATGGTAGAATGATAGAGGTAAACGATAGTTTCTCCTTTGAAAGTAAATAGCTGTTGAGTAGTGAAAATTCATGTAAAAAAAATTACGATCGGAGACCAAGCAGAGTAGCGGGTTGCAAAGTTTGAACCCACCAGCTACTCCGCAGGCGTAAAACGAGACTTTCTAGTGCTGGAAAGATCACAGCTGGGAAGTCCGCAGGGCCAGTTCTTCAGAAGGGCACTCTGAACCGAGATCAACCTGATGGCAGGGCGTTTGGGTTTTTGTTTGTAATCTGCAGAAGTTATCAGAAGGGATCAGTAAGCAAAAGAATGAGACGATAGTGCATAGATAGGGTTACAGTTAGCCTTATGGATTTTGCTCCCTTTTATTTAGAATCTATCAAGAGTTCACTTGAATTCCATAATTTTTCACAATCCGAGTTGTTTCCTTCTGTTAAATGTATCCCGTATCGCTGAGGTACTGAATAACAAACAAGCGTGTTATACTCTCAAGGAAGAATGGCATCTGTGGTCCTTTCTTCCCACAGCGAAATCAAACAATATGCAATTTGGGGCTTGCCGATACCAAATGATGTGTACCCGAGTTACTGTCACCACACTCTAGCTCTTGAGCATCTATATGGGTAGTAAAAAAATTTGCCATTTCAGATTCAATTTCCCTGACCGCTACATCACTCTTCATGAATATGACCATACCATTATATTTTCACCAGGCCCTTTTTTGATGTGTGGTAAAAATATGTCAAAACATTAACCAGCACAACTTCCACCATGACAGTTTATGGCTTTGATTACGTTTTCACGTTGTGCCACTATTACTTCTGTACTCTCCCAAACTCTACCACTACCATTAATATAAACTCTGTCCCCCAAACTATTGCTCTGCCTTTCTTGTGCCCCGGTTAGCAATAATCTTGGGTATCTATATATTTACTCACTTTACATAAGTCAGGTCAAACTGTGTATGCCCTGTTGTGACACAGCAGATTTTTAGCATCTGTCCATGTTCTGACAGAAGTTAGATGTGTGATATTCCGTTATATGTGTATCACATTGTCTTTATCCATTTATCTGTTGGTGGAATTGGCTGTTTCCACCTTTGGGCTTCTGTGAAAAGTGCTTCCAGGCACACTGGTGTATAGCTTTGTGTTCCTGTTATCATGTCTTCTTATTATATGCTTAGGAATGGAATTGCTGGATCGTGTGGTAGTTTTATGTTCAACCTTCTGAGAAACCACCAAACTGATTTCTACTCTAGCTACTATGTTTTATTCCTGCTAGTAGTGCATGATGGTGAAAGTTTTTCCACAACTTCCCACCTGGAAACATTTGTAATCTATACAAGGATCAACAAACTAAAGAGTCACGAGTCATCTTGTCTGTGGTACATTTTTGTATAACCTGTCAGATAAGTGATTTTTAAATGTATAAAATTACAGATGGAGATATATATACATATTACACACACAGTAACTGCCACAGAAGACCCGTATGGGTCACAATGATGCAGTATATTATCGTATGTGTATATAGGCTTCAAAAAGTTTGTGGGGAAAAAATGAGTTAAAAGATAATAAAATTTTTCCATGAGCTTTATGTTGCCCCCTTGTATGATTTTACTTACATGAAAAACAAGAATAGGCAAATGTATAGACCAAAATTTATTGGTATTAGCCACAGGACAGATGGAGAAGGAAAGTCATTGCGTAAGAAACAGGGAGTTTATGATGATGGGAAATTGGGTCATGATTATGGGTAATGATTGCAGATTAATGTAATTGATGTCACTAAATTCTACACCTAAAAATGTTCACTTGGAAAATATTGAATATATTTTTACAACAAAAGTATATAAAATACTATTGCCAAAAATATATATATACTATTGCCTATTTAAGAGTAATGATACAATATTGTCATAATTGACATTCTCAAAATTATTGTGACATTTAGAAAAAGTATTAAGAAGACAATATGTAAAATGGAATCTGAAATGTCAAGAAACTTGTGATTTGATTACATTTGAGAAGTGAGTATGAGCCTGGAAATATTCGAGCAATTCAAAACTAGAGAAAATATTACCATATGTAATGGAGCTTGACTGAACCCTTGTTGTTTTTTTCCAACCACCTAAAACCCTCAATTTTGAAAATATTTTTTCTTTAAATAATTTCTCCTTCAAAGAGAAACTAGTTATTAGTTGCCATTGTTTTGGCTCTGGCTCACGGCAGCCCTATGTAGATTAGAATAAAATGTTGCCTTCTTAGACATCTCACACCAATGAGAAATATTTTTGATAGAGACAACAGCTGTCACCATTAAACTCATGTGTTGAGATTCAACAAAGGAACACAATTTAATCCTCAGATAATGTTCCTACATAGGATCGAAAAATTTGAATGACTCCATTAGACTTGTATATGTGTGAGGTTTTTTAAAAAACCATGAATTCTGACATTTTTTTCAGTTTTGTATAGATTTAATGCCAAATTTACTTGTGCATGATAAAATATCTTAAGATTCAGGTGGACAGTCAGGACCATTAGCCAGCCACACACAAGTCCTTCAGCACCTTGTCTTGATTCACTCGCTCAGTCTCCTCTCTCAGTGGCAAAACAGACAAGTCCGTCTTGGAAGAAGTACGGCCAGAATGCTCTTTGGAAGCAAGGATGGTGAGACTTCCTGTCACATACTTGGAGCTTCTCAGGAGGGACCGTGCCCTGGGAAAAGGACCTCATGCTCGGTGGCGGGCCAGTGAAAATAGAAGACCCGCAATGAAATGAACGGACACGAGAGCTGCCAAGTGGGCTCAGACCTAGCTAACAGTTGTGAAGATGGCACAGGACCAGTTTCATTCTGGAAACAGTGTCATTCTGAGCCAACCTGTCTGAAGGCACTGAACATCAACATTCAACATATAGCAACCAGCCAGGCACCAACGATTCATGTTACAAACGTGTCCATTCTTTACGCTTATCGATTGTTTTGTAACACGTATGTAGAATATTTTGTTATTCTCTGAAGTTTTATTAAATTTTTCTTGATTTTTCCTAGTGCAATTTTGGTTTTCTAATTCTGACTTACCATTTACTTTTATGTTTGTTATACGAGGGGGGTACCCCCAAAAAGCAGGGGTTTTGTTTGTTTGTTTTTCAAAGCTATGCTTCTAAATTTTTTTATTAAGCAACCATCTCACCTTCAAATTACTCTTCTTCACACTTAATACGTTTGTCAAATCTTTGATTCCATTCTTGGAAACATTTTTCAAACTCATCTGTTTGGATGACTGACAGCACCTCCCTCGTGTTTTTTTCCCTTCACCTCTTCTACGTCATCAAATCGCTGCCCTTTCATGTCCCTCTACAATTGTGGAAACAAAAAGAAGTCACACCAAGAAAAGTCAGGTGAATAATGTGAGTGGGGCAAGAGAGGCATGCTGTTGTTGTTTTTTTACCTAAAACTGGATCACCGAGATGGTTGCATGAGCAAGTGCATTGTCATGGCGAAACCAGTCTCCTGTCTGCCACAAAACAGGCCTTTTTTGTCACATACTATTGTACGATACCTTTTCAGAACCTCTAAGTAGAACGCTTGATTAACAGTCTCACCTGGTGGAACAAACTCAATGCACTTTGACTCAAAATTTGTACCATTCAGCAAGTTGACGGATGTCCAGAACAAGGTTTGTCATCAATTGACATTTCACCTTTTTTGAAACAAAACCACTTGTACGCTTGAGTTTTTTCCATAGTGCTGTCCCTGTGGGCTGGGTTCATCACCACAGTTACTGCAACATTTTCTTCCCAAGCAAGCAACAACATTTCACAGCCACACCCTGTTCTCTTAAACCAGCAATCACAAAAACAAGGTTTGAGTGAAACTGCTTTTACAAAAAAAATCCTCTGTGACCAGAGAGAACCTTCCCAGGATGCGCCACTGGGTGCACTAGCTCAGAGGGAGTTGCTTGATGCTCGCCTCGTGTTAAAAATGCCTACTACAAAAGCTCTGCCCAGCGGAGCTTTTTTCTCTGTTTTTTTGGTGGGCGTGGTGGACCCCCTCGTAGATTATTTACTACATTAAAGAGGATTATGTTTTAGCAATTTTTATGTTCAGTAATTATATGCTAAATGTATGCTAATGTTAAACCATTTTCAAATATGAGACCATATGTTTGCTGTGAGGTGAAGAGTGCTTTAAATGTCTATGAAAACCTCCTCTGATTCCATGTAATCACCCTTTCTTTATCTGTGTTTCTAAACTTTTGAATACCAGAGTTGGAAAATTTCATCACTGTCACATTATTTTCCTATAATACTACATTTCTCAATATAAAATATTAACCTTCCAATTCTAAATAATAGGAAGCCTATGGTTTTATATATCTTTCAGGCATATGCTAGGTTTATGACCAGAAATTATCACCAAAGAGATTACTAAAGGAGCATTTTGCCAAAATTTAGTAAGAATAAAAGTTATGAGAGCCATAATATTGAAGGATTTTGACTGCAGGGATTTCCAGGAAAACATGATAAGAGTGAGGGTCATAATGAAAGAAATTACAAAGGCATATCTAGGACCCTAACAAAAATCTCACTGGCGTAATGCATCATGAACACAGCACTTCCTGAAGTAATTTTAACAACAACATAAATATATCTGTTGAAGTCCAGATCAATATTTCAAACATAACTTCAACTTTTAGAATTGTTGAAAGCTAAAATATAACAGATTGGGAAGAAAATAAATGAAACCTTTGCAAAATAGATTGGATTTAGTGTCCAGTCACATCTTGTAATGAGGAGAAAGACAAATGTATTAAAGTTGATAAATCTTAAAATATTGGTGTCTCCCTTTCAAAGAACAAGTGGCAAAACCAACATTTGTAATAAATATGGAAGGTGATTACGCACCCTTCATTGTTTGCACACCACAAAATACATACTAGAGAAAAACTTAACAAAGGTAATGAATATGGGGAGAATTTTAGCCGGTGCTCAGTTATCACCAATCATCAGATAATTCGTTCTGATTAGAGACCTTACAAATGTAATGAGTGCGACAATGCCTTTACCAATCATGCAAATCTTAACCAAAATAATTCACAATGGAGAGAACCTTTCAAAAGGAATGAATGTAGTAAGGAAGACATTCATACTTGTGGGGCCTTGCACATTCCTATTAGAAATCTTAAAAATAAAACTTTCAAAAACCGTTAGCCTGTCATAATACTTCATGAGACATCAGAGAATCCACACTGGAGACAAACCACACATGTGGCAAGGATTTTGCCAGACTCACACCCCTTTGGCACATTTGAGAATTCATACTGGAGAAAAGCCTTTCAAAGGTAATGATTGTGGTAAAACCTTTATCCAGCTCTGAAAACTTACTCAACAGAATCGACACTGGAGACAAACCTTCAATCTAATTGACAGTAGCAAAGCTTGTCTAAGTGCTTAATCCTTATCCAACAGAAAACAATCCATTTTGGAGACCAGCTTTACAAATGCAATATATGTAACGATTTCCTCACGCATTCAAATCTTTGGAGTTATGAAAGCATTCAAGCTGGCGGGAAGCAGAAGCTTGGCAAATAGAATAAATATGATCAAGGCATTATCAGGAGTTTCCGTCTTTACCACCAAGACATTCCATAGTAGAGAGAAACCATAAATGTAATTTTATGTGACAAGATCTTTAGTTAAAATTCAAGCCTTACTAATTCATCAAAGAATAGTTCCCTTTACAGATGTGAGAAATGTGCCAAAGCCACTAAGTGGAATTCATACATCCTGAAGAGAAACTACACAAATGGAACATGGAACGTGAGGCTTTTATCCACCTTTTAGATCATGAGAGAATGCAGAGTGAAACAAAACCATAGAGATGTGTTGAATGTGGCAACGGCTTCAGGTAACGGATCTCAGAATTTACCAAAGAATTCATACTGGGGAGGAAGTTTTAAAATGCAATGAGTGGTAAATCCCCTAATTTTCACAAGTGATGAAAAATCAGATCATTTATTCTTTTGTTTGGTGCTGGCCATAAAACGAAACACTACCTGGTCCTGCACTATCCTCGCGATTGTCCTGGGTGAGTTTGGTATTGCAGTCAAGGGTCAATTCATCTCACTTAGGGTCTTCCAACTTTTCATCGATCCTCTACCAAGCCCGGTGCCATTTTCAAGGGACTGGTCTCTCCTGACAGATGTCCAAAGTATGAACCTGGTTTGACTTTTTGGCAATTCGTTGTTGATACACTGATAAAAAAAAAATTATTTTAATTATCTTGAGGAAAATTTTACTCGCATGTGATATTAATGAGATTAGGCCACGGGATCATTGGAAAGATCCACATTTGGTAATCTCTGCATTCTCTTGGATCGCCTTTGAATTGGGTATAAATAGGAATCTTCCAGTCGGTTGGCCAGGTAACTTCTCCAAACTTCTTAGTGTTGAGTACTGAGTGCTTCCAGCGCGACATCGGTTTTTCGAAACGTTTCCATTGGTATTCTGTCCGTTCCAGGAGCTTGTTTTACACTAATGTCTTCAGTGCAGCATGGACTTATTTCAATGCCACCGCCTCTGGATCACAGGCTAACACCCGAAGTGGCTGAATGTCAACCATCACTGTGTATTCCTTCCTGCTTTGATGCTTCCGCATTCACCAATATTTTGCCCATTGAATCCTTCAGTCTTGCAATTCAGGGTTTGACATTTTCTTCAAGTCTTTCTGCACACGCATCTCAACTTCCACATTTACAATTAATTCAACAGTACTCAATGTGGCAAATCCTTTAAGTTGTGCCTCCATTGTTTCCCTCCTTTTCCAAAGTATGCCACCACCTTTAGCACAAGCTCAGTGCCTTCGCACTAAAAGCAAACTTCTTTCACCCTCCCTCCCACTCCTAACCATTGAGCTTTGGTCTGTACGTGTTTATTTCCTATAAGTGAGAGCAAACCCTGTTTCTCCTTTTGCAATTGTCATTCAACATGATGTGTTCAGTTTTCCATGTTGCGTGCATCAGGCTTCCCTTTCCCATCTGAATAAGATGTGGCAAATGAGAAAATAATGATTATATCTTCCCTCAGTAGAAAAGACATGATAGAAAATGAGGGGAAAACTTGAAATGCGGAGAGGGTCCAATGACCAGTTTCATGATGTCATGGTAACCTCAATGATGGGGGGTAAAGAACAAATGGTGAAAGACATGAAGTGGTGGATTTTTGGTTTCTAAAGGCCTGTGGAAATGGAATTCTGACTCAATGATTTTGAAAAGTTACTGAACGGCACTCTGGACCATTTGCCATTGGAAGGAAGAGATGAATGTACTTTCATTCCAGGTCAGTGACATAAATGGAGACCATGCTGAAGGACGTGAATGTTCTGCATGTAGCTTAGAAATGCCCTGGTCAGAGACTCGACCAGGGTTATCACTGGGATATTGTTTATTATTATTCCATTGTAATGTATAGCTTAAATATAGTACTGGATGTTGAATATGATCTGTCGGATTACAAAATGAGTTATATTTTGGGTTTTTTTCTGTTATACTGTATCGGATGGTTTTAGTGGTCCGTGTGTGCTAAAAACACTCTTCAAGTCTGCTTTGTATAAGCCATACTAGAAAGACGCCTCTCTTTTATTGACAAGCAGTTAAAAAAAAAAGATTACATGCAACTACCAAACAAATTTCTCTACCCCCTCCCTAATCTGTAAATTATAGTATTTAAAAATGTCTGTAATGCTATGTAATTTAAAGGTATAGATTGTTTCTTTCAAATAGCATTAGTACCAGACATCTCTCCGAAGACCATTTCTGAGAAACACACAACAACAACAACAACAAATCTCTAGCACCTTTGCTTCAATTTCTTTAATTATTAAAGTAGATAAGAGAAATGTGTGTTTTTTTTTAAAGTACATATTCTTCATTTTTATGGCACAAATTTGAATATACATTTATTAGGTCAAAGTAATGTATTTTTCACAACTTCAAATCTTTAATAATTTGCATCAACCTTGCTGTTACTACATAAAGGTATAGCCAATGTGTCTTTTTTTAACTTCTATGTTTTCCTTTTTTTGCTAACGTGTCTTTTATACATATGTAAATTTCATAGCCAACACACCCCATAAGGAAATTGGGTTTTGGTTCCCACTTAAACAGCGGCTGCCACTCTACCAGAACTAGCACAGGTGAATGATTTTACCAAACAACTATTTCTTCTCTGGCAGTGTAGGAAGCCAGCAGTGTAAATTCAGAGCACTGGCTTCCAGGAACAGCTTTCTCTGTTGGCCAGGGGAGAGAGTCCTGGTCTTTCAAAAATCTGTAAGCCCAGCATCCCTTAGAGATTCCCATGTGTCTTGGCATCAACATTTTCCTGGGTCTAGGAAGTCCTCAGTGCTGGGATTCTGCGTCCAAAGGATGCACTTTGCTTCTGGCTCTTCAATTTGGGGGGCAGTCGTTCTCTCCTCTCCTCATCCCCTTAAGATTGGGTCAGGGCTGTGACCGGTGAATAAGGTGTAAAAGTTCACCCCTAGCCCGCTCAGTGGGCAGGTCCCAGCAGTTTGCATCTTTGGGGTTGATATCATCATTTAGGTACCAAAGTGCAAAGATTCTTGGCCTCCACAGGGTTAAACGATTTGGGGGGTGGAGGACACAAGTCCTTGACAATAATCCCTAAAGCTCCCTATCCATGCCTTCATAAATGTGTTTGTTAGGAACAGGAGTGCCCATCGTGA
>NW_022104553.1:18546347-18569240 GCF_000313985.2 Echinops telfairi | reverse complement strand
TCATTCACTATGGTAAGATTTTTTGTTCTGATGATCTCTGTGATTTCTTAACCTCTTAGTCATCTGCTAACACTTTGGCTTTGCCTTTGTGGAGCTCCAGATCGCCTTGTTCATTTTTCACTGAAAATAATTTAAGCCAATATTTCTACCTAACCATAATCATTTCAACTGACTACCATCTCCCTAAAAACGGGAAGTAAAAAAGCATAATTTTATTTTCCCTCCAGCTTGATCCCATGCCATGAAGATCATCTGGCATGGTTACAGTCTTCTGATTTCTTAAATGCACAACAAATATTACTCCCATTTTGTGTAACTTTTGAAATTTCGTTGTTTGTTGTTTGGGATATACACACAAGAACTTTCATCAATTCAACAATTTCTAAATCGTGTAACCATTTTTATATATACAATCCTGTACCACTTAACCCTCGGGCAAGTTTTATATTTCAGGTGGAGAGCTACACGGTCAAAGGAATTTGTATAATTTCCAAATTACTTCATATCCCACACTTACAAAAGTGTAGACTTTGAACTTCCCCATTAGATCCATTAACAAAATATCTCAGACACATTATCCTCTGTGTTTTATTATTGTCATGTCATTATAAATACAACATTGAGAGTTGAATAAATGAATGATTGAACTTTGTAGGCAAAAAATAACCAACAACAGGGTGTTTCAAAAAAGTTGGTGAGGGCAATGAATGTACAAATGCGCTTTACCCAGTTGATGTGTGTATGGATTGTGATAAGAGTTGTATGAACCCCTAATAAAATGATTAAAAATAAATAAATTTTTAAAAGTTGGTGAACAATGGAATTAAAATATAACGAAAGCTTTACCTGAACTTTTTGAAGTCCCTTCATATAACTTAGAGATTTCTGATAAGAATGAGAGGCTTCTCATTCCTTATACTGCAGGTGAGGAGCCCTGGTGGCATAGTGGTTATGCATTGGGCTGCGAGCCGAGAGGTCACCAGCTCCAATCCACCAGCCACTCTGCAGGAGGAAGACGGGGCTTTCTGCTGTCAGGAGTGACAGCCTCAAACATCCACAGGAGCTGTTCTACTCTGTCTTACGGGGTTGCCAGGAGTCAGAATCCACTCGATGGTAGTGGGTTTGGTTTGCCCTGGTTACGGCAGAGTCACGGCAGAAGTTTTCGTGAGCCACCAAGTGGAATTTTCAAAACACGCCAAGCCCATATGGACAAGAGAAGAGAACGTGTTAAAGGATACGAAGGTGCTCAGCAGGACAAGGTGCTTTGGCTCTGGTCTCCGGAGACTGGGGCAGCGGCTGTTCCTATGAATGTGTTGAGCCCTCGACTTGTGTCTGTGCAGCATGCAAACCAGGGAGCCTTTGACCTTGATTATGGGTCCAAAGGACAAAACACCAGGAAAAGATAAAAACGCTGCAAGCAGTGAGGAAGTTATTTTCTTGTGACATGTAAAAAAGTATTCTAAATCTGTTTCGCCTTGTCTAATTCTTGCTGCTCTGTTTGCCAGAACAATGATATTAACCAGCATGCTCAGGATCCAACACAAATTGAGAAGCCAGTGTACTTGAAAGTTTTTACTTTAACCTCTGCCTACCGACAGCTCCCTGGGACGATGGTAATGGCCTGGAATAGAAAACAGGTTTACATCCAACATCATTGAGGAAATCTTTCCACCCCACAGCTGCCACTCTCCTAGGGACTCCGTTAGAATGGCCCAAGGTGTTGGCTACAACCTGAGAATCAGACCAGTGGGCCTTAACTTGCATGCACTCAAGGAATGATACCGGGGGAAAAAAATGTTTCCCGAGATTCCAGTTGGACTCTGCTGAGAAAAATATCCTACTGCCCAATCCCTGGAGTCCCTTCCGAACATCTGCAGACAGTGATATTCGCATTCTGTGAGAGGGTCCTGTTTAGAAACAAGAGGCGGAGGTTCCTTTTATCCTAGACATTGCTGTCCAAGATTCCCTCTTTACGATAAGAAATTCCCTTCTTTTTTTTTTTTTTTTTAAATTCGCTTCTTAACGCCTGAATTTTTAATTTCAGGGAAAAAATTTTTTTGTTTCTATTCTTTACTTTCATAGTTATCTATATCTATAAATATATTAATATACACATTTAATTAAATGTAACAAAAACACGCTCAGCCTTACAGGGTTAGAAAAAATGAAAACATTGATTTTTTTTCTTTCATTAAGGGATTTCCAAAATGAGACTGTTGTCCAATGCATGCACGTGTGCATGTATTTTACATATAGAGAGATTTATGTGTTCTGCATGGCAGTGTGACTCCCAAAATATGTATTGGAATTCTAAAATGGCATCCTCCCACCTTGTGGCAGACTGAATCGTGATACACACACACCCGAAATCTTGTAAATTCTAACCTCTGTGTCTGTGGTTACAATTCTGTTTTGGAATGAGTTGTGTGTGTTATGTTCATGGGGCAGGATGAGTGTAGACTGTGTCTTGAGTGAATCTCTTTAAAAAGGCGGGGGGTGGGGGACAGATTGTGCAAACTGAGACGGGTGCCAAGGAATTTAGAGATTACCAAGGAACGGGGAACAAGCTGAAGGGTCCAGAACTCTCCTCGTGAGCTGAAGACAAAGCTTTCGTCTGGGGCGAGTGCCCTGAATGTGTAGCCTGCTGAACTGAGAAAATGATGATGGGTTCAAGCCAGCCACTTGGGGTGTTTGCTTGAACTGCACTCCATCACTCATAGACCCTTGTACCTGTGCATTTCGTTTCATTTCAAAGTAGAGTTTCCTTGTTCTGTTACCGCGGTTGTCCCAATGGGACGTGTGTTCTGAATCTAATCATTTCGGGTTTATCAAAAGAGCAGCACAGATCCAAAGGCAAGCACAAATAGCCCATGATGTGCCACACCACATAAAAATTGCAAAGGAGTGCTGTGAGAGACAAGAACCTCCCTTCCCAACGCCAACTGATCAAACCCAAACCAAACTTCCTGCCACCGAGTCAGTTCTGGGGAAGAACTGGCCCCGTGGGTTTCCAAGTCTGTACCTCTTTAGGGGAGGAGAAAGCCAGGATTAGGGATCCCAGCTTCTGAACGGCGAGAGAATGCAGTCCTGTTCCTAACGTCACTCCTCTCTGGTAGCTCTGTTCCTAGGAAACTAAGACCAATATGGTGTTTGTGTGTCATGTGTGCATGTGTAGCTATGTAATTTACACACATTAGTTATAAATGCTTTCCAAGTACTAATGTCTTTAATCTTCTTACCCCTGTGAGAGGAGTCTTGATAAGAATCATTTTACAGACGAGAAGAACTTATGCAAAGAAACATTAACATGTATCTCCAAATGTTTATTCTATAGGATAGATAATGTTTATTCTATAAGATAGATATCACATTTAAACAAGGGTTAACGATGTTAATAAAAATAAAGATGATGAACTGAATGTAACGATGGTACTAGAATCATTCTGTAAGTTTTCTTTACCGGATATAAAAATGGCTCTGTAAAAGGAGGCCGGAGAAAGACTTCCTTTTCTGCCGGGAACAAGCGCACCCAGAACCGAAATTAGTAAACAGTGTTTTATAGTATCCTAAGTGTATGGACATGAAACAAACTATTTACGAGTAGCAATGAAATCAGTACCTGTGAAATTTTCTGATTACCAATGCAGAAGTACAAAGTGAAATTTAAACTAGTGTGAGGCAGAAATAGCCAAAATCGATCAATGGATCTCAATGTGTAAATCCCTTGGTCACGCTCTCCAACATGTGGTATGCAAAATGACCATCAGCACATGAATGGACAAAACATAGACTAGATGAAATACGGAATATTGATCAGCCATGTAGACAGATGAAGTCTGGACGGATGCCACAACATGAATGAACATTGAGCATGTGTGGTGAGTGAAGTGTCACATGCAGAAGGACACATGTGGTGTGATGTCACTTATATCACATCAGCAAAACCAATGATCATTGATAATTACCAAGGGTGGGGGAAATAAAGTTTTTGCTTAGGGGACAATGAATGTGTGTGAATGGTGGAATAATTGAAGAAAGGATGGGGAAAATGGTCGCAGAACAAAGTAATCCGTGTCACTCCAAATCCATGTTATAACAGTGACCGATATTAGCATATGAGATATATATGCACGAAGGAATATAACAGCTAATTTGTCCACACAGCAGTACAGAGGGCTCAGTTCAACTCACTTCCGTGGAATAGTTAATGTACTGGAAGTGCTTCATATCATGAGGGCTGCTGGTTCCAAGGTCAAGGTAGCAGACATCTTTGAGTCTTCCCTACGACAATGCAGGCAGTCTGGCCACATGCAGCAAACAGCAAGGCGGGTCACCAACACTCAGTAATTCAGGAGCTTAGCAAGCCAACAGGATCCAACAGGGTCAAGCTCAAGTGATGTATACACCACCAGCGTGGTGAAGCAGGTCTCAAACGGAACCTCAAGCTCTAGCGACATGATCCACGGGTTGGCTGTCCCACAGGCAGTGTATCTGACAAGTTGAGACAGAGAACTGGCTAAAGCAACCTTATACTGGTCTAATCAACAAAGAGCAAGAGAGAGAGGGGTGGGGCTTGCCGAGTCATTTATCCCTTTTCCCTCCAATAAAACTGAGACCTTATTAATCCCACGTTTTCCTATTGGCTAGGTTGACAAAATAAAGCTCCCTTTCCATAATCTTTAGAGGCAGACAAATTCAAATAGAGGCAAGCAAGGAAAGCTAAAGTTGAGCCTCGAGGGACTGGTATTTGAAGCACCTGTGTCTTGCTAGAGTTTGTGTCTCTCTGAAAAGATTTTTAAACCCAAATCCAATGCTTGGACTTTCTTCAAACTTCTCACTCCCACCATCATTTTATTTGGAGCTGAGAAACACATCCTCCGAAAGCAATCAAGAAAAAATTGATCCCTGGAGAACGTATGAAAGGAAGAACATGATATCAGAATTTGTATGAAAACTCACTACAGACCCAGTTGGATCACTCAGTCCCATTTACTTTTGAAATATCATGGGAATATATACATGTAACTTCAAGAGTTTACAGAGAAATGGAATGAAAAGAGATGGCAAATGTCCCATGAACTTTTTGATGCTGGATTGTGTACCAGTTCCGGCTATGGTTGCTGGCACTCAGTGGGACTGCCTTGTTTCTCTGAGTCTCACACGTTTTCAGCTTTGGATTGGGTACAGTCTACCACGTTCCATCACTCATTTTAATGGAATGTCTTTGAGTTTGCCTTCTCCTAGAGACTTCTGCCTTACACAGGTTCAAACTTCCAGAGGTCTTACTATATGCCCCAACACCCACACCCACCCACATATATATACATCTTTCAAACCCAAGCCACTCTACTGCTTTTGAGTTAATTCCACCGCTTACCCTGTAGGACAGAGTAGAACTTCTTCATAGGATTCCCAAGACTGAATATCTTCTTGGGAGTAGACAGCTTCAGTTTTCTTCAATGAAGTAACTAGTGACTTTGAACCACCGTCCTCTGGGTTACAACAATGCTTAGTCCAATGAGCCAAAGAGCTCCATCAATATATATAGATAGCCAAACGCATTGCATCGAGTCAATACTGACACATAGCAACTTCCTGTGGGTTTCCAAGACTGTAACTGGTTATGGGAACAGAAAACCCAGGCTTTCTCCTGTGGAGCTGTTGGTGGTTTTGAACTGCCAACCATGCAGATTGCAGCTCAAAGCACAACCACTATACCGCCAGGGCTCCCATCAATATATATATACACACACATATCTATACAAATACTTACTCAAGTTCTGACACACCATTCTTAAAACGTTTGGGGGTATCTTTTTATCTCATATCTTCTACATATAATGTTAAAATACATTTGTAATTTTATATGTTTCCATCCACCAAAGACAAAGGTCAGATTTGTGAAGATTGATACTGGTAATAAAAGGCAATAATCATAAAAAGTTAAAATAAAAGGTGGGTGCTCATATTAACCTTACATCAGAGGCCACTCAAAACAGAGTTGTCGCAACAGAATCCCACAATAAGTATGAGGACTATCATAGAGTCCGTGATTGAGGGTTAAGAATGCAAGGACTATCAAAAATGCTGGCAGTTGGAAGCCACTCAGATATTTCTGGAAAGAATGACCTGGAGATCTGGTTCTAGAATGTCCAAGCCATAAAAACGCTATCACGCCATCAAGCCAGTTTGAGTCTGCACACAGTCCCTGGGATTGACTCCACACCAAGTGCTTGGGGTCTTTCTGGTTATAGTAAACATTCACACACTTGCTGCATCACACCACATGGTTGAACCTGGAAAATTTTAGGCTGAGAGAAAAAAGTCCATTTCCAAAGGGCAGCTAGTGTTTAATCCTCCTCATAGGAAATAAGTAAATACATTGAAATCAACTATTACCGGGAGTGAAAACAAAGTTTTCGTATAGGGCACGAGGAGTTTCTACTAATGGTGGAATAATTGTGGAAAGACTAGGGAGATTGGTTGCACAAGTTAAATTATGTAATCCAGGTCACTGAAGTGTACCTGTACAAGTGCTCAGATTGGCATACATACATGCATATATATACATATATGTATTAGTTTTATCTGCATATACTTCACATATAATACAATTTAATCATTCAGTGATGTTAAGAAGATTTGTGCAATTACCACCACAATCAATTTCAATTTTTTTTTTCAATTTTTAGTACCATGAAAATCTCATTACTGTTTGTACTAAACATCAACACCCGGTACAAGGACTGTGCGATTTCATGAACAGCAGAGGAGAGGACGGGGTGTAAACCTCTAGTCTTAGTGCACAAATCTGCGCCATGAAGAGTTACAACTCCTTCCTGTGTCTTTAGCACTTGACCCCTTTCGACCCAGAAGAATTTGTTTCCTCAACGTGAACATGTAGCCAGCCATATTTTGGTTTGGTATGGTTCTACAGCATTCGGAAATGTTTATATAGATTATTTAGTATAGAGATATAGACATAGATATTATACATTTTGCCAGACTAGAACTATGCTCTGAAGGACTTCTTTTCTCATGGTTAAAAATAAATTTAAAACGTTTTGAAAATGATGATGGCAACCTATGTACAAATGTGCTTGACACAATGAATGTATGGATGGATTTTGATAAAAGCTACAAGGGCCCCCCAATAAAATGATTTCATAAAATAAATAAAAGCTCAAATAAGAAATACAGATAAAACAACATTCACCAATCCAACATCTGACAAGAGTACAAGTAATAACATCGGTTAAATTAATCATGTACAGTCATCATGGGCGGTCACTCTCAAATCTCTCCCCTCTCTGAACAGAAGCTCATACTCAGACATCTAGTCGACCTCCTGTTCTCTCTCCTCCGCCTCTGAGCCTGAAAGAGGGAATACTCACAACTCTGCCGGGATGCTGGAACCACTGTGAACCACAGGCCGGGCTGTGTGTTTGGGGAGCGGGGGAGAGGGAGGCAAATAAAGGTTTGCAATTCGGTGACCTCACCTCTCCAGAGAACTGCAAGCATCATTTCACCTGTCGTGGATGTAATAGCGCACACTTGGGGTGCTGATATTAGTCCTGAAAAAAGCTTTTCCAGTTGCTAATTGCCAAATCAATTAGAACGTCTCAAGTGTTTCCAAAGAGACCACTAAGTGCTGTGGAAAGGACTTCCCTCTCCATGATCCCTAAAGACAGACACGTTCAAATGGAGGGGAGCAGGGAAGCTGAAGCTGAGCCTTGGGGGACTGGTCACACACATGCTGTCTGAGCTGTCTGTTTCTCCCTGAGAGGAGATTTAAACCAAAGCCTCAGATTTTCTTTACTCTGCCATCCCACCTTTAACTTTTCAGGAGCAGACAGATACCACCTCCAAAAGTACTCAAGAAACACTTATCCATGGAGAAAATAAGAAAGGAAGAATATGATGTCAAGAATGTTTACTAAACGTCAGGAGAGGCCAAGTCAGATAGCTCCCTGCCATTTGTTTCTGAAACATAGTGGAAATGGAATGTCTATAAGGAGGGGTCAAAAAGTTGGTAGACAAATGGAATGAACAGCCAGTTGAATTCTCCCATGACATTCAGAATCTCTCTGTATACAGGTAGCTCCATGAGAGGCTGGATTCAGTGGGACTTTTTAATCTTAAACTTTATCACGGAATCATCCTGCCACATCACCTTCAAATTAACATGATCATTGTTCTCAGTCCTGACTCCTTCTTTGGGTTCTTGTCGGCCATGGCAAGCGCAGGAGTCTCCTCAGCTGCTGCCTCACTGATCCTCTTAATTCTGCGAGTCAGCCTGTTTGTGTTAGTCTGGGTGAGCTAGAGAAACAAATCCAGAGACACAGACATGTGTGAGAGCTTTATATCAAAGAGTAATTCTATATGAAGAAAACATCCCAGCCCAGTCCAGATTAAGTCCATAAGTCCGATATTAGGCCATGTTTCGGATGCCAGTCTATAAAGTCCTCTTCAGACTCATACAATGATGCCGAATGCAGAAGATCACAGGCCAGTGGGTGGAAAGTCTTGTGGATCCTGTGGTGGTGGAAGCATCTCAGAGTTGGTGTGGGTCTCCATGTGGCTCCTCCAGTTAAAGGGCTGGATCCATCAGCTTAGCTCCATGTCACTTGTCAACAGAAATGTCTTGCAAGGAAAGAGTGTGCCCTGCCTCCATGGAGGAAGACAGGAGTTCTGAGAATCTTCAGGAGAAGGCCATGCCCACACAGAGGCCTCATTGGCTATGACCTGATTGACAGGCTAGATTCCACCCCTTTCTCAAGTTGACAGTAGATTATATAACTGTCACAGTCTGTTATTCGTTTAAAAATTACTTCAAGGGCTCATATCAAGGTTCAAAGAATAATTCATGATAATTGTCTCAAGGAGTCCTCCAGTCTCAAAGGGTCTTTTAAGTCTGGATCTTTTAAGATGTTACTGTTCTCCAAGGGCAGTTCTGCCATGCCCTAGGATCTCCATGAGTCAATATTGACTTGACAGCAGTGGAAGTGATGCCTGAGGAGGATGCTTGATCATATTCTCTAGTATAAAATGACAATGCTATCTCTAAGGTAAACCAGAGTCAGACTCATCTATAAACCATAGATTTATGAATAGATTTGAGGCTTACACTTAACTCTAGCCCCCAATCTAAGAATAATGAGTTTATATGACATGACCCTACTTGATGGTAAACCTCATGAAAAGACCACCATTGCAAAGTGTAGCAAAAAAACTACATGGTTCCTGGCTTTCATACGATTCATGTCCAGGGTCTTAAAGGTTGTTTTCAAACATGCAGCCATCTAAGTGAGGTGTCAACTAAGTCCACATGAAAGAAGCACCCAGGCCTGTGTGACACAAGGATTGTAAATAATCTAATACAAATCGAAAGGAGGGAATGGTATCACAGTCTAATTGTGGACACCTGGTTTGCAGAGGTTTGTGGTTGACAGTGGAATTCCAAAATCCAACTGCAGACTCCACACATGGATTAAGCCTCCAGTGAATCCCCTTCGATCATAATTGAGGGATGCGCGTAGCCCTGTTTTCAGACAGAGCGCATTGCAAAGTTCATTATGGCTGATGTAGTTAGGTCAAAGTGTAATATCTTATTCTTGATCTCCCTTTTAAAATGGTTTTAGTTTGAAGGGAAAACAATGGAAGAGAAAATAAATGTGAATTAAGTGTCTGGTGGGTCCCCTGTGATCATGGATCAGGGATGTAAATAGCCTTGCTATCTTGCAAACTGGATTGCAGCTGCAGTTAGGTTAAAAGTTAGCACCCTATCATTTGAGCTCCCTTGTGATCCATTTAAATTTGTTCTAGTTTTTAATATTTTCTGCTTTCTTTTTTATTGAATTTTTATCTGTTTTTCTTTGTAATGCTGCTTAGTTTTTGTTTGCTTTTCAAATGTTTTTTTCCCCGTATATGAAATCTGTGGTAGGAATGTCTATAGAGACAGTAATTGGATTAATGGTTCCTTGGGGGTATGGCAAGGCAGGTTGGGGGGAAATGGGGAGCACATAATAAGAACAAGGAAAAAAATAATAATAATGAGTACAAGAATGAAGAAAATGTTCTAAAACTGATTGTGGCGATGACTGTACAACTTTTCTTGGTATGACTGAGCTATTGAATTGTGATATGTGAACCATATGCCACTGAAACTGTTGGGGGGTCGGGAAGAAGTTGGGGTTCCCTCCTTCCACATTTCCCTCCCATTTTCATTTACTGTGGCCCTGATCAGAACAATCGATAGTCGTAGCTGGGTCATATCTAGTCTTCTGGTCTCCGGGTAGATAAGGCGGAAGTTCCTGTAGGTTAGTCCTGTGATTGACATTCTTCTGGCGGTCTGTGTTAGTCTGGGTACTTTAGAGAAACAAATCCACAGAAACTCATGTATAAGAGAGAGTTTTATATAAAGGTTAAGTGCACATCAAGAAAACATCCCAACCCAGCCCAAGCCCACAAGTCCAACATTAACCCATATGTCCAATGACAATCCACAAAGTCCTCCTCCATCTCACAAAACACACACAATGATGCCGACTGTAGGGGGGAAGCTGAATCAGTGAACGTGTAAGCATCTCAGCGCTGGCAGGGGTCTCCACACAGCTGCTCCAGCACATCGGGGTAGGTCACAGCAGCTTTTCCTTGGGGATATCTTGCAGGAAGTGAGCCTTGCCAGCTGAAGCAGGGAACTGGCTAAGGCAGCTACACCTGGTCCGACCATCACAAAGCAAGAGACCTGAGAACTAGAAAGGCGAGGCTCACGGAGCCATTTATCCCTCCGCCCTTCAATTAACCCCCCCATGTGTTTATCAGCCAGGTTGGCACAATAAACTAACTACCTCAGTCCTTGGTTTCCGTCTTTCTGTTTGCTCCAGATAAATAGTCAACAACAGTTGTATCTCAGCTGGCCAACTTGATTTTTAATTATGAACTAGCCTTGCATTTTAGAGTAAACCCTTCTGACTAATATGTTTTCCTAAATGGGGAAAACTGAAGCTTGGGGGGAGGGGAGAGGAATGCAAGTTTTCTGCCTTTGATAAGGAACAATCTTACCACTTTGCTATTGCTCTCCATTAGTAGAAAATAGTGTCATTTTCTTTCTCTGACAATGTTCTTCTTACACTGACGCAAGTTTTAACATATATTTCTGGTTGTGATTTGCTCACAGTCTGTGGAGTATCTTTACATTTTTGTCCATGAAAGCCTGTTGTTTTCCTATCTTGGTCTGATTTTAATATGAAATAAATTGGGACATGTGTGTGCCTCTTCCATTTCCTGGACACTTACGGGTGCACTGGTAATATTTCTTCCTTTGGTAAATTCATCAGTGAAGACAGACACCTAATCTGGACTTGTCTCTGTGCAGTTCAATGGAGATCTCTTGTTTATTTGGAATTTGCTATAGTAAGAGGGTTAGTACCCATTTCCTGCATTTAACAGAGACACAAAGGCAGGTGGGGGAGTTCAAACGTTTTACAGTGAAAAGAAAGAAGGCTTCAGGTGTGCCTTAACATAAGGAACATGGAGGTTAGGCTATAATGTGGGCATCCTATATGATTTGTTACAACTATGGCTTCCAAATGGCTCTGCGTACATGTTACATAGTGTGGGGTCTGTCGCCACATCTGAATGGGTCCCAAGGAGCAGCCGTGCAATTGAGGGAAAATAAAGAGACAGACAAATTGTGCAAGGAACCACCTTTCCAGAGTCAGGAACAAGAGAAAGAGAGTGAATGGTTTTTCCAACGGTATTACATAGTCTTGGGGCATGCAAGTCCCATCCATCACATATGTCACAAGGCGGGAAGTGTCTTAACCTTAGCTGTTTCTGAGCTCACTGGAGGAGTAACCCCAGACCTGTGTTGGGGGTAGGCAGAGGGGAGTCAACCACCCTTTGAGTAAGAAAAACAATATAATTTATTTGTTCTTTGAGATAGGTAGCCTTCGGCTGGTTGCATAGAGAGCCGCCATGTGCTTGTAAAAGGCACCTTTAAAATAGTGTTTTTATTGGGGGGATGTTGTGGGGATGGTTTTTAGCCAGGAGAATATGACTGAAGGTCATCTCTAACTCACAAATGTGATGGGCTTCCTCCACCAGATCAGCCGTGCAGACTCCTAGTTATGAGGGTAGAGAAACTGGACGCATACATTGTCTTCCAAGTCTACAGTTTCCCATTACGTAGTAACTAACGTTACTGCACTTTGGTTTGTGATCAGAGTAGGAAACATGCAGCTGGCCACCACATTTGAACTGGTATGGTAGGCCACCACCTTGGAATAGGGCACTGCCTCCTGTTTCCGACTCAGGGCAAAATCCAACAAGAGATTTGACAAGAAGTGGTCTGACATGGAACATTTGGCTGTATGTTCTTCCCTTTGTTTCCACGAGTGATGAGTGAACCCCTTCAAACCAGTTCAAAGCCCTGATCAGACTCACCAGTTGCCATTCAGCTGATCAGACTCATCGCAAACCCAGATGTATCAGAGTCGGAAGGAGCGCCGTTGGCTCTACGGTGGTGGAGTATTGGGCCTGTCTTCCACGGTTCCTCTTTGTGCATTCGCCTTTGTGACCTTTCCATTCACACCAAAGAACATTTATGGTTTGCACCATTCAGGGCTGCAACCATGGACCAGAATAACAAATGTAACGGAAATTGACAGAGAACAAATGTCTTCTTATTTGAAAATGGTTTCGGCAAAGGTTGGTTCTGCTACGGCCCATCCTCTGTCACGCTCCTGACATCAGAGCTGGCTTCTGGGTCAAAGAGGTTCTATGTGCGAGGGATCTGTCCAAAGGAAGCATTTCCCTCCTGGCTCTTTTACCTGTTTCGAGAGCCCTGCCCCTCCTGCCTCTCTGGTGGCTCATTTTATAACCACCAGCATGTCAATCATAAGTAACACTGTTCACATCCTCTCACAACTGAATCATACCATCCCATTAGGAACTCCCCCAGCTCTTCTTACCCAGAGCCATCAGGAATGTCCTCTGGTGGGAGTTATAAAACTATGGGTGTATGAACCATTTCAAATAAGTCACTGCCATGCAGCTTTCATTATGTAATAGCTTTTTGACTATGCTCCAGGATTTCTTAATAATCTGCAGTCTCATTGACATGCAGATCAGAGTGATCTTCAGCCCCTCTATTTTTCTACCAAAATCTTCAGATGTCCAAAGAAATGGAAATAGAAAAGTAGGCATGAGTGTACAGTCCGGTAGAGTTCCATTTTTTAAATTGTTTTGTTCTAAACAATTAGAATATCTTCTGGACTGGCTCTCAGAGGCAAATAATAATAAGGTTTTATTGAGAGAACATTTTCTGACTAACTCACCATTTTGCTCGAAGTTTATTTTGCTCATTTAAACTGAAAAAGTTGTGATCATGAACTGTCGATAGGATCAAGTATCAGGCATCAAAGACCCAGAACAAAAAATCATATCAATGTGAATGTGGGAGAAGGTGGAGTGGAGACCCAAAGCCTATCTATAGGCAGTTGGACATCCCATTACAGAAGGGTCGCGGGGAGGAAACAAGCTATCCAGAGTGCAGTATAGCACCAATAAAACTTACAACTTTCCTCTAGTTCTTTAATGCTACACCCCTCCCCACTATCATGATCCCAATTCTACCTGACAAATCTGGCTAGACCAGAGGATGTACACTGGTACAGACAAGAAGTGGAAACACAGGGAATCCAGGACAGATAACCCCCTCAGAACAAATAATGAGAGTAGTGATACCAGGAGGGTAAGGGAAAGGTGAGGGAGAAAGGGGGAACTGATCACAATGATCTACATATAACCCCATCCCCTGGCAGATGGACAACAGAAACGTGGGTGAAGGGAGACATCAGTCAGTGTAAGATATGAAAAAATAACAATAATTTATAAATTATCAAGGGTTCATGAGGGAGGGAGGGTGAGGGAGAGAGGGAGGGAGGGGGAAAATGAGAAGCTGATACCAAGGACTCAAGTAGAAAGAAAATGTTTTGAAAATGATGATGGTGGCGAAGAAAGCTGATGGTGCCCGGTTATCAAAAGATATAGAGTCTGGGGTCTTAAAGGCTTGAAGGTAAACAAGCAGCCATAGAGCTCAGAAGCAACAAAGCCCACATGGAAGAAGCACATCAGCTGGTGCGATCACACGGTGTCAAAGGGATCAGGTATCAGGCATCATCAGAACAAAAAATCTTACCATAGTGAATGAGGGGAGCGGTGCGGAGTGGAGACCCAGGGCCCATTCCTAGGCCACTGGAGATCCCCTTACAGAAGGGTTTCGGGGAGGAGACAAGTCAGTTAGGGTACAATGTAGCAATGATGAAAGATACAACTTTCCTCTAGTTCCTAAATGCTTCCTCCCCACCACCACCCCCTATCATGATCCGAATTCTACCTTGCAAGTCTGGCTAGACCAGAGGATGTACACTGGTACAGATAGGAACTGGAAACACAGGGAATCCAGGGTGGATGATCCCTTCAGGACCAGTGGTGTGAGCGGAGATACTTGGAGGGTAGAGGGAGAGTGGGCTGGAAAGGGGGAACAGATTACAAGGATCTACAGGTGACCTCCTCCCTGGGGGATGGCCAACAGAAAAGTGGGTGAAGGGAGACGTTGGACAGGGCAAGATATGACAAAATAATAATTTATAAATTATCAAGGGATCATGAGGGAAGGGGGGAGCGGGGAGGGAGGGGAAAAAAATGAGGACCTGATGCCGGGGGCTTAAGTGGAGAGCAAATGTTTTGAGAACAATGAGGGCAATGAATGTCCAAATGTGCTTTACACAATTGATGTGTGTATGGATTGTGACAAGAGTTCTATGAGCCCCTAATAAAATGATTTTAAAAAAAAAGAAAATGGTGAGGGCAGCAAAGGTACCAATGTGCTTGACACAATGGATGGATGGATGGATTGTGAGGAGAGTTATACAAGCCCCCAATAAAATGATAATAAACAAATATTTTAAAACTGAAAATGTTTTAAATATGTCCCTATTTCTACCTCATCATGATCATGTTCAGCTGACCACTATTTCCCTTAAGACGCAAAGTAAACTGATGTCACTCTACGTTCCCTCCCACTCCATCTACTGCCGCTTTCATAGCTGTCCTTTTCCTTCAATGAGTAGCGCAGCGCTGTTCCTATTTTCTATAACTGTTTAAGTCATTTATTTCATTTTTGTTGTGGTTTTAGAATCTACACAGCAGAACATATACCAGCTCAACAATTGGTACATTATGTCATTGTAACGCAATTCTGTGCTAGGGAGTCCTCGGGAAATGTTACTAGCTCCGATGGAAAATTCCACACTGGCAAGAGTTGCCATGACAACCTAGCTTTTTCTGAGGGTGGAGCATCTGAACTGCGGCACTGCAACCATTCGTAAAATTGCACTGACACGGTTATTCTCTGGAGGCTGTGACTGGCATGTAATTGTGAGTTCGGAAAGCTGCGCAAACGAATGATTGAGCTTTAAAATAAAATTTTTTAAAGCATGTAAAGATGTTTAAAAATGTTTTTTGGAAAATGAGATGGAAAAATAACATTTTCCACAGTCTCTGATTTAGGCATTGCTGATAAGAAGGGGGACTTCTGGGGAAGGAGGGGGCGAAAAGAGGAGCTGATGCCAAGGGCTCAAATAGAAAGAAAATGTTTTGTAAATAATGATGGCAACATAGGTACAAGTGTGCTTGATACAATTGAATGATGGATTGTTATAAGATCTGTAAGAGCCCCCAATAAAATGATTAATAATTTTAATGGGGGGAGGGGAAGGAGAGGAGCCTCTAATTCCTTTTCCTGCAGAACATGTAGGACTTGGGTGCAATGACAAAGGCAGAGGTGTTAAACAGCCACCAGGAGGGATTTTTCAAAAACAGGGATTTTTCAAACACAGGTGAAAAATGTAGTAGAGGGTGCTAAAGGATACAAGGTGCTCACCAGGACAAGGATGCTTTCAGGAGCTCTGGTTTCATGCGAAGGTCTGGGGCAGGGGCTGTTGCTATGAAGGTGTTGGGTCCTCTGCTGGTGTCTGTGCAGGCTAGAAGCCATGGAGCCCCTCGCTGGCCCAGATCATAAGACAAAACACCAAGACACAACAAACATGCTAAAAGTAGTAAGGAGGTTATTTGGTTAAGTTGTGCAGCAGAACGGGGTGTTAAATCTTTGTGCTCTCTATAATGGCTATTGCTTTTGCCAGACACTCGTATAAGAGCGGCTAGACTAAGCAGCATGTGCAGGCTCCAACATAGACGGATTGAGAAGCCCATGTGCTCGGAAGCTTTTACTTCAAGCTCTGCCCACCTGGAGTTCCCTGGGCACATGGTGAGGGTCTGAGGGTCGGGAAGAGATTCAAAAGGCAGGTGCTGCCTTTAGATACACCCTGCCCACAGTGTGAACACAGAAAACCCAGTTTACCATATAACCTCCTGCATAAGCTGAGTTTTTCCAGCACATTTTTTAAGGCAGTTTTTGTGGTAAAATGAGGTGCCTTGGCTGATATTCGGGTTGGCTTATACTCGAGTATATACGGTATATTCAAAATCCCTGAGGAACGTCTCCGCCAAGAGCTGCCTATGTCCAAGGGGCTCCTTTAGAGAGAATGGCTAAGGGGTTGCCTACAGACAGGTGCCTGAGCATCCAACCTGTGGGCTGTACCCTGATTGCACTGAAGGAATGACAAAGAAGCAGCAAATTTCCCAACATTCCAACTGTGCTCTGTGCCAAGAAGACACTCCCTGCTGCCAAATCCCTGAGGCTCATGCTGCCATTTCCAGCTACTGTCATTCCCAATTGGATATTCACATTCACAGCCAGAAGATCCTGTTTGGAATCATGAGCTATAGGATCCTTTTATCTTAGGAACTGCTCTCCAAGATTCGCTCTTTACAATAAGAAACGAGAGTTCCTTACCAAAAATATGTTTTTCTCTCAATAATGGAATTTCTTAAATTAGGATGTGGGCTCGGTGCAGTAAGCTATGCACGTATTCCACATGAATGTACATGCTAGGTGCAATGGATAAAAATGTGTCTCCATTTTGAACCTGATTGTGCTTGCAATTGTATAATACTGCTTGATGTGATTGAACCATGGAAGGACATGGTATCTGTAGGAACTCCCCAAAGAGTGGTTTTGAACAAAAAAAAAAGAAGAAATGGGTTTCCAGAAATACGTACTGGAATTCTAGAATGTGCTAGAATCCTAACCCCTTGTTCCCGATTGAGCTGTCACACACACACACACACACACACACACACACATTGTATATCGAAACCTCTGTGCCCGTGGTTTTGATCCTATGTGGAAATGGGTAGTCTGTGTTATAGTGATGAGGTATGATTAGTGTATCGGATGTCTTAATTTCATCTTCTGGAAAACATAAAAGGATCAGATTAAGCAAATTGAGCTGAGGGCAGATCAGGGCCAGACAACACGGAAGTCTCCAAGGAACCAAGGAATGAGCTGGAGAATTTAGGACCTTCGTCTAGAGCTGACAGAAAGTTTTCCTCTGGAGCTGGTACCATGAATGTCAACTTGCAGCTTGCAAAAGTGATCATCAGTGTCTGTCCGAGCCATCCACTTGGGGCATTTGTGTGACAACACTGGATAACGAGTACACCCCATACCAGTGGATGCAACCCCATGTCTGAATAGGGGTGTTGTGATTTTAATGAAGACATCGCAGTGGAGTGTATGTCCTAAATCGAATCACATTGGCGCTATCAAAAGAGCCGTGCAGGTGCAGAACGAGCAAGCACAGCCAGGTGAGTATTTCCCACAGCACCTAAAATGCACCGAGAAATCACAGCGTGGTGACAGAGAAAAGCCCCGTCCCCCAGAGAGAGGTAGGGTCAAAGCTAGTCCAGACACAGAGCGAGTGCCTTGAACCAGGGTTCCTCGCTTTCTGAACGGCCCAGAAAGCAACCTTCTGCTGTCTAAAGCTACCCACGTGTGGTATTTCTGATTCAGCGGCTCTAGGACAATAAGAGTCCTATGAATGTATGCATACCACGTACATGTGTGTTATCCGAATATGTTCGCTCTTGATGTCATGAAACGAATTAATCCAATCTTCACAACTCTAGGAGCCCTAATCCGATGCTCATTTTGCAGACAAGGCGAGCTTCTGCACAGAGAGGTTGTGATGGTTTCCACTCCAATTGTTCAGCTCCATTAACGTTGCTCCCTGTCCCGTCTCATCTTCTATTAAAAGTAACCGTTGGCCATATAGTCTCGTACAGGTGACATTTTAAAGAAGTCTAGGCCTCACCTCTTTATTTTGCGCGCCATTCTGTTATGTAGCCGAAAGGTAACATCAGGGGCTCATTTCAATGTTCAAAGCGTATTTCGGTTCAATGGTCTCAATGAGTCTAGTAAGTATTTAAGAATCGGAGGTTCAATTATCAAGGGTTCATGAGGGAGGGAGGGGGGAATGAGAAGCTGATACCAAGGACTCAAGCAGAAAGAAAATATTTTGAAAAGGATGAGGGCAACAAATGTACAAATGTGCTTGACACAATGGATAGATGGATGGATTGGGATAAGAGGTATACGAGCCCCCAATAAATGATTTTTAAAATTAAATTTAAAAAAGAATCAGGTTCTCTTCCACATATTTCTCCCATTCGATTTCCTTCTCACTGCCATTAAGTGAATGCCGAGTCAAAGTGACCCTATATGGTAGGGCAGAACTGCCCCGTGGAGTTTCTGAGACTTTAACTCTTCGTGACAGTAGAAAACCCAGTCTTTCTCCCTTGGAGCAGCCAGTGGTTTCAAACTGCTGACCTTGCAGGTAGCCTAACGAGAAACCACCATGCCACAGGGGCTCCTCGTTCTATCAGGATCCATCTATTGTGGCCCTTGGCAGCATGACTGATCGTAGCAGCTGGGCAGCACCTGCTTCTGCTCTCAGGGTAGATGAGGCTGAGGTTCGTGTAGGTTAGTCCTGTAGGTGACTGGAGTCTCCTGGTCTTTGGTTTTCTTCTTTCATTTTGTTCCAGACAAATCGGTATCCGTAGTTGTATCTTACTTAATTGATCTCTATAATAAACCAGCCTTGCGTTTCAGACGAAACCCTGCTGGCTATCATATCAAATGTGCGAAATCCTGAACTTGAGGTGAAGAGCAGGCACTACCTTGTTTTTCTGAGTCTTGGGAGTTTTCTGTCTTTGACAGGGCCCAGTCTTACCATTGTTTCCACTGCTCTCCTCTATTAGTGGGAAATAGTTACATTTCCATTCTACTGCATATCCTCCTAGCTTTTATTTATTCATCTTCTGGGGAGAGATTTGCATTTATTTCCATGAGAACCGGCTATGTTCTTACCCTTTTCTAATTTTACTCTAAAATGAATTGGGATGTGTTTACTTCTCTTTTAGTTCCTGGAAAATTTGGGGTAAGCCGGTGGTAGCTCTCGCTCCGGTAAATAAAATTCATTAGTGTAGACACCTGGGTCTGAAATGTTCTCTGAGGAAATAAAGGGAGACCATCTGCTTATTCCATTTGCTATGGCAAGCGAATTAGCAGCCATTTTCATGCACTTAACGAAAGCTCAAAAGCAGATGGGGGGAAGGTGAAAGGTGTCCGGTGGAAAGGGGACGTTTTCAGGTGTGCCCTGGTGGGAGGGCATCAGCATTAGTTAAGGGAGGTAGACTACGTAGAAGAGGCGCAGAAAAAGGTTTCATCATGGCTGGTGGATGGTGCAGAGCAACCAAATCTCTTGAGCCCTGGCTTTTGGCCAGAGGAGGAAACAGGCTGTATTGCCCCTCTCCCATCTCTGAATGAGGCACCGCCACCTACATTCCTTCTCAGGACAAATTCTGACAGGAGTCTGGACAAGAGGCAGTCCAACACGTGTTCCTCTTGTTTCCATGAGCATGACAGCCATTTGGAAACAAGTCCAAGTAAACGCCACCGTTGCCCTTGAGTAGATTCTGAGTAGATTCTGAGTCATAGTCACCCGTCTGTCAGAGTAGAGCAGCGGCTCTCAACCTTCCTCATGCAGCGGCCCTTGCATATAGTTCCTCATGTTGTGGTGACCTTATTTTCTTTTCTTTTTTTTTTTTTTTTTAATCAATTTATTGGTGACCTTATTTTCGTTACTACTTCATCACTGTCATTTTGCTACTGTCATGAATCGGGCAACCCTTGTGAAAGGGCCATTTGACCCCCAAAGGGGTCGTGACCCACAGGTTGAGAACCCTGGAGTAGAGCATGCTCCATCGGATTTCCAATGGCAGAATATTTGGAATGCCAGGCCTTTCTTCCAAGCATCTTCGTATGGGCTCGCTCCTTCCTACCTTTCAGGGGGCAGCCTGGTGTATTCACTCTTTGCACCACACAGGGGAAACAAAGAGAATCTTTATCTTCTCAACATTACATATTTTCAGCAAAAGTTGATGATGATGTGTATCATATGATTCAGCCCTCTACACACACACACCCACACACACACAACAACTTTAGAACCGATCACAATGATCTACATATAATCCCTTCCCAGGGGGATGGACAACAGAAAAGCGAGTAAAGGGAGACATTGGTCAGTGTAAGACATGACAAAATAATAATAATTTATAAATTATCAAGAGTTCATAAAGGAAGGAGGGGGGAGATGAGAAGCTGATCCCAAGGGCTCAAGTAGAAATAAAATGTTTGAAAATGATGATGGCAACATATGTACACATGTGCTTGACACATGGATGGATGGATAGTGATGAGTTGTATGAGCCCCCAATAAAACGATTAATAAATAAATAAAAACTTTAGTTCTTGTCCTCATGAAAGTCCCTAGGGCTCAGTGAAGGATTGCCTCTTGTCTCGTGAGTGAGTGTGGAATACAAGTGGAAATGGTGTTCTGATGGGAGCCAGCAGGGAAGGGCACACACCAATCACACGGGCAGATTTTCATTTCACACTTGCCTTTCCCTCCCTGACACAGACAAGCACAGGCCTGGTTTCATCAAACAAGCTTGTCTTCATTTTGCTCGAGTCTCCCAGGAGATTACAGCCCAACCAGTGTAACCCTGTGTAACGGTGTGAACGCCATCGTTTTCCCAGTGAACCCACCCTTAGGGTATGTGATGTCACTGGATGTGAGAATATATCTATTTATATATGTCATATATCGCCCATGAGTCTGCACTTTCCTTCCTGATAATCTCATGGGCCCTTTCCTACAGGGAAAGCAACCCATCACAGTGAGCAAGTATTGGTTGTGACCAATCAGACTCAATTGAACACACAGAGAAAGGACCGTCTAACCTTCAGGTCACCCGGAATGAAAGTATTTTTAGTCAAGGGATCAAAAGTCGCTGGGAAAGACATCACCAGACTAACTCAGAAGACATTGGGAAGCGAGCGGTCTGCTAAACCATTTCTGGTCAAGAATCATAACCCACCCTTTGATGCATATTGATGAGCAGTGCTCGGAAATCTATTACATATTCATAATCACCTCAACTTACCCTCTACCATACACTTGCCAAATTGCAAATCCACCACCACCCCATTGTTCGTTTGCGTTCGAAAGCTCGCCCAGTCCCGCTTGCTCTTGCTTGGTGGCTGAAGAGAAGCACTCCCCAGTCGCCCAGTCTCTGTCTTACTTTCTCAGCTACTCTGAGGGGGACCTGAATGGGTAATGCCTACGATCCCAAATCACCCCACTTCCCCATCATGGATCCCCTACCGGGATCCCTACTGCCCAGACGCAGAGCCATTTCTGCCGTACGCATAGGGCACGTGTCTCCACTCAGGCTCCTTCTAAATGTACACCGTTTTCAAATCAAGGAAGCTATTTCGGCTTCCAATTCAAGGGGCCCACACAACCCTCGGCTTTCTCCTTACACTGCTTCGACCATTGGCTTTCCCAGGACACCACCAAGGTCAAATGGTTGCCAAAGAGAAGGTGCTTAAATATCACGTCGGCCTTGGGTGTCTCAGTGGCCTGATTCACGTCAGGTGCTGGGATTCTGATGGGCTTCTCCAAGCGGGTTGAAAGGCCAATCCTTCGGTGACGAATCAGCTCTTACCTGTTGGAACTCCCAGGCATAGAAGTCCATTCAGACTCACAGCGACTCGACCCCAAGCCCTTCCAAGTCCCCAAAGCTCTGGACAGCAGGACCTAGAGATTCCAGGTCCTTCCTTTCAAGACCCACCCTCTACACAACAAGCCAAACCATACCACCCACGTGAGTCCCATGGGGACCTGGGAAAGACTCAATTCCAACCCACCCCCACCCCAGTCCCACACCCCATGACCACCCCACCCACCCCCACGCCCCCATCATCCTCTGTAGGGGTCCTGAGACCACTTCCATTTTCAGTGGCCAAGTTGGGCGGTTGGCTCTGTTCCTACCCTTTCTGTAGGTACGGTCTGCTGCCTTTTGCTGCTCAAAATCCTTCTTTGACCACCGCCCCCTTTTGCCACTTTCGGGTAATGTCACCTTCATACCTTTTTTCCCACCCCTCCCCTCTGGACCCCTCGAGGGCAGCGTGATTGGCCTTTCCACATCCAGCTCTGGAGGCAGTGACCACTCCGTGGACTGGGATTCGAAGATCCTGGGATCACCAGGCCTGTCGTAAACCACAGCAAGCATGCCCAGAGACTTGGACCCGGGTGGTTCGAGGGAAGGGTAAGTGTCTCCCCCTTTAAGAACCTATTGTTCTTGTTAACTGCTTGCTTTCTATGGGAAAAAAGCCTGCCGTTCCCTTTGCAAGCGCAAAGGATGCAGCTCCAACCCAGGTGAATGCAGCAGCCACAGAATGGTTGGTGCCCAGAGACTGATGCTTGGCTCGTCCCTCCGAAGTCCTAAGACGGCCTAGGAGTTTGAAACACAGCTTGTCTGCCTGTGCGATGCACATCGTTGTAAAAAAAAAAAAAG
>NW_022104553.1:18543942-18546247 GCF_000313985.2 Echinops telfairi | reverse complement strand
GGGCACGTTGGCAGTAACATCATAGCCATCAGCCCAAGGGCAGTTTCTCTGATGTGGAGGCCACACCTCCTCTCACCAGCCCTGGTAACAGTCCTGATCCCAGCTGGCTCTCTGTGCTCCTCTGCTGGTTGGGTGATTCATTGCACTGGGGACAGTACTCGTGATCATCTGGTTTATTAGGGAAATAAATAACTTGAGATCAGGGTCAACAAGCTACGACTAGGAATCAGGATCGGGAAGCATGTATGTACTGCCAAGCAAAACCTTCCTTCTGCAGGGCAGCCCTTTTGGCAACTCTGAGCCATGCAGGACTGCCAACCTCCTGCCTCTTTGCCTCCACTAGGACTGGCCGCTTCTCTTGTGCCAGACCTCCGCCCTGCTTGTGACTTATTTCACGCCCAAGCTTTTCGTGGTCCCCTTCACAGCATAACCAACAGGAAATTGACTCCTCACAACGTATGGTAGCGGCTCTTTCACCAAAGGGAATTAATTACTTACTACGGCTTCTTCTTTTAGAAAACAGGTTGAGGTACACATTTCTCAAAAAAAAAAAAATCATGTATTTGATTCCATATTAAGTGTCCATAGTACAGTGAGATAAGCTCAAGACCCATACATCTCTAGAATTTTAAACAAACTTGGTGTTGCCAATGGAGCATTATTCTCTTCATCTCCAATGGGACTTGGCTTGCGTTCACAGTCACATGCTCACAGGGGCACCGTTCGAGAAACACACTGGGAAGAGTGGTTGAAGATCGTCTCGGTCACTCCTTCCCAGTAGACCCTACTTCTGATCTCAGCCCACGTAACTTGATATACAACCCCCACCAGTGTGTCAGGAGAGGCTAAGTTGGTATGATGACTAGAAAGTAAGGCCCGACTGGAGATCCCCTTGCAGAGGGGTCTCGGGGAGGAGATGAGCCAGTCAGGGTGCGATGTAACAATGATGAGAAATACAACCTTCCTCTAGTTCCTAAAGGTTTCCTCCCCGCTCCCACTACCATGACTCGAATTCTATCTTGCAAGACTGGCTAGACCAGAGGAGGTACACTGGTACAGATAGGAACTGAAAATACAGGGAATCCAGGACAGATGAGCCCTATAGGACCAGTGGTGTGAGTGGCAAAACAGGGAGGGTAAAGGGAGAATGGGTAGGAAAGAGGGAACCGATTACACGGAACTGTGTGTGACCTCCTCCCTGGGGGACAGACAACCAAAAAGTGGATGAAGGGAGACGTCGGACAGGGCAAGATATGACAAAATACCCATTTATAAACTATCAAGGGCTCATGCGGGAGGGGGAAGCGGGGAGGGAGGGGAAAAATGAGGACCTAATGTCGGGGGTTTAAATGGAGAGAAAATGTTTTGAGAAACGATGTACAAATGCGCTTTACACAATTGATGTGTGTATGGATTGGGATAGCAGTTGTATGAGCCCCTAATAAAATGTTAAAAAAGAAAAGAAAAAAAAAAAAAAAGAAAGTAAGGCCCGGTGATCGACTTGCAGAAATAAGCCAGTGACGATCTTTGGCTTAAAACTGCCCAATCAGCAACCCAGGACCTCTGGCTTTTCATTTCCTTCTGTTCTACCTGCGGGGCGCCAACTTGCTAGGGAAAGACTCGGTGGCATGCAGGGAGCTAGCCGGAGACACAGGCTCAGATTTTCTAAAGATTTTCCTGCTCTGGATTCATTTCCAAGAACGAGCGAGTAAATGGCTATGTTAGGAGTGGGGATTTCTGATTCTGGACTACATTTCTCAGAATCTACGGGAAGGACCCAAAATACATATTAGGAGCAAATAGGTACCACCTGTCTCGGCACTACATTTTCCCTGAGTCATTGTCCTGGGATAGACCTGAGGAGACAGGCCTGTCTGAAACCTGCCCTGTCCAGCTCCCCACATTTGCAAATTCTCTTGACACTAGACGGTAGAAGCCTAAGCTCCCAAGCCTGTGGGGTCGTAGCTCCTTTAGGGATGGAGCGAGACGTCTCGCATGCAGAGCAATCTGGGGGCGGGGGCCACATTTTCCACTCAGGGAAGTCCCTGCTCTGCAGATGTTTCTCAGTGACAGCATCTTCAGTGGCTATTCTTATTCCACCCTAGGGCAATCCAACAGCCTTGCTTCCATGAGGAGGGTTCTTGGAATTTGGACATCTCCCAAGAGTCTGTGCGACAGGGCTCCATCAGCACCATCCCGAGTGGTACAGCTTGGAAGATATGGACAGCCTTGCTCCCATCTCGATGGTTGGGCGACATTTCCCAGAAGCCTCGGGGGCCCAGCGCCGGCAGGACGGCATCCAGTT